>NC_045763.1:179445172-180656005 GCF_008692025.1 Phocoena sinus | reverse complement strand
GATCAGATTTCCTTTTCACAAATTTGAACTCAAAAAAACACATTTTTCAATGGATATTATGTGAGAAAAAGTTGTCATACAAAGGAGAGTCTTTCAAATGATAAAATACTAGAGTAACCACCCTATATATGCTTCCTAAGGCCAATGTCAAGCATTTTTCGGTCTCCTGCAGAACTCTCTGTAAAATCCCCTCATTCTTTTTTTTTTTTTTAACATCTTTATTGGAGTATAATTGCTTTACAATGGTGTATTACTTTCTGCTTTATAACAAAGTGAATCAGTTATACATATACATATATCAACATATTTCTTCCCTCTTGTATCTCCCTACCTCCCACCCTCCCTATCCCACCCCTCTAGGTGGTCACAAAGCACGAGTTGATCTCCCTGTGCTATGCGGCTACTTCCCACTAGCTATCTCTTTTACATTTGGTAGTGTATATGTGTCCATGCCACTCTCTCACTTTGTCCCAGCTTACGCTTCCCCCTCCCTGTATCCTCAAGTCCATTCTCCAGTAGGTCTGTGTCTTTATTCCTGTCTTGCCCCTATGTTCTTCATGACCTTTTTTCCTGTTTTTTTAGATTCCATATATATGTGTTAGCATATGTTATTTGTTTTTCTCTTTCAGACTTACTTCACTCTGTATGACAGACTCTAGGTCCATCCACCTCACTACAAATAACTCAGTTTCATTTCCTTTTATGGCTGAGTAATATTCCATTTTACATATGTGCCACATCTTCTTTATCCATTCGTCTGTTGATGGACACTTAGGTTGCTTCCATGTCCTGGCTATTGTAAATAGAGCTGCAATGAATATTGTGGTACATGACTCTTTTTGAATTGTGGTTTTTTCAGGGTATATGCCCAGTAGTGGGATTGCTGGGTCATATGATAGTTCTATTTTTAGTTTTATAAGGAACCTCCATACTGTTCTCCATAGTGGCTGTATCAATTTACATTCCCACCAACAGTGCAAGAGGGTTCCCTTTTCTCCACACCCTCTCCAGCATTTATTGTTTCTAGATTTTTTGATGATGGCCATTCTGACTGGTGTGAGATGATATCTCATTGTAGTTTTGATTTGCATTTCTCTAATGATTAACGATGCTGAGCATTCTTTCATGTGTTTGTTGGCAATCTGTATATCTTCTTTGGAGAAATGTCTATTTAGTTCTTCTGCCCATTTTTGGATTGCATTGTTTGTTCTTTTGATATTGAGCTGCATGAGCTGCTTGTAAATTTTGGAGATTAATCCTTTGTCAGTTGCTTCATTTGCAAATCTTTTGGAGGGTTGTCTTTTTGTCTTTTTTATGGTTTCCTTTGCTGTGCAAAAGCTTTGAAGTTTCATTAGGTCCCATTTGTTTTTGTTTTTATTTCCATTTCTCTAGGAGGTAGGTCAAAAAGAATCTTCCTGTGATTTATGTCATAGAGTGTTCTGCCTATATTTTCCTCTAAGAGTTTAATAGTGTCTGGCCTTACATTTAGGTCTTTAATCCATTTTGAGTTTATTTTTGTGTATGGTGTTAGGGACTGTAGTAATTTCATTCTTTTACGTGTAGCTGTCCAGTTTTCCCAGCACCACTTACTGAAGAGGCTGTCTTTTCTCCACTGTATATTCTTGCCTCCTTTATCAAAGATAAGGTGACATATGTGCGTGGGTTTATCTCTGGGCTTTCCATCCTGTTCCATTGATCTGTATTTATGTTTTTGTGCCAGTACCATCCTGTCTTGATTACAGTAGCTTTGTAGTATAGTCTGAAGTCAGGGAGCCTGACTGCTCTAGCTCTGTTTTTCTTTCTCAAGACTGCTTTGGCTATTCGGGGTCTTTTGTGTTTCCATACAAATTGTGGAATTATTTTGTTCTAGTTCCGTGAAAAATGCCAGTGATAGTTTGATAGGGATTGCATTGAATCTGTAGATTGCTTTGGGTAGTATAGTCATTTTCACAATGTTGATTCTTCCAATTCAAGAACATGTTATATCTCTCCATCTATTTGTATCATCATTAATTTCTTTCATCAGTGTCATATAATTTTCTGCATACAGGTCTTTTGTCTCCTTAGGTAGGTTTATTCCTAGATATTTCTTTCTTTTTGTTGCAATGGTAATGGGAGTGTTTTCTTAATTTCACTTTCAGGTTTTTCATCTTTAGTGTATAGGAATGCAAGAGAGTTCTGTGCATTCATTTTCTATCCTGCTACTTTACCAAATTGATTGATCAGCTCTAGTAGTTTTCTGGTAGCATCTTTAGGATTCTCTGTGTATAGTATCATGTCATCTGCAAACAGTGACAGCTTTACTTCTTCTTTTCTGATTTGGATTCCTTTTATTTCATTTTCTTCTCTGATTGCTGTGGCTAAAACCTACAAAAGTATGTTGAATAATAGTGGTGAGGGTGGGCAACCTTGTCTTATTCCTGATCTTAGTGGAAATGGTTTCAGTTTTTCACCATTAAAGACGATGTTGGCTGTGGGTTTGTCATATATGGCCTTTATTATGTTGAGGTAAGTTCCCTCTATGCCTACTTTCTGCAGGGTTTTTTTTAATCATAAATGGGTGTTGAATTTTGTCAAAAGCTTTCTCTGCGTCTATGGAGATGATCATATGGTTTTTCTCATTCAATTTGTTAATATGGTGTGTCACATTGATTGGCTTGCGTATATTGAAGAATTCTTGCATTCCTGGGATAAACCCCCCTTGATCATGGTGTATGACCCTTTTAATGTGCTGCTGGATTCTGTTTGTTGGTATTTTATTGAGGATTTTTGCATCTATGTTCATCAGTGATATTGGCCTGCAGTTTTCTTTGTGACATCTTTGTCTGGTTTTGGTATCAGGGTGATGGTGGCCGCGTGGAATGAGCTTGGGAGTTTTCCACCCTCTGCTATATTTTGGAAGAGTTTGAGAAGGGTAGGTATTAGCTCTTCTCTAAATATTTGATAGAATTCTCCTGTGAAGCCATCTGGTCCTGGGCTTTTTTTTGTTGGAAGATTTTTAATCATAGTTTCAAATTCATTGCTTGTGATTGGTCTGTTTATATTTTCTATTTCTTCCTGGTTGTCTCAGAAGGTTGTGCATTTCTAAGAATTTGTCTATTTATTCCAGGTTGTCCATTTTATTGGCATAGAGTTGCTTGTAGTACTCTCTCAAGATCCTTTGTATTTCTGCAGTGTCAGTTGTTACTTCTCCTTTTTCATTTCTAATTCTATTGATTTGAGTGTTCTCCCTTTTTCTCTTGATGAGTCTGCCTAATGGTTTATCAATTTCATTTATCTTCTTAAAGAACCAGCTTTTAAATTTATTGATCTTTGTTATTGTTTCCTTCATTTCTTTTTCATTTATTTCTGATTTGATCTTTATGATTTCTTTCCTTCTGCTAACTTTGGGGGGTTTTTTTGTTCTTCTTTCTCTAATTGTTTTAGGTGTCAGGTTAGGTTTTACATTTCAGATGTTTCTTGTTTCTTAAGGCAGGATTGTATTGCTATAAACTTCCCTCTTAGAACTGCTTTTGCTGCATCCCACAGGCTTTGGGCCGTTGTGTTTTCATTGTCATTTGTTTCTAGGTATTTTTGATTTCCTCTGATATTTTCAGTGATCTCTTGGTTATTAAATAGTGTTTTGTTTAGCCTCCATGTGTTTGTATTTTTTACAGATTTTTTCCTGTAATTGATATCTAATCTCAACATTGTGGTCGGAAAAGATACTTGATACGACTTCAATTTTCTTAAATTTACCAAGGCTTGATTTGTGACCCAAGATACGATTTATCCTGGAGAACGTTCCATGAGCACTTGAGAAGAAAGTGTATTCTGTTGTCTTTGGATGGAATGTCCTATAAATGTCAATTAAGTCCATCTTATTTAATGTATCATTTAAAGCTTGTGTTTCCTTATTTATTTTAATTTTGGATGATCTGTCCATTGGTGAATGTGGGGTGTTAAAGTCCCCTACTATGATTGTGTTACTGTCAATTTCCCTTTTTATGGCTGTTAGTATTTGCCTTATGTATTGAGGTGCTCCTATGTTGGGTGCATAAATATTTACAATTGTTATATCCTCTTCTTTGATTGATCCCTTGATCATTATGTAGTGTCCTTCCTTTTCTCTTGTAATAGTCTTTGTTTTAAAGTCTATATTTTGTGATATGAGAATTGCTACTTCAGCTTTCTTTTGATTTCCATTTGCATGGAATATCTTCTTCCATCCCCTCACTTTCAGTCTGTATGTTTCCCTAGGTCAGAAGGGGGCATCTTGTAGACAGCATATATGGGTCTTGTTTTTATATCCATTCATCCAGTCTCTATGTTTTGTTTGGAGCATTTAATCCATTTACATTTAAGGGAATTATTGATATGTATATTCCTATTACCATTTTCTTAACTGTTTGGGGTTTGTTATTGTAGGTCTTTTCCTTCTCTTGCGTTTCCTGCCTAGAGAAGTTCGTTTAGCATTTGTTGTAAAGCTGTTTTTGTTGTGCTGAATTCTCTTAGCTTTTGCTTGTCTGTAAATGTTTTAATTTATCCATCAATTCTGAATAAGAACCTTGCTGGGTAGAGTAATCTTGGTTGTAGGTTTTTCCCTTTCATCGCTTTAAATATATCCTGCCACTCCCTTCTGGCTTACAGAGTTTTTGCTGAACGATCAGCTGTTAACCTTATGGAGATTCCCTTGTATGTTATTTGTTTTTTTTCCCTTGCTGCTTTGAATATTTTTTCTTTGTATTTAATTTTTGACAGTTTGATTAATATGTGTCTTGCCATGTTTCTCCTTGGATTTATCCTGTATGGGACACTCTGTGCTTCCTGGACTTGATTAACTATTTCCTTTCCCATATTAAGGAAGATTTCAACTATAATCTCTTCAAATATTTTCTCAGTCCCTTTCCTTTTCTCTTCTTCTTTTGGGATCCCTATAGTTAGAATGTTGGTGCCTTTAATGTTGTCCCAGAGGTGTCTGAGACTGTCCTCAGTTCTTTTCATTTTTTTTTCTTTATTCTGCCCTGCAGTAGTTAGTTCCCCTATTTTATCTTCCAGGTCACTTATCCGTTCCTCTGCCTCAGTTATTCTGCTATTGATTCCTTCTAGAGAATTTTTAATTTCATTTATTGTGTTATTTCTCATTGTTTGTTTGCTCTTTAGTTCTTCTATGTCCTTGTTAAACGTTTCTTGTATTTTCTCCATTCTATTTCCCATATATTTGTTCATCTTTACTATCATTATTCTGAATTCTCTTTCAGGTAGACAGCCTATTTCCTCTTAATTTTTTAGGTCTGCTGGGTTTTTACCTTGCTCCTTCTTCTGCTGTGTGTTTCTCTGTCCTCTCATTTCGCTTAACTTACTGTGTTCAGGGTCTCCTTTTTGCAGGCTGCTGGTTCATAGTTCCTGTTGTTTTTCGTGTCTGTCCCCAGTGGGTAAGGTTGGTTCAGTGTGTTGTGTAGTCTTCCTGGTGGAGGGGACTAGTGCCTGTGTACTAGTGGGTGAGGCTTGATCTTGTCTTTCTGGTGGGCAGGTCCATGTCTGGTGGTGTGGTTTGGGGTGTCTGTGACCTTATTATGCTTTTAGGCAGCCTCTCTGCTAATGGGTGGGGTTGTGTTCCTGTCTTGCTAGCTGTTTGGCATAGGGTATCCCGCACTGTAGGTTGCTGGTCGTTGAGTGGAGCTGGGTCTTTGCATTGAGATGGAGATCTCTGGGGAGCTCTCACCGACTGATATTATGTGAGGCCAGGAGGTCTCTGGTGGTCCAATGTCCTGAACTTGGCTCTTCCACCTCAGAGGCACAGCCCTGATGCCTGGCTGGAGCACCAAGAGCCTGTCATCCACACAGCTCAGAATAAAAGGGAGGAAAGAAAAGGAAAGAAAGGAAAGAAAGAAAGAAGATACAATAAAATAAAATAAATAGTTATTAAAGTAAAAAATAATTATTTAAAAAAGTTACTTAAAAGTAATAAAAAAAAGAAAGAAAGAAGAGAGCGACCAATGCAAAAAACAAATCTACCAATGGTAACAAGCGCTAAAAACTATACTAAAAAACAAACAAACAAAAAAAAAAAGGACAGACAGAACCCTAGGACAAATGGTAAAAGCAAAACTATACACACAGAAGCATAACATACCCAGTCAGAAAAAGAGAAAAAAGGGAAAAAATATATGTACATATCATTGCTCCCAAAGTCCACCTCCTCAATTTGGGATGATTCGTTGTATATTCAGGTATTCCACAGATGCAGGGTACATCAAGTTGATTGTGGAGATTTAATCCGCTGCTCCTGAGTCTGCTGGGAGAGATTTCCCTTTCTCTTATTTGTTCGCACAGCTCCTGGGGTTCAGCTTTGGATTTGGCCCCGCCTCTGCGTGTAGGTCGCCTGAGGGCATCTTTTGTTCGCTCAGACAGGATGGGGTTAAAGGAGCCACTGATTCGGGGGCCCTGGCTCACTCAGGCCGGGGGGAGGGAGGGGCACAGAGTGCGGGGCGGGCCTGCGGTGGCAGAGGTCAGCGTGACGTTGCAGCAGCCTGAGGCGTGCCCTGCGTTCTCCCGGGGAAGTTGTCCCTGGATCCTGGGACCCGGCGGTGGCGGGCTGCACAGGTTCCCGGGAGAGGAGGTGTGGATTGTGACCTGTGCTCGCACACAGGCTTCTTGGAGGTCTCTTGCCTCTTCGGCAGCTCCAGACCTTTTCCCAGAATCCCTCCCAGCCAGCTGTGGCGCACTAGCCCCTTCAGGTTGTGTTCACGCAGTAGTGCCTCTCTTCCTTGCAATGTGATAATAACAATTTCAATTAACTATCAGTATTCTCTTCACAGGGTAATATTACAAACAGATAAAGAAGATAACATTTTAATGAAAGACGTGATTTACAGAATTACAGTATATGCTTTCATTTTGTAAAAAAGACAGTTGGCCCGCAATTTTGTTCTTATATACCAAAAGGTTTAGACACCTGCCATATTTTAGGGGATGCTAGTTTTACAAGCTCATTTATTTCCGTGTTATCACGTGATGTTGACCCCGCCACTGACTTACTGAAGCACCGTGGTTCTGGGGACCATCCTGCTGCTGTACACGTGGTCTGGGTCTCTTGTTTCCCAGTTTCAGTTGTATAACCAGCCAAGCAGGAAAATGACAGATTTTGGTTTATGCTCATTGGAAAGTAATAACTTTCAAAAGTATAGTAATATTGGGCAATCCTTCCATTTTCCACACTTGGAAAACCACAGGGTTTCTCTGAAATGAGAAAATATCAAGCTGAACACTGAAAAATATATTTAAAACCATACAATTTGTGATCAAGTGACAATAGGTTTTTAAATTCAAAGTGTTTGCAGACACTGTACCCAGTACTTATTTTTATTACTTAACATTTTAGGGTATTTTTTGCCAATCCTTTTCAATCAGGAAGTAATCTGCTAGCAACCACAACACCCAAGAGTCAGAATAAATCTGGGCAGGCCAGTTCCTCAGAGAAGCCTTTCCTAACTCTGTCAAACAGTACGTTCTAATAGAAACACAAGCCATATATGTATATTTAAATTTCTAGCAGGCACATTAATAAAAGGAACAGTTGAAGTTAATTTTAATAACAGATTTTATTTAACCCAATATACTAAAAGCATATTATTTTTTTCCTACTAAGTCTGAACTCCAGTGTGTATTTACACTCATGGCACACCCCAATATGGACTAGTCTCATTTCAAAAGCCACATGCGATTACTGGCCACTGTATTATTGGATGGGAAAGTTCTAGAATAGATGAGGTTCTCCTTAAGATACGCAGTTACAAGTTTTCATATGAATGGCTTTTGTCTTGTTTTGTTTTTTAAGAAAAAGACAGACAACCAACTGAAAAAATAAAAGACTTGAGTGAGAACCTTACATTAAACGGTGAGAGGTCTAGCAAAGAGGACTCAGCTTTATCAGTCACCAGGGAAAGGCAAATTTAAATCACTGTGAGATAGAACCATACATCCAGAGGAATGACTGACCTGGAAGAGACTGACTACCCCAGTGGTTGGGGCGGACATGGAGAAAAGGGAGCTCAAGACCACTGCAAGTAAGAGTGTAAACAGGTACGACCTCTCCTGAGAAAACAGTATGACAGAATATGTACAAACCACGTTGAAAGCACATCTCTGTGCACCCACATGTGTAAGAGAGTGTTCCTGGCAAGTCTCTGCATGTGGTACCAACTGGAAGCAACCAAGTGCCCACTGACAGCAGAAAAGACAAACACATGCCAGATTATCCACACAAGGGATATTACACAGCAACACGAGTGTTGATGCTCATGGTGAATCTCACAGACCTATGATTGTCTCCGCCATGCCACCTAATTTCCTACTGAGTCCCCTCCTTTTTCTTTCTGCCAACCTCACCACCTCCCACCTTCCCCACTTGTGCCACTCCTGGAAGAAGGAGCCCCTCCTCCCCTAGGCTTCAACCCCCCACCCCTCCCCCACTCATTCAACCAAGCCCCCAGCCACTCCCCCTGGGCCCTTGTCACCTCACTGGAGAGCTCAGTCATGGACCTGCTCCAGGTCCAATGCCCATCTCTCATCAGATATGCAGGCTGCCTGTGGGTACACTTGCCTGGAACCCCTCCATCAGGTGCCAGATGGGTTCTTACCCCTCAGGAGGACCAGTCCATTCTGGAAGCTGCCACGGCTGTCAGGCAGAGATAGCCAGGAGAAATGTAGTAAAACGGGAAGTAAGAACTGGCCCCACTGCAACAAAAGGTTGAAGGCAGGGATCGGTGCCAGTGGTAGAATGTGAGGGATGGATGGTTGTTCTCAGGTTCTTAGACTGCATGGTGGGAGGTGCTGTTGCAGACACATCAAGCAACCCTACACCCAGACTTGAGGTCCTAGGGTGGTTGGCGCTTTATCTTCTCAAGAGTATCGTGTGGTGGCAGCTCAGAGGATGAGCCCAGCATCTGCCTCCTGTCCCATCAGACCTCCGACCATCAAGGTGAGGGGCGAGGGTCAACCAGGAACTCAGCAGAGATGGCCGAGAAAAATCAGGCCCAGGCGTTCTGCCCTCAATCCCAACAGGCACTGATGAAACACAGACCTTTACCCAAAGCGGTGGTTGTAGCCAATGGCAGCCTGGCGCCCGCGGGTACTGACCCAGGCCACTACCCCGGGCTCAGAGATCCTGTTGGCATCAAGCTCGGACACGCAGGCCAGAGGCGCCTTCCCAGAGCAGAGGACACCGTCATCACAGGCACCACCTCCTCCCACCTGCCTTCCCGTTTTCTGAAAGGCGCCACCACCCAGCTGCCGTGGGTGAGATGCCGCGGGGACGACGGAGCGCATGGAGGACCTGAGACCCATGGGCGGTGCCAGGTGCACGGGGGCGAAAGGTTGACTCGTGGACATTCAGGAGAGCCAGTGCCTGGAGGGTCGTGCTGCGCTCCTGCTTGGTGAGCACCCAGGTGCCCTGAGCATCCCTTCTTCCCACAAGGCCGGGTGGGTCCTCTGGCAGTGCTGCGCAGACTGCACCGCTCTTGCCTCGGCTCCGCCAGCGGCCACAGGTGGGGGCCGTCTGCATCTCCATCAGTTTGCAGAGCTTGAATGGTAACTCGGTTTCTCAGGCCACCTGCCAACCCGAGAAAGGCCAGAGGACAGTCTTGGGGTCCAGAGAGCAGTGTGACCATGAGGAGAAGAGCCTGCCCGGAGCTTCCAAAGACACAGCGTGCGAGGTGAGGAGGCCAGGCTGCGCGACCGGGTCCCCGGCTCATCGCGCAGGTCAAGCCAGGCAGCCGAGGGCATCCGTGCAGGGAAAGGAACCTCTCCCACCAGGACTGGGCTTCACCCAGAGCCGGCCTCGCCAGGAGCCGTCAGACAAGGTGCACACACCCCGCTGTGAGACCCGGAGAGGGAGGCCTAGAGGCAGCCTCCGAGACTGGTCCCTTGCTCCTGATCCCAGGGCCTCCCGTCTGGACAGCCCAAGGGGCCGTGATGGGAGAAGCAGGCCTGGGCCAGGAAGGATGGGTGCTCGCAGAGTGAGAAACGGTCTACACCACAGGACCTCCCTGTTCTTTCGTCTCCAGCCCTCACTCCCACAAGGGGAGAGTCAGGCTTTGGGAGCAAGTGGCAGAGGTCAGAGGGAAAGAGCCAAAGATGACGGCCCTCAGCCGCAGGAGCAGTTCCGATGTCTGAAGGACTTTTTCTTTTTGTGGTGGGAAGGCAGGAGGCCCCCTGGATATAAGAGGGTCCCCCCAGATTCTTCTTTTGGGTGCTTGTCGCTTTGATGTGTGGTTCTGTCCCAGGGTCTATGGCTGGGTTGGGGGCGGTTCACCCCCATCCACCAGCCTCTGCTTGATCCTCTGCTTCAGTAGTTCTCACGCCCCTTCACCAGGCCTCCCACCAAATAACTAACATTATTTGCCTTTGGATGGCTTCTGGAGAGGGTGGGGCTGGCAGCAGCCTGGGCTTCACATGCCCTCCTTGGACCTGAGGCAAGGACCAGAACTGAGGCCAAACCCAAAGAACTCTACAGTCTGGGACCATGTCAGTCCATTCAGGGGAGGGTGCCACCTCAGGAGATGCATGTTGAGAGGCCCAGACCCTGGCTCTCATCTTCGGCAATGCTGTTGCCGCATGGTCGGCAGAGCTTTCATCCTCTGCAGATGGTCCTCTCCTGCTTCCCCTGTGGTGAGGATGGGAGGAGGGTGCCACGGGAGAGAGGAGGATGGAGAGGAGGGTGCCATGGGGAAGAGGAGGATGGAGACGAAGGTGCCATGGGAGAGAGGAGGATGGAGAGGAAGGTGCCATGGGGGAGAGGAGGATAGAGAGGAAGGTGCCATGGGGGAGAGGAGGATAGAGAGGAGGTTGCCACGGGGGAGGAGGATGGAGAGGAAGGTGCCATGGGGAAGAGGAGGATGGAGAGGAAGGTGCCATGGGGGAGAGGAGGATGGAGAGGAAGGTGCCATGGGGGAGAGAATGGAGAGGAGGGTGCCACGGGGGAGAGGAGGATAGAGAGGAGGGTGCCACGGGGGAGAGGAGGATAGAGAGGAGAGTGCCATGGGGGAGAAAATGGAGAGGAGGGTGCCACGGGGGAGAGGAGGATGGAGAAGAGGGTGCCACAGGGAAGCTGGTGGCCCAGGCCAGTCCCACAGCTCTACTGGGGCTCCTATGCTTTTTCTGGGGATGTGTTCAAGCTCAGGGGGTGGGGGAAGGCTCCTCCTTGGTCTCTGTGGAGTTGGAGCTTGGCAGCACTGGCTCCTGTTCCAGGATGGCTCTGGAGAGTATCCCTTTGGAAGCCTCTTCCACCCACCTCTGGCACGTCACCCTCGTGCCAGATAATCCATGGTCAGAGAAGTCAGGATGGTTACCTGAGGTTTAGTCCTTTAAAAAGGGACATTTAGGGGGCTCCCCTGGTGGCGCAGTGGTTGAGAGTCCGCCTGCTGAGGCAGGGGACATGGGTTCGTGCCCCAGTCCAGGAAGATCCCACATGCCGCGGAGTGGCTGGGCCCGTGAGCCATGGCCGCTGAGCCTGCGCGTCCGGAGCCTGTGCTCCGCAATGGGAGAGGCCACAACAGTGAGAGGCCCGTGTACCGCAAAAAAAAAGGGACATTTAGGAGGCTTTTTAGTGCCAATCTATATGTTGATCCGGGTGCAGTAAAATTTAGTAAACATTTATAGAGGGGCATCCTATGATTTTTTGCATTTTTCTGCATATATTATACTCCAAAGAAAACATTTATTTTTAAAAAATCTGTCCTTATGTTGGAGACTTTAAAATCATAAATACACTTAAAAGAAAGCAGTTATTGAGCAGCCCCTAGGGTTTGTGTTGGGAGGAAGTGGCGGGTGTGTAGAAGACCCGGGCGGATAGGATTATTTTGCCTTCAGTGCCTTGGGGACGACAGTCAACCCTCTTGCTACCCTGAGACATAAAATAATAGCAGTGCCCTCCCAGGGCTGAGGGAAGTGGGCAAGGAATTATGAGTAAAAGAAACTTTCCAGAGTCTGATGGAAGGAAGGAGCAGATAAAAACATGCGCAGGGGAGGCCCCGTCCCCTGAGGATTCTCACAATTTTCCATACCCATACCACCAGGGATTTACAAAGAAGACTCTTTAGAACTAGCAGAAACTACAGGCAAAAGTTCATGAATCTGATTATATGAAAATTGAGAATGTCTTTCCATGAAAAGTATTGTTGACAAAACACACACATCACATTTTGGAAGAAGGAATTTGCAATGTCTAAAAGTGACAAGAAGTTAAAATGTATTGTCTGCAAAGAGCTCCCACAAATCAGCTCTTTAAAAGGCAGAAAGCAGAGGGAAATGCTAATGTTATAAATCAGGAAACAAAGAAAAGGAATTGAGCCCATAGCCCCACATGGGGGATATATACAGGCAAGAGAAATCGTCACAGAGAAATAAGGTGATTACATGAAAGCACTCATTTCAGAGTTACTTGAGGTTAGGAGGAAACTATGTGTCCATCCTTAGGAGAGTGGATAAGTAAATATATGAAGGTAGGTAGCACCAAAGGGCAACAAACTAGATTCAGCAACAAGGAAATATGTTTAAACAGTAGCAAGTAAAATGAAACAATGAGATAAAATCTATGGCAAGCTTCCATTTACATGAATGTAAAACACACAAAACCAGACATAGTTTACAAAGATATTTGCATATTTAAGGATATATCAAACATTATAGTGCGTCCCAACAGTTGGGTTTTCAACAGTTGGGTTTTCAACAGTTTGGTTGAAAGGGAAATGGAATTCAGGGTCAGGAATGAAGAGGGAAAATGTATAAATAAAACAAAAGTGACACTTCTCATAGGCCAGTGATGGTCACATGAAATGAGGAGCATATTTAACTTGATCTTGCCCCCAAGATTCCGGATGGGGGTGGGGGAAGCATGGGAATATGAGGTCATGGTCCCTGTCTTCAGGCAGCTGACATTTCTTTGTTTGTGTGAAAGAAGATTATAATTACACAGTAATTAGAAAATTAGCTAGAATATTGCAGTGTTTTCATGGTATAGATAATAGACAATTATATCAGCTGTTTTTTCCCTATTTAGACAGAAAAATAAAAGGAAACTTCACACAAAAATTATCTTATTGTAGAATTAAATGTGTAAGATGAATTCTATTAATTTCACTTTCACAATTTTAATTGCAGAGCCTCTTCTGGCAGAAAATTTGTAGTAAACTATTCAACTAAGGCAATTATATATAATCTGTCGGATATTTTATTTCAAGAAATTTCTTAAGGTGTTTTAAAAGAGGCTTATGGCTGTGGTTTCCTACTTTGTCTACTACTCTTGCTGATACTTAATGACTTGCCTGGCTTCTTATCCCTACAGCCCAAGAACATTGTTAACTCTTCCTAAATAACCCACACTTGCACACTCACATTCACCTCACACATGAGGCAGTCTGGGTAGAAAGATTTCTAACAGTTAGGGAGTCCACAGGTATTGCTTGTCTGGACAGTACTGATTTACCCCTGTTGTCCCATTTGAGTATTAATAAAACCTGCTTTCACCCTGAGGCATGTCCTCATTTACATAAACAATCATATGGTCTTCCTACTAATCATTACTTACTATCTTCAACCAAAGAATAAAAATTAGGATAAAAATCAAGGTGTCAACAGTCAAAGATCTTGCTGATGATTTATGGTTCTTTTTAAAATTTCCCACATGAAAGCTCTCTCTTTAAGAGCAAAGAATTAAAATTGTACAAGCTGTGCAGTGTTAGGAATGAATTCTGTTCTGAAATTAGAATTAAGGTTAACTTACAGCTTCAAATGGTGGTACCGTTAGCCTGTTAGCCTGAAAACACTTTGAAGTCTTTAGATCCTGGTCTACCTATACCCTCAAAACTAAAGATGTAAAAGGTTTTTATTTTTGTCTTGTTTTGGTTTTCTAAGCTATGTTACTCTAAGAATAGTTCAGTAGTTTTTCTCAAAGGAAAAAGTCTGTCTAAATATTATAACGAATTATATTTATAAGTATCTTTTTTATAAAATTGGTACATAAAAATGAAAGACTATATTAAAAGCTCAAGAGAAATAATGTTAGAATTTCCCTTTATAATTATTAAAGAAAAAAGAATATTTAAAGTTAACTTTACCTTCTGCATTGAGTTTTCCTGAGATGATTAATATGATAATCAGAGCCAAGCCTTTCGACCTCATCTTCTATGGTGTGCTTAATAAAGGGTTTAACCATTCTAAAGTACTAGGGACTCCTCATTAAGTACACAATACGTCTCCTGAAAAAAGTTAATTATTTACAACATCTAAGTCCCTTTGTAACAAGCTTTATATTTGATTTAAAACAGTTTAGAATAATACTAAAAATACACAACGACATTAATTGACAGTGCTTTTCATGCCACAGTCCAATAAGAACATGACCACCGATGAGAGCAACGATAACAGCAGCAAAATAATTAACTCAGGCTGCATAAAAAACAGGGTAAATTTTCAATGTTAATTTCCCAATGTAAGTCCATGGAGTAAAGTTCATTGGTGGCCATTGATTTCTTTACCACTGTAGATCAAATGAAGGGATGAACTTAGGTACATGAGTTAATGGATCCCTGATGTGAAAACAGTGTTGTTTAGACTGCACTGCTAAAGGGAAAAGTGGCCTTAATTGTCTCGAGCAGTGATAGAATAATGTTATTGATTGTAAAGTCTAATGTTGAGAGAGGTTGTATGCTGTGGCAGGTGATTAGATAAGCACTGTGCTGAATTATCATTCATGAAAAATGCTTTGACTATCTGGTCTATACCAGGACATGCCCTAGTCTTGGGTTTATAGCAGTGAAAAAATAGATTCCAATGACTGTCCTCATGGAGTTTACATTCTAATGGGTTTTAGTTTAAACTACAAAATAATACTGTGAGGTGGGAACTATTATTATTTCAGTTCAGGAACTTTTTATTAAAATGCAACATATTAAGAGAAAAGTGCATGTACAATTAGTGCACAGATCAATGGATTCTCACTAACTGAACACATCTGTGAACCAGCACCCAGAACAAGAGGATACACTAGTTCCCAGAGTCCCCACTCTGGGTCATTGGCAAGGTCTACTCCCAGTATAAATACAATCTTGGCTTCTGACAGCATAGGTCAATTTTGCCTGGTTTTATTCTACATAAATGAAATCCTAGAGTTTTGTTGTTTTTTTTTTTAAATATCTGGCTTCTTTTGTTTAACATTTTGCTTGTGAGGTTCGTTCCGGTCTTGGGCTGTAGAAGATAACTCCTTCCCTGCAGTTTTCCACTCTGCTAATATGGCGCGAATTACCCACCCATTCTACTCTTCATGGACATTTGGGTGACTTCCAGTTAAGGAATATAAGATGGCCTCTGCTTATTTTCAAAGATTATTTTTTAATTTGAAATTTTTCAAACATAACCTCTCCCTGGATTCTACCGTTCACATTTTATTATACTTTTTAAAATCATGTACTTATTCATCTATCCATCTGTCCTTTTTTGACGCATTTCAAAGTAAGTGGTAGGTATTTGTGTGTGCTCCTCTAAAAACTAAAGCAAATATATCCTTAACCCAGTAATTTTAAAGATTCTTTTGCCATGAAATTTACAAAGAAATGCAGAATTTTTAAGTGTACGTTCTGAGCCTTGAGCAAGGCATACAACGGGATACTTCAAACCGCTGACGTAAACAGCATCTCTAAACGTGGAGCACAG
This sequence comes from Phocoena sinus, assembly GCF_008692025.1. Classification (NCBI taxonomy): domain Eukaryota; kingdom Metazoa; phylum Chordata; class Mammalia; order Artiodactyla; family Phocoenidae; genus Phocoena; species Phocoena sinus. Next base: position 180,640,315 of record NC_045763.1, on the reverse strand, counting down.
AAGTTGCTGAAGAGCAAACACCTGCCTGCTGAGAGCGAGGCTACAAATCAGGATGGATTTTCACTCGAAAACTGCCTGGGTGTGAGGGAAGCAGATCACTGCTACCTGTCCAGTAGGTCAGCACTTATTTTAGAGCAGATAGGAACACACACGGAATTGAAAGATCTTGTAGGAAAGTGGCCATGGAACCCAGACAGCCTCAGAGAGAGAGTAACAGTAGAAGGAAGACACTGAGTAACCTATGTCTTTAATAACGTTGTTAAGGTGAATATAAATGTCACCGGACTGTTCTTCAAATGTACCTCAATAAAGATCCATCACAATTACTGACGGCAGGAAGAGCCTGTTTCTAATACTCCAACAATGTTCAGCAGGTATGAAAATTAATGATGCTTTGGCAAAGCAAGGGCAAAGTTTAGATCAAGTTTCATTTTGGTCTCATTTAGATAATTCAAAATAAACCATCACTATTCCAAATACAAAAGTTCTCTGCAGTAATAATGAAATATTATTCATAGAATAAAACTCTACTCTCTAAGACTGGTTTCTGAAATAGGCTTCTGTATAATTGGAGAAAAAAAGGGTCCATAATTTATGCAAGATGCAGAAGCACTGCTTTATGTAGACCCCCCTTAAGTATTCCTAGAAATAAGCAGGTTTTTGGACTATTTCCTTCTTCCTTTATATAGGTTGGAATTTTTTACACATACCAACAAATACACATGCCCTCAAATGAAAATTGTAAGTAAATATTTATCTGCATTATATTTACCTCTGATAAAGAAGCTATAAGCAAAATATTTCCATCGGAATTCTCCTTTTTTTTTTTTTTTTTTGCGGTACACGGGCCTCTCACGTTGCGGAGCACAGGCTCCGGACGCACAGGCTCAGCGGCCATGGCTCACGGGCCCAGCCGCTCTGCGGCACGTGGGATCTTCCCAGACCGGGGCACGAACCCGTGTCCCCTGCATCGGCAGTCGGACTCTCAACCACTGCGCCACCAGGGAAGCCCGGAATTCTCCCTTTTTGGTGAAAGTAGAACTATAGTAGATTATCACTCTTTCTGGACTGAGTGAACAATATAAAAGTTAAAAGGAAGCCTGTTAGGAAGCCTAGCTACTAGCAACAAGCAATCCAAAAGACAGTATTTTCTTAATCAGCAAAGACTTTTAAATGAATTTTAAAAAGAATTTTAAATTTTAGATAAAAGAAACGAAGAATAGAAAAAGTTTGTTTGTTACATATACCTTTTTAACTTTAACACAAAGTCAGATTTTAAAAATTGTACAAGGAAAGCAAAAAGCACTTTCCATACATGTGATCAGCTTTCCTATTTCTTTTCCTGTACATACTGAGACGTTTGCCTTTGCTAATAAGGAATGCCAAGTGTGTCCATCACCATTTGAATAGCTTTCAGAGGATTCATGATTTCTTCCAAGTTATCTCTTCTCAAAACCCAATCCGGTTTAAGTCTGTGAGAAGAATAAAAACCTTGCATTAATCCAGTTCCTCTCTTAGAAGACTCACATCCATCGCTTTGTCTTAACTGAAATGTGGTCCCTCCTGGACGCATCACCTCCCTCACAGGCCCTCACGCAGGTGGGAGGCTTCATGTTATGGCCGTTTACGACTTTAGACTATTTCTCTCCATCTTCCCTGAAGGATGATCCTGGCTCCTTTGAAGCTCAGGCGATTCAGCTACCAAACCCCAGCGTTTTGTCTGTAAACCTGGTTCCTGGTCTTCCCTCAACTCCTGCCCCATCTCAGAACTTCAGCAGCCTTGTAGCTAAAGAGCCCACCCCTCACCTCTCCGTTTCTGCCCCCTTTCCTTTGGGTCCACTCAGCACACCCCCCGCCACACAATCACAAGACAGCCGCTGTCACCCTCAGAAAGTGCCCGGCCACCGACTGCTCAGCCTGAGCCTTCCAGCCCGAACCACCCCTTGGGGTTCAGCCACGCCCTTTGACTTAATACTTCCACGGCTCACAGCTTCCTCCCACTGTGGTGTCCACTTCAGGGGACCTCAGCACGTGCCTGTCACCCAGCACAATGCTGGTCTCCTTTCCCTCCCATCTAGCTTGCGTCCCTCAGTAGAATCTCCATTGCAAATGCCGTTAACGCCATTGTTGCTCTTCCCTATTGAATGCAACTGGAAAGCTCTATGTGGATTCCAAGTTGAATCCAGGCATCTGCCTTCTCCATTCCTGCACAGCTGGACGTTGCTAAAGAAAACCTGCACAACCAGGCTGGCTGATTTTATGCCAATGATTGAAATTACCTAGAAATTGCTTCCTTTCTCTTTCCCCAAGATGACTGTTTTCTTCTTTCCAAATGTCCCCTCCACACTGTCCCCCATCGGCTTCTGAGCTAATGTTTATGATCTCCTTCTTCACTGAGGAAACGGCATCACAGCCACCTTCCTCACATGAATCCCTACCACTATATGCACTTCCATCTTCCTGTTCTTTCCAGTGAAAATTCCGAACATCTATGAATTGGGGGGTGGTCAAACAGAGCGGGTATATATACCCCTACCGTGGAACAGCAGTCTGTGAAGAAAGAGATGCAATCTAAGCCATGCATCGACATGGATGAACCTCAAGAGCATTACGCTAAGTAAAAGAGTCCCGTCACAAGGAGCTACCTCTGTATGATTCCATTTATGGGACAAAGCAGAAAAGGCAAAACTAAAGGTACTGAACTCACATCAGCAGGTTCCAGAACCTAGGGGTTAATGGGAGAGAACTGACTGCAAGGGGGCACAAGGCAACTTTGTTGTGACAGAAATATTTTATCTCAGTGGTAGTGGTTTCACAACTGTATACGTTTGTCAAAACTCATTGAATTGCATACCTAAATAAAGGGTACATTTATACTGTTGGGAGTTTTACCTCAGAAAACCCCGACAGTGTCAAAAAGGGAGAAAAAAAAAAAAAAGAATCTACTCATTCATATGTTAATAGTTTTTACAAGATAATTAGTATTAAAATGTACCCAGTCCTTAAATAAAAATCATATGTAGTGATGGTTCCCACTAATAAATTTCATGCAAGTAGACTATTTTTACCTTATACTGTGAAACATGCAGGCACAAAACTAATTTACAACTATTACACATTGTATAATTATGAGTAATTATAAAGCTAACTGCTATATAACCCAGGCCAAGAAATAGGTCACTGTCAACACTGTTGGATTTGCACTAAGTAAAGAACTGATGAGATGTAGAAAGGAAGTAGGGAAAGAGGGAGGGAGGGAGAGAGAGGGAGGGAGGGACGGAGAGGGAAGGAAGAAAATTAAACATCATGAGTTAATCTAGTTCATCAAAATCAATTAAATCTTTTTGTTAATAAGCTAAAATCAATTAATCATTTTTAAATAAAATTTAACTGCCTGAACAAAATGTAAAGTCACAGCTGAAGTTCAGTAATGGAGAATACACCAACAAACAAACCATACAAGTTAAGCATAGCAACTATTTAAAGGAAAAACCAACAAGCAGTATTCTTTGATATACAGACTTGGCTACCACAGGTACACCCTGGGTTTTGTGCCCATCCTGCTGCAGAATCCTGAGGGCATGCACCTGTCTGAGGACCATCAGATTTTCCAACATGACAATGGTAAAAAAAACTAAAGAAAATAGAAGAATGCACCAGTTAAAGACTAAAGGAAATGAAAACATTGAGGATTTTAATAAAAGATAATTTTTTAAAACAGTCAACTCATAGTGGTTTTCTTTTTCTTTTTTTTTGCTGTACGCGGGGCTCTCACTGTTGTGGCCTCTCCCACTGCGGAGCACAGGCTCCAGACGCGCAGGCTCAGCCGCTTTGCGGCATGTGGCATCCTCCCGGACCGGCGCACGAACCCATGTCCCCTGCATCGGCAGGCAGACTCCCAACCACTGTGCCACCAGGGAAGCCCCCAGTTTTCTTTTTTGAAATATATTTTTATTCATTTATTACTTATTTATTTTTGGCTGCTTTGGGTCTTAGTTGCGGCACGCGGGATCTCTTCGTTGCGGTGCGCGGGCTTCTCTCTAGTTGTGGCGTGCGGGTTTTCTCTTCTCTAGTTGTGGTGCGCAGCCTCCAGGGCGTGTGGGCTCTGTAGTTGTGGCACGCGCACTTAGTTGTCTTGTGGCATGTGGGATCTTAGTGGCCTGACCAGGGATGGAATCCACGTCCCCTGCATTGCAGGGAGGACTCTTTACCACTGAACCACCAGGGAAGTCCCCCGAGTGGTTTTCTAATTCAGTTCGTTTTAACATTCTAAATATTATTGAACCATGCACCATGTGAAAAACTCAAATTCCGATGAACTTTTTATGAGCAGTGTTCCATCAAAATGGTTCCAATGGCATCAGATTGCTGTAGATTCCAGTCCTGACCAGTCACTGTCATTCAGCAAGTCACTTAACGTCTGAGCTTCTGTTTCGTCAGTGAAGTAGCAATAATAATACATACCTCACTGGGTTTTATAAAAATTTAAACTAGAAAATGTATTTAAAACATCCTAGTATTGTCATTTGTAAATGCTCAGAAAGGAGTTTATTATACTTGTTGTTACATCTAGTACCACATCTTATATATTTAAGAAACTAACAGGAAAATTGCTATATAACAATATGGCAATAATATATAATGACAGGGTCTATTAACCTAATGAGCATTTATTAAAGGACTTTAAATTTCATACTGAGAGGTCAATTCAGCTAACCAAATGTCTTTATAAGTGAAACCATATTTTATTAAAGAATCTATTAAAAGTATATACTAAAAAAATTATCTTTTTTTTCAAAAATCAAATGGTGTACTTACCTTTAGGCTGATTTGTAGCCACAAAGGATTATATGACAACAGCCAGTTCAGGACTTTCTGTCGTTCTCCTGAAATGCAAGTGAAAAGCAAGTAAGCTCAGACAACTAATCAAACAGAGACAGTAAATAAAATTTCATGGAGAGAATTCAGTGGCAAAAAAGGAAAGTCGCATACATGAAATAATTTAAATAAAGTATACTTCCACTCTTTAACATACATGATCACATTTAAGTTTGTGAGATTTTTAGACAGCAAAGCCAAACTGTGAAATACAACATTTCTAGAGTATATTTGAAGAATTTAAAGTTTAAAGAATTAATCTCAAGATTTCTGTAATGTTCTTACCCACATCTTTCTTCCAAGAATTAACCGCTTAACTTCAATGTCAATTTCAAGATTTTTCATAGCTTTAACCATTTTTTCAGAAGTAAATAAATGACACGCAGCACAACGTAATCTATTTAATTTGTAAGCTCTGAGAGACACTTCATCCTTGGTAGGAGCTCTCGGGACACTTACACCTGCAACTGTATCCCAAGTCGAACCACTCCTCACAACCTCTATTGTCCAGGTTCCAACATGATCACCTCTAACCCAGACTAATGGGAGAGCCTCCTAACTGGTTTCTCTGCTTTCACCCCCTTTATAAATTAGAAAGCTAAGCCTTTAAAGAATTTGATTTGTTAAAATTAAATTCTGAAATGCAATTTGAATTTTTATAAAACATTTTCTTCCCTTAGGAAGTTCTCGGTCTAGCACAGAAGTGTAGAAAGAATCACAATACACTACATAAGAAGTACTCATGAGGAGTCATGGGACAAGGGGAGGGAGATCTAAGTCACCTAAACGGCAGGACAGCCTCCTGGCAGGGGTGACCCTGAGCTGACCGTGCAGTGGATGTGACACACCAGGAACGGGGCCTTCCACTGAACTGCAAAGTGCCCGGAGCCAAGGACACAGATAAGAAAAACAAGACAAAAAAGAGGTTGGAAGAGGTAGAAAAGAATTCAATACTATTAAAAATAACAGTGACAGCTAATAGTTGAATACTTTGTGCCAGGTGCTATCAGAGTCTTGTAATTTAGGTTACCTCATCACATGATGACATGCAGTCATCACTTAAGTTGTTTATTATGGCTGTGATTAGAAATATCCTGAACTGCAGAAAATTTAGGCTGGTTATGTTTTCTTAAAAGTGTAATAATTTGACTTCATTTCTAAAGCTTGGATTTTTCAAAAATAGCTTTTGGAGATTTTGAACCCTGACATTCAGGAATCAAGGTAAAACTTCATTTCTTCTCTCATCTTGAGGAGGTCGTGAGAATTTTCATTTGATGATGGTGATAATTCACATATATGCTGAGATATATATGCCATGTTATCTTTTACACATTGACTTGGGGATAGAATTGGACTAATTGACTCTGATTCTAGATCCTAATTTAGTCTGTAATTATCATTTATGAAAGAATCTGGACTTAAAATTGTGCAGAAAATCTCATGCACACGTTTTGATTCCAAATGCATAGGTTTTGAATAATCTTTACAAACATATCTGGTGAAAGACATTCCACTAATTCTGGTTCATTATTAGCTACACAGCTATTATTCACAAAAAAATCTGGACTTAGAAAATTTCTAAGTTGTGATGTTCAAAGTTGAAAAACAGTTTGGGGGTAAGAATAAGTTTACTATTCTCTTCACTTTGGCCATTAACATTATCTATGGGGTCAAAGGAAGTTTCAGTTATGACTTTCTCATTAAAATTATATCTTTCAAAATGTTGGGGATGGTTGTATATATGTAATTTATTTAGTAGATTTGAATTATAAACATTACCTAGGTGTATGTTTTGTGGCTGCAAAGGCTTTTGATTTTTAGTTTGTCTATTTTCTTTCTTAAGGCATAAGAAAGAAAGGCCTTCTTTCTTAAGGCCTTTCTTAAGGCATAACAAAATGAAGTGCTAGTCTTTTTATCCTTAATTGAAAGGTTAATCGGCTAACCCAGGAAGAGAGCACATGAGCAAAAAAGATGCTCAAAGTGTTCACTCCATCTTTCTTTTCTCTGCCTTCTCCGCTTCCATCCAACTTCCCATGAGGAAGCCCTTCCATCATTTGTAACAATCTATAGACTAAGGCACGGAGAGCGAGTCAGTTCTGAGAGACACAAAGGGATCTATGACTGATACCTGCTTTTCAGACTGCAGTGATAGTCTAGCTATAAAACTTCAGCTTTTATGGAGACAAATGCCCTCAGAGGTGTAAAAACAGAAATAAAACATAAAGCATTTTACTTTTTCCCTTTTGTAGATCTTTATTTGGTCTCCCCCACCCCCCAACTCCACCCTTTAAAAAAATTTCTTCGGTAACTCAAACAAATGAAGGAACAGATCTGTTATACTACTTTCTTTTAAATATGCCTCTATTACCTTCAGTAATGGCATTCTTGGATATGCATCATTGTTAATTTTTTGAACAGAAGCATTGCCATGTGTCTGAGATAAGAATCTTACTATTTTATCTAGATTCTGAAAGATAGCAGAAAGTCAGAATTACAATTAAAAAAGTGGGCTGCATCTCCCTCCTTTGGGAAAAGATTTAAAAAATGTTGTCAATCAATAAACAAGATGGGGCTTCCCTGGTGGCGCAGTGGTTGGGAGTCCGCCTGCCGATGCGGGGGACGCGGGTTCGTGCCCCGGTCCGGGAGGATCCCACGTGCCGCGGAGCGGCTGGGCCTGTGAGCCATGGCTGCTGAGCCTGCACGTCCGGAGCCTGTGCTCCGCAACGGGAGAGACCACAGCAGTGAGAGGCCCGCATACCGCAAAAAAAAAAAAAAAATAAAAAAAAAAAAAAAAATAAACAAGATGATCTCTCATAATTCCATCTAGTCCTAAGATTCTGTGGTCTTTGTTTACAAACTTTTTATTAGTGACAAATCAGAAAATGGTAGTTGCAGCCAGTGACAACTGAAGCGGCCTTGTTATTAAATGGATCTGGCCCGCCCCCTTGTGGCCATAAGTGCAATGACCATGACTGACTGAGAAGCCTGGCTGTGAAGGAGGAGGGAAGAGTCAGGTTTGGGGCTGCCCTGCCAGTCAGTTCATCCAACTCTCCCAGTCACATCAAATTAGAATCAAACTCATTGCACAATAGACGGTGGCTTATTTTCTTGAAGAAGTGCGAGCTGCCTCATGTTGGCCTCTACTCGTTTGCAGAGGAAAAGCTCCTATTTCCAGAACTGGCACCAATGAGTCTGTTAAACCATTCAGTTGAGTTGTTCATAACCCTGGATACAGAGATCATTTGAGGGGTTTGTAAAAAGTAAATACGTCCCGACGCTCCTCTATGTCCTCCCCTGGAGTGATGCTGAAGCAGGGTCCTGGTACCGGTGGTTTTTTTAAAGCTCACCACTGAGGTAACGTGCAGTCAGGATGGAAACACCACGTAGCTTAATCCCATTCAATAGGATGGCTGGTGATTTTAACTGAATGTCATTATGAAGACCTAGACCCAAATGACAAACCCCCTACATTACAGCAGTCCTATGCAGATTCTAACACACCAGTATTATTGAAGTTTTAAAAAGAATGACTAGGAGATTAAAAGAAACCCAAAAGATCATTTTAAAACGTTTTCCTTGGATTGGCCCCAGTAAATCTGCTCTACAAAAATATCCCAAATGACAGTCTTCTGGTCCTCACTCCTTATTAGGCCTAGATACATTGTACTGTAGACCTATTTTCACACTAATTGTGAATTTCTGTCACTATTTGGCAAGTATAACACTTTACCTAGTGGTTCTTGAGATGCCATCTGCGTACATCGAGTTTTCTGTATTTACCCCCAGAAATTCACATTAGTAAGTGTGGAGTGGTGAGTACAAATCTCCCTCATTTAACAAGCAATCCAGACAAATCTGATGCAAGTGGTTGAGGCATCTCAGAGAAATGCTGCTTAGTCATACCGTGACATGCTAATTCACTGAAGGTGTGCGGTGTGTTTTAGTTAAGGGTTGTTCTAATATTTATTTTCTACTACAGTGCTTTTCACAATGTGGTCCCTGGACCAGTAGCAGAGGCATCACCTGGGAACTTCTTAGAAATGCAAGTTCTAGTCCTATTCTACACATATGGAATCAGAAACTCTGAAGGTGGGGACCCAAAAGTATTTTAACCAGCCCTCCAGGTGATTCTGATGCATTCTTAAATGTGAGAACCACCGGTCTCCTCAAAACATCCCAACCTCCTTGACAGTTGTTTGATGTAGCTTCTTCTTGTTCTTAGAATTTTCCCCTCAACCTCCTAACATGTCTTTAGGAAGGAACCATGTCTCACGTCTATAAATCAATATAAGGGAAAGCGCATGGGATTTAAAATTATAAGACCTGGATGGGAATCCCAGCTGTCAATTGCTATGAATAAAACCATGCATAAATATTTCCACCCTCTGAGCATATTTCCTCATTAAAAATCAGGAAGAGAACATTTATTCAGGACACAGAGTCCAGACTTTTGCTTGAAGCTTTTTCTCATTTGAGCACCATGCACAGCTGCAGTTGGCATTACTTCCAACCAATGGATAAGAAAATAGACACGGAAGACTCAGAAGAGTGAACTGAGCTGCCTACCCTGATCCACTGGACACAAACCCTTTGACAGTGTTGCCTTATCTACAAATGTGGATAAGGACTCCATGAGTTTGATGTAAGGATTAAATAAGGCAACAGAGTTAAAAGAATTTGTAAAAGGTAAACATTATGTTTGTATGTATTATCTTAGTGGCTTGGTGGGTTAAGTGGAATCAGCACACTCAGACCTGAAGCTGAGGGAAATCAACAACTAATAAAAGACAAGTTTTGTTTTAAAGCAGAAACCATAACACATCATAAACAATTGGTTTTTAAAAAGAACAGTGAGCTTTTACACTATAAAAGAGTAAATTCTAAAACAAAAGAACAAAACCAAAAAAAAAAATAACACAGCAAAACTTTAGTTCCACATAACAAAAAAGAATAAGTAAAAAAGTATTATGTAGATAGAAAAAATATATACCTTTCCATGTAAAGCAAGCATTTATAAACTAAAGGGGAAGGGCAGGTTCTTAATTGTAGCTGAACCACTGCTTAGATACAAGCCCATGGACCTCAGATTAGAGCCTCTTCTCACTGCCTTAGGAAGCTGTTATTTAGACAAGGAGTGAGACTCCCTCAGCTTTTTTTTTTCTTTTCACACTTTCAGAGGTTTTAATCAATGGAAAGACCAGAGCAGTCAAAATAAGGATGTAAATTCTTTGGATTTTGGTGACAGGAATGGGAGCATTGCTCTGGTCAATGCAATGCAGAAAAGCTACCCAGGAAGTTCTGAAACAAAAGTCACAAAATTTGAATCGCCATTAAAATCACACTGCAGGGCTTCCCTGGTGGCGCAGTGGTTAAGAATCCGCCTGCCAGTGCATGGCACACCGGTTCAAGCCCTGGTCCAGGAAGATCCCACATGCCACGGAGCAACTAAGCCCGTGCGCCACAACTACTGAGCCTGCGCTCTAGAGCCTGCGAGCCACAACTACTGAGCCCAAGTGCCACAACTACTGAAGCCCGCAGGCCTAGAGCCCGTGCTCTGCCACAATAGAAGCCACTGCAATGAGAAGCCCGCGCACCACAAAGAAGAGTAGGCCCCGCTCGCCGCAACTAGAGGAAGCCCGCACGCAGCAACGAAGACCCCAATGCAGCCAAAAATAAAATGTACACTGCAGCATAAAGAACTCCTTAAAATAATTTTGATAGATACAATTAATGGATGTATTATTTATTTAACTATTGCATTATTACAGATTACTATTATCACAAAAGCACTGCAATGAAAATTATTCTGTTGATACATATATCTTTATTTCCCCATCTCTTTAGAAAAACAAAAACAAAAAACTACACTACAGCAAAGGAAACAAAAGAGTAAAACACTTAAGTGTTCATACTTCTTGAAAACAACCCTGAAGAGGTGTTTTTGGCTTTGTTGCTATAGACATTCAGCTAAAAAGGAGCTCACTCTTTCTCTGTGATAAGTATTAGAGTTACCCTCACTCTGTGGAATCAGTTTCCCTATGGAAACTAAAGTGGATATTTAAGATGACTGATGGAAAACAATTAAAAACCCTGCTCTAACCAAAGTACTCCTGGCAGTTTTAAATACAGACAGATGGATGGATGGATAGATGTATGGATAGAGAGACAGATGAAAGAATATTAATTTTAAAAGTGCCATCCATTACTCTAGAACCGTAAGTCTTCTCGAGGGCCGAAGCCTATGAGAAACACTTCTCTGTAACAGAAAGCTAGGAAAGTGCTCCTAAGGATGCTCCGCGCAGGCGCGTGGACGCGCTGTCACCGCCGAGTCCCCGCCGACCCGGCTCCTCTGCCCCGGGGACCAGGGCTCACCCAGCGTTAGAGGGAAGGACCTGGCTTTATCTCCAGGCCTCAGGTCCGCTGCCGCTCGTTCCGAGGCCCCTCCCGGAGCACGGCAGGGTGACTGCGGAGGGCCCACTCCCCTCCTACCTGCAGCACGAAGGCGCTCGGCCAGACGGTGAAGCCGCCCTCGGCGGCCGGGCCACGGGACAGCCTCACGGCGGTCGCCTCCTCGTTGGGGTTGCCCAGGGGGAGCGTCCGCGAGGCTCCCAGGCGCACGTCCCCGAAGCAGAGGAAGGGCGACCTGCAGAAGTGGCTAAGGGACAGGACCGGCGGGGAGGCCGCCTCCTCTTCGGCCCGGGGGCCCCGCGGCCCCGCCCACGGCCTCGGTTCCGGGGGCTCCGCTCCCAGCGGTCGCGCCCCCGATGCCTGGTCGCCATGGCGGCCTCTGGGCCCAACAGGCTGCTCCGAGCCGCCCGTGCAGGAACGCCCACCGTGTCCTCTCGGGAAGCTGGGGCAATTGGAGTGAATTCGCCCCCTTTCTTGTGCGATCGCCGGGACCCGGTAAATAAGCCGGACACACAGACTCGCAAACTGAAACCAGGAGCAAACAGCGCAGGTTGTTTGCTCTGTTTAAACTTCCCGCCGCCACCAATAGGGGCGCCCGGACCCGCCCACCTCCCCGCGGGGCCAATCACCTTTCCCGGAAGCAGCCCCGGCCAATGAGAAGAGGGCGCCTTATTTAAACGTGTCGGCGGCGGCGCGTCGCTCTGCGCGCGGAGACGTCAGTGGCGTCGGGGTCTCGGTGGGCCCCGAGGCCCGGGGCTCAGACTCGGAATTCGCCTTTCGGTTTTGTGAACAGGTTGCTTGAAAGAAAGAGGGTCATAGCACTTCCACCGTAAATGCAGCAGTCATTGCCTTGCTGAGACAGTCATTTCCCTCCCCCAGTATACCCGCCCAGGGTCACAACCCTAAGCTCCCCGCATAGGCTTCCTGGGCCCAAATGGGAGAAAATGAGGAAAATTAAATGTATAGTTGTAAGGCCAACTGGCCCGAGGCAGGGGAACACAATCAGATTCACAGGTTGCATCAGAACGAAATTCTCCGGACCACCCAGTTCCAGAAACTGCCCTGGCGACATTCCGGACCACCCAGTTCCAGGAACTGACCTGGGGACTTTGAAACCAGCCCAGCCTTCCCGCCTTTCGAGGGGCGGGACTAACGGTCCCCCAGGATACCCGAAAAGACCACCAAATAAGGAATACCCTGCGCCCTCCCAGATTCACCACACCCCTTTCCCTTCTTCCCCTATAAAGTCTTGCCCAACCCTCGCCCGGGTGCGACTTCTCTGGCCCCTTTCTCTCGGACCAGTGAACCTCGCCCGGGAGCGCTCCCTAATAAAGCTTACTTGAAGCTTTCCTCTGTTTCGTGGTTCCGTTTGTTAAGATCCGACCTTACAATAGTTAGTGTGAACGTGCTGATGTCAGTGCCTGACCCCAGCAGGGGCTCAGTGATACTGGGAGCAAAACTAGGTAAACAAACAAAACCTGAGATTCCCAGAAATTCATAAGCGATGGTCTTGACTGGCATTGCCCTTGACAAATAACTTCTCGGTTTTCATTTTAATTGTAGACATCTGATAATAATGGTTATCGCTTACATGTTACTCTTTGCCAGGGACTGTTTTAAGCCCTGCATGTATTTATCTCAACCTTCACTTCAACCCTGTGAGGGAGGTGCCATGATTCGTGCTTCACAGCTGAGCGAGACTGGCGTCCAGCCAGCCAGGAAGTGGCAAAGCCAAGAGACAGACACAGGCAGCTCGGCTGGTCTTGCTCTCACCCCTGCACCTACTGCCTCTAAAGACAGGAGGAGACTTTAAAAAATAACGTGTGGATGTGTGTACGCGTGCATGAAATATATCAGGAGGAGACTTTAAAAAATAAATTGTAGATGTGTGTACGCGTGCATGAAAGATATCAAAAGAAATCTCCCTGGGTGGAAAACCAAAATGAGGAAGGTGGGATCTGAAATTATATATTCACTGACACCCATTTTGACCTGATGTTGAACCCGTATCTTAACGATACTGAATCAAAAGTGTTCATGGAGGTTTCTTAATATCCTAATTTAGGATTGATGCACAATGAGACCACTACTCAATAACTTTTTAGCAAAATGTTAATGTGAACGACAATAACCTTCATATACACTTAATTTATATTAATTAATTTATATTTATAAATTTATAATTATATTTTTATAATATGCAATATATATTATATTTATAAATAAATATTTATATTTATTATTTCATACTCAAATTAACATTACACATATAAGCCCTTAAGCTTAAGTCACTGAAATGTTTGTTTCAACCCTTTTTTTTTTTTTTTTTTGGTACGCGGGCCTCTCACTGTTGCGGCCTCTCCCGCCGCGGAGCACAGGGTCCGGACACGCAGGCCCACCGGCCATGGCTCACGGGCCCAGCCGCTCCGCGGCACGTGGGATCCTCCCAGACCGGGGCACGAACCTGCGTCCCCTGCATTGGCAGGCGGACTCTCAACCACTGCGCCACCAGGGAAGCCCTGTTTCAACCCTTTTTAACATGATAGTAACACATCTTGTTTATCTATGCTCTCCCCTCACAGCTTCTCTTCATAAAGCAAAGCTGTTGACGCACAATTTTAGAAAATCCAGAATGAAGTGTATGGATTATTTTTTATTTGCCCTCCACTTCCACCCTGCACCCTTTTCCAGCCTGCTCTTTGCTGTGGGATGCTGGCCTGTGTTCTGTATTTGCTACATCCACAGGTTTTTTACTCTGTAGCTTCTGTTTTACTCAAAAAGGGAGGTAAGGGTACTTCCCGCACTCCCGCCCCCCTTGGGCTGGCTCCATCTCAACATTAAAGTCACAAGTAGCTGGAGAGGTGCCCTCTCCTCATGGGTCTCCGGGGATCTGGGTGTGGGGATACCATGGTGTTACTAGTCCCAGGATATGGCACTATTGCTTGTTTCCCTGCATCCCTGTCACATCTTTGCAAATGGTCCCTTTATTAAACTTCCTTGAATTCCACTAAATTGGAGAGGGCCAACTATTTCCTTAGTGTCCCTGGCTGATGCAATAGTGGCCTTAGGAAATTGCCTCTTAAGATCGAATTCTGAATTGAGTTGCTCCTATCTGAGGAGCACAGGGATAAACTCCTGCTAGCGAGAAACACCATGATAATCCACGGGATGCGGCAGCATCCTGAGTCCTCAAATCATCTACCTGTGGCGGCAGCATGAGACGAAGTGCATACGAAGGGCAATTTATTCAAACATCAGGTGGCCGGGGCACACAGTGGCTATGCCAACACTTTATAAATGATTATAAAGCTTAGAGTGTCACCTGGTTTCACCTGACCACCCTGGAGAGCATACATAGGGAGAAAGAAAATGAAACTCTGTGAACATCCAAGGGTACCGCTAAGAACATATCTTGAGAACAAGAATGTGTGGACGGAAGGCCTGAAGAAGCCCCTCACTTCCTGTGGTCTCAGGGAACACATGGCCGAGGACTAATCCCGAGGCTGCTGGTAAATGTGGCAGCACTGATGAAATGCTCGACCCTACCAGCCCTCCTAGCTAAGGGGAGGGAGGAGGACCCTGGGAAGGAGTATGGTATTTGGGCAAAATTTTAAAGGCTGAGAGCTTGTAATTCTCCCTATTCCCACAAACCTCCCTCACCAGCAGGGGCAGCCGCTCCACCGGTCCGTTATATTGACATTTGCTAATTAAATCTGATGAGCAAGAAACAGCTGTCAGGAGCTGGGAGGGTCTGAGACTTACCCCGCTGAAGCTTTACTGGAACACAGAGACACCCATTCCTTTACATGTTATCTACGGACGCTTTCACACTACAAAGGTGGAGTCGAATAGTTCCAGGAGAAATCATATTGCCTGCAAAGCCTGTACTACTTAGTATCTGGCCCTTTACAAAGAAGTTTGCTGACCTGGGATCTAATCCAAGGAACCAAACAACTGGATGTGACAAGCAACATTCCATTATCAAGTCAAAGTGGTGAACACCAGCCCAGGGCTGAGCAGGCCCCAAGTTCACAAGCTGCACAGACGACACGGGTCCTGTTATGTCTCCTCCTCCTACGCTGTCTCTCTCAGTCTGTACCTCGGGGAAATCGGGGATCTCCTTGACCATTTCATAAAGGAAGACAAAGCCTGGTTTATGGACGGATATGTATGGTAGGCCAGATGTGAGCAGAGCTGCGCTATAGCCTCCCCTCAGGGTAGATGAGAACACTCAGGGAGCAGAATTTTGGATGGTACATCTAGTCCACTTCAAAGGGGAGAAGACACGTCTCTGCTCTCTGCTGACTCAAGGGCACAGTCAACAGGTTGGGCAGCGGGTCAAGGGTTTGCAAAAAGCAAAATGAAAACTTGGTGACAAGTTAAGTCGGGGGAGGAGAGGTTTGTAAAAGGACATCTCAAGATAGGGACAGGGGGACTTCCCTGGTGGCGCAATGGTTAGGAATCTGCCTGCCAATGCAGGGGACATGGGTTTGAGCTCTAGTCGGGGAAGATCCCACATGCTGCGGAGCAACTAAGTCCGTGCGCCACAACTGCTGAGCCTTTGCTCTGGAGCCCGTGAGCCACAACTACTGAGCCCATGTGCCACAACTACTGAAGCCTGCACGCCTAGAGCCCGTGCTACGCAACAAGAGAAGCCACCGCAGTAAGGAGCCCGCGCACCACAACAAAGACCCAACGCAGCCAAAAATAAATTAATTAATTTAAAAGAAAAATAGGGACAGGAAGTTAAGAAATTTGTGTCCCTAGTAAATGCCATCGGAGAATATCCAAGGTAAAGGAAGAGCTCAAAAATCAGGCAAACAAGACAACCTGTCCTGCTTAGGTGTCAGAACCTCTTTCCTCAGAGACCCCATTCTTATTTGGGGAACCCATGTATACACTGGCCATGGCCGCAGATATGGGGGCTATGAAAGAGCTTAAACAGTCTCCCTCTTTCCAAGGCTGATCGGATGTCCCACCATTGAGAGCCTGACCTGCGAACAGAGGCCAAGCAGAACCCACAATGTGACTCCACTCCCCAGGGACCAACCAGTTACCTGTGGCATGTGGGTTACATTAAACCCTTTTTACCACAGAAGAGGTGGTATTTTCCTCTCTGGAGTAGATGCATTTTCTGAGTATAGATTGCTATACCTGCCCCCACTATCCATGCATGGATGTATAGAATGCTTTCTCTGAAACCAATGAATCTGTGGAGGTTTTCAAAGTGTGTCTAAAAATTCTTGGTCACTTCTCCCTTCAAGAGGGGAATCTTAATTTCTGTCCCTTGAGTGGTGTGGACTTAGGGACTCACAGTGGCAGACGTGAGGTGATATCACTTCCTAGATTAGGTTATAAAATATTGCAGCTTACATCCTGCCGGTGTTCTCACTCTCTCTCTTTCATTATTTTTTCTTGGGGGCAGCCAGCTCTGTATGTATCACCAGGCAGCCGTGTAGAGAGAGGCTGTGTTGGGAGGAACTATGGCCAGAAGTGGGCTTGGAGGTGAAGCCTGCTCCAGGATGGCCTCTAGAGACTGCAGCTCCCATGAAGTTTGACTTCAACTCGAGGATGGCCTCTAGAGACTGCAGCTCCCATGAAGTTTGACTTCAACCTCTGGCCCTGAGCCAGAGCCACCTAGCTCAGACAGTCGATTCCTGACCCACAGGACCTGTGAGATAATGTCTGTTGTTTCAAGCTACTACATTTGGTCTAATGTGTTACACAGCAATAGAGAATTAGGTGTCCCACACAACACCGCCTCCAGTGGGAAGGCTTGGAATTCACTAGTCTTCTACCAGCTGACTGTGGAGGCTCAGTTATGGTGCCAGATGCAGATGACAGCTGGCCAGGTCGGGTGTGTCCTGTCACTCAGCTCGTGCCTTAGACCAGCAGTGGTCCCTCCCGTGGCCAGAGTGTACAGTTCTGGGAATGAGGGGTAGTGGCGAGAGTGTCCCCTCTCAGTGTTGCAGGGAACACCCCATTCACGGGATTCTCTACACTTCAGAGTCCTTGGGGAAAAACAGCACATGACTACTTCAAGCATAATAGTCCACTATTAATATTTAAACATATTAATTAGCCACTTAAAAACCATTAAATAATGATTTATACATTTAACATATAAAATATTTCAAAATGATATCTAGCTTATGAAAAATAAAGAAAATTTAATAACTGTGCCCCAAGACACTGGTTCTCTGTGTGTTCATGGTCTTTTTTTTTTTTTAACATCTTTATTGGAGTATAATTGCTTTACAATGGTGTGTTGTTCATGGTCTTTTTATTCAATTTTTCAGGAGGCAGGCAGAACACTGCATTGTCATGCTGTGAAAATGTGTTCAATAAAACCTAGATATGCTTTATCAGGACCAAAGAACTTTATTTTAAATATCAAAACAACACAAAAGGGGGCTTCCCTGGTGGCGCAGTGGTTGAGAGTCCGCCTGCCGATGCAGGGGACATGGGTTCGTGCCCCGGTTCGGGAAGATCCCACATGCCGCGGCAGCGGCTGGGCCCGTGAGCCATGGCCGCTGAGCCTGCGCGTCCGGAGCCTGTGCTCCACAACGGGAGAGGCCACAGCAGTGAGAGGCCCGAGTATCGCAAAAAAAAAAAAAAAAAACAACACAAAGAACTAGTTCAATATACAATACACTTCCTAGTCTTCACAGAGAACTGAATTTTTCTATAAAGACATTGGTACTCAGGATACACGAGACAGTCAAAATATCTGTAAAACTCACAAGATACTTTACACACAGTTGACAAAATAATGAATCTTGATATTTTAGATTTTTCTTTGCAATCGTTTTTTAAAAGAGTTCTCATGATTAAAAAGAAAACTTAGGATTGGAGACTGAAAACTAAGTTCATAGCATTTCCACTTTAGTGTACATCATAAATCCCGTAATCAGAACACTTCCTACACAACACGGAGCAGCCAAGTGCCCACCTCTGTGCTCATGTTTTGGCAGCTGCACTCATCGGTTGTAATACAGTTTTGTCCACAGGGATAAGAAAAGTCCGATTGTTACAAGGAATAAAAATTTTGTAATTACAAAGCAGGAATACCAAGCAACGAGGCGAAATAACAATGAGAAGTGTGCATGCTCTTCTTTCAAGAAATGTTTGCCCTTATTATGTTGATGAATGTTCCCTCTATAACCACTTTGTTGGGATTTTTAAAGCACAAATGGTTGCTTACAGACTAGAGAAATTCTTGATGAATTTTATTTGTATCTGGAGTTCTGAACTCTTAGGGCAATGGTAAGACAATCTTGCTTTTTTCCCCTTCCACTCCTGCAAACTCGATAGATGTAAAATAAGTTAGACTCCACAGCTCTTCTACTTCTTAATAACCTTAGCCAAATGCCATCTTACCTGGAGGCTAGAAGGTGAGACTGTTCTGATCCTCTAATCACACGGTTGGCTCCACTGGCGACCAGCCCCATCTTTAGGTGCTTTCCCAAAGTCACCCCGTTAACATGACAATATACACATTGATCACCCTCAGCACTTAGTAAATTCCCAGGGTTTTTGGAACTGTGAACCAGGAAACTTGGAGGAAGACTAAATATGGATGAGAAATATATTTTGGTCATCTTAGTGTCAAAATACATATGCATTTTTTATAAATCACAATTTCACAGGAGGAAACTCTTCCCAACTCATTTTATGAGACCAACACTAAGTTCAGATAATGACACCACGAGAAAAGAAAATTGCAGACCAATATTGCTGATGAATATAGATGCAAAATTTTTCAATAAAAGATTAGCAAACTGAATTCAACAATACATCAAAAGGATCATACACCATGATCAAGTAGGATTTATTCCAGGGATGCAGAAATGTTTCAACATTCACAAATCATTGTGATACACCACATTAACAAAATGAAGGGGCTGCGCTGGGCCGGGCTGAGAGCACCTTGGGAGGGTTGGGGGTCGCAGGACTGGGAGTGGGGGCGATGCTTGGGCTGAAGGGGGCGAAGTCTGGTTGGCAGGGCTCAGGGCCCACCTCGCGGGGCAGGCGAGGCTGGTGAGGGCGCATGGAGCCTATCAGGGGATGCAGCAAAGGCTTGAGGAGCGAAGCCTCGCGGGTGGAGCTGCGGAGGGACGGCGCTGGGGCCGACTTCGGCGAACTCGTAGAGCGGGGTGGGTGAGGAGGGATTGAGAGGGCGGGCGCTCCGCCCATGGGGTCCTGACAAGGTCACAAGAAGAGAGGGAAGGAAAGTTGAAGGGCTGAGAGGAGGGCGTAAAACCAAACCACCTTCCTGCAATCGGCTTCATCTTCTCCCCGGGCCGCTATTCCCTTCCACCTTTGGCGACCCTCTCTGGCCCTAGGAAGGAAGATTCTTCAATCACTATGTCAAGTGACACAGATGTTCCTCTTTCTTCATATGATGAAGATCAGGGATCTAAACTTATCCGAAAAGCTAGAGAGGCACCATTTGTCCCCACTGCAATGGCAGGTTTTGCAGCAATCGCTGCATATGGATTATATATATAGATTGAAGAGCAGGGGCAATACTAAATGTCTGTTCACCTGATCCACGTGCGCGTGGCAGCCCAAGGCTTTGTTGTGGGAGCGACGGCTTTTGGTATGGGCTATTCCATGTATCAAGAATTCGGGGCAGAACCTAAACCTTAGAAGAGGAGATGCTGTCTTGGTCTTGGTGGCGCTTGCTTTAGTTAGACATCTCATATTGAGGTTATATGTTTATGTTGAAAATAAATTCTGTGGGTCGGACAATAACATGGTAATTTGAATACTGGCTCCCTTTCTTGCAGGCTTGATTTGCCTGGTGGCTCGTTCACTAGCTAGGTCATTCAGGGAAGTCAGATTAGCACAAAAACATGTCACTTTTTTTTTTTTTTTTTTTTTTTTATGCGTTACGCGGGCCTCTCACTGTTGTGGCCTCTCCCGTTGCGGAGGACAGGCTCCGGACGCGCAGGCTCAGCGGCCATGGCTCATGGGCCCAGCCGCTCCGCGGCATGTGGGATCTTCCCAGACCGGGGCACGAACCCGTGTCCCCTGCATCGGCAGGCGGACTCTCAACCACTGCGCCACCAGGGAAGCCCCAACATGTCACTTTTAAATGCACCTGATAGTCGTACAATGTCCGCCTTCTTAAACTCTTCTGATAAAATTAGTTGTAAAGAGGACAACATGCTCCCAGTTGCTGCTGAATGTCATATGCTTTTGATGTAATGGAGGAGTCCTATCTACCCCACTTAATTTAACTCTTTCTGACTACCTTGTGGACTGAGTACTGTTTTTAAGGGCTGGCTGGCTCTTGAGGAACGCTTTCAGGACAGTGCACGGAATACAACATTATAAACCTCCCGGCAACTATGTGTGTGTTTTTAAACCAAACCTAAAGAGCTGGTAACAGCTGCTTTGAAGTAGTATCTCTTTCAGAATCATAGCTGTAAACAGGAGAATAACTTAACTGTAGACCCCCGTTTAGCTCTTTTGTAATTGCAGAATTATAGTTTGCTGCTGTTATATTAGAATAATTTTAAATGGCATTTTGAAATAGAAGGGTGTATTTTAAGTGCTAATGCAAAGGTAAATGAAACATACTTTTTAAATGTGTGCAATCTGTTTATTTTCTCTGAAAGAGTCATAAATGTTAAACTAAATAAATTGCCTATAGTGGAAGTGATTTATGAGCAAGCTGGTTTGGTCAGACATTATACAAACTTTGGTATACTACAGAATGCTTTGTTGTACTTGTGAAATTCTCTTGTCTAACCTGAATTTACATTCCATGGTGATGACATGGTAAATGTAGTGTTATTAAAGTAAGTGAACACACACACACACACACACACACACACACACACACACACACAAAAGAAGGATAAAAATCATATGATCATTGCAATAGATGCAGAGAAAGCATTTAACAAAATTCAACATCCATTTATGTTAAGGCTGTCAATTAATTGGGTATAGACAGAACATACCTCAACATAACGGCTACATATGACAAGTACACAGCTAATATAATATTTAACAATGAAAAGCTGAAAGTTTTTCCTCTATCATCAGGAGGGACAATGATGTCCACTAAAAGTTCCAATGTGGTTGTGTGCCTGTCTGAAGGCTTTCCAACACCAGCAAGCAATTCCCAGACATCAACAAGGTGTCCAAGAAATCAATTTAATTCTGACACTACCCAGAGATAAAATCAGATTCCACAGGTAAAGGGCTCAGTCCCACAAGATCACTCTCTACTTCATACACCAGTTATAGGGCCAGGTTGTACCTGTGCTTCTGACTGACTGGCTATAAATCTGAAGTTCCCATCTTCCCCTTCTTGGGTTTGACTAATTACTAAAATGGCTTATGAGACTCAGAAAAACCCATTTACTCACTGGATTATCAGCTTATTCCAAAGGACATTAAAGGCTACAAATCAAGAGCCAGATGAAGAGATCAAAACCACAGTAAGATGTCACCTTACACCTGCCAGAATGGCTATCATTAAAAAGACAAAGTTCACAAGTGCTATCAAGGATATGGAGAAAAGGGAACCTTCATGCACTGTTGGTGGAATGCAAGTTGGTTCAGCCACTATGGTAAACAGTATGGAGGTTTATCAAAAAATTAAAAATAGAACTACCGTATGATCCAGCAATTCTACTTCTGAGTATTTATCTGAAGAAAATGAAAATATTAATTCAAAAAGATACATGGGGGCTTCTCTGGTGGTGCAGTGGTTAAGAATCTGCCTCCCAATGCAGGGAGCATGGGTTCGAGCCCTGGACCGGGAAGATCCCAAATGCCGCAGAGCAACTAAGCCCATGCGCCAGGACTACTGAGCCTGTGCTCTAGAGCCCACGAGCCACAACTACTGAGCCCGCATGCCACACTACTGAAGCCCACGTGCCTAGAGCCTGTGCTCTGCAACAAGAGAAGCCACTGCAATAAGAAGCTCACGCACCACAACAAAGACCCAATGCAGCCAAAACTAAATGAATAAATTTTTTTAAAAAAGAAAAAAGATACATGCAATGTTCATTGCTACATTATTTACAACAGTAAAGATATGGAAGCAACGTAAGTATTACAGATGGCGGAATGGATAAAGAGCATGTGGTATATGTATTCTATGGAATATTATCCAGCCTTAAAAAGAATGAAATTTTGCCATTTGTGAAAACATGGATGCACCTTGAGGGCATTATGCTCAGTGAAATAAGTCAGAGAAAGACAACATATGATCTTACTTACATGTGGAATCTAAAAACAAAACCAAAAGACAATTAAACCAACTCAAAACTGAGCTCATGGATACTGAGAATTGATTAGTGGTTGCCAGAGTCTGGAAGTGGAATGGGGGGTTGGGCAAAATGGGTAAAGAAAAAGTACAAACTTTCAGCTGTAAAAAAAATTATTCATTGAAATGTAACACACAGAAGGTAACTATAGTTAATAATACTGTATCGTATATATGAAAGTTGCTTAGATAGTAGATCTTAAAATTTCTTATCACAGGAAAAAAATTTGTAACAGTGTATAGTAATGGATATTTACACAAAACAGTAACAAGGTATTACCTAAAATATTTTAAATTATTTATATATTTATTTTCATCTTCAAGTGTTCGTTTTTGGTAGAAATTTAAAATGTTTCTAGTCAACTGATTTTTAGCTATGCTGTTTGAAATTAAAAACATAAAGATCACATTTCAGACTCTTGTGATTGAATATTTCTGAAACTCTCTATACCAGCAAACTCATGAAAATGTTATTAGGTCTGAAGGTCAGTACCAAAGAGGTCTTTACAATTCTTAGTATGTATTGTCCTGCTGTATATATATATCCTTATTTAAAATAAAATATTCAAAGGTGGTATATATACTTTAAAGGTTAATAAGTTTAGAATTCACATAAGTCTAAAGGAGTTAAACACCACCTCTTACCCCTATTATTTCTAAATTCAACTATAGTTTTAAAAAATATTTTATTGCACTTCCTACCAATCTTTGTTCTATAAACCTTTATTCAGTATCAGAGCATAGTGTTTGTGTGTTTATACTTCATATTGGCTTTTTTAAACCACTTTTTATGTCAACAGGATAGATATATACCCAATTAGATTCTAACTCCTCCTTATGACTTGTTTATTACATGTGCTAGATAGACATCTTGTAGAAGAACATGGATTTCATCATTTTTTGGTATATTTATCTATTGATCGATAAGCAAAGGTAAGTAATAACTAGATCTAATTACTAACATAGGTATGACACAGATTGCTTTTTACGTGTTTGTGAAGTGATATTATTTTGAAGATGGAGACGAGCATTTTTTTCCATTTCTTCTGAAACAATCTCAGAAGGCCTCAGAATTTACAGAGAAAGCTTCGAGAAAGTTAGGAGAATGATGGATGGAAGGAGGCACTGAAGTGATTGCATCTAATTTCTTGCCACAGATGTTTTGTGAACAGGACACATAGCATTTTGGTTTGCCAGGTTTTAATGAAGTACTTTTAAGAAGTGATTCATTGGTCTCCCAGATTATAATTACATCATCCACATAATACTTAACACAAATTCTTATTTACTTGGTAAAAGAAACTGAGAATTGGATTAATAATGAAAAATTCTGAATGCAGGTACATATTTCAATTTTACAACTGCGTTTTAACTACTGTTTCATCCACAAGTAGGATACATCAGTTTTCCTTTCTGACATGTTGCTCGAAATGTATAGTTAGGTGTCCTTGGATGATATCCATGTTTACACATAAATTCAATAATCTCATCTGTTTTAGAATAAAGTTTTTTATCAAGTCTCCATTTTAACTGGATGTTATGTTTTTTCATAATTTCTTCTGAAATTACACATGCATCTGAAGTTAAAAAAATCAACAAAAAGCATTAAGTAGCATACAAATATTTTCCATAGAATTTCAGACTTTCCAGTAGAATCTTTTACACTGGTCCAGGATTTCATTCTCAAAATATTTTCTAAACCAACTCATTGAAAATCCATGATGTAGATTCCATCGTTTTAAACAATTAATGATATAAAAATGAGGTACTATGTTTAATTTAATAATTAGGTGTTATAATAAAAGATTCATAATGCCACTATCACATTAAGAGCTTTTATTAAATAACCTTTCATTGCTATAGTTGCTTGAACAAGAATTTTTCAAACTTTATTTTCTCACATATTAATATTTGTTAGCCAAGCATTCAATAGAATTGTTAATCCATAAAAATTCTATTATAAACAGCAAAATATTATACCAAGTAAGCTGATTTTCCCAGGATCCATGAGAAGATTAAAATATTTACCTAAGCATTTTGGTGGTTCTGACCACTCTCCATTCTGACATACTATGCATCTGTTTCCCTGAAGTTCATAGTAGGACTGGCATTGGTACTCAACTGTCGATCCTGGAGGATATACTGTTGCCGGGAATGACGTAATGTCTCCATTGTCTATTGGTGGGGGAGGCCCATATTTTCCTTGAGAGTCTGAAAAATAATTTGATTGAGAGACCAAAGACAAACACAGGTTAAAGAAAGTAAATAAAAGTATAGAACAATCTGTAATATCAAGACTTGTGATTTCTGATGACAGAAATGATTCACTGAAAAAAGTTTAATCACTTAAACTGAGAGTCACATTTTAAGCCCTTCCTTTCACCCCACATGAAAGCACACATAAGACATTAACAAATATGTCTGCTTTGCAGTATTCTGGTATTTAAAGATGTTTTCCTTAATGAATATATGCTAGAGAGATGGATAGCTAAGATAAACAAAGAAAGTTTCTTGGTCTTATATATTAAGCATACTGCAGTGGCTATTGAATCTCTGGTAATTTTTTTTATTGATTTTCATTTTTATTACAAGAGAAACATCAGCTTTTTAAATAAAATTCAAAGAATTACAAATGTGTATAATGTGAAAGGGAATTTCTGGCTTCCTGTTCTGGACAAAATGAGACAGGAACATTTCTGCTTATTTATTTCTTCTGCTAAATATTCCCTCTGTTAACTAAAAATCCTGAATGTATTATAAAGACCAACGTAAGATGTTGTGAAGGGTGCAGAAAAGAAGTAGATCTTTTAGTGACCTTGGGATTCAAGGAGTTACACTGCAGTGAGTTGTCTGAGTTTTCACTTTGCCTTGTATGTATCCTGGACTGGGCACTGAGACCACAACCCAGAAATGATCTCATGCTCAGGCAAAATTAACACACAAAAAAATGTCCCAGGAAGACTTTGCTTCCTTTAGCCAAAGGTGCAGGAAATGATCAGCCTAGCAAGAGAAACATTTTTTCACAGTACAGGATTCACTCTAGAAAAACACCATTGAAGAAACCTGAGACCAACCCTCTCCCTACCTTGATCAACAGGGGCCAAGTGTTCAGTCTAGACTTTCACCCACACTGGGAGGGAACAAGACACCTGTCCTTGTGCTTGGACTGCACCCCTGGGGTTTCACAATCTCCTGGAACCTGGGTGCCGCATCTCCCATAAAGGGGATTTTGTGGATAGATGCTAAATTATTATTGTTGAAGGTGGGATACCAGGAGAGATGTCTTATCCTTTATCTTGTTGACATTGCTCTCTCCTTTGTGCTATTTTTATATTTTATAATTTTTTTCTCTTCTTTCTGTCTGCAGCTTCTAGTTTCTAATAATTTTATATATTCTCTCATTTTTAATTTCCTATTTAGGCAGATTTCTATGGCTTCTAGTGACTCAATCACATTACAATATTTTGGACAGCTATATCTTTGGTTTCCAAGTGCTCATTTTTAAAATCACCTTTATTCAGATATGAATTACATACAATAAGATCCACACATATTAGCATGTGGACCAATGATGTGACAATGTGTACACCTGTGTAACCACAAACCCAACCAAACTAGAGGCAGTTTTCATCTTCCTTTAAAAGTCTGTTGTTTCCTTTCTACTCCACCTCCCCCAACTCTCTTCCGCTAGGAAGCCCATGTTCTTTCTGTCACTATAATTTTGCCTTCCTACAACTTTGTATCATGGATTCATACAGCGTGCTTTCTCTTAAATCTGGCTGCTTTATTTCATCCAATGTCAGACCCATTCTTCTATGTGGTGTCTTGCATCACTAGGTCACTCCCTTCTATTGTGGAGCAGGGTAGCTTTCTGTGGATATAAAATATGTTTACCCATTTTATCCTCTGTTGAGTGACTTCTGGAGTGTTTCCAGGTTGTGGCAGTTATGATAGAGCTATTTAGGAACACTTGAACTCAAGTCTTTGAATGGACATATATTTACTATTTCCTGATATATACCTAAAAGTAAAATTGCTGGGCTATCTGATATGTGCTTGACTGAATCTACAAGAAACTACCATACTGGTTTTCAGGGTGATTGTGCCATCTTACATTCCCATTAACGATGTGTAAGAGTTCCAGTTGATTCTCATCCTCACCAACAAGCAGGATGATCAGATTTTTTGTTGTTTTAAATTGAGGTGTAGTTGGTTTCCAATACTGTGTTAGTTTCAGGTGTACAGCGTAGTGATTCAATATTTTTGCAGATTATACTCTTATAGGTTAAGACAATGACTATAATTCCCTGTGCTATACAGTATATCATTGTCACGTATCTGTTTTGTACATAGTAGTCTGTATCCCTTAATTCCACACCTCTAATTTGTCCCTCCTGACTTCCTTTTCCCCTTTGGTAACCACTAGTTTGTTTTCTATATCTGTAAGTATGTTTCTACTTTGCATATACATTCAGTTGTATTATTTTTTAGATTCCACATATAAAATGATATCATACAGTATTTGTCTTTCTCTGTCTAACGTATTTCACTAAGGATAATATTCTCTAGGTCCATCCATGTTGCTGCAAATGGCACTATTTCATTCTTTTTTATGGCTGAGTAGTATTCCATTGTATATATGCAATGGAAAGCACCTAAGCTGGTTGCCAAGGGAGCCACCTTGTGAAGAGAATGTTAGAAGATTCAGTCCCACACCCCTGACCTCCAGGGAGGGAAGAGGGGCTGCAGATTGCATCAACTGCCGATGGCCAATGGGTTAATCAATTTGCCCCTGTGATAAGCCTCCATAAAACACCAAAAGAATGGGATTTTAAGAGATTCCTAGCAGACGAACATGTGGACATGCTGGGAGAGTGGCCACTAGGAGGGCATGGAAACTCTGCACCTTTCCATGTATCTTGCCCTGTGCATCTCTTCCATCTGCGTGTTGCTGAGTTATATTCCTTAAACTGGGAATCTGGTAAATCAAATGTTTCTTTAAGTTCTATGAGCCACTCTAGCAAATTAATTGAACCTGAAGAGGAAGTCCCAGGAACCTCTAATGTATAGCCAGTAAACAAGCACAGATGACAAGCTGGACTTGTGATTGAATTCTGAAGTGGGCGGGGTGGGAGAGCAGTCTTGGAGGCCTGAGCTCTTACCTATGGGATCTGACAATATTTCCAGTTAGACAGTTTCAGAGAATTACTTAGAGGTATGGAAAACACACATACATCATAATAGGAAAGATCATCAATGTGGATGGCATATTTCAGCAGAATTATAAATAGACTTATCTTAAGTTGAAGTAAAGTAAAAGCCATATGTGGTAACTGAAATTTTCAATTTTATAAATTTGGTTTTGCACACCTAAAAAAGGCTAGTTTTCTTCTCTCCCTTTGTCTCCTTCCTTTGAATCATTCACTAACTTGCCAAATGACCTTGTCAGAATTAAACTGTGCTACGTTTTAAAGCATCATGAGAAAACCATATTTTGACTTGCTTCTTTTGATGCATTGTTATATTATGTGAAATTATTAGGAATTATATTTTAAATGCTGTATATTTGAGAAGCAGCACAATATGTATTATCAAGTTTGTTGATTCTGATTAAAAAATACACTGAAGGGGGCTTCCCTGGTGGCGCAGTCGTTGAGAGTCCGCCTGCCGATGCAGGGGACACGGGTTCGAGCCCCAGTCCGGGAAGATCCCACGTGCCGCGGTGTGGCTGGGCCCGTGAGCCATGGCCGCTGAGCCTGCGCGTCCGGAGCCTGTGCTCCGCAACGGGAGAGGCCACAGCAGTGAGAGGCCCGCGTACCGCAAAAAAACAAACAAACAAACAAAAAACACTGAAGAAACTATATAATGTGAGAATTATAGTTTTTCACTGTGTACTTGGCTATTGTTTTCTATTAGTACCTACATTAATTTATGTAACTAGACAAGATGATTTTCTAGTGATGATCCAGATATTTGCATGTCTACCTAGACACAGTTGGAACCCTGTTACTGAAAAGGTGATAATAGTAGAAACAGCAATAGTGAATATACTAAATACTGTTATCTCTCCATAAAATATAAAAGAATACAAGATCCCAGAGGACAGTGTTTTGCTTACAGCCACGACTGCATTTAGGAGAGGAGGACCAGCCACCTTCTGCACATGTAACGTTGCTCCGATTATTTGGGAGGCTGTAGCCAGTGTCACACACAAATTTGTACAGTGTCACCTTCCTGGTGTGTTTGTCCTGAAGATGCAGAATGACCATTTTCCACCCAAGGGAAAAAGCACCGTCCTAAAAGCCAAAAGATGACAGATACAAATCTTGCAATGAAAGAGCATTACATTTTGCAAACTTCAGAAGAGAAATCAAGTAAAAAATTTTTGTTTCTTAAAAATTAGGCCATGCAAAAAAAAAAAAAAAAATTAGGCCATGCATGTAAAAAATTAAAATGCCATGCCAGTAATTAAGACGAATATAGAAAAAATTTACATTTGTAAAGCTACTTTCTACAAACAGCTTCTCACAACGAGCAATGACATAGATCATCTTTGCTGGCCCCTCTGGTTCCCGCTGCTATGACTGTCCAGGCTCTGTGATGCCTTCAGGCAGAGCCTCTCCGCTCACTGAACACACTGGATAATTCATCCGGACAATGAGGAGGGTGTTTACTCACTGAGATACTTTGGTTTTGGTGACCATCCTTCACGTGTACAGATTATTCGATTCCAGAGTAATTGTGAAGGTGACACAAAGCTGTGATCACAGGTGTAGTAGAAATATTTCCCTATGTCAACTGGGAAGATTTGTTTATAACTGTTTTCATCATATATGGTTCCATGTTTTATCTCTGGAAAATCACATGTTCTTCCTTAAGAAAAGAAATAGTATCCTACATTAATGAATAGTTCTACTTATGTTAATAATCCCATTGTTGAATTTATTATTCTATTTAGCTTCATTATTCCACTTGCATTAGTGACCAAGATCTGGGACAATGTATAACTAAGAGTACATAGGTACTTGAGGAGTTCAGGATGTTTAAGTTCTTTGGAAGCATTTTCAAGATTAAAATCACACAGAAAAATGTAAACGCTGAGGAAGAGAACAAAAGTGGTTCTATGTAGTAAACCTCCCAGATCTAAGACGTTTGCTTCTGGAGGGATGGGAGGACTGTCTGTAGTTCTCCTTTCATTTCTTGTGCCTCTTCTTCCTGTGTCTTCCACAGAGATTCCCCAGCATCTCAGCCCCTTCCATCCCTCCTCTCCCAGTCCGCGTCACATGTTGCATAGGAGACATATACGAACAAATATACATTCACATATGAATATATATATTCATATACATATAGTCATATATGTATATATGACTATGTCTAACCTTTTCAGCGAAGACAATTTGAATGTAAAATATTCATAAAGGAAAAATATTAGCAACAAAAAACCACTAAGATATAATTACTAACTGGTGATGAATGTCCTCTAAAAATATGTATGTAAGAATTTAAATATACTTGAGTGGAAAATAGAAAAATAATTTTTGATTATTACTGTACACTCAAAATGTGTAAGTATGATTGTACTTATTTGCTTGGGCTGCCATACAAAGTGCTATAGATGGGGAAGCTTAAAACAAAGAAATTTATTTTCTCACAATTCTAGAGGTGAGAGGTCCAACATCAAGGTATCAGAACGGCTGCTTTCTTCTGTGGTCTCTCTCCTTGGCTTGTAGATGACCACCTTCTCCCTGTGTCTTCACGAGGTTTTCCCTCTATGGGTCTGTGTCCTAATTTCCTCCTCTGATTCTGACACCCAATTTATTGAATCGGAGCCCATCATAATGACCTCATTTTAACTTAAATTACCTCTTTAAAGGCCGTACCTTCATGTACAGACACATTCTGAGCTCCTGGGAGTTAGAACTTCAACATATGAATTTTGGAGGACAGAATTCAACCTGTGTCCATCCACTAAATACACAAAGATGTTTCTATTTACACACAGGTGTGCTTCCACAAAATGGCTTCCATTCTCTGTTGAAAAACCTTGCTGCAACCCAAGCTTATGGGACTTTCAACTCAAAGGTTACTTTTAGAAAGAGTTCAGTGAATGAGAATAGTTTACATTGGACAGGAATCGTTGTTGTATTGTTATTGTTGTGGCTGATAAAAGAAATTGCCCAAATATAGACTTAAATAGCATACAAAACCAGCCACGCAAAAAATTATTTAGATTCACTCTTCTTGTAAATTAAAAATAACAAATAGTGTTTTGTATTCTAATCATAAATGGTGCAATGAGAAATCCTCAAGCATATTAGAGGTTTTGTTAACAATAACTTGGAAAGGAGATTTTGATTTTAAAAGAAATAAGACACTTTAAAAAGGTATCATGATGGATCCACAGCGTTGTAAAAGAATGAAATAAACATAATTGTGTCAATGAAATCTTAAAGATGTGTACATGTAAAATTAGAATTAATATACAAAAATAAAGTGCTCCTTAATTTAAAGATAAGTGAAAGGATCCACAATATTTGTTATGTTATAAAAGATAATTTTTGACATAGAACAATTGCATTCAGGTAAATTAATATAGAAAATTTCACTATAAATGAGAAAACACATCAATGAACAATGTGCTAGGGTTAACGCTGTAAAAATTATTTATTTGCCCAACAATTACTTCTGACCTCAGAAATGTAAAGTAAAATTAATTGTCATTCCACTGGAATTAAGAATTTACTATACTTTTTGTTGAAATAGATACTTCTTTTAACCTGCTGTTTATTTTATTCAAATATTAAATTGATCATGATGTCAATGACTTTTAACAGCTGTATGAAATTATAATTAAAACACAGTAAACTAAATATATTTGAAATGCCTGATTTAATGAGTTTTGACCTATGAATCCATAAAACTATCACCATATGCAAGATTATAAAGATATCCATCACTCCCAAATATTTCCTTGTATTAAAAATAAGAAACCTCCATCCATTTTGAAGTCAGAAGCTAGCCTGTGACTTTTTTCCTAATGTTGTGTGAGCATATTCACTTATCTTTATAATCAGCGTTGAGAGTCCTTTTGCTGTGGAATTCAAAAAACAGAAAAAACATAATTTTTTTGCATTTTCCCTTAAGAGAATATGAGATAATTTTCCTGTGAGGTTACACTCTATCATGATGACACAATACAGACAATTCCTATTAGTCTGTCATTAAAACATAAAGACAGGTGAAAGTAGATAAAACGTGGAGTTACATTCAAGAGGGAAGCTGAGTGTTCAGAAGTGTTTCAACTTACCTTGTGCATGAGCTCAGGAAACCCACAGGGTCAGGATGACATTGAATAGTAACAGCATGTTATATATTCCCAAAGGCACGTTCATACAAATATTCCAGTTGTGTTGTTTGGTTGTTTAGCAGTTTGTCAAATGTGACTCTGAACTTAAGGACATTACTATGACGCTAGTTAACTGAGGTCACTTAGTATATATCAAAGTTCAAACAGCTTTGCAAAATCCCTGAATTACGGGTAGTGGTTTCACAACAATATCTTAAATTCATTCCTTGATAAGTACTTGTACAACCTTTTTGGGGGACAGTAATAGGCGGGCTCCAGAAGTGATATAAAACACTAATTGTTAAAGTAAACACTTCTTTAAAATAGGTGGAGTTCTTTCTCAACCAGGTGAATCATATGTGAATAACTGAGTCCATGTCACTATCACTTTCTCATGTCTTTTATTTACCTTCATCCAGCTTCTTTGCTTAGGGGTCTAGGAAAACCAACGTGTATTTGGATCTTATTCTATCATCTGTATTTTCTTGTGCTTAGGGAAGCACTGATTTTTTTTTTTTAACTTATGTAGGATCACACTAGTGAGTACAAGAGTTTCAGCATATTCTTGGCATTAAATATTTTTTCATATGATTGAGGCACCTTCTTTTTTTTTTTTAATATTCAGATGCACACAATGATATCCCTTTTGTCATAGGAATATAACTCAAAAATCCTCACCTGGTCTTTCACTAACTTAATTACACTTATTCTCTATTTTATTTATATATAAATATTTATACAGTCAATTCTATTCAACGTAATGTAAAATACAATTCTTTAATGTAAGAGAATTTCTTTCAAACAGATAATTAATATGGAAAATATAGTATTACTATAAAGGAAAAGAAAAACCAGTCGCAGATGTCAGAGAGTTAACGCATTGAAATTATTTATTTATTTTCTTAATATAACTACAATAGTTTCAAAATATAAAATAATTTATTAATATATGTAATTAAGACTTCTAGAATAGCAAAATAGCTTATATCAAACTAAACTTTCTATGAATAAAAATTATTTGCTAACACAAATTATAACAGTGACTGCTTGAGAGTAAAAGCTAGCAGAAAATAGAAAGTGTCCAACCTCTGAAAGAATGGAACCAAACTGTGAGATCCGTATTTACCCATTTTCTGAACTTAGAACACACTCACATACACATGGTGATGAGTGGTTGAGCTCCAGGAGGAAGCAAGAGTTTGTTTTTTGTGACAATTTAGGGACCTGTGTGTGGGGCAGGCAGGACATCTGCTGTGTGAGAGGAGAAATCCATGAAGCCTCACCAGGGAAATTCCCGATAATCTTCACGTTATTCCTTAAATTATCTACTAAATCCACATAGCATTTATGGGCTGAAGTTCCAATATCAAATAAAATAGAATTCAAAAGAGGGTTATCAGAGAATAATGAAGAGTATTTTATAATAATAAATAATTCAGATAATGTTGAATTCACCAAGGCAAAAGAAAAAGAGGCATGTAAGGACAGAGTAAAACATAATTATGTAATATTTAAAAATTAAGGATTCTACAAAAAAGGCTATTAGAAATAATATATACAAAACTTTATACAGAAACCAAAATTGAAAAAATATTATAAAGGACACCACCTTTTATAAATACTCTAAAAACTGTATTAAGAAATACATTTGACAAAATATTTTTTTTTTTGACAAAATATTTTAAGACAGCTACACTGAAAACTGCAAAACATTGCTGAGAAAAATATTAAAAGACAAATCAAGGAAGGAGAACATGATGAACTTGGATTGGAATGTTTAACATTATAAAGATGTCAATTTTTCCCAATTAGTTTATGGGTTTTTTTTTTGTTTTTTAAAGAAGTTGTTGGGGGTAGGAGTTTATTAATTAATTTATTTATTTATTTTTGCTGTATTGGGTCTTCGTTTCCATGCGAAGGCTTTCTCTAGTTGTGGCAAGCAGGGGTCATTCTTCATCGCGGTGCGCGGGCCTCTCACTATCGCGGCCTCTCTTGCTGAGGAGCACAAGCTCCAGACGCGCAGGCTCAGTAGTTGTGGCTCACGGGCCCAGTTGCCCCGCGGCATGTGGGATCCTCCCAGACCAGGGCTTGAACCTGTGTCCCCTGCACCAGCAGGCAGATTCTCAACCACTGTGCCACCAGGGAAGCCCTAGTTTATGTTTTGAACATGACCCAAGAAAAATTCTTTGAATTTTTGTAAATTCCAAAAATGTAGGCTATTGCTGCATTTCATTTGCTCTCATGTGAGTTCCTTGATCAGAAGCAATGATGTGTGGATTACCGCTATGTGGATAAGTGCACGGAGGGTTGATTTGGCAGAGGTTTGTGTGTAGGGAAGGCAAATCCATTCCCAGGCTGAGTATCTATTTCAGGAAGAACAAAACACAGCTCCTTCCATGATGGAAGTGTCCAAAGTAATCAACCTGCCATCAGGTGGCTGGCTGATCACCCAAGGGATTGTGCCTCACCAAAAACTCATCTGATCTCTGCTGCTAGGAGACGGGGCCCTCAGCAGTGGCTAATCAGATAGGCTTTGGGGATAGGAAGTCCATGTTTCTGATCCCACAGATCACCTCCATTCCTATTACCATGGCCATTGTACATGACCCCACCAGGAAATGACAGCAGTGGCTGGGGACAGAGTCTGACTAGAATCCATCAAAGAGGTCACCCTATCCACTGGATCCATAAATTTGCATCTGCTGAGATCAGTCTTTGCTGAGCATCACATAGGATATAAATATCCTCACCTTTTTTGCTCATCAGCGAGATCTATCCACATACCTCTTTCCATCTCCTTGTGACCAATTTTCTTACCAATGTTCAGGACCCCATTCCTTCCCACTTGAACATCAGACATCCCGTGTAGTTGGAAATTTAATTTGCACTGTAATCCACCTACTCGTAGGATCAGACTCTGGGTTTACTTTCCAGAGATCTCAGCTCTGGGGATACAGGAGATAAGGGTTTCTTTCAGGGTCAACAGAGAAACTTTAAGGGCATTTGTGCAGCATCTGAACTGTGGATTTGAACTCTGAGCTCAACCTTTTCTTTCCCCACTTTGTCTCGTGCAATGAAGATCAACCAACCAATCCAATTCTTCTCATTAGCTTGACAAAAATGTTCTATGATATCAAATACTTGCCACATATAAATATGATTGGAAGTACCCAGTGTTGATATCTTGTGTATCTCTCTTGTCACATCATGCCACGGACTATTGGTGCCCTCTTCCCTAGGGGTAGTAGATTCATTAGTGATGTTAAAAATATCAGATTTGAGAATAAATTGCAGAAATCCCAGGAACAGGTTAGAAAATTTATCCTGAAGATTTTCTTTCTTTAGGATCTCTCATTACCAAAATCTGTAGTAGTCAAAGTTCTCTTTAGAAGAACAGAAGCAATATCCTATATCAGTAAAACACACACACACAGGAAATGACAGAGTGACAAACACAGATGTTGAGGTTTGTGTTAAGGAATTGGCTCATGTGATTGGGCAGGCTGGCAAGTCTGGAACCTGCAGGGCAGGGAGAAGGCTGGAAGCCCAGGAAGGGCATGTGTTGCAGTTTTGAGTTTGAAGGCTGTCTAGAGGCAGAGTTCCTTCTTCCTGGAAGGAGCTCAATGTTTTCTCTTAAAGGCTTCAACAGATTGGATGAAGTACACCCACATTACAGAAGGTGCTTTGCTTTGTTCATAGTCTGTGAATAGATGTTAATCATGTCTTTAAAATGCCTTCACAGAAATATCTAGACTGATAATTTGACCAGGCACCTGAGTAGTGTAGTCTAGCCAAGTTGGCACAAAATTAACCAGCACAGTGATGACCCTGCATATTTAGTTTAGAAGATTCCTAACTGACTGTGGAAGATCCACCTGATTTCTTCTTGCTGCTTGTAGTAAAATATGTGAGATAAGATGTAAATTGAAGGATGAACTGTCAAGCAAAAAGGAACCAGCATGAGATGATTTGAAAACTCTCAGCCTATCCACATAGTGTATTCACCAATCAAGGCCAGAGTGAGGCTGGATAATTCTTTGCTTAAAAGGTTAGGCATGTGACTTGAGATCCAAGCAATTGTCTCAGCCTAAGTCAGAAGAAACACTATTATCCAGGGAAGATCTGGAATGTACCCTCACGTCTGAGAGCTTGTACCTATTAGTGCACAAGAGACTGACAAGATTTTTGAGAATGTTATACTAACAGAAATGCTTCCAGCAGGGAACGAAAGGGACAGGGCTCATGCAAATAAAGGAGGAAAGTCTCCAAAGATTGGGCCATGCATACAGAGGCCTGAGCCAACAGGGACTGTTTCAGCTGAGAAAGTGGGGTCGCCTCCCTGGTGGTTCAAAAAGTTGGGGCTGCCACCCCAGGGGGCCCAAGTACAGAGCATGAATTTCACAGAGGAGTGTTCTCTGTTCTTGGAAACTAATGAGATTTCTCCTGCTGGGTTTTGGATTTCCTTGAGACCTGAGACCCCCTTTTTAAAATTTCTATTTCTCCATCTTATAATGGTAATATCTATCCTATATCGGTCTTAACATTTTATTTTGGAAGCATATTACTTGTTTTCTGGGCTCACAGAGTTGCACATGAATAAGAATTTTGCCCAAGGATGGACCAGAAACTGAGTCTTCCCCATAAGTGATTTAGAAGATATTTAGATGAAACTTGGGCCTTAGAGTTGATGCTGGAAAGGGTTAAAACTTTGGGGGATGTTCGGATTGAGTGAATATATTTTACATATGGGGAAGATAAAAATTTGAGAGGCTACAATGTGGATTGTTACGTGTTGAACAGTGTCCCTCAAAAGATTTTTTAGAGTCCTTACACCCAAGACTTAAAAGTATTACCTTATTTGGAATGAGTGTGTCTAAAAGATGCAATCAAGTGAAGATGAGGTCATTATGGTGGGCTGCAGTGAAATATGACTGATGTCCACTTAAGAAGAAGAAAATACCAAGTAAAGACAAAGCACATAGAATATTTTGTGACCAGAGAGGCAAAGATTAGAATAATGCAGCTGCAAGCCAAGAAACACCCAGACTGATGGCCACTTCCAGAAGCTACAGAGCAGCAAAGAAAATTCTATCAGTTCTCAGAGATAGCATGGTATAAAAAACACAAATGGAAGCAAAAGGAAACAAGTGCTATTGTTAGTCTTATGGGGGCCCCAATCGTATTTATAAGGACTGCACCCTGAGGACTTCATTTAATCCTAACCACCTTCCAGAGATCATACCTCGTAATCCCATCATATTAGGGGGTTCGGTTTCAACATTGGGATTTTGGGGGATGCATTCCATCTTCTTTCCCATATTAATAGCTCCTTGAAAAACAGCTAACTTCAGTTCTCTTTCATGTGTATTGATACATTTACTATGTTGCCAAGTGCTACCTGAATTCAGGTCATAAATTGGTTAGAAGAGATTTGTAGTTAATGCAGATCTCAAATGTATATTGATGATGATATGATAATATTGGAAACTGAAGAATAAGTATCAATGGTTTTAACTCCAGTAGTGAAACATGTGACTAACAGAAGCTGGCCAATAAGAACAAAGGTCTAGGGACTTCCCTGGTGGCACAGTGATTAAGAATCTGCCTGCCGATGCAAGGGACACGGGTTCGAGCCCTGATCTGGGAAGATCTCACCTGCCGTGAAGCAACTAAGCCCATGTGCCACAACTACTGAGCCTGTACTCTAGAGCCCGCATGCCACAACTACTGAGCCCGCATGCCACAACTACTGAAGCCCATGTGCCTGGAGCCTGTGCTCCCCAACAAGAGAAGACACCACAATGAGAAGCCTGTGCACTGCAATGAAGAGTAGCCCCACTCAACGCAACTAGAGAAAACCCGAGTGCATCAACAAAGACCCAACACAACCAAAAATAAATAAATTTTTTTTTTAAAAAGAAAAGAACAAAGGACTATCCACCCACCAGTTGATGGACACTTGGATTATTCCCAGTTTGTGGCTATTCATTCCAGAAAAGCAAAACTATAGGCACAGAAGACGAATCAAGGGACCCAGACGCTAGGGTTGGAAGGAGCAGATTGTCTGCACAGGAACCTCTTCAGATTATAGAACCGTCTATAGCTTGAGTAGACAGTGCTTGTGCAACTGAATACATTTGTCAGAACTCACTGAACTGTCTGCTTAAAAAGTGTAAGCTTTACAGAAGCTTCAAGATGGCAGAAGAATGAGACGAGGAGATCACCTTCGTCCCCACAGATACATCAGAAATACATCTACATGTGGAACAGCCCCTACAGAACACCTACTGAACGCTGGCAGAAGACCGCAGACCTCCCAAAAGGCAAGAAACTCCCCACGTACCTGGGTAGGGCAAAAGGAAAAAGAATAAACAGAGACAAAAGAATAGGGACGGGACCTGCACCAGTGGGAGGGAGCCGTGAAGGAGGAAAGGTTTCCACACACTAGAAGCCCCTTCGCGGGCGGAGACTGCAGGTGGCAGAGGCGGGGAGCTTCGAAGCCACGGAGGAGAGCGCAGCAACAGGGCTGCGGAGGGCAAAGCGGAGAGATTCCCGCACAGAGGATCGGTACCGACCGGCACTTACCAGCCCGAGAGGCTTGTCTGCTCCCACGCCGGGGTGGGCTGGGGCTGGGAGCTGAGGCTCGGGCTTCCGTCGGAGCGCAGGGAGAGGACTGGGGGTGGCGGCGTGAACACAGCCTGCAGGGGGCTAGTGCACCACGGACAGCCGAAAGGGTGTCCGGGGAAAAGTCTGGACCTGCCGAAGAGGCAAGAGACTTTTTCTTCCCTCTTTGTTTCCTGGTGCACGAGGAGAGGGGATTAAGAGCACCGCTTAAAGGAGCTCCAGACACGGGTGTGAGCCGCGGCTATCAGCACGGACCCCAGAGACGGGCATGAGACGCTAAGGCTGCTGCTGCCACCACCAAGAAGCCTGTGTGCGAGCACAGGTCACTATCCACACCCCGCTTCCCGGGAACCCGTGCAGCCCGCCACTGCCAGGGCCCCGTGATCCAGGGACAACTTCCCCAGGAGAACGCTTGGCGCGCCTCAGGCTGGTGCAAGGTCACGCCGGCCTCTGCCACCGCAGGCTCGCCCCGCATCCGTGCCCCTCCCTCCCCCACGGCCTGAGGGAGCCAGAGCCCCCGAATCAGCGGCTCCTTTAACCCCGTCCTGTCTGAGCGAAGAACAGACGCCCTCCGGCGACCTACACGCAGAGGCGGGGCCAAATCCAAAGCTGAGCCCTGGGAGCTGTGAGAACAAAGAAGAGAAAGGGAACTCTCCCCCAGCAGACTCAGGAGCAGCGGATTAAATTTCCACAATCAACTTGATGTACCCTGCATCTGTAGAATATCTGAATAGACAACGAATCATCCCAAATTGAGGAGGTGGACTTTGGGAGCAGCGATATATATATATTTTTCCCCCTTTTTCTCTTTGTGAGTGTGTATGTGTATGCTTCTGCGTGTGATTTTGTCTGTATAGCTTTGTTTTTACCATTTGTTGTAGCGTTCTGCCAGTCCATTTTTCTTTTCTTTTTTTTTTAATATAGTTTTTAGTGTTTCTTATCACTGGTGGATTGGTTTCTTGGTTTGGTTGCTCTCTTATTTCTTTTTTTTTATTACTTTAAATTTTTTTAATAATTATTTTTTATTTTAATAACTTTATTTTATTTCATTTCATTTAATTTTTTTCTTTCTTGCCTTCAGTTTTTCTTGCTTTTATTCTGAGCCGTGTGGATGACAGGCTCATGGTGCTCTGGCTGGTGTCAGGGCTGTGCCTATGAAGTGGGAGAGCCAAATTCAGGACATTGGTCCACCAGAGACCTCCCAGCTCCACGTAATATAAAATTGCAAAAATCTCCCAGAGATCTGCATCTCAACGCCAAGACCAAGCTTCACTAAATGACCAGCAAGCTACAGTGCTGGACACCCTATGCCAAACAACTAGCAAGACAGGAGCACAACCCCACCCATTAGCAGGGAGGCTGCCTAAAAGCATAAGGTCACAGACACCCCAAACACCACCAGACGCAGACGTGCCCACCAGAAAGACAAAATCCAGCCTCATTCACCAGGACACAGGCGCCAGTCCCCTCCACCAGGAAGCCTACACAATCCACTGAACCAACCTTACCCACTGGGAACAGACACCAAAAACAAAGGGAGCTACAAACCTGCAGCCTGCTAAAAGGAGACCCTGAACACAGTAAGTTAAGCAAAATGAGAAGACAGAGAAACACACAACAGATGAAGGAGCAAGGTAAAAACCCACCAGACCTAACAAATGAAGAGGAAAAAGGGAGTCTACCTGAAAAAGAATTCAGAATAATGACAGTAAAGATGAACAAAAATCTGGGAAATACAAAGGAGAAAATACAAGAAACGTTTAAGAAGGACCTAGAAGAACTAAAGAGCAAACAAAAAATGATGAACAACAAAATAAATGAAATTAAAAATTCTCTAGAAGGAATCAATAGCACAATAACTGAGGCAGAAGAACGGATAAGTGTCCTGGAAGATAAAATAGTTGAAATAACAACTGCAGGGCAGAGTAAAGAAAAAAGAATGAAAAGAATTGAGGACAGCCTCAGAGACCTCTGGGACAACATTAAATGCACCAACATTCGAATTATAGGGATCCCAGAAGATGAAGAGAAAAAGAAAGGGACTGAGAAAATGTTTGAAGAGTTTATAGTTGAAAACTTCCCTAATATGGGAAAGGAAATAGTTAATCAAGTCCAGGAAGCACAGAGTGTCCCATACAGGAAAAATCCAAGGAGAAACATGCGAAGACATATTACTAAAACTATCAAAAATTCAGTACAAAGAAAACATACTAAAAGCAGCAAGGGAAAAACAACAAATAACATAGAAGGGAATCCCCATAAGGTTAAGAGCTAATCTTTCAGCAGACACTCTGCAAGGCAGAAGGGAGTGGCAGGATATATTTAAAGTGAGGAAAGGGGAAAAACCTACAGCCAAGATTACTCTATACAGCAAAGATCTCATTCAGAATTGACGGAGAAATTAAAACCTTTACAGACAAGCAAAAGCTAAGAGAATTCAGCACCACCAAACCAGCTTTACAACAAATGCTAAAGGAACTTCTCTAGGCAGGAAACACAAGAGAAGGAAAAAACCTACAATAACAAACCCAAACCAATTAAGAAAATGGTGATAGGAACATACATATCGATAATTACCTTAAATGTGAATGGATTAAATGCTCCAAACAAAAGACACAGGCTTGCTGAATGGATAGAAAAACAAGACCCATATATATGCTGTCTACAAGAGACCTACTTCATACCTAGGGACACATATAGACTGAAAGTGAGGGGATGGAAAGAGATATTCCACGCAAATGGAAATCAAAAGAAAGATGGAGTAGCAATTCTCATATCAGACAAAATAGACTTTAAAACAAAGACAATTACAAGAGACAAAGAAGGACACTACATAATGATCAAGGGATCAATCCAAGAAGAAGATACAACAATTGTAAATATT
This sequence comes from Phocoena sinus, assembly GCF_008692025.1. Classification (NCBI taxonomy): domain Eukaryota; kingdom Metazoa; phylum Chordata; class Mammalia; order Artiodactyla; family Phocoenidae; genus Phocoena; species Phocoena sinus. Next base: position 180,598,882 of record NC_045763.1, on the reverse strand, counting down.
TACACACCTAACATAGGAGCACCTCAATACATAAGGCAAATACTAGCAGCCATAAAAGGGGAAATCGACAGTAATACAATAATAGTAGGGTACTTTAACACCCCACTTTCACCAATGGACAGATCATCCAAAAGGAAAATAAATAAGGAAACACAAGCTTTAAATGATACATTAAACAAGATGGACTTAATTGATATTTATAGGACATTCCATGCAAAAACAATACAATACAATTTCTTCTCAAGTGCTCATGGAACATTCTCCAGGATAGATCATATCCTGGGTCACAAATCAAGCCTTGGTACATTTAAGAAAATTGAAATCATATCAAGTATCTTTTCCAACCACAATGCTATGAGACTAGATATCAATTACAGGAAAAAATCTGTAAAAAATACAAACACATGGGGGCTAAACAATACACTATTTCATAACCAAGAGATCATTGAAGAATTCAAAGAGGAAATCAAAAAATACCTAGAAACAAATGACAATGAAAGGATGACGACCCAAAACCTATGTGATCCAGCAAGAGCAGTCCTAAGAGGGAAGTTTATGGCAATACGATCGTACCTTAAGAATCAAGAAACATCTCAAATAAACAACCTAACCTTACACCTATAGCAATTAGAGGAAGAAGAACAAAAACCCCCTAAGTTAGCAGAAGGAAAGAAATCATAAATATCAGAGCAGAAATAAATGAAAAAGAAATTAAGGGAGCGATAGCAAAGATTGATAAAACTACAAGCTGGTTCTATGAGAAGATAAACAAAATTGATAAACCATTAACCAGACTCATCAAGAAAAAAAGGAAGACACAACTCAACAGAAGTAGAAATGAAAAAGGAGAAATAACAACTGACACTGCAGAAATACAAAGGATCCTGAGAGATGACTACAAGCAACCATATGCCAATAAAATGGACAACCTGGAAGAAATGGACAAATTCTTAGAAAAGCACAGCCTTCTGAGACTGAACCAGGAAGGAATAGAAAATATAAACAGACCAATCACAAGCAATGAAATTGAAACTGTGATTAAAAATCTTCCAACAAACAAAAGCCCAGGACCAGATGGCTTCACAGAATAATTCTATCCAACATTTAGAGAAGAGCTAACACTTACCCTTCTCAAACTCTTCCATAATATAGCAGAGGGAGGAACACTCCCAAACTCATTCTACGAGGCCACCATCACCCTGATACCAAAACCAGACAAAAATGTCACAAAGAAAGAAAACTACAGGCCAATATCACTGATGAACATAGATGCAAAAATCCTCAACAAAATACTAGCAAACAGAATGCAACAGCACATTAAAAGAATCACACACCATGATCAAGTGGGGTTTATCCGAGGAATGCAAGGATTCTTCAGTATACGCTAATCAATCAATGTGATACACCATATTCACAAATTGAAGGAGAAAAACCATATGATCACAATAGATGCAGAAAAAAGCTTTTGACAAAATTCAACACACACTTATGATAAAAACCCTACAGAAAGTAGGCATAGAGGGAACTTACCTCAATAAAATAAAGGACATTATGACAAACCCACAGCCAACATCGTCCTCAATGTTGAAAAACTGAAACCATTTCAAATAAAATCAGGAACAACACAAGGTTGCCAACTCTCACCACTATTATTCAACATTGTTTTGGAAGTTTTAGCCACAGCAATCAGAGAAGGAAAAGAAATAAAAGGAATCCAAATCGGAAAAGAAGAAGTAAAACTGTCATGGTTTGCAAATGACATGGTACTATATATATATAAACAATCCTAAAGATGCCACCAAAAAGCTACCAGAGCTAATCAATGAATTTGGTAAGGTAGCAGGATACAAAATGAATGCTCAGAAATCTCTTTCATTCCTACACACTAATGATGAAAAATCTGAAAGTGAAATTAAGAAAACACTCCAATTTACCATTGCAACAAAAAGAATAAAATACCTAGGAATAAACCTATCTAAGGAGACAAAAGACCTCTAGGCAGAAAACTATAAGACACTGATGAAAGAATTAAAAATGATACAAACAGGTGGAGAGATAGACCATGTCCTTGGATTGGAAGAATCAACATTGTGAAAATGACTCTACTACCCAAAGCAATCTACAGATTCAATGCAATCCCTATCAAACTACCACTGGCGGGCTTCCCTGGTGGTGCAGTGGTTGAGAGTCCGCCTGCTGAGGCAGGGGACACGGGTTTATGCCCCGGTCCGGGAAGAACCCACATGCCGCGGAGCAGCTGGGCCCGTGAGCCATGGCCGCTGAGCCTGGGCATCTGGAGCCTGTGCTCCACAACGGGAGAGGCCACAACAGTGAGAGGCCCGCGTACCGCAAAAAACAAAACAAAACAAGAAACAAACAAAAATACTCCCACTGTTATTTTTCACAGAACTAGGACAAAAAATTTCACAATTTGTATGGAAACAGAAAAGACCCCGAATAGCCAAAGCAATCTTGAGAATGAAAAACGGAGCTGGAGGAATCAGGCTCACTGAGTTCAGATGATACTACAAAGCTACAGTAATCAAGACAGTATGGTACTGGCACAAAAACAGAAATATAGATCAATGGAACAGGATAGAAAGCCCAGAGATATATCCACGCACATATGGTCACCTTAATTTTTATAAAGGAGGCAAGAGTATACAATGGAGAAAAGACAGCCTCTTCAATAAGTGGTGCTGGGAAAACTGGAAAGCTACATGTAAAGGAATGAAATTAGAACACATCCTAACACCATACACAAAGATAAACTCAAAAAGGATTAAAGACCTAAATGTAAGATCAGATACTATCAAACTCTTAGAGGAAAACATAGGCAGAACACTCTTTGACATAAATCACAGCAAGATCTTTTTTACCCACCTCCCCGAGAAATGGAAATAAAAACAAAAATAAACAAATGGGACCTAATGAAACTTCAAAGCTTTTGCACAGCAAAGGAAACCATAAAGAATATGAAAAGACAACACTCCAAATGGGAGAAAAAATTCGCAAATGAAGCAACTGACAAAGGATTGATCTCCAAAATTTACAAGCAGCACATGCAGCTCAATATCAATAAAACAAACAACCCAATCCAAAAATGGGCAGAGGATCTAAATAGACATTTCTCCAAAGAAGATATACAGATTGCCAACAAACAAATGATAGGATGCTCAACATCAGTAATCATTAGAGAAATGCAACTCAAAACTACAATGAGATATCATCTCACACCAGTCAGAATGGCCATCATAAAAAAATCTACAAACAATAAATGCTGGAGAGGGTGTGGAGAAAAGGGCACTCTCTTGCACTGTTGGTGGGAATGTAAATGGATACAGCCACTATGGAGAACGGTATGGAGGTTCCTTAAAAAACTAAAAATAGAACTACCATAAGACCCAGCAATCCCACTACTGGGTATATACCCTGAGAAAACCATAATTCAAAAAGAGTCATGTACCACAATGTTCATTGCAGCTCTATTTACAATAGCCAGGACATGGAAGCAACCTAAGTGTCCCTCAACAGATGAATGGATAAGGAAGATGTGGAACATATATACAATGGAATATTACTCAGCCATAAAAAGAAACGAAATTGAATTATTTTTAGTGAGGTGGATGGATCTAGAGTCTGTCATACAGAGTGAAGTAAGTCAGAAGGAGAAAAATACTGTATGCTAATACATATATATGAAATCTAAAAAAAAAAAAGAAAGAAATGGTCATGAAGAGCCTAGGGGCAAGACAGAAATAAAGGCACAGACCTACTAGAGAATGGACTTGAGGACATGGGGAGGAGGAAGGGTAAGCTGAGACAAAGTGAGAGAGTGGACATATATGGACATATATACACTGCCAAATGTAAAATAGCTAGTGGGAAGCAGATGCATAGCACAAGGAGATCATCTTGGTGCTTTGTGACCACCTAGAGGGGTGGGATAGGGAGGGTGGGAGGGAGGGAGACGCAAGAGGGAAGAGATTTGGGGATATATGTGTATGTATAGCTGATTCACTTTCTTATAAAGCAGAAACTAACCCACCATTTTAAAGCAATTATACTCCAATAAAGATGTTTAAAAAAATAAAGTGTAAGCTTCATTGTATGTAAATTATACCTGAGTAATATCAGATTTGTTTTTTCAGATGTTGAATATATACTTCTTAGTGCTATGATTTCTATTTAAATTAAAATAATTATGTAACCCTTAAAGTAATCTATTTTTATTATAGAAAAACTACATATACCAAACCTCAAAATTTAAAAACCTGCACTTGGAGTTTCTTCTGTCAATCTGTGTACTACATTTTTTATACAAATTTTATATCAACCTCTTAAAATATGGTATTCTGAGTTTTGTTTTTTAATTTCATGTTTGTGAATTAATTAAAATTTTATTTTTAAGAGTGATTGTGAGACCATTTTATTTTTATTCTATAGGTTTTCATAATTAATAAATGACCTTATATTAATTTTTCTTGATGGATTTAATAGTTTGATATCTCATAAGGCATTAGTATATATCTAAATTGATTTACAGCTGTTAGACTTGGGATATATCATTCAACATTCACATTTTTATATAAGGATAAGGCGACTTTTCCCCCAGGAGAATTGAATTTGTGTAGGATGTGTTCATTATCCAGTCTGAGGTTTGTTGAGAAAGATTGTCACATTTGCATGGAATGAGATTAATCTATACATTAGTCTAATTTTTTAATAATATACCTTAGCAGAAAATGCTTTCTTTAGTTTGAATTTTTAAAATTTTTGTTTTGGCCACCCAACATGTAGGATATTATATCCCAGACCAGGGCTCCAACTGGCACCCCCTGCAGTGGAAGTGCTGAGTCTTAACCAGTGGACCACCAGGTAAGTCCCTAGTTAATATTCAGCTTAGAAAATTATGACCTTTCACTGAAACTTAAAAAAAAATCTTTGTGCTCTTATTGTTCTGGTTCCTCCTTTACATTCTTTCTTTACTCTTTGTTCCAGATTTGCCATCTTCCATGGAGTCATTTTTCCCAGGGTGTTTCACATTGCAGACTCACGAAATATAACTAGATTCTCCTCTCTCACTTATTTAACTTGCCAGATACACAGTCTATTCTCTAGTACCTCAACTAATAATATTTTCATTTTATCTTTTTCATCTTCTAGAACTACATATCTATAGATACATTTATTATTAAATATGTGTTTTCCGAAAGTGCTAGACATCTCAGTACAATTGGGAAACGACTAAAGAAATTTTTAGTGGCTTTTATTTGTAACTGTAAAGTCCCTAGTTAATATTTACCTTAGAAAATTATGACATTTCACTGAAATTAAAAAAAAATACTTTGTGTTCTTATTGTTCTTGTTCTTTCTGAAATATTGGTGCAATTGTAAAACAATTCCAATTTTATACCTCCCACCCCTGCACACTAGATACATGGGAAACAAGTTATACTGCACAGCTCTTCTTCTACTTCTTTAGAAATACATCCTTCAAATAAGATTATTCAAAAGCCATCTCAGCTTGGAAATGCATACTCCTCCCTCAATGTAAACAGATGAATTAGATGAATGTGACCCAAAGTTAAATCTTCTCTTCCCTAGCTTACCTGCAATAACCAGGATGACACTGAAAAAAAAAACCCAGTATGATTGTTTTCTTATCTTTTTACCCAACTAGGTTTACCCAAACCCACCACACTGCATATGTATATATGTGTATATATAGACACACACACATTGGAACAAGTCAGCCATAAAAAAGTATAAAATTTTGCCATTTGCAACAACATGGATGGACTTGGGGGGGGTACTATTCTGAGTGAAATTTGTCATACAGAGAAAGACAAAGTATGATATCACTTATGTGTGGAATCTAAAAAATATAGCAAACTAGTGAATAGTAACAGAAAGAGATTCACAGGTATAGAGAACAAACAAGTGGTTACCAGCGGGGAGAGGGAAAGGGGGAGGGACAAGATAGGGGTAGGGGATCAAGAGGTACAAAGTATTATGTATAAAATATATAAGTTAAGTATGTATAAAATATATAAGCTAAGCTATTATGTATAAAATATATAAGCTACAAAATATATAAGCTACAAGGACGTATCGTACAACACAGGGAGTATAGCCAATATTTTATGATAACTATAAATAGAGTACAGTTAAGAATTGTGAATCACTATGTTGTACACCTGAAACTACTGTAAATCAATTATACCTCAATCAAAAAACATTTAAAAATCCAACCATGGGAAAAAATTTCATTTCTGTTTCAAAGGTCTGACAACCAAGAGACCCTGGAAGAAAAGACATCTCAGCAGTATTGAAAACTCCCATCTAGCACGAGTAACACAATTCTTGGGTTCTTAAAACAACTCTTCAATAAAAAGAATCAGACGCTTTTGGAAATATAGATGATTACTGGTGTTGGGCATGGGAGGTATATAGTGAGACTGGATTATCGGTGTTGGGCTAAAAAGAAGAGAAATGCTCAAAGACCAACGGGGATAGATCAGGAGCAATCAGAACGAGTCTCAAGAGGCACTCACTAGCCAAAATTTGGATCATTTTATCTTCAAAGAATGAGTATAATTGATTGTGATAAATTGAATAAATAAAAATGTAGGAATCCATGCTGATACAAACAACAATTTTTTTTAAAGGCAAAAAGTCTTAAAGCCACCATGGAAGGTTACAATTACATCAAGTCCTTCCTCCAAAAATTGGAAATTAATGGGCAAAAATAAAGATTTCCCAAAACTTTTAAGGTAAAAGTTGAATGTGAACAGAGTCTGTAAATTAACACTCATCTGTACACAGAATGACAATGAATGAATGCAGAAAAATGAGAAGATTTATCATTAAAATCACGATTTTCTTGTCAACAGTGAAATAACCGATTGTAGCCATGTGTCATAAATAGATTCTACAACCATTAGGTGAAGATTTTGGAGAAATAGTATATACACAAATGTTAACATTAACAGCAAAGATAACTTTCCAATTGTAACAAGTTAATTTAAGGATGAGAAAAGCAGCTGTCACCAGTGATTCAGATTTAGATCAATTAGCTCCAATGGTGACAGCCATGCTTCTTATTCTAAGAAGGCCACTTGATTTGATGCAACATGGAGTAACAAGATATCACCTTAAAATATTTTAGCTCAATTATTTATATCCCTATTTTCATGTGAAAATTTTCATGATTTTTAGAAATTTATAATGTTTCTAGTCCACTGATTTAAACTAACTATGCTGTTTGAAATGTATGAACCTAAAGATCACACTTCAGACTCTTGTGGTTGAGTTTCCAAAACTCTCTATACCAGCAAAATCATGAAAATGTTATTAGACCTGGAGATCATTACCAAGGAGGTCTCTATAGTTCTCAGCACTATATGTACTATATGTTGTCTTACCTTGTATACATCTTTATTTTAAAATAACATGCTATGAAAAAAAAAAATAACATGCTATGGTTCAAAGGTGATATACAATGAAAATTTTACAATAGCGGTAAGTAAAACGGACGTAAACACCACGTTTTACCCCTATTGTCTCTAAATTCAACTATAGTTATTCTAAATATTCTATTGTAGAATATTCTATTGTAGAATATTCTATTGTACTTGTTGCCAATATTTGTTCTATAAAAATGTATTCAGTGTTCAAGGCATAGTGTGTTTATATGTGTATGTGTGTTTATACTTGATGTTGGATTTTTTAAATCACTTATATGTCATGTGATTGGTTGCATAACTATCATAATGATAGTTATGCAGCCAACTTGATTCTAATTCATCTTTTTTTAATATATTATTATTTTATTGATTTTAGTGTAGTATCTTTAAATATATTTAGTTATTTATTATTTTTGGCTGTGTTTGGTCTTCGTTGCTGCGTTCGGGATTTCTCTAGTTGTGGCGAACGGGGGCTGCTCTTCATCGTGGTGCGTGGGCTTCTCGTGGCGGTGGCTTTTCTTGTTGCGGAGCACGGGCTCTAGGCTTACGGGCTTCAGTAGTTGTGGCACGTGGGCTCAGTAGTTGTGGCTGGTGGGCCCTAGAGCGCAGGCTCACTAGTTGTGGTGCCTGGGCTTAGTTGCTCCGCGGCATGTGGGATCTTCCTGGACCAGGGCATGAATCCATGTCCCCTGCATTGGCAGGCAGATTCTTAACCACTGTGCCACCAGGGAAGTCCTCTAATTCCTCTTTATGTGAATTATTATGTGTGCTAGATAGGCGTCTTGTAAAAGATCATGTATTTCATTATTTTTTGGTATATTTATCTATTGACGGATGAGCAAAAGTAAGAAATAACTACTTACATGTAATTACTAATATAGGTATTACATAGTTTGCATTTTACATGTTTGTAAAGTGATGTTATTTTGAAAATGGAGACAAGTATTTCTTCCCATTTCTTCTGAAACAGAATCTTAGGAAACCTCAGAAGTTATGGAGAAATCTTTAGAAAGTTAGGAAACTGATGGATGAAAGGAGGTACTGAAGTGATTGCATCTAATTTCTTGCCGTAGATGTTTTATCAACAGGACACGTAGCATTTTGGTTTGCCAAGTTTTAATGAGGTGCTTTTAAGAAGTGATTAGTTGGTCTCCAAGATTATAATTACATCATCCCTATAATGTTTAACATGAAGCTGATTTATGAATAGAGATGAGTTAAACAATACTTGATAAAAAGAAACTGAGAACTGGAATAATAATGAAAAATTCTGAATACATGTACATATTTCAGTTTTACAACTGCACTTCAACGACATCTTTCTTGACAAGTAGGATATTCCAGTTTTCCCTCCCAACAGGTTGTTCGAAATACAGCAGAGCTATCCTTTGAACAATATCCGGTTTTACATACAAATTCAACAGTGTCATTTGTTTTAGAATAAAGTTTTTTATCTTTTCTCCATCTTAATTGTATGTTATGTTTTTTCATCATTTCTTCTGAAATTACACATGCATCTGAAGTTAAAAAAAATAAATATAAACTGTTAAGTAGTATACAAATATTTTCCACAGAATTTCAGGCTTTCAAGTAGAATTTCTTGCTCTGGTCCAAAAATTCCTTCTCAAAACCTTTTACAAACCAACTCATTGAAAATCCAGTATGTAGTTTCCATCATTTTAAACAGTTAATGTTGTAAGAATGAGGTACTATTTTTAGTGTAATAATTAAATGTTATAATCAAAGATTCATAATGTCAGTTATCATATGAAGAGCTTTCATTAAGGAATCTTTTGTTGCTATTGTTGCTTGAACAGGAAATTTTCAAAATTTATTTTCACACATATTATTAGTTGGTAGTCAAGCATGCAACAGAATGGTTGGTAGTTAATCCATGAAAACTCTATTATAAACAGCTAAACATCATACTCAATACACCGATTTTCCCAGGATCCACAAGAAGATTGAAATATTTACCTAAGCACTTTGGTGGTTCTGACCACTCTCCATTCTGACATACTATGTATCCGTTTCCCTGAAGTTCATAGTAGGACTGGCATTGGTACTCAACTTTCGATCCTGGAGGATATACTTGTGCCGGGAATGAGGTAATGTCTCCGTTGTCTATTGGTGGGGGAGGCCCACATTTTCCTTTAGAGTCTAAAAAATATGTTTGATTTATTGAAAGAGAAAAAAAAGAAAAAGAAACCCCACAGTTTAAAATAAAAAGATAAAAATGTAGCCTAATATGTAATAATCAGGCTTTTGATTTCTGATGACAGAAATGATTTATTGAAGAAATTTGAAACACTTAAACGAAAAGGCACATTTTTAAGTCCCTACTTTTACCCCACATGAAAGTACACATAATACATTAACAAATATGTCTGCTTTGCAGTGTTCTGGTATTAAAACATGTTTTCTTAGTGAATATATGCTGGACAGATGGATAACTAAGATAAAAAATATCCTTGTATACAACATACAGCAGTGTCTGTTGAATCTCTAGTCATATTTATTGATTTTCATTTTTATTACAAAATGAACATCAGCCCCAACAGCTGTTTTTATAAAAGTCAAAGAATTACAGATTTCAATAGTGGGAGAGGGAATGCTGTCTTCCTTTTCTGGACAAGATGAGGTAGAAATATTTCTGCTTATTGCATCTGCTCTGTATTATTTCTGCTAACTAAAAATCCTGAACATATTATAATAAACCAACTCAGGAGACTGTGAAAGATGTAGAGAAGATATCTGGTTAGAGACGTTGGGATTCAAGGAATTACACTCCAGAGACTTGTTTGGGTTTTCCTTTTCCCTTCTTTGTATCCTGGTTGGACCACTGAGACTGCAACCCAGAAATGATAGCAAGTTCAGAAAGAAAATTTTAAAAAAAAACAGTCCCAAGAAGAACTTGGTCTCTTTAAGCAAAGTCCCAGGAAAGGATCAGCATAGTAAGACAGAAACAGTATTTACAATCCTGACTTTCTCTAGAAATACACCATAGAACCTAAGACCAACCCATCCCCACCTTGATCAGCAGGGGCCAAGTGAGGAGTCCAGACTTCCACTCACATGGTGAGGGAAGAAGACACCTCTCCCCTTTCTCCAGGAGTCAGTGGAGGCCAGGTGGGAACCCTGGACTTGCACCCTGCATGGCAGTAAGGGAGGTCTGATAAATAAAAGATTTCAATAACGTCTTTAATCTCAATACAGAATACCCAAAATGTCCAGAATACAGTTGATCATCACTCATCATACCAAGGATGAGGAAAACCTCAAAAGAGAAAAAACAATCAAAAGAAGACAACACTGAGATGACATACATATTGAAATTATTGGGCAATGGTTTTTAAAAATCCAGTCAAATTGACAGAACTGGAAAATAGAGTAATATAACTTTTTAAAAAAACACACTGGATGGGCTCAATAATACATTGCAGATGGCAGAAGGATAAATAAACTTGACTATAGACTAACTTTGAAAATAGACTGAAAAGAAAATGGACAGAGCTTCAGGAACCCATGGGAAAATAGAAAAAGATTGGAGACCCAGAAAATGAAAAGGAAGGGGATGAGATGAAAAAAAAAATGTAAAAGTAATGGCTGAAAATTTCTGAAATAGGGCATAAGGCACAAATCTACATAATAAAACAGCTAAGTGAATTCCAAACAGGATAAACCCAAAGAAATCAATGTCAAGATACATCAAAATCAAACTGCTGGAAATTAAAGAAAAAGAAAAAAATCTCAAAAGAGCTAGATAGATATTATGCAATACTTATATGGAACAGGGATTCAAAAACTGGTAGGATTTTCATCCATGAACATAGAACCAGAAAGAAGTGACATCATTTTTTCAGTGCTGGAAGAAAAGAATTGTCAACCCCAAATTCTATATTGAGTGAAATATATTTTAGGATTAAAGGGAGAAAGAAAAATCTTTCCAGACAAAGGAAAACTGAGAGAACTTGTCTCTAGCAAACCTATACCTAAAGAATTGCTAAAGTTTAAAAAAAAAAAAAAAAAAAAAAAATAATTGCTAAAGCAATTCTTCAAATATAAAGGAAACTAGAAAAGGGATTGAGACTTTAGGAAGGAAGAAAAAACAATGGAATTGATTTTTAAAAATAAGGGTAAATATAATAAGAATATCTTTTCCCTAATGATTTTGTTAAATTAGGTATAAAATTATGTCATTTGAAACATTGCTCAATGTATATAGAGAGAATACTAAAGACACTTATGTTGAAATGTGGGGAGATAAAAAGAATCTAAATGGAAGTAAGGTTTCCACATTTCACCTGAAGTGGTAAAATGTCAATACAAGTAGGGAGTGATAAGCCGCTTATGTGACTGTTAATACTTGGAGCAACTGCTAATAAAAACATGACAAGACATATACTCCAAAGCAATGCAGATGTATAAAAATTAAGTTATTTATAATGTTCAAAAACCCACAGGGAAGACAAGAAAAGGAAATGGGGATGAGAAACCGAGGAAACACACAGAAAACAAATAATAAAATTGCTGACATTGTCCCTATTTTGTTAATAGATATTTTCAATGTAAAGAGCCTTAATATATCAGTGGAAAGACTGAAAATGGCAGGGTGGACACATAAACAAGATTCATCTATATGCTGTCTACAAGAAAATCACTCTAAACATGTTCAAGTGGAAGACTGCAAAAAATACATACCAGGAAAAAGTTAACTTGAAAAACTAGAAGTGGCTAATATATTTCTTGGTTTGAATTCCCTTACTTCCTGAACTCTAAACACTGAAGTGTCCCAGGACCAAGTTCTCAGACTTACTTTTTTTATATGTATACTAATTCCCTGAATGAGTTCAGCTAGTAACATGCCTTTAAATATCATCCATATGCTGAAGATGCCCAAATTTAAGTCACATTCTGTGATCAGGCCCTGGCTGCCTATATTCCATGTCTCAAAGTGGAATTTCTTGGGCTGTCAAATGTACTTATGGTATCGTTAACACATTTATTCACCAGGAAGTAACTGAATGTCTTAATATTTAAGATAAGAAATGTTCCAAGATTCCAACTGTTCAAATCTGGTCAACTCTTTCAAACAATAAATATGTCAGATTACTTATTCAGTCCACAAAAGAACTGGATTTTAAGCACCTTCATTTTATTTGCATCAAAAAAAAAATTCCATAAGAACTACTTCATTATACATTTATATCAACATATTTTGTCCCTAATAGATTCTCTAAAATTGGGGGGGGGTGGTGTAAGATACTCTACCTTTGCACTGAGGTGCTTTTGTCCAAGTTCCATTTAAACATATCACATCTACCTCCCCAAAAGGGTCATAAGGCCAGTTGCATTCATAATGTACGCTCTCACCACTTTGATATCTAGACTTCTTATTTTGTATAATAGCATTTTCCACTTTGGGCGGATTCACACAGGAAACATCTAGATAGAAAGAAAAATAGTATCTCTAATATAATGATCATTATGAACAGCAAGCTACCAAGTGGGATGTCACATATATTCCATATGGTCATTTAAAATCAAGAGTTAGGGCTTCCCTGGTGGCGCAGTGGTTGAGAGTCCGCCTGCCGATGCAGGGGACACGGGTTTGTGCCCTGGTCCGGGAAGATCCCACATGCCGTGGAGTGGCTGGGCCCGTGAGCCATGGCCGCTGAGCCTGCGCGTCCGGAGCCTGTTGCTCCGCAACGGAAGAGGCCACAACAAGTGAGAGGCCCACATACCGCAAAAAAAAAAAAAAAAGAAAAAAAAAAAAATCAAGAGTTAATCTGTCATGAAAGACTGCTAATTTTAATAAACTCACATGTAAGTTTGAGGATAAGGAGATAAAGCAATATTTTTTAGTACAAATTAAGCTTCTGTATCTTAAATCTCTCCCCCATCCTTCACTAGAAGGTTGATACACATTTTTTAGGCCAGTGAAAATGAAAGCTTTTCTGGACATCTCTTTCTCAGTTTAGTAAATTAAGTGTTATAAATTATATAAATTCAAAATGAATTTATGAACCATAAGAAAATCATAATAAAAGATCATTTGACATCAGGATTCGGTTTATAGTCATCCTGTTTACGAACTGTAACTTTAGGCCCTTAGAAAAATAAACACATTAGGTACTTCTTTAAAGACTTGATCAAGAGTTAGCATACTTTGAAGAATACCGTAGTTGAAAGAAGATGATTAATTAAAAGATCCAAACAAAGATCTGGAAAACTAACAGAAAAATAAATGTATGTATTTATTAAAATGCTCTTTAATAATATACTTTTGCAAATGCTTCAGTATACAACAATGAGTAATGTGTAATTCATCAGTGAGATTCAGGTGGATATAAAGTACAATACACTGTAGCTATGGTTCCTAAACTGAAATGTGCATAGAATCCCTTGGGAATCTTTAAAACAGTTTCAGGGTTCCATCCCCAGAGTTTTTGATACAACCGGTGTGAGTGAGCCTGTGAATCTGTGCTTGCATGTCTAATAACCTTCCAGAATATGCTAAGACTGCTGTGTCAGGGGCTGTGCATTGAGAATTATTGAGCTATAAGACTGAGCACTGAGTACACAATTCCATCCCTTTTTATGTTCAGGCATAAACCTTCTTTGACTTGGCCTGAAAATAATCTGTGTCCATTTTATGATGGTAGAGGCACTTTTCTGTATTATGTTACTTAAGATACTTTAATAAATAAAGTTTTAAAATTTACCAAAGTACCTCTGCATGCTGGCCTTCCTATCCATTTGCTCTTAATACACTGTATAGTATTGGCTCCATCCAATTGATAAGATGGTCGACATTTAAAAGCCACCTGTTCTCCTGACCTATATGATTTCTTCTTCTGGTCTATGAGTACAGCACCATTAAAGCTGGGTACGTTAAAACAATCTGTGTCTGAAAAAAAGAAAAATTGTATTTGTTTAGTACATCTTTAAAAATAATAGTGGCCAATAATTATATTCTAGAAAAATAGATATATACATATCAAACCAATGAATACTGTACAATATTTCTCTTACAACTTAAAATGTTAGAAGTCTTGACTTAGTTACATTGATTATGTCTATATTCATCAAAACTATAACATGGGAATGGTGATACTCAAAGAGACAGGGATGCCTTTGATGTTTGAGACCACACTTCTCACATTTAAATTATTTTTCCCCATCACAGGTCACCTACATTATGGATGTGTTTCTTTTTTTTGCTTCTGTCAAAGTCTGTTCCCTTGAATTATGTCAAATATCTTAGAAAATTGTATATTATAAAGAAATAACTGATAAATTAACAGTAAATTGAGTGCTGATAAGACTGATGAGCAGGGGCCAGCTGTGTTATAGGAACAGAGACCAGAAGTCTGAGAATGTGTATCAGAGGATGTCCAAAGTGTACACAAGATGATGTGATAGTGAGATAATTTAGTTCATGAATCAAACTTTTATCATTACTAGGGTTATTAACTCTCTACCAGAATCCAGAACTTTCCAAAGACACCTTGTTTAATTCTAGAATTACAGCTTAGTTTCATACTTGTGCCATTTATGTCCTGAATTAAAGATATTTATCAGCCTCAGAATAAAATAAAATATACTATACTTATGCATTCCGGTGGAAGGGACCATTTTCCTCCTAAACATCTTATAGATGCAGGTCCATCAATCCCAAAACCTTCATCACAGTCGTATGTAACTTCTTCTCCATCTTGGTAACTGCCTTTCTCATTAGATACAACACCATTCTGAATCGAAGGTGGAAGTCCACAAGGAAGTCCTAGGAATAAATGAAAGAACGATTTCATGTTTCACTAACTCTGAAATTTAATTTGATATACTGCTTGCCATATTTCATAGTTTTACTTGAAAACAATAAATGATTTTACAGGAACTTCCATCACATTGCAGAGAAATGCACAAATGCACCCAAAAATCACCATTCTGGTGTGTTTCCAGCTGTCCACTTGAACAAGAACTTGAAACTAAAAATACCAATATATTTATGAATGAGACTATCAGTGCATCTCTAAGCAATTATGATTAATAAAAGAGAACACACTGAGACTTCATCACCTTAAGAAAAGTACTATATATTGTAAGACATTAAAAGAGACATTGTAGGAAGAACGTAAGTTTTTTTTGAAAAAACTTGGTGGCAACGCATACATTGCAACTTATATGAATAAATAGGAATATAAATAGGTTTAACTATATGAATAGGTAGGTTTAGTTTTTTTACACATACAGTGTTAATACAAAAGAAAGTGCCAGATTTAAAAGTGATTCTATAGTGAACTGATGAAATTAACAGAAAATGAATATACAAAAATCGATTAAATGTATAAAAATATAAATTATATATTAATACATAAATGACCTATAAATATATAAATAATTAATATATTTAGGAATCTAAAGGATTCTGTTCCATGACTTTGATGATAATTGATTAGTAAAGAATGGTACTGAAAATAGAATTTTGGTTTGCATGCTGTCCTCACCTACACAACGAGGTGGAGAACTCCACTTTCCCATGTGGCATGTTATCACATTTTCTTCAGATATACTGAAACCATCTTCACAGGTATAACTTAACTTGGTGCCATGTGCATAAAGCTTGGGTTCAAATGTTTCTCTCCTTTCTTCTGCAGAGCTAGATGATTTAATCGTTCCATGGTCTATTTGAGGTGGTTGAGAACATGGAAGTTTTTCTACATGAAGAACAGAGATCAAAGGGTAAAGTATAAGTGTAATGTTTAAATTAAAAATACATTAAAATAAGAATAATTTGTGGCTCCCCTGGTGGCGCAGTGGTTGAGAGTCCGCCTGCCGATGCAGGAGACGTGGGTTTGTGCCACGATCTGGGAAGATCCCACATGCCGTGGAGCGGCTGGGCCTGTGAGCCATGGCCGCTGAGCCTGCACATCCAGAGCCTGTGCTCCGCAACGGGAGAGGCCACAGCAGTGAGAGGCCCGCGTACAGCAAAAAAATAAATAAATAAAAATAATCTGAACAAGTTAAAGAATTTTAAAGCTGAAAAATATTTGAAACTTGCAAGGTATTTGTCTTCATAAACACTATGCTGCTATCCACTTGTTCAGTATGCCCCTTCATCCTTTTTTTAAATTTATCTTTACTGAAATATATTTGATGTATAATAGTATGTTAGGGAGAGGAGTCAATATGGTGGACTAGGAGGACATGGAATTCATGTCTCTGCACAATTGGCACCTACCAGGCACCATTGGGGGACCATGGACACCTAAGGGGACAGGAGGAACCCCCAGCAACCAGGTAGTATGTGGGTCATGGGAGGAATGAGGGGGGAGGAGAAGTGGAGGTGGGATGGGACTGGCACCCTGAGGGGTGGCTGGGGGAGGGGAAGGGATCCCTTGCCCAAAGGGGGAAATTGGGGAACCATTGGGAGGGCAGAGGATCAAAAGAGAGCGTGGCCAGGTTTCTCCTGCCCTCTTGGGCCTCCAGGAGGCTACTGAGATCCCGGGACTGATCCTCTGGCAACCTAGGCCCCCTCCAGCTGCAGAGGTCCTGAGCGAGTGGGAGGGTGGGAAGGGAGAGCAAAAGTAAAGTCTGGACCTCTGGGACTGGCACCCTTGAAGGGCGGCTGGGGGAGAGGAGGAGTTCCTACACCCAGCGAGACCCACCAACAGTCAGGGGTCCAGCAGGAATGGGGGAGACCCTGGGGGAGACATGGGGGAACACAGAGGAATGGAAGGGAATGCAACCAGAACTTTCCCTGTCCACTTAGGCACTGAGGAGCCTGTTGGGCTCCTGGGCCTAATCCACTGCCCTTGGAGCCTCCCTCCTGCGGCTCAGAGCCCAAGCCCCACCCCTACACCCCATCAAGGGCCCTACCTCTATAATTGGAGACCCCCTCTGAGACCCACTCTAACCACGCTGGGCCTAAATCCCTCCCACACACCCTCAACCAGGGCCTTACCTCCAAACTCTGGAACTCCACACTCCATAGGCAGTCCTTTAGACTTGCTGTCTCTCTGCTTCCACTTGAATGATGCCCTGCCTAGGCCCCACCCCCAAGGCCTTTTCTGGCTGCGTGGGTCCTGGGCCTAGGCTCTGCCTCATGCTCAAACGTCAGCCTCCCTGCCTAGGTTCCACTCCACCTTAAATCCCGCCACTGCCTAAGTTCCATCTTTGCCTAAACACCTACCCCCCTACAGCCAAGGTTTTTTCTTTTTTTCTTCCTTTCTTTTTTTATCTTTTTTTCTTTTTTCTTCTTTTAGATTGGGGTTCTGTTTTACCTTGTTGTTGATCCATTTATATTTTTATTTTTTCTAATAAATCTTTTACTTTTCTAATTTTATTTTATTCTTTATACTTTGTCATTGTTCTGCTCCTTTTGGCTTGTTCCCTGCCCCCTCCCCCCACCTTTTTCTGTTGTGGTTTTGTTTTACTTTATTGCGGTTGTTTCAATTATATTTTTATTTTTCCTAATATAGTTTTTATCTTTCTAATTTTATTTTGTCTTTTAGTCTTTGTTATTGTACAGCTCCTTTCTTTGATCTTTTATCTTTTTTTTTTTTTTTTGCTTACCATGTGGCTTGCAGGATCTTGGTTCCCAGGCCAGAGGTCAGGCCCAAGCTCCTGTGGTGGGAGCTCCGAGTCCAAAACTCTGGATAACAGAGAACCTCAGACTCCAGGGAATATTAATAGGAATGAAGCCTCCCAGAGGTCCTCATCTTGGCACCAAGACCTGGCTCTATCCAACTACCTGCAAACTCCAGTGCTGGATGCCTCAGGCCAAATAGCCAGTTAGACAGGAGTACAGCCCCACCCATCAAAAAAAAAAAAGAAATGACAAAAAGTTATGTTACAGATGAAGGAGAAGGTAAAAACCTACAAGACCAAATAAATGAAGACAAAAGAGGCAACCTACCTGAAAAAGAGTTCAGAGTAATCATAGTAAAGATGATCCAAAATCTCGGACACAGAATGGAGAAAATATAAGAAACATTTAACAAGGATCTAGAAGAACTAAAGAGCAAACAAACAATGATGAACAACACAATAACTGAAATTAAAAATATTCTAGAAGGAAGCAATAGCAGAATAACTGAAGCAGAAGAACAGATAAGGGACCTGGAAAGAAAAAATGGTGGAAATAACTACAGCAGAGCAGAATAAAGACAAAAGAATGAAAAGAATTGTGGATAGTCTCAGAGATCTCTGGGGCAACATTAAACACACCAATATTTGAATTATAGGGATCCCAAAAGAAGAAGAGAAAAAGAAATGGTCCGAGAAAATATTTGAAGAGACTATAGTCAAAAAATTCCCTAACATGGAAAAGGGAATAGTCAATCAAGTCTAGGAAGCACAGAGAATCCCATACAGGATAAACCCAAAGAGAAACACACTGAGACACATATTAATCAAACTGTCAAAAATTAAATACAAAGAAAAAAACATTAAAAGCAGCAAGGGAAAAACAACAAATAACATACAAGGGAATCCCCATAAGGTTAACAGCTGATCTTTCAGCAGAAACTCTTCAAGCCAGAAGGGAGTGGCAGGCCGTATTTAAAATGATGAAAGTGAAAAACCTACAACCAAGATTACCTGTCAGGGATCTCATTCAGATTCAATGGAGAAATAAAAAGCTTTACAGACAAGCAAACGCTAAGAGAATTCAGCACCACCAGCTTTACAACCAGCTTTATAACAAATGCTAAAGGAACTTCTCTAAGCAGGAAACACAAGAGAAGAAAAAGACCCACAGAAACAAACCCAAATCAATTAAGAAAATGAAAAAAAAAAAAAAAAAAAAAAGAAAATGGTAATAGGAACATATATATCAATAATCATCTTGAATATAAATGGATTAAATGCTCCAACCAAAAAACACAGAATGGATACAAAAACAGGACCTCCATATATGCTGTCCACAAGAAACCCACTTCAGACCTAGAGACACATACAGAGTGAAAGTGAGGGGATGGAAAAAGATATTCCATGCAAATAGAAATGAAAAGAAAGCTGGAGTAGCAATATTCATATCAGATAAAATAGACTTTAAAATAAAGACTGTTGCAAGAGACATTAAAGGACACTGCCTAATGATCAAGGGATCAATCCAAGAAGAAAACGTAACAATTATAAATATTTATGCACCCAACATAGGAGCACCTCAATACATAAGGCAAACGTTAACAGCCATAAAAGGAGAAATTGACAGTAACACAATAATAGTGGGGGACTTAACACCCCACTTACACCAATGGACAGATCATCCAGACAGAAAATAAATAAGGAAACACAAGCTTTAAATGACACAATAGATCAGGCGGAATTAATTAATACTTTTAGTACATTCCACCTGAAAGCAGAAGAATACACTTTCTTCTCAAGTGCATATGGAACATTCTCCAGAATAGTTCACATCTTGGGTCACAAATCAAGTCTTGGAAAATTTAAGAAAATTGAAATTATATCAAGCATCTTTTACGACCACAACGCCATGAGATTAGAAATCAATTACAGGAAAAAAACAGTAAAAAACACAAATACATGGAGGCTAAACAATGCACTGCTAAATAATCAAGAGATCACTGAAGAAATCAAAGAGGAAATAAAAAAATACCTAGAAACAAATGACAATGAAAACATGAGGATCCAAAACCTATGGGACTCAGCAAAAGCAGTTTTAAGAGGGAAGATCATAACAATTCAAGCTCACCTCAAGAAACAAGAAAAATCTCAAATGAAAAATCTAACCTTACACCTAAAGCAACTAGAAAAAGAACAAAGAAAACCCAAAGATAGTAGAAGGAAAGAAATCATAAAGATCAGAGCAGAAATAATGAAATAGAAACAAAGAAAATAATGGCAAAGATGAATAAAACTAAAAGCTGGTTCTTTGAGAAGATAAACAAAATGGATAAACCGTTAGCCAGACTTATCAGGAAAAAAAGGGAGAGGACTCAAATCAATAAAATTAGAAATGAAAAAGGGGAAGTTACAACAGACACTGCAAAAATACAAAGTATCCTAAGAGACTACTACAAGCAACACTATGCCAATAAAATGGACAACCTGGAAGAAGTGGACAAACTCTTGGAAAAGTAAAACCTTCCCAGACTGAACCAGAAAGAATTAGAAAATATAAACACACCAATCACAGATAATGAAATTGAAACTGTAACTGATAATTTCCAACAAACAAAAGTCCAGGACCAGATGGTTTCACAGGCAAATTCCATCAAACATTTGGAGAAGAGTTAACACCGATCCTTCTCAAACTCTTCCAAAATATTGTAGAGGGAGGAACAATCCCAAACTCGTTCTACAAGGCCACCAGCACCTTGATACCAAAACCAGACAAAGATATCACACACAAAAATTATAGACCAATATCACTGATGAACATGGATCAAAAATCCTCAACAAAATACTAGCAAACAGAATCCAACAACACGTTAAAAGGATCATACACCATGATCAACTGGGATTTATCCCAGGTATGCAAAGATTCTTCAGTATATGCAAAACAATCAATGTGATACACCGTATTAACAAACTAAAGAATAAAAACCATATGATCATCTCAATAGATGCAGACAGAGTTTTGACAAAATACAACACCAATTTATGGTAAAAACTGTACAGAGAGTGGACATAGAGGGAGCCTACCTCAACATAGTGAAGGCCATGTAAGAAAACCTATAGCAAACATCACTCTCAATGGTGAAAAATTGAAAGCATTTCCTCTAAGATCAGGAACAAGACAAGGATGTCCACTCTTGCCACTATTATTCAACATAGTATTGGAAGTCCTAGCCACAGCAATCAGAGAAGAAAAAGAAATAAAAGGAATACAAATTGGAAAAGAAGAACTAAAACTGTCACTGTTTGCAGATGACAGGATACTGTACATAGAAAATACTAAAGATGCCACCAGAAAACTACTAGAACTAATCAATGAATTAGGTAAGATTTCAGGATACAAAATTAATGCACAGAAATCTCTGACCTTCCTATACACTATCAATGAAAGATCAGAAAGTGAAATTAAGGAAACAATCCCATTTACCATTGCAACAAAAAGAATAATATATCTAGGAATAAACCTACCTAAGGAGGCAAAAGACCTGTACTCAGAAAACTATAAAACACTGATGAAAGAAATCAAAGATAACATAAACAGATGGAGAGATATACCATGCTCCTGGATTGGAAGAATCAATATTGTGAAAACGACTATATTACTCAAAGCAATCTGCAGGTTCCGTGCAATCCCTATCAAGTTACTAATGGCATTTTTCACAGAACTAAAGAAAGAAATTTTACAATTTGTACGGAAACACAAAAGACCCTGAGTGGCCAAAGCAGTCTTAGGAAAGAGAAATGGAGCTGGAGGAATCAGGCTCCCTGACTTCAGACTATACTACAAAGCTACAATAATCAAGATGGTATGGTAGTGGCACAAAAACATAAATATAGATCAATGGAACAGGACAGAAAGTCCAGAGATAAACCCACGCACATATGGTCACCTTATCTTTGACAAAGGAGACAAGAATAAACAATGGAGAAAAGACGGCCTCTTCAATAAGTGGTGCAGGGTAAAATGGACAGCTGCATGTAAAAGAATTAAATTAGAACACATCCTAACACCATACACAAAAATAAACTCAAAATGTTTTAAGGACCTAAATGTAAAGCCAGACACTATAAAACTCTTAGAAGAAGACATAGGCAGAGCACTCTATGACATAAATCACAGCAAGGTCCTTTTTGAGCCACCTCCTAGAGTAAGGGAAATAAAAGCAAAAATAAACAAATGGGACCTAATGAAACTTAGAAACTTTTGCATAGCAAAGGAAACCATAAACAAGACAAGAAGACAACCCTCAGAATGGGAGAAGATATTTGCAAGTGAAGCAACTGACAAGGGATTGATCTCCAAAATATACAAGCAGCTCATGCAGCTCCGTATCACAAAAACAAACCACCTAGTCCAAAAATGGGCAGAAGACCTAAATAGACATTTCTCTAGAGAAGACATGCAGATGGCCAACAAATACATGAAAAGATATTCAATATTACTAATTGTTGGAGAGATGCAAATCAAAACCATGGTGAGGTGTCACCTCACACCAGTCAGAATGACCATCATCAAAAACTCTAGAAACATAAGGGGCTTCCCTGGTGGCACAGAGGCTAGGAATCTGCCTGCCAATACAGGGGACATGGGTTCAATCCCTGGTCCCGGAGGATCCCACATGCCATTAAGTCTGTGTGCCACAACTACTGAGCCTGCGCTCTAGAGCCCACGAGCCACGCTACTGAAGTCCGCATGCCTAGAGCCCATGTTCCACAACAAGAGAAGCCACTGCAATGAGAAGCCTGCACACTGCAATGAAGAGTAGCTCCCACTCGCCGCCACTAGTGAAAGCCTGCACACAGCAACGAAGACCCAATGCAGCCAAAAATAAATAAATACATTTAAAACAAAACAAAAAAACAATAAATGCTGGAGTGTGGAGAAAAGGGAACACTTCTGCACTCTTGGTGGGAATGTAAATTGATACAGCCACTATGAAAGAGTATGGAGGTTCCTTAGAAAACTAAAAATAGAACTACCATATGACCCACTACTGGGCATATACCCTGAGAAAACCATAATTCAAAGAGATACGTTTACCACAATGTTCATTGCAGCACTATTTACAAAGGCCAGGACACGGAACAAACCTAAATATCCATCAACAGATGAATGGAGAAAGATGTGACACATATATACAATGGAATATTACTCAGCCATAAAAAGAACGAAATTGAATTATTTGTAGTGAGGTGGATGGCCCTAGAATCTGTCATACAGAGTGAAGTAAGTCAGAAAGAGAAAAACAAATACCATATGTTAATGTATATATATGGAATTTAAAGAAGCGGTACTGATGAACCTAGTGGCAGGGCAGGAACAAGGATGCACAAGTAGAGAATGGACTTGAGAGCATGGGGGTGGGGGGAGGTTGAAGTGAGAGAGTGGCACGGACATATATACACTACCAAACGTAAAATAGATAGCTAGTGGGAAGCAGCTGCATAGCACAGGGAGATCAGCTTGGTGTTTTGTGACAACCTAGAGGGGTGGGATAGGGAAGATGGGAGGAAGGCTTGGGAGGTAGGGGATATGGGGATGCGTGTATACATGTAGCTGATTCACTTTGTTGTATGGCAGAAACTAGTACAACATTGTAAAGCATTTATACTCCAATAAAGGTGTGAAAAAAAAAATATTGTGTTAGTTTCAGGTCTACTACATAATGATTTGACTTTTACATATATTATGAAATGACCAGCAGGATGTCTAATAGCAATCTGTCCCTATACAAAGTTATTATAATATCATTGATCATATTCCTTATGCTGAATACACATCCTCCTGGCTTCTTTAGAGTCTACGTATATGTGAGATCATGTGGCATTTGTCTTTTTCTACCTAACTTATTTTACTTAACCATAATACACCCTAGATCCATCCATGTTTTTGCAAATGGAAATGTGTAATTTTTATGGCTCAGTAATAGTTCATTTTGTGTGTATATATAAAACATCTTCTTAATCCACTCCTCTATCAATGGACACTTAGGTTGATTCCAGACCTTGGCTATTGTAAGTGATGCTGCAATGAACATTGGAGTGCATATATCTTTTCAAATGTTTCTGGTTCCTTTGAATAAATACCCAGAAGTGGAATTGCCAGATCATATGGCAGTTCTATTTTTAGTTTTTAAGGAAACTCCATACTCTTTTCCATAGTGGCTGCACCAATCTACAATTGCACCAACAGTGCACAAAGATTTCCTTTTCTCCACATCCTCGCCAACACTGGATGTTGTCTTTTTGATGACAGCCATTAAGACAGGTGTGAAGGGACATTTCACTGTGGTTGTGACATGCATTTGCCTGCCTTTTAATGATGTTGAGCTTCTCTTCGTGTGTCTTTTGGCCATCTGTATGTCTTCTTTGGAAAAAATGTCTATTCAGGTCCTCTGCCTATTTTTTAGTTATTTGTTTTTCTGATGTTGGTTGCATTAATTCTTTGTATAGTTTGAATATTAACCCCTTAATGGATATATCCTTTGCAAATATCTTCTCACATTCAGTAGGCTACCTTTTTCATTTTATTGATCGTTTTCTTTGCTGTGGAAAAGCTTTCTCATTTTATGTAGTCCCGTTTGCTTATTTTTGCTTTTGTTTCCCTTGCCTGAGGAGACATATCCAAAAAATCTCCCAAAACCCAAAATATTGCTAAAACTGATGTCAAGGAGCATACTGCCTTTGTTTTCTTCTAGAAGTTTTATGGATTCAAGAGTTACAATTAAGTCTTTAATTCACTTTCATTTTATTTTTGTATATTGTGTGAGAAAGTAGTCCAGCTTGCTTCTTTCGCATGTAACTTTCTTGTTTCTCCAACACCATTTACAGAGGCAATCATTTCCCCATGATGTTCTTGCCTCCTTTGTCATAGATTAATTGACCATATAAATGTGGGTATACTACTGGGCTCTCTGATCTGTTCCCTAGATCTGTGTGTCTGCTTTTGTGCTAGTGCCATTCTGTTTTGATTACTCTAGCTTTGTAGTATAGCCTGAAGTCAGGGAGCCTGATTCCTCCAGCTCCACTTTTCTTTCTCAAGATTGCTTTGGCTACTTGTGGTCTTTTGTGTTTCCCTACCAAAAAAAAAAAAAAAAAAATTGTTCTAATTCTGTGAAAAATGCCATTGGTAATTTAATAAGGATTGCATTGAATCTGTAGATTGCTTTCAGTAGCATGGTCATTTTAACAATATAAATTCTTCCAATTTGTGAACATGATATCTTTCCATTTGTTTTGTCATCTTCAATTTATTTCATCAATTTCTTATAGTTTTCAGAGTACAAGTCTTTTAGACTTGTCCTAAAAGGGTACAAGTCTTTTACCTCCTTGGTTAGATTTATTCCTAGCTATTTTATTCTTTTTGATGCAATTGTAAATGGGATTGCTTTCTTGATGTCTCCCTCTAAAACTTTGTTGTTCGAGCATAGAAATGCAACATATTTCTATATATTAATTTTATATCCTGCAACTTTAATGAATTCATTTATTAGTTCTAATAGTTTTTGGTGGTGTTTTTCTATGTATAGTATCATGTTATCTACAGATAGTGATAGCTTTACTTCTTCCTTTCCAATTTGAATTTCTTTTATTTCTTTTCTTGTTTGATTGCTGTGTGTAGGACTTCCAATACTATGTTGAGTAAAAGTGGAGAGAGTGGGCATCCTTGTCTCGTTCCTGGTTTAGAGGAAATGATTTCAGCTTTTCACCGTTGAGTATGACATTGGCTGGACGTTTGTCATATATGGCCTTTATTATGTTTAGGTTTGTTTCCCCTCTACCCACTTCACTGAGAGATTTAACATAAATAGATATTAAGCTTTGTCGAGAGCTTTTTCTGCATCTATTGAGATAATCATATCATTTTTTTTTTTTTTTTTTTTTACGGTACGTGGGCCTCTCACTGCTGTGGCCTCTCCCACTGCGGAGCACAGGCTCTGGACGCGCAGGCTCAGCGGCCATGGCTCACGGGCCTAGCTGCTCTGCGGCATGTGGGATCTTCCCGGACCGGGGCACAAACCCGTGTCCCCTGCATCGGCAGGCAGACTCTCAACCACTGCGCCACCAGGGAAGCCCAATCATATCATTTTTATTCTTCAATTTGGTGATGTATATCACATTGATTTGCAGATATTGAAACATGCTTGAATCCCTCTGAAAAGTCCCACTTGATCGTGGTGTATGATCCTTTTAACGTATTGTTGAATTTGGTTTGCTAATATTTGATTGAAGATTTTTACACCTAAGTTCATCAGTGATATTGGCCTGTAATTTTCTTTTTTTGCACCGTCTTTGTTTTTGGCCTCAGGGTGATGCTGAACTTGCAGAATAAGTTCAGAAGTGTTCTTCCTCTTCAATTTTTTTGGAATATTTTGAGAAGAATAGGTGTTAACTCTTTTGTAAATGGTAGAATTCACCTGTGAATCTGTATGGTCCTGGATTTTTGTTTCTTGGGTTTTAAAATTACTGATTCAATTTTAATATTGGTAATCAGTCTGTTCGTATTTTCTATATTTCTCCTGATTTATATTTGAGAAATTGTGCATTACATGGAATTTATCAATTTCTTCTTGGTTGTGCATTTTATTGGTGTGTAATTATTCATAGTAATCTCTTATGGTTCTTTATATTTCTGCGGTATCAGTTGTAGCTTCTCCTCTTTCATTCCTGATTTTATTGAGTCAGACCCTCATCTCTTTTTCTTGATGAGTCTTTCTAAAGGTTTATCAATTGTGTTTATCTTTTCAAATGACTAGCTATTAGTCTCATTGATATTTTCTATTGTTTTTTTTAAGTCTCTATTCCATTCATTTCTCCTCTGTATTATTTCTTTCCTTCTACTAAATTTGGGTTTGTTTACTCTTCGTTTTCTAGTTTCTTTAGGTCTAAGGTTAGACTATTTACTTGGGATTTTTCTTCTTTCATGAGGCAGGCCTGTATCACTATAAACTTCCCTCTTAGAATTGCTTTTGCTGAGTCCCATAGATGTTGGACCATTGTTTTTCCATTTTCATTTGTCTTCAAGTATTTTTCTTAATATCCTCTTTGATTTCTTCAGTGACCCCTTGGTTGTTTTGTACCATATTGTTTAACCTTTAACTGTTTGCACTTTTGGCAGTTTTGGGTTTTTTTTTTCCTGTAGTTGAAGTCTAGTCTTATACATTTGTCGTCAGAAAAGATGCTGGCTATGATTTCAATGTTCTCAACTTTCTTTTGTGGCCAAGAGGTAATCTATCCCAGAGAATGTTCTATGTGCACTTGAAAAGAATGTGTATCTGATGATTTTGGATGGAATGTTCTATATATGTTTAGTAAGTCCATCTGACTTACAGTTTAAGTCCAATGTTTCTTCACTGGATTTAAACTTGATTTTCTGTCTGGATGACCTGTCTTTTAATGTAAGTGGGAAGTTAAAGTCCTCTACTATTGTTTTGTTACTGTCTATTTCTCTGTATGTGTTTGTTAGTATTTTCTTTATGTACTTAGGTGCTTCTAGTTTGGGTGCATATATATTTAAAATTGTTGCATAATCTTGTTGGATTGGTCCCTTTCTCACTATATAATGTCTTCTTTGTCTCTTGTTTCAGTCTCTGTTTTAAAGTCTATTTTGTCTGATATAAATTTTGCTACCCCAGATTTGTGTTTATTTCTAGTTTCATGAAATGCTTTTTTCCACTCCCTCACTTTCAGTCTGTTTCTTTAGATCTGAAGTGAGTGATTATAGGCAGCATATATATGCGTCTTTTTGGTTTTTTTTTTTTAAATCAATTCAGCCACTCTATGTCTTTTGATTGGAGCATTTTGGTTCATTTATATTTAAAGTAATTATAGATAGGTAAGTACCTTTTGCCATTTCATTAATTGTTTTTTGGTTGTGTTTGTAATTCTTTTTTGTTCCTTTTGTTCTCTCTTCCTTTGTGATTTAATGACTATCTTTAGTGTTATGTTTGGATTACTTTCTTTTGTGTGTGTGGATCTATTATAGATTTTTTTTGTTTTGTTGTTACTATTAGATTCATATATAACAACATATATTCATATGTGGTTATAAGTTGATAGTCTCTTAAGTTCAAACACATTCTAACAACCCTGCATTTCTATTCCCCACCTCATATTTTACATCCTTTTGTTTTGTGTTTCTATATTAACTACTTATTGTGGATACAGAGGATTTTACTATTTTTGTCTTTTAACCATCCTACTAGCACCTACTACCTTTACTGTATGTTTGCTTTTACCATTAAGATTTTTTTCTTTTGTAATTTTCTTATTTCTAGTTGTGGTCTTTACTTTTCCTCTTAGAAAGTCCCTTTAGCATTTCTTGTAAAGTCATTTTATTGCTGCTGAACTCTTTTATCATCTGCTTATCTGTAAAGCTGTTGATCCATCCTTTGATAGCCTTGCTGGATACAGTCGTCTTGGTTGTAAGTTTTTTCCTTTCATCACTTTGTATATGTTGTGCCACTCCCTTGTGGCATGCAAAGTTTCTGCAGAAAAATCTGCTAATAGTCTTAGAGGAGTCCTCTTGTCTGTACCTAATGGCTTTTTCCTTACTACTTTTAAGATTCTCTTTTTATTTTTAATTTTTGCCATTTAAATGATAATGTGTCTTGGTGTGGTCCTCTTTGGGTAAATGTTGTTTGGGACTTTCTGATTTCCAGACCTGGAAGTCTGTATATTTCTTGTTAGAATGTTTCAGCTATTATTTCTTCAAATACGTTCTCTGTTTCTCTCTGTCTCTCTTTATTTGGGATCCCTATAATGAGAATGTTACTATACTTGATGTTGTTGCGGATGTCCCTTAGGCTATCCTCATTTTTTTAAATTCTTTTTTTCTCTTTCCTATGCTGTTGGGTGGTTTCCACTACCCTGTCTTGCAGATCACTGACCCATTCTTCTGAATCCTCTAATCTGCTGTTGACTTCCTCTGGTGTAATTTTTCATTTCAGCTGCTGTATTCTTCAGTTCTGTTTAGTTCTTCCTTATATTTTCTACCTTTTTCTTAAAATTCTCACTGTTTTCATACATTCTTCTCCAGAGTTCATTGAGCATTGTTATGGTCATTACCTTGAACTCTATTGGGCATACTGCTTACCTTCACTTTGTTTAGAGTTTTTTCTGAGATTTTGTCTTGCTCCTTCATTTGGAATGTATTTCTCTGTCTCCTCATTTTGCCTAATTCTCTGTGTCTATTAATATGTGTGAGGCATGTTCCTGATCTTGGAGGAGTGACCTTATGTAGGAAAAGTCTATGGGACCCAGCAGCATGCTCCCCTCTGTAGGATCTATACACCAGATCTATATGCTATAAGGGTGCCCATCTGTTGTAGCAAGGCCAATTACTGTGGGTGCACTGGTAGGTGGGGCTGGCCCCCCACCTGGTTGGCTACCAGACTCTGCCTCATGCAGAGGCTGTCAGCCACTGGTGGGCAGGACCAAGTCCTGGGGCAGCTGGCTGCAGGGCCCAAGGGTACCTGCGCTGGTGCTGTCCCACCCAGGAACAGAGCCAGGTCCCATTGTAGGAGCTGTGGGGCCTGGTGGGGCCTGGGGTTGGTGCTGTCATGGGTTGGTAAGCTTCTGGTGCTAATAAGCTATAGGGAGAACTCCAAAGTGGCACTTTTATCTTATAATGGCTGGCACCAGTATCCATGTCCCCAGTTGCCTCCTGCCTCTCTGGGAGGTTCACAAAGATCAGCAAGTCAGTCTAACCCAGACTTCTTTCTAATTGCTGCCTCTGCACTGGGACATGGAGCAAGTGAGAATTTTTGTGTGCCTTTTAAGAACAGAATCTCTGTTTCCTACAGCCCTCTGGCTTTCCTGTACACAAGCTACACTGGACTTCTAAGTCAGACATGCTGGGGGAATTATCTTCCAAGTCTGTGACTCCCAGGCTGGGCAGCCCAACTGCCCCTTCATTCTTGTCCTTTTGATCATTAGGAATAAAATATTCATAAACATAAATTTTATCTGGTATTTACATAGTAGGCCAAAGATTTTGTCTGTATTTACTTCTCACTAGAAGTGAAAGAATGTTCATTAATTTATATACTTAATTGTGATTTACCATTTCAAGATAAAGTGGAATAGAGAGATCCTGACCTTGCTGATCCATACAAAGCTTAGAGGAGTATTAATCTTATTTAAAAGAATCTTATAAAGCACGTTATGCACTACTGACCAATACAGCGTGGGATTGACTGCCATCTCCCATCCTTGCACACAAGTTCTTCTTCATCTTCAAGTAGATAATTTTCTTGACAGAGAATAGATATTTTTTCTCCATCCTGATATGTCACTGTAGTTGTCATATTTCGAGAATTGGGAATCTGAGGTGGGGGTGGGCATGATTGTATTTGTGCTTCTGAAAATATTAAAATTAGATTTCTTGATTAAAAACCATAAGTTAAAAATATTAAAGGAATAATTTTCAATAAATAGAAAGCTCTAATAATATATCATAAATGATTAAACAATATTAGACTCAATTATACTCTTAAGCTTGTTTAGCACTTTAATATATCACACTTGGTTTACAGTGTCATGGTCTTCCTTGTAGGTTCTTCCTTCTGTTATTTCTGTGGTCAATCTTGCATAATTTACATAAAATCGATTTTAATTACTTCTAACCTTTAGAATGTTCGAAGTGAATTGCTCACTCAATTACAGGCACTAAGTAAAAACTGACATCAGGGTATTTTTTTTTACACATATTGGTGATCAGATGTATTGGAATCAGCTTAAAATCCCCACAAGATTTTCTCCCAGTGGAAGCAGATTAGCCAGAGGAAAAATTACACTTAGTTAATGATCGATTAATTTGATGCAGAGTCTTGGCCAAGGTAAGAATTAGATATTAGATATGTTCACTGGGATTTATAGTATACTGTTTACAGTTCAGAGCTCTTCTGGAGGTACAATTTACTAGCTTTCCTGTGCTGTTAAGAGATATACAGATTGATGAAATACACCTGGTTTAACGGATTAGACAACCTGGCTTTAGTTACGTGACCAGCAGGGTATAAAAGACCCTTCTGTAAACTGTGTCTGAGTCCCATAAAATTGAGATACCTCAGATATATATTGGCAGTTCATAATTTGAAGACAAAGCCTGTCCTGCTCAACTGAGGGAAGACTCTGCATGACTATACCTGGAAGATTTTGGACCTCTCTGTGACTTCTTGATTTTGTTTTTTCCTGCCATACTGCATTTTTATTTCATTAGAAGGCATATGCAAGTATATACTGGAAAGTCTTGTAAATCCTTTCAATTGTTCAATATTTTGTATTAAATTCAGGGAAATATTTGACTGAATACACTTCATTCATGCTAACTAATATCAGATTTTCTATTTTGCTCTACATCAATAGAAGTATTTTATATTTCATCCAAAATATTTTTCTTATTTCTGTTTTAACTATCTTGACATTTTTTTCAATGTATTTTCAAGAATTTATTTTCTTTTGTGTCTGATGTTTAACCACTTTTGTCCTAATAATATTAATCTGTACTTCTTAATAAGTCTTGCAGAAGTTGGTCTATCCACTACATTTCCCTATAAACTGAATTAATATTCTGTAAATCAGCTATTTATGATTTTTTAGCTTATTATAATAATTGATATTTTAATTTTATATTCTTTCCTTCTATGTTCTTTGGGTGTATGTTCTTTTCTAGATTCTAGATTGTACTTCCTATTACTTTAAGTTTGTTCCTTGTTTTGTAATGCATGCTTTAAACTACAAATATCTTTGTTTTGGCTGTATCCCATAGATTTCAAAGTATACTGTTTTCCTTTTCATTTTACTTAATTCAACGTATTTTCTGTTAGTAAACCACCGAAAATGGGGTTTTTTAGTTTAGGGATTTTTGACATGTGTGAATAAGATGTGTAGCTAGCTCTCTTTTAATTTTATATTTGCTTTTACTTTAGAGAGAATAACTTGAGGACATTGATTACTTGAAATTTGTTGGGAATTCCTTTATTGTATGAAAGTAATACATTGTTTTAAATTAATTAACTATATTTCAATAAGCTAATATAGATTTCCAGACAAGGTGTATTTCAAGAGCTATAAAGAGATATTTTATAATTATAAAAAAGTTAATTCACAAGGACTAAGCAATCATAAATGTATAATGTATCTAAAAATATATCAAATAAATGAAGCAAAGATGGACAGAGCTAAAAGAAGAAATAGACAAATCCATAATCCTAGTTAACAATACTGATAGCCTTCTTACTCTGACTGATAGAACAACTAGAAAAAAAAAACATTTTAAGACATAGATAAATTTTTAGAACACTAGGAACCACTTTAACCTGATCTAGCAACTAGATTATACATATGCTTTATATGAAAAAGGAAATACCACAATGATAGGCAATATGCTGTGCAATAAAGAAACAACAAATTTCAAAATACTGAAAAATTACACAGTGTGTTCTGTGACAATTGAATTAGATTAGAAATCAATAAGAATAAATTTTCTATGCAAACACCCATAATACTCATCAAACTGTATACATTAAATATATTCAGCTCTCTCTATAAAAATTATACCACAATAAAGCTCTTAAATGGAGAATAAATTATTTAGAAAAACATAAATATTTGGGAATTAAACAACAAACTTCTAAACAACTGCCATGTCAAAGAAGAAGTCATTAGGAATATTAGAAAATATTCCACATAGAACTAAATGAAAGTAAATTGGATGTATTTATAATTTTTTGAGACACAGCTAAAGCAGCACTTAGAAGGGAAAAGGGTAGTTTTACAGGTTTACATTTAGAAAGTAGGATGGCTTAAATTAATGTTTTAATTTTCTATCTTAAGAAATGAGAGAGTAAAATTAAAATCAAGAAATTATAAGGAAGGAGAATTAAGTCCACAAAAGAGAGAAAATTGAGAAAGATGAGTAGAAAAGAGAAAACAGAGAAAATTAACAGAGCTAAAAATTAGAGAAGAGAGGAAATGGAGAAAATTAAGAGTGCTAAAATTGGTTATTTGAAAATAATAATATTGAAAAACGAAACTCTTGGGAGAAGATCAAAATAAAGGAGAGAAACAACTATCAATGCCAAGAACGAAAGAAGTGATATCACCAAATATACTGTAGAGTTAAAAGAAAAATAGAATGTTAAGTGACTATTAGAAAGAATTTTACATCAATCAATTTCCTAAATTGGGTAAAATGGAGACATTTCTTGAAAAATACAACTTTCACACCTTGACAAAAGACAATATCGAAAATGTGAATAGCACACTCCCTATTGAAATTGAATTCTTCATCAAGGGAAACTTCCAAAAAAGCAAACTACATATCAGATGACTTCACATGTAAATTCAAAATTTTTTAGAACTATAAGTGTTTTACGCTTAAGACATTACTGGAAAAATAGAAGCATAAATAAATAAAGAGAATACCATGTTTATGATGTGAATATTCAATATGGTAAAGACGTCAATTCTCCCTAATTTATTTCTCATTATAAAGCCATCCCTTTCCATATACAAAAAAATATTTTATAACAATTAATAAGCTTTCCCTGAAATTTCTATGTTAATGTAAAGACCAGAATAACTAAAACAATTTTGAGTAGGAGGAACATACTTGGAGACTACATATCAGACTTCACAGACTTCAAGTCTACTAAAAAGCTAGTTACAAAGGCAATTTGGCAGGAATAAAGACAGACAAATGGATAAATGGACTGAATAGCAAGTCCAGAAATAAATCAACACTTCCATAGTCAATTGATTTTCATTTCAAAGTCTTTTCCACACATATTGCTAAAACAATTGGCTATCCATATATAAAAAAATCAACTCCTATTTTATGCAATACTTAAATGTTAATGTAAGACGGATAATATACTGAAATATACATACTAAAACTATAAAGCTTCTAGAAGAAAATGTAGAAGAACACATGTACTTCACTGCCTCTAAATATTATTTGTTTCCTTAAAGATGCAGTTGTGTAGCAAGTTCTCTTTTAATTTTATATTTGCTTTGAGGACATTGATTACTTGAAATTTGTTGGGCATTCCTTTATCATATGAAAGTAATAAATTGTTTTAAATAAATTAACTATATTTAAATAAGCTAATATAGACTTGCAGACAAGGTGTGTTACAAAAACTATAAATAAATATTTTATAATTATAGAAGAGTTAATTCACAAGGACTAAGCAATCATAAATGTATCATGTATAATATACAGTACACATTGTATATTGCCATGGCAGTTGTTTAGAAGTTTGTTGTTTAATTCCCAAATATTTATGTTCTTCTAAATAATTTATTCTCCTTTAACAGCTTTAGTGTGGTATGATTTTTACATAGAGAACTGCATATAAGAAAGAACTATAAGATGTTGAACACTAGATAGTAGATTTGTTTTTATATTGGTTTGAAGCTACTTTCTGTATATTATAGGCTTGTACAAATTGGTAAAAATATTGAGGATAGTGAGTCAAGGTGTCCTACAGTTAGAGAAGAAAGATACAGATGTGAAAGTAAAAAACTGAAATGAGCCTATTCAGTTGGAATTGGTGGTGTCAATATGATTCAAGACTTTTTAAGATAGCTATAGATACACAAACAGATAAATAGATGACTTGATAGATACATAAATGTATATAAATAGATAGATACATATAAATAGATAGATTGATACATAAATAGATACATGAATAAATACATAATAGTTCAGCATAGACATAAGCACATTTATGTGTAATGTAAGAAATCAAAAGCAATGGTTTTCCCATGCTAATGAGCACACCTACTGCCCAGATGTTAATTTAAAGCCACCAAGGCTCTGGGTGTTGTGTCATATAGCTGACTAATGCACACGATACAATTAATATTTAGAAACAGTGTTTTGGTTTGTTTCTAAATTACCTTTCAGATTGAAAGTTATTTGTAATGATAAATAACTAAATTTCCTTGAAAGACACAAAGATACTACTTTTACAAGTTAGAAAGAAATAGAATACATTTTTGAAAACATTATAAAGAAGAGTTTACCTTCTTTGCAGGTTGCTTCAGGATCCCATCTTCCATTTATACAGATTGAGTGTTTCTTTTCTGATTTTCCTTGACAACTGTAACTTTGGTTGGTGTTATGGTCAAGTTCAGTCTTTCTCTCAGATGCAAATATTTTTAACCATTTACACTTCTTAAGTTCCTCTGTCGCTATAAAATGAAAATATTCCCTTGAAAAGACTAATTCTAAGAACCAAATAACAAATACAATAAATAGCTATGAAGTCAGTAATATAATGAACTTACAATTTATGCCTACAAGTTCCACCAACAAAGTTATTACTGATCAAATTGCATGAAATGGACTATGATATATGAACCTGAGTCCTGCATCCAGTTTTTGAAATTTCAGAGAAAATATCCATCCTAAAGACATTCTGCATTTCGGATTGGAACATTTTTGCATGATCTACATAGTGAATAGTCATCGCATGAATAATCTGGTCCCAAACTTCAAACATGTGCAAATGTTCACATTCATTTGTTTTTAGATCTCAAGCATGTCTGCATTGCTTTTAATTCACAATCTTAAAACATTAAAATAAAAACAATTATGTGTGGATATAGAATATCAAGTTGCTAGTTTATATATATTTTTTCAAGAAAAGTAATGAAACATAATAAGAAAAGTACATCTAAGGGTTTTTTAATAGAATCTTAATTTTTAAGATCTTTTGAATGATCACCAAAAAATAACAAATACTTGGAATAAGAAAGTGGGTACTTAAAGTTAAAACTTGTTTTCTGTATATACATGTAGAGTCTTTGAGAAGCTATATTATACACCAGGTCATTCTATGATCCAATATAATGCCATAATAACAATTTTTTTTCTGGCTCCAGAAAAAAAGTTAAATATGGACTAAAAAAGCTTTTTATATAGCTACCTATTTCAAAAAATCAATGCAGGTGGAAGTCCTTTTTGAATATGACAAAATATCAGTATAGGTCTTTGGTAGTATTTGTTATGATTTGTTAGTGATAAGAGTCAAGTGAGGATAACAGAATAAATAAAAGTCAAGTAGTTGGCTATCGAAAAGTAGTGATTTGAAAATGCAACCCTGAAAAAATAACATGAAATAAGGAGATGAATTCAAAACACACTAGAGGCTTGAGAATCAGCCCTATTTTTAGGATTTGTTCAGAGTGTTGAGGGAGACAAAGCCGATAGTATTCTTCAGGGAATGGTAACTGAAGGAAGATATATACTCAAAAGGAGCAGTGGTGGCTGCTGTCATCATCCTATGATTGACTGGTTTCTGAAAGGAAAGCAAACTTATTTATTAGGAGAAAATAAATATAGTAAGAAGAATGAAAAGCTAGACTAGACAGAGTTACAAAATAAACACTGAGAGGAGAAAATTGGAATAAGGTCTATTATAGCTGAGAGGGATTATGTTAAACTGAATACAGGTAGAGGATTAACCTTTGCAAGGAAAACTCTGAGATCAGGGGAGTAATAATTGAAGCACATGTTTTGGTGTAAGGTAGAATGAAAAGTTAATGAGGCGAGGTCATTTGTGGAGATGGAAGAGGATAAAGATGAGGTTTGGTGAAGAACTGGCAATACCTTGGACCAGACTGTGTTTAGTAAAAATGTAGGGAGAATAAACAATGAAATTTACTGATTAACTTAATAAGCTCCTATTGAATATCTCCCGTCTGTCAGCCAGTCTTTTGGTATGGGCAATGTATCAGTGAACAAAACAGGTATGAATCCCTGCTCTCATGGAGCCTGAGCCTAAGCTCTACCTTCTTCTTGGAATAATTAATGACTAGAAATCTGATGAATAAATAAGACCGGGCATCCAGGGCTCTCTTTGAATGCAGGACCCAGGAAAACTCCAGGAAAGAAGTCATCTAAGGGAAAAGTGAAGGAAGATAGCTAAGATTCTCCCGGTCAGTCATCAAAGACTTGGTCATCCAAAGGTCAGGACGATTCACTTACAGTGAAATGCATCAGTCAGGGCAGGTTCCTGGCCCCAGCCCAAGGGCCTCCTGTGACTGAGTTACCTACTGACTGGGAGGGCCTGAGCCCACCTTCCCTCCAGCACATTAACTTCTTTTTGCTGCATTTGAAACTGACTGAGAAATCATCATTGTTAGAAGTTTTGAGAGAGGCAAGATTCCTAAAGGAATGCATGAAATGGGTATTTTCTTAGCTATATTTCCTTGTTTTAAAGGTCCTAAAAGAAAGAGTATCATATAAAAACGAAACTGGTATTTCTGCAGAGATAGCTGTATTTTCCTGGTAACTAGTACTCATATTTTAATCATGTGAATATCAGTAAGATTTAGCTTCACACTTGTAAAGATAAACAATGTTAATATCAGGACAGAAAGATTCATAAAATTCTCTTCTAGTTTATACTTTTCCTCTTCAGACATATATTGAATTATAAACAACAAATGTTGGGAATCATTATAACTTAAGCTGACATTTTCAAGGATAACTAAATTTCAACAATATGGCTGCAAATGTTAAATGTCAATTTGAGAAGTGCATTCTCACCAATGCACTGAGGAGGTTGGGTCCACTTTCCACTAATACATGTGACTGATCTGGGTCCAATCATTGTAAATGCTTCTCTGCAACTGAACTCTACCAAGTCTCCATGGTGATAGAGAGGGGCAGAATGGGTGACATAGCCGTGATCAAGTTCCGGTATATCTCCACAGGTACTCTTCTCCTCTGGAAAATTTCACAAAAATATGTTCGTCTTTATCATTTAAGTTTGTATAAGAGTACAAATAAAAGTGTTGACTTACCTTTAAATATTACTATTTTTAATACTTTACCAATACACACGGGCAAAGCTGTCCAATGTCCATCAACACACTGAATTTTATGAGAGCCCTTCATCAGAAATCCAGGATTGCAGACATATTCCACCACGTCACTGTGTCCATATTCTTCTCTCTGTGTGTCTTTAACTTCCCCACTGAGGAGTTGAGGAGGTGGAGCACACGATTTTACTTGCCCTACAGTAGACATGCTGTGTAAATAATGGTCACGTGGTCTATTTTACAGCTTAAAAATCCAGCTAATGCAGAGATTTTTTGTTAGTTTATTATTTATTACATAATTTATTTTAGCATTTTTAAACAATGAAAAAACAATGGTGTTTACACCAGACTCTGTTTCCTAGTTCTATTACTCATCCTGAGCTAACATATTGGAAGTCTAT
The DNA here is from genome assembly GCF_008692025.1 of Phocoena sinus. Lineage (NCBI taxonomy): Eukaryota > Metazoa > Chordata > Mammalia > Artiodactyla > Phocoenidae > Phocoena > Phocoena sinus. The sequence goes on along the minus strand of NC_045763.1, from coordinate 180,560,523 downwards.
GTAAGCCCAGAAAACATGTTCAATAATCCAGATACCCTAAATAGGTATGCAAACCAATTAATAAATATGGGTGTGTAAATTATAACAATATTCTTATTCCATGGAAACATTGTATCAAAACTTTTGGAAAAAATATTATCCTTTGAAACAAGTATTTGATCAAGTTTTTTTTTTTTTTTTTTCGGTACACGGGCCTCTCACCGTCGCGGCCTCTCCCGTTGCAGAGCACAGGCTCCGGACGCGCAGGCTCAGCGGCCATGGCTCAAGGGCCCAGCTGCTTCGCGGCATGCGGGATCTTCCCGGAACAGGGCACGAACCCGCGTCCCCTGCATCGGCAGGCGGACCCTCAACCACTGCGCCACCAGGGAAGCCCCTTGATCAAGTTTTAACTTTTATTCCAGCCATACATATGATTGAATTGACTATAAGCTACTTGAACATTGTTTAGACACACTTGATGACACTTAAGGTAAGTCCCACATTATATAAAATGTCCAATATTAATGGTGGAATTGTAGGCAAAAGGAAACCTAACAAGAAATTCTGCCAGTGTCAGGTTCCTTATACATATCTGTGGATACTTCCACCACACATTTCAAGAAGCAACTGGAGATTAATTTCTTAAATAAGGAAAACTGTTTTATCTACAACCCAACACTTGTCCTTGGTGGGTACACCTCTGGCTTAATGCATTAGATTATAGATGCACTGGAAGCAGACAGAAAATTAAGAGAGGAAAGAAATGGTTGATGTCTAAGGTTTTAACTCTTGTTCAGCAGCTGTAAGATAAATATTTACCTTTACATGTTGGAAGATTAGGGGACCATCCAAAGTGGTAGCACTGAATTGAATCTGCTCCAACCATAATAAGTCCTTGTATGCAGGAGAATTTCAACACATCTCCAAGTCTATATCTGTCTTTCTTGGGATTAGCATCTAAATTGTTTTCCATTTGTGGAATACTGCATTCTCTTTCTATAGAAAGAGACAAATAATTTAGTGAGAATATACAACTAATCATTGCCAAATAAATACTATATGTGTCATGTAAAAATGAGGTGCTGGGTACTGCGTGCATATACAGAGGGGCAGCACATAAATGCTCTTCCTTGAAAAACATTACATATTAGGTTTTATAAACCCTCTCCATTCATATGGGGCTCTTTGAGAAATATTAAGGTATTGAACAGCAACGTATGTGTCCTGATAATTTATTTGTTAAGTCAGCTTGTTTGAACTGGATATGATTTTATCACTGACATTTATATAATTTAATGTTACTTTTTCTGTCTCAAAACGTAAAAAGATTCTCTCATGTTAAAGAAAACGAATGCTACAATTTTTAAATTGCACACAAATGAAAAATGGTATTTTTAAAAATATAATTGGGAAACCAGAACACACAAGGGAGACATTTCTCATGTATTTGAGTTACAGGAACATTAAAAACCCCTTAATTTTACAAGTGTGGAAATCAAACTGAAACATGATCAAATTGAAACATGAAACAAAATGAGGAACATGTTCAAGGCCACAGAGATAGGCATATTCTAGGTGTCATGATTATGTATAGGATATACAAGTATCTATTCTTCTTGTACCTATAAATGATCTTACTATTAATATATTTATAATTATTCTAACTCAATTTAGAAATGTATAAAATTATACCCCCAAAGTTATAAAATGTATGAAATTTGTGACATTGCTACAAATTATGAAAAATTGCATTTTTCTTATTCGGAGTCTTCCTATCTTGTTAATTAATTTATAAAATTCAAAACTGGAATTTGAAAATTAGAATTTCACCAAAATGAAAATTCATACTGTCTGAAAGTCAAGTCTTAACACATAGTCAAAAAGTTAGATATAAGTTAACTATTTTTAAAAGTAATGTCACAAAAAATAACTCAAAAAATAGTTTTCGTTTTGTGTTAATATTGAGTTTTGTAGCTTCGTTGAGAAGGTCACGCTTGATGAGAACAACTGACATTCCTTTCCGAAAATTCTACTCCAAATTTCCACATAGCAATACTTTTATTGGTATGTGTCTGTGTTTATGTATGTTGTGCGTATATACAATTCCTATTTTATCATATTGTGAAAAATGCTGCATTAACAATAACATCGGTTGTAGGCTATTTTCCAACTGCTGTCTTCACATAAAGAAAGTGACTTTAAGAAAGCCATGATCATGTTAAGAGCCTCCCCTTTTACTTAGAGTAAGCTCCAAACACTTTACAATCCATTCCTTGCCTACACTTCCAATGTCATCTATCTGCCCCTGGAGTCAGAGTCAATACAGAATTTTTAAAATAGGTCAATTTCTTTGCTGCCTCGGCTGTTGCACAGACCCTTATCTCTATACTGAATGAATGGTTTCCAACTTTTCTTTGCATAGATGTCTTCCTGTAGGAACTAGAGCCTTCAGTCCCCTCCTATTTTCTAAGCGCTTGGATTCTTTTGTTCTTCGAATACAGTTATTTGGAAAATATACTAGAAATATTTTACCTTTTGGTTCATTATTTACCTTAATTATTTGTTGTTTTTTCATAGTGGAATGAAAGCTCTTGAAAGGCAGGTCCCCTGTTTCTATCTTTCACCATTTTTCTCTTAGCCTACTTCTAGGTCATATTAGGTGTTTGTTGACAGCCTGAAAAGTGAAATTTGTGCCCAGAACACTCTTGAACAAGCCTGTCTCATTTCCATTATAAATTCACTCTATGTGTCTGTCTGAAATCTCTATTTTTAATCTTTTCTACTCTGCCTAGTGTTCTTTCTCCTCCTTCCCCTGTGCACCACTTAATCTCACATGACTTTGTCTTCTACCTCAAAGGAAAATAGAAACCATCAGCGACTGCTTCTTTTCAGCATTAGATTTACACATCCATTTTCCTTCCTTCCTCCTGATAGGAAGTTGGAAGTAGAGCTGTTGCCACCAAAGCCCAGGATTTTCTCAGCAGCGCGGGTTCCTTTCCCTTCTCCTTCACAGGGAACTTCCTGTGTTCAGTCTCTGCCTGCTCCCCTCTCTAGCATATCCTCTTCAGCGTTCAACACACTCTCATCTTTCCCATTAAAACAATTCTTTATTCAGTGTGTAATTCCCCTAGCAGTATATCCTGAACGTCCTCTTCTCTGTCACAAGCAAATCTTTTGAAAGAGTTATGTCCACATGCTGTGATAAGTTTCTTATTAATCATTTTTTCAGCAGGTTCTATGTAGGTTTTTCCCTGTCTACTCCATCCAAAACCATCTCTGTTGCAGTTTTTGTTGCCCTCTATGTAGCCAAATCCACCACATTTTTACAGTCTTCTAACGGGACATATCTACTGAATTAGAAATATTCACCACTCTAACAATCATAATAATGTAATTAGATGACAATTTCCTTGATTTTATTGTATGGCAGGCATTATGGCAAGAACTTTATATGAATAATTTAGTCCAAAATCCTTTGAAATATTAGAACATTTGTAATTATTAATCCATTTTCCAGATTAGGAAGTGTGAACAAAGCTTCAAATAGGCTTGGTTGTTGCCCTAAGATACATGCCTAGCAAACTGTAGAACTGGAATTAGAACCCATCCAGGCTGACTCCACAGGATTCACCATTAGTTGATCTATTATACTTGCTTTACCTTTACACATTTTCTTCTCTCCACATCTATGAAACATTCATTTCTAAGTTTTTCCCCTAAATTCTCTGGGTTCTCCTTTTTCCTATCTACTTTGCCATCTATTCCTCTTTGTCTGACACCTAAATGCTGGAATGCTTCAGGGCTCAGTCTTGATCTCTCTTCTGTTTTCATTCTACATTCTTTCCCAATGTGATATCATTATTTATAGGGTGATAATCTCACAGGTGTGTCTCCTGGTTAGATCCATGTATTCAACTCTGTAGTGGATATATCCAATTTTTATGGTCCATGGGCAGCCTAATCACAATGTGTTCAAGTCAAAAGTTGCCATGTTCTTCCCAAAGTGTTCTCTCTCCTGCCAGTAGCACCTGACAAAGTCATTTCCATTTACCTGCTTGCTTATGAAGCAATGGAGAGCAAGCACGCGAGTCCCTTGTCTTTTTGCTCTTTTCGACATCCATCATTTAGTGACATTATCTGTGTTTTCTGCCAACAAAATATATCTCAAATCTATCCTCTGCTGTTCATCTCTTCAGCCATAACCTTATCTAATCCCCACTTTTTCTCACCCTACATGGCTTCCTGAAAAAAAAAAAAAACTTTCAAGAATCCAAATAAAATTATATCATTCCTTTCCTTAAAATTCCTTATGACTTTTCATCAATCATAAAATTAATCCAAATGTGAACATGCCCTGAAGTAACCTGGATAATCTTTCCTTTGCCTCCTATCCAGCCTCAGCTCATAAAATTCTCACACACCTTGAGTAGAATCCATTAACCTTGGTATTTCCCAAACATTGTTTTGTTGCCAAAGCTTTGCATATACTGTTCCTTTGGCTTGGAACATTCAACATCCATTCAGTTGGCCAGAGATTGAAGCCCTGTTCCTAGCCCTGGAGAAAAGACCGCTGATTGGCAAACATAAAAGCGATTCATGTCACTGTCCTCAGAACTTGTCATGGTGGGAAAATAAAAAGCTCCTCTCAGTACCTGCAGAAATTAATACTCAAGCTAGGAGGTATAGAGCAGAAACTCAGGAGCAAAATAGTTGAAGAGGTTGTAAGACACTGTCATTTTGGTAATGAGTGAGTCTTTGGACTTCAAAATTTCCCCTCCATCCAGTTTACATTAAAGCAGAAGGAGACATCTCGATTTTAATCATCATGCCTTAATAATGACTCTAGATCAGTCAAATTTGGTAAAAATAAAACATTTTTGATGATTATTGTTAATTATGTTCATTTGAAAAGAATAACAGCTGTAAAGGAGTTCTTACCATAACATGCAGGTTTACCAGACCAGCCATTTTCACCACACACTATGGAGCCTGTTGTGTGTCCATCTCGGTTCTCATGCCCATCAAGGCATTCGTAGTCCAGACTGTCATTGAGCTTAAACCATGTGCCATCACTTCTGGCTCTGGCATTCTCAAATACTGGCATATCACAGGATTCTAAGGGATAATGTAATAAAAATATTTCATTTCTAATATTATTTAGTGGGCAATCTGATTAAGTTTCATCTCAAGGGGAAAGGGGGCTTTACCAATTAGTATGTGCTAATAATTTATGATGCAAAAATAATCCAAGAATACCAGTGATCGATCACTGTCCTGGAATAGTTACTCAAAATGAAAAAAATATGTTTCTGTTATTGTTTTTTTTTTTGTTTGTCTGCAACACACGGCTTGCGGGATCTTAATTCCCTGACCAGGGATCGAACCTGTGCCCCCTGTAGTGGGAGTGCAGAGCCCTAACCACTGGATAGCCAGGGAATTCCTGAAAAAATATGTTTCTACACAACATTTTTCTCAACACTTAATGGCTCTGAAATATTTCTTTTATGAACATTTTTCTCAATTTAATTATACTTATGCATTTTTCCCAGGCTAGTAATAAAATAAGCCATTACAGATGTATTGTACTATTTTTGTAACAGCATTTTCTGAATTAATATGCTGAACTTATTAGAAGTTGTGACATATATGCCAGAGAAAAATTGATTAATTGAAAAAAAGAGTAATTTTCAACAAGGTAAGTAAATTTTTAAACATTCTATAGAATTCTACTTTAAAACACACTAATATTTAAAGTCACATGCTGATTTTGCTTTCCCAAATATATTTCTAATGGTTGTGTATTCTTTTATATTTATCAAGGTTGAATGCAGAAGTAGTTCTATTATTTATAACAAGTTACAAGAAAGTAAAATGTTTCTTTACAAGAAAGTAAAATTGAACAGTATCAATTTTCACTAACACTGTAATAGAGTGATGTTAATAAAGGTTTAAATAATTAATCTCAAATTTCATAATGCGTTATGTAGCCAGCCAGCTTAAAACTTTAAAAAATTAAAGCAAAACTATACTAGTAAAAACAAAAGTAATAGAGAAGTTTTCTCTTCCATGAAAAGAGTGTTAGAATGGAAAATTGGTCACATATTAGTACGAAGTGAGTTTGATATGGGGGCAACTTTTATCATTTTCTCTTTGGCTAGTGCCCATATTAAGCATAGACATTGGAAAGAAAAAGAAATAAAATGTAAACAGTAGAAAGGGATATTTTAAATATCCACTTCACTTGAAGTGACTATGTAAAATATCACTTCAAAAATATCATTGTACAGCTTTGGGGTGAATAAGATAAACTCAGCAAATTTTCCTTAGAAAATCGTCATAAACATCTGTGTGGTGGGACAAAAAAACCTCTCAGCACAGCAGAATTTGGTCCTATCTAGAAGTGTTTCTGTGTCTCCACTTACTAGATGTTTATGAAGATTTCCTAACAGAGAGAATTTTTCGCAAGTGGATCTACCCTACAGTTTCAAACATAAATTTTACAAGTTATATTATTTGAAGATTATGCACTATGGACTCATATCTTCACTTAAAAACATAACCTTTAGGCTTAGGAGGAAAGATTCTGACATAAAAGTCTCATAAAATAAAATCAGATGCAATTGGCATAAAGGATTCAGGTAAAAATAAATGAGTTTATACCAGAATACAGGTATGTCTCCTAACTAAATTAGTTTATAATCACAGGATGTGTTAAAGTGAAAAAAACTTGAAGTGAAGGATGCAGTGATATTCTACCCTACTAGTAATTAATCATAAAAGGTAAAAAATGATACTCATTTTAAAATTTATCTTTTCAAATACAGCCATGGGACCACATCAACACCTCATACCACCCCACCCCAGCAAAAAAAAAAACGGTAAAAAGAATGAAGTTAAAGAAAACTTCTCTAGAGTGATCATTAGGATAATGAATACAAAATAATCAATTACTTACTAATGCATACAGGTTGCATTGACCATCCACTTTGCAGACATGTAATTAATCCTGATGTATTACCACCTGCTGTTACATATCCTGGTTTACACGTATACTGTGTTTGTTTATTTAAAGAATATGCAAAGGTAGATTCAGAAAAAAATCCGTTCTTAATTTGTATATCTGATTTTGAACATGTTTCTAAAAGGGAAAAAGCATAAAGAAAAGATAAGCATATATTTGATAAACATTTTATAAGGATGCAAATAATATAACTATAGAAAAATGGGGAGTCATTTATAAATGTAAACCTAGAAAAATCCTAATCATTTAAGTTCTTGTGTGAGAGAAAAAAATCTACGAGTTTCCAAAGATATTAAATCAAGACACTTTATTCATGTTTTTAGAACAAAGCAAGATTTAAAGTACTCAGAATCCTTACTAGGAAATTATTAGAAATCTGTTTGTCTAATGGATCTGGAATCCTACAGCATGTCAGAACTCTATTAACAATGGGTTTCCTTTCCTGGGACTTGTTAGAAACATTGCTTAGTCTGGATCTCTTAAGCAACCCAGAACACAGTTAACAAATTGGGGTATCTCAGATTAGGTGATGATCTCGGAATCTTCCACCACAGTTACCATGGGCTTTGTATCTGAGAATTTGAAATGTTTGTCATCAAAACTGGGTGCTTAAAGCCATGTCAATATATGGAGTTCAATGGAGATGACAATGATCAACACATGTATTCAGTCTACAAAGGACTAAATGATGCTTCGTCAAACTATGTATAACTAAACTTGAAATAGTAAAGTACATTTCTGTCACTTACTAGGTCTCTTCACAGAGCTCAGCTTCATTTATTAAATAACTCGTGGATAAAGAAGAAATCAAAAGAGAAAACTTTGAATATTTTGAATTGAATGAAAATAAAAACATGATAAGTAAAATTTTATGAGATTTATGAAATGACATGAAAGTGTGCTGAGAGGGGAAATTTAACATTAAATAGCAATAATAGAAAATAATAAAGATTGAAAATCTGTAATAGAAAACAATGATTGAAAATCAGTAATTCCTTTTACTTAAAAACTATAAAAAGAAAAGCAAACAAACACAACATATATAAATTTGAAAGAATAGAGTGACATTAGTAAGATGGTGGAATAGGATGCCTCGACCTCTCCCCACAGACACACTGAATTAACAGCTATGCACGTATCAGCTCCCGTTATTCAAAACACTGGTTGAGAGGCTCCTGCATTCAAGGTAAGTGAGAAAATGCTAAAATCCTAACTGTTAGGAAAAACTGAGACACACTGTCACAATAAATCCCACCTAGGCACAGCACCATATAATTGGGAGGGAACCCTCAACTCCCAGCTTCTCCTGGAGGAGCAAAGAGATTGAACCACAATCTAGGGCTCCAGTTTTCCAACTGCTAGTCCAGGGTCTGGCTTCTAACTCACCTGCCTCTGGGAGGGCCCAACATTTCCAGTCTCCTGGTACTACTGAGGACAAAGTGGAATGGCTGTGCTAGCACTGCTCACAGGTCATCCCCGACCTTAGTGCAAAGGGAGCAGCTCCCAGTTTCTCCATGGAAGGAGTTAGACTACACATCTAGACCCTCATCCTTTTTTTTGTGTGTGTGGTATGCGGGCCTCTCACTATTGTGGCCTCTCCCATTGCGGAGCACAGGCTCCGGACGCACAGGCTCAGCGGCCATGGCTCACGGGCCCAGCCGCTCCGCGTAATGTGGGATCCTCCCAGACCAGGGCACGAACCCGTGTCCCCTGCATCGGCAGGCCGACTCTCAACCACTGCGCTACCAGGGAAGCCCTAGACTCTTGTCTTTTCTGGCTGCTGCCTAAGGAACTGGCTCCTAACTAACCTCTCTCTGAGAGCTGATGAAGCCCAGAATTTGTTGGTGCCTGGGGACTACAGAGAGCAAAAGCATGGTTTGGAAGAGCACAGGGTTTGAAGGAGCATGCAGGCATTTCCACAGCCCTTCTCCCCAGCTCAGTGCAGAGTGAGTGAGGGGATAAAGTCCAGCTCCCAGCTTCAGCAGCTTTTCTGGCTTCTAGGTCACCTGTCTCAGGACATAGATGGGAGTTGGCATACTCTAGACCCCTGGAAGATGCTAGGTACAAAGACAGCAGTTTGGATGAGCATAGAAGTTAGAGAGACATCCAAAATCTCTGGCCAGGCTAACTGATGAAGGCTTTCTACTTATGAGTCCAGTCTGTGAAGACTAGGAGATGTGGGTGTTTCATCTAATGCACAGATATCAACACAGAGATTTGAGAAAAATAATAAGAGAAATACGTTCCAGTCAGAAGAACAAGATAAGTATCTATAAACCAACACTAACTAAATGTAAATCACCTGACAGGTGATTTACATTTACAGTGATTTCCCCAACAGAGATTCAAAATAGCAGTCATAGAGCAAAAAATTTGACAAAAGAGTAAAGCAGAGGTGGTTTGGGCCTGACATATGTCCCAGGTGAGTGTCACGGGCAGCTCCCATGTCCAAACCTAAGTACTCAGCTTCTTCCCTTGCTTCTGATGTTCGCCCTCTTGTAACTAAAGCTTGTGGGTTTATTACTAGGGAATATTTAGAAATAAAATACATTTTTCAATGGCAAAAAAACCCCAAACAAACAAACAGAAACCCCAAAACCCACAAAATAGCCATCATAAACATGCTTACCAAGGACAGGAGAGCAATAAATGTACAAAGTAAGAATTTCAACAGAGAGATAGAAAATATAAAAATTACCAAAAGAGAAATGGTAGAACTGGAAAATGTGATAAATAAACTGAAAAATTAAATAAAGGGGTTCAACAACGGACTAGTACAAGCAGAAAAAAGGATCAGTGGACGCAGAGGTCACTAAAAGTAATTGAGTCAGAAGAGCAAAAAGAAAAAAACAGTAAAAAGTGATCATAGGTTACGGCACTTATGGGACACTGCCAACAATGATCACTATATATGTTACAGAAGACTGAGAAGGACAATAGAGAGGGAAAGGGGCAGAAAACTGAATCTGCAAAAAATACAACCCTCCCCCCGACTGATACACATAATCAGATTGTCTAGAGTCAAAGACAAAGTAAAATATTGAATCAGCAATAGGAAACATCACAAAGAAGGGAACCGTAAAACCACCAGGTGATTTTACAGCAGAAACGTTTGAAGGCCAGAAGGAGTGGGATGATACACTCAAAGTGTTGAAAGAAAAAACTGCTAAGAATACTATACCAGCAAATTGGACCATCACAAATAAAGGGGAGGTACAAATATGACCAGACACACAAATGCTTAGGGAGTTTATCGCCACTAGATTTGCATACCAAGAAATGTTAAAGGCAGTTCTTCAAGTCGAAAAAGAAGGGTGCTAAACACCAGCACAATAGCATAAGAAAGTATGACACTCATTGGTAATGGTAAATATAGAGACAAATATAGAATACAGTGATGGGTAAATAAGTTTTTTTAAAAATAGATCTTTATTGGAGTATAATTGTTTCACAATACTGTGTTAGTTTCTGTTGTACAAAAAAGTGAATCAGCCATATGCATACATATGACCCCATATCCCCTCCCTCCTGAGCCTCCCTCCCACTATCCCTATCCCACCCCTCTAGGTCACTGCAAAGCACTGAGCTGATCTCCCTGTGCTATGCTGCTGCTTCCCACTAGCTATTTTACATTTGGTAGTGTATATATGTTGATGCTACCCTTACTTTGCCCTAGCTCCTCCTCCCACCCCGTATCCTCAAAGTCCATTCTCTATGTCTACATCTTTATTCCTGCCCTGCAACTAGGTTCATCAGTACCTTTTTTATATATATATAGATTCCATATATATGTGTTAGCATACAGTATTTTTTTTTTCTCTTTCTGACTTATTTCACTCTGTATGACAGACTCTTAGGTCCATCCACCTCACTAAAATAACTCAATTTCGTTTCTTTTTATGGTTGAGTAATATTCCATTGTATATATATGCCACATCTTCTTTATCCATTCATCTGTCGAGGACATTTAGGTTGCTTCCATCTCCTGGCTATTGTAAATAGTGTTTCAATGAACATTGTGTGGTACATGTCTCTTTTAGAATTCTGGTTTTCTCAGGGTATATGCCTAGTAGTGGGATTTCTGGGTCATATGGTAGTTCTATTTTTAGTTTTTGAAGGAACCTCCTTACTATTTTCCACAGTGGTTGTATCAATTTACATTCCCACCAACAGTGCAGGAGGGTTCCCTTTTCACCACACCCTTTCCAGCATTTATTGTTTCTAGATTTTTGATAATGGCCATTCTGACTGGTGTGAGGTGATACCTCATTGCAGTTTTGATTTGCATTTCTCTAATAATTAGTGATGTTGAGCATCTTTTCATGTGCCTCTTGGCCATCTGTATGTCTTCTTTGTTGAAATGTCTATTTAGGTCTCCTGCTCATTTTTTAACTGGATTTTTTGTTTTTTTGATATTGAGCTCCATGAGTTGTTTGTATATTTTGGAGATTAATCCTTTCTCTGTGTTTCTTTGCAAATATTTTCTCTCATTCTGAGGGTTGTCTTTTTGTCTTGTTTATGGTTTCCTTTGCTGTGCAAAAGCTTTTTAAGTTTAATTATGTACCATTTGTTTATTTTTGTTTTTGTTTCTGTTACTCTAATAGGTGGGTGAAAAAAGATCTTGCTGTGGTTTATATCAAAGAGTGTTTTTCCTCTAAGAGTTTATAGTGTCTGGTCTTACATTTAAGTCCTTAATCCATTTCGAGTTTATTTTTGTGTATGTTGCTAAGGTGTGTTCTAATTTCATTCTTTTACATGTGGCTGTACCGTTTTCCCAGCACCATTTATTAAAGAGGCTGTCTTTTCTCTATTGAATGTTCTTGCCTCCTTGTCATAACTTAGTTGCCCATATATGTGTGGGTTTATCTCTGGGCATTCTATGCTGTAGCATTGATCTATATTTCTGTTTTTATGCCAGTACCATACTGTCTTGATTACTGTAGCTTTGTGGTATAGTTTGAAGTCGGGGAGCCTGATTCCCTCCAACTCCGTTTTTCTTTCTCAAGATTGTTTTGGCTATTTGGGGTCTTTTGTGTTTCCCTACAAATTGTAAAATTTTTTGTTCTAATTCTGTGAAGAATGCCATTGGTAGTTTGATAGGGATTGCATTGAATCTGTAGATTGCTTTGGGTAATGTAGTCATTATCACAATATTGATTCTTCCAATCCAAGAACATGATATATTTCCCCATCTGTTTATGTCATTTTTGATTTCTTTCATTAAGTGTTTTATAGTTTTCTGAGTACAAGTCTTTTGCCTCCTTAGGCAGGTTTATTCCTAGATATTTTATTCTTTTTGTTGCAATGGTAAATGGGAGTGTTTCCTTAACTTCTCTTTCAGATTTTTCATTGTTGGTGTATAGAAACGCCAGAGATTTCTGTGCATTAATTTTGTATCCTGCAAGTTTACCAAATTCATTGATTAGTTCTAGTAGTTTTCTGGTGTCATCTTTAGGATTTTCTATGTATAGTATCATGTCATTTGTGAACACTGACAGTTTTACTTCTTCTCCAATGTATACTCCTTTTATTTCTTTTTCTTCTCTGATTGCCATGGCTAGGACTTCCAAAACTATATTGAAGAAGAGTGGCAAGAGTGAACATCCTTGTCTTGCTCCTGATCTTAGTGGAAATGCTTTCAGTTTTTCATAATTATGATGCTTGCTGTGGGTTTGTCATATATGGCCTTTATTATATTGAGGTAAGTTCCTTCTATGCCCATTTTCTGGAGAGTTTTTATCATAAATTGCTGTTGAATTTTGTCAAAAGAGTTTTCTGCATCTATTGAGATGATCAAATGGTTTTTATTCCTTAATTTGTGAATGTGGTGTATCACACTGATTGATCTGCATATATTGAAGAATACTTTCATCCCTGGGATAAATCCCACTTGATCATGGTGTATGATCCTTTAAATGTGCTGTTGGATTCTGTTTGCTAGTATTCCGTTGAGGATTTTTTGCATCTATGTTCATCAGTGATATGGCTGTAACTTTCTTTTTCTGTGATATCTTTGTCTGGTTTTGGTATCAGGGCAATGGTGACTTCATAGAATGAGCTTGGGTGTGTACCTTTCTCTTCAATTTTTTGGGAGCATTTGAGAAGGATGGGTGTTAGCTCTTCCCTAAAAGTTTGATAGAATTTTCCCATTGAAGCCAACTGCCCTGGACCTTTTGTTTGTTGGAAGATTTTTAATTACAATTTCAATTCCATTACTTGTGATTGTTCTGTTTATATTTTCTATTTCTTCCTGGTTCAGTCTTGGAAGGTTGCATCTTTCTAAGAATTTGTCCATTTCTTCGTGTTTGTCCATTTTATCAGCATATAGTTGTTTGTAGTAGTCTCTTATAATCCTTTGTATTTCTGCAGTGTCAGTTTTGATTTCTTTTCCATTTCTAATTTTATTGATTTGAGTCTTCTCCCCTTTTTTTCTTGATAAGTTTGGTTAAAGGTTTATCAATTTTGTTTATCTTCTCAAAGAACAAGCTTTTAGTTTTATTGATCTTTGCTATTGTTTTCTTTGTTTCTATTTCATTTATTTCTGCTCTGATCGTTATTTCTTTCCTTCTACTGAGTTTGGGTTTTCTTTGTTCTTCTTTCTCTAGCTGTTTTAAGTGTAGGGTTAGATTGTTTACTTGAGATTTTTCTTGTTTCTTGAGGTGAGATTGAATTGCTATAAACTTTCCTCCCTCTTAGATGGCTTTTGCTGTGCCCCATAGGTTTTGGGTCATCATGTTTTTGTTGTCATTTGTTTCTAGGTATTTTTTGATTTCTTCTGTGATCTCTCGGTTATTTAGTAGTGCACTGTTTAGCCTCCATGTATTTGTGTTTTTTACAGTTTTTTTCCTGTAATTGATTTCCAATCCTATAGTGTTGTGGTCAGAAAAGATGCTTGATACGATTTCAATTTTCTTAAATTTTCCAGGGCTTGATTTGTGACCCCAGATGTGATCTATCCTGGAGAACGTTCCGTGTGCACTTGAGAAGAAAGTGTATTCTGCCACTTTTGGGTGGAATGTTCTATAAATATCAATTAAATCTATCTGGCCTATTGTGTCATTTAAAGCTTGTGTTTCCTTATTTATTTTCTGTCTGGATGACCTGTCCATCAGTGTAAGTGGGTGTTAAAGTCCCCCTACTATTATTTTGTTACTGGTCAATTTCTCTTTTTTGGTTGTTAACATTTGCCTTATGTATTGAAGTGCTCCTATGTTGAGTGCATAACCATTTATAATTGTTATATCTTTGCTTGGATTGCTCATTATGCAGTGTCCCTCCTTATCTCTTGTAATAGGCTTTATTTTAAAGTCTATTTTATCTGATACAAGTAACGCTACTCCAGCTTTCTTCTGATTTCCATTTTCATGGAATATCTTTTTCCATCCATTCACTTTCAATCTGTATGTGTCCCTAGGTCTGAAGTGGGTCTCTTGTAGACAGCATATATATGAGTCTTGTTTTTGTATCCATTCAGGCAGTCTGTGTCTTTTGATTGGGGCATTTAACCCATTTACATTCAAGGTTATTATTGATATGTATGTCCTATTACCATTTTCTCAATTATTTTGGGTTTGTTTTTGTGGGTCTTTTTCTTCACTTGTGTTTCCCACCTAGAGAAGTTTCTTTAGCATTTGTTGTAAAGCTGGTTTGGTGGTGCTGAATTTTCTTAGCTTTTGCTTGTCAGAAAAGCTTTTGATTTCTCCATCGAATCTGAATGAGATCTTTGCAGGTAGAGTAATCTTGGTTGTAGGTTTTTCTCTTTCATCACTTTAAGTATATCCTGCCAATCCCTTGTGGCCTGTAGAGTTTCTGCTGAAAAATCAGCTGATACCCTTATGGGGATTCCCTTGAACGTTATTTGTTGCTTTTCCCTTTCTGCTTTTAGTGTTTTTCTTTGAATTTAATTTTGATACTTTGATTAATATATGACTTAGTGTGTTTCTCCATGGGTTTATCCTGTATGAGACTCTCTGTGTTTCCTGGGATTGAGTGACTATTTTCTTTCCCATGTTAGGAAGTTTTCCACTATAATCTCTTCAAATATTTCTCTCAGACCCTTTCTTTTTCTATTCCTCTTCTGGGACTCCTATAATTCGAATGTGGTATGTTTAGTGTTGTCCCAGAGGTCTCTGAGATTGTCTTCATTGTTTTCATTCTTTTTTCTTTATTCTGCTCCTCAGCAGTTATTTGCACCATTTTGTCTTTCAGCTCACTTATTTCTTCTTCTGCCTCATTTGTTTTGTTACTGATTCCTTCTTGTGTATTTTTCATTTCAGTTTTTGTGTTGTTCATCTCTTTTTGTTTGTTCTTTAGTTCTTCTAGATCTTTGTTAAACATTTCTTGTATCATCTCAATCTGTGCCTCCATTCTATTTCCGAGATTCTAGATCATCTTTACTATCATTACTCTGTATTATTTTTCAGGTAGATTGCCTATTTCCTCTTCATTTATTTGGTCTTGTACTTTTTTACCTTGCTCCTTCATCTGTGACATATTTTTTTGTTGTCTGTTTTTTTAATTTTTTTAATGAGTGGGACTGTGTTCCTATCTTACTGTTGTTTGGCCTGAGGCTTCCACACTGGAGTTTATAGGATGTGGGTAGACCTGGGTCTTGATGCTGAGATGAGGACCTCCCTGAGACCTCACTCTGATGAATATTCCCTGCGGTCTTAGGTTCTCTTTTAGTCCCATGGTTTGGACTTGGAGCTCCCACGGAAGAAGATTTGCCCAACCCCTGCCTCATGGGGCATCCAAGATCCCCCAAGTCACATGGGGTGGTAAATAAAAAGAGAACAATAACAAAGTAAAAAATAAAATTAGACTAGGAAACTAACAGATATATTAGAAAGAATATAAAAATAAAAATACAGATGAATCAACAACCGGGAGGTACATCAGTACCACAATAGTACAAAAGCGGAGGAGAGAAAAGAAGAAAAACAAAAAGAGAAAAAAAAAGGAGGAGGAAAGCCTTGGCTGTGGAGGGTGGGGGCCTAAGACAAGGGCGAAGTTTGGGTGGTGGGCAGGGCCTATGCTTAGGACCCCACAGGGCTAGAAAAGGCCCTGGGAGCTGTCGGGGTTGTGCTTAGGCTCAAGGAACAGAAGGGGCACAGGCGTGCCCCCCATCCTGGTCTCAGAGGGCAGGGGACCTCACCTGGGAGCCTAGCAAGCTTCCTGGCTCGAATGGGTGGGGCCATTGCCTTCTGCTCCTCTCCCGCTCCTCCCAAGTGTCCCTCCCACCTGCCTCTCCTGATCTCCCTGACCTCCGGGGTGCCAATCCTGTCTGGCCTCAACTTCTCCTCCCCCTTCCATCCCCCCACATCCTAAACGTTCACTTGGGGGTTTCCTCCTGTCTCCTGGGGGGTCAGAGCCCCCCACCAGCAGCAGCAGGCATGCTAGTGGTGGGGAGATGCTAACTCCACGCCTCCACACAACACCACCTTGACACTGTCCCCTCAAATCACTTTTAATGCTAGTATAAAAGTTAAAAGGCAAAAGTGTTATGAATAAATATAACAAATTATATAAATGGTTACAAACAAAATTGGATGTAAATTGTGGTGTCAACAACTTACATGGAAGGGGAGAGAGATAAAAGTTTACAACTGTAAAAATTAGATATTTTATGTAAGCCCCAACAAGAGTATACCTATACATTACATCAAGGAAAAGAGAAAGGAATCAAAGCCTACTTAAACTGACAAACAACAAACAAATAAGGAAACAAACCCAATGAAACAAAGAAAGATAGCAAGAAAGAAAAGAGAGACAAAAGAACTACAAGACAAACAAAATAAGTAATAAAATGATAAAAGTAAAAAATTATCGGGCTTCCCTGGTGGCGCAGTGGTTGAGAGTCCACCTGCCAATGCAGGGGACATGGGTTCATGCCCCGGTCCGGGAAGATCCCACGTGCCGTGGAGCAGCTGAGCCCATGACCCATGGCTGCTGAGCCTGTGCTCCGCAATGGGAGAGGCCACAACAGTGAGAGGCCCGCGTACCACACACACACAAAAAAAAAAGAAAAAAAATCAACAAAAATACTTTAAATGTAAATATATTAAATGCAACACTAAAAGACAAAAACTGGAATGCATGGATAAAAATACAAGATCCACCTTTATGTTTTCTATAAGAAACTAACTTTAAGGAAAAAACACAGGCTGAAATATAAGGATGAAAAATGATATTCCATGAAAAATGGTAACCAAAAGAAAGCAGGGTTAGTGATATTTGTGTTAGAAAAAATAAACTTTAAACCCTTACCAGAAAACATGGGATCATGGTGACACAAGACATTCATTGTTTTTGTTCCTGAACTGACAACAGAAATTTGACATCCATCCACAAACAAACCTGTCTTTGAGGGAGGTGTGGGACTCAACACAATATGCCAAGGGACCCAGGAGGTGTCTCACCCCACATACACATGAAATAAAAGGCAGAGAGATCTCTGTCCTGACTGTGGTGTCTGCAGTGGCCCATGAACCAGCTCTATCCTCTCTCAGCCTCAGTCCAGTAGTCACTGGAAACACTGTCTTAAACAGTCACACATGGAGGAGAGTACTTATGTGAAAGTCCACGTTTTCACAGGAGGAGCTGCAGCACACACTGGAGAAAAAAATATATAAGTTTGGATTCATTGGACTGGGTAAGAGGAACAGCTCAACTTTACCTTCATCACCCTTCCCCCAAAGGAGGCACAGCTTAAGGCTAATAGAAAACTTCCTGGGCCCCTGATTTCTCCCACAGGGGAAAGGGGGAGTGTGTGTATGATTTTGCAGCTTCCTCCTCTGTATGGGATCTGCCAAAAGGCTCATTTCTCTTTCATTCCGTCCAGAGTACTAATAATGAGCTATATGTCTGGGAGTCACGAAGAGGCTATGAGAGCAGAAGACAGGACACTTACAGAGCATTAAAGGGAGGCTGATCCTACTAACTGCATTGCAAACTCCATCAAAGAACTCACTCAAAGCTGCTGGGAATGCCTCACCTTCTTATTCACCTCAACTGGCCCACTGGCCCCTTCAGGGCTCTGTCTGCCTCACTCACACACCCTCCCATCTTGTGGCCAGCCCCTGTGGGCACAACTAACATTGGAGGTAAAAGCAAGCTTTGATAGACAGCTAGTGAGCACACACAGAAATCTGGCTCAAATCTGTGGGCCAGGGAGAGAATACAAGATTAAGATGTAGTCCCATCTTTGGGGAAACAAAGACAGGCTGTCAGCACCCATCCTGGTGCATTGTAGGATCTAGACAAGGCACACAAGCACAGAAGTTCTGCCACTAGAGGGAGAAGAAGTGTGAGCTGGTGTTCCCATAGAAGATCTGAGATAGTCTAAAAGTCTGTAGCAGGGCTGAAGGAAGTTTTCTCACCCCCAAAGGAGACTGGTACTTCCAAAGCAAACACAACAACACTAAACTTCAAGGAACATGAATCAAGTAATATGGCATCAACAAAATATCACAAAGTCTTCAGTATTCAAACTCAAAGATTGGAGATCTGTGATTTACCCAATGGAGAATTCAAAATAGCTGTTTTAAATAACTCAATGTGCTACCAGAAAATACAGGAAGACAACTGAAAAACATCAAGAAAACAATACATGAACAAAATGAGCAGTTTACCAAAAAGATAGAAATCCAAAAAAGAACCAAAGAGAAATTCTGGTGCTGAAAATTCCAATGATGAAATGAAAATGCAATAGAGTAGCATCAACAACAGAATGAAACAAGCAGAAGAAGGAATCTGTAAGATAGATGGACAGATATAATGAAGTTATCCAGTCAGAGGAGAACAAAGAAAAAAGCATGAAAAAGAATTTAAGAAAGGCTACAAGATATATGGTATGTCATCAACAGAACCAATCTGTGAATTATTGAAGTTCCAGAGGAGAAAAGGTGGAGATGGGGGCAGAAAGCTTATTTAAAGAAATAATGGCTGAAAACTTCCCAAATTCAAGGGTGAGATTTGAATAAGTTCATGACATTTTTAGGTGACCAAATAAAATCAACATAAAAAGGTCCTCTACAACACATGTTATAATAAAACAGAAAAAATCAAAGAAAAAAGAGAAGTCTTAAAGGTATCATGAAAAGAGACCTTGGAACTTACAACAGAACCCTCATATGGCTCTAAGTAGATTTCCCAGCAGAAACCTAGTGGACCAGGAGAAAGCCAAGTGCTGAAAGAGAAAATTGCCAACCAAGAATACTTTATTTGGAAAATGTCATTTGGAAATGAATGGAAGATAAAGACTTCCCCAGACCAACAAATACTGAGGGAATTGAACACCAGTAGTACTGTCTTACTAGAAACACTGAAAGGAGTTATTCAAGGTAAAGTAAAAGAATGCTAATTAATAACATGAAAATACACAATACACTGGTAAATTTACGTATACAGTCACATTCAGAATACTATAGTACTTTGATATGGAATGTTAAACACTTAACATATTAAAGTTAAAGGACAAGAATATAAAAATAATGATAGCAACAACTATTGGCTAATAAGTACCCACTATAAAAAGAGGCAAATCATGACATCAAAAATATTAAAGGGTGGAGGGTAAAAGGAAAGAGTTTTTGTATGCGGTTGATGCTCACGTTTCATCAGTATAAAATAGATCGCTGTCTCTGTAAGATGTTTTATTTAAGTCTCATGGTAAACACAAAGCAAGAAACCACACTAGGTTCACAAAAGGTAAAGAGAAGTTTATTAAAAGCATACCACTATAAAAATCATTAATTCACAAAGGAAGGCAGTCAGACAGAAAGAAAGGAATTAGGAAACTACAAAAGAGTCTTAAAAAGAGATGGTATTAGTAAGTCATTACCTATCAATAATTACTCTAAATAAAATGGACTACATTCTTCAATAAAAGGCATAGGATGGATAAGATGGAGGAGTAGGAGGACGCAGAGTTCGTGTCTCCTCATAAACTAGGGCACCTAGGAGGCGCTGGTGGGGGACCTTGGACACCTAAGGGGAAGGGAGGAACCCCTATGTGACGAGGTAGGACATGGAGGGGGTGAGGAGGAGGAGAGGAAAAGTGGAGGCGGGATGGGATGGGCATGCCTGAGGGGCAGCTGGGGAGGGAGGCATTACCATGCTTGGAGGGGCCAACTCACAGTGAGAGAATCAGTGGGAATGGGGAAGAGACCTTCAGGGGATCGGGAGATAAGAAGGGAACATGACCAGTGTCTCCCCTGCCCACTCTGACCCGGCAAACCTGCTGGAGGCCTGGGCCTGAAACTCTGCACTCCTGGGCCCCCTCTGGCAGCACAGGCCCTGAGCTTAATCCCCACCACCCCCAAGGCTTTTTTCTGGCCTTCTTTTCTTTTCTTTTTTTTGCCCATGCTGCATGGCTTGCAGGGTCTTCATTCCCAGGCCAGGGATTGGGTCTGAGCTCCTGTGGTGAGAGTGATGAGTCCAAACCACTGGACTAACGGTGAATTTCAGGACCCAGGGAATATTAATTGGTATGAGATCTCGCAGAGGTCCTCATCTCAGCACCCAGATCTGGCTCCACCCAACTGCCTACAAACTCCAGTTCTGGACACAGCAGGCCAAACAACCAGCAAGACATGAACACAGCCCTACCCATCAAAATTAAAAATGAGATGACAAAAAATATGTCGCAGACAAAGGAGCAAGGTAAAAACCTAAAAGACCAAATAAATGAAGAGGAAAAAAAGCAACCTACCTGAAAATCAATTCAGAGTAATGATAGTAAAGATGATCCAAAATCTCAGAAATAGAATGGAAGAATGGATTAAGAAAATACAAGAAATGTTTAATAAGGACCTAGAAGAACTAAAGAATAAACAAACAGTGGTGAAAAACAAAATAATGGAAAATGGAAAATACACTATAAGGAATCAATAGCAAAGTAACTGAGGCAGAAGAAAAAATAAGTGAGCTTGAAGATAGAATGGTGGAAGTAACTGTCAAGGAGCAGAGTAAAGAATGAAAAGAAATGAGGCCAGTCTCAGAGACTTCTGGGACAACATTAAACAAACCAACATTCAAACTGTAGGGGTCTCAGAAGAATAAGAGAAACAGAAAGGGTCTGAGAAAATATTTGAAGAGATCATAGGCAAAAACTATAAGTTTTAGTTTTAGTTTATAAAACTAAACTACAAGTCCAGGAAGCACAGAGAGTCCCATACAGGATAAGCCCATGGAGAAACATGCCAAGACACACATTAATCAAACAAAAATTAAATTCAAAGAAAAAATACAAAAAGCAGCAAGGGAAAAGCAACAAATAATGTTCAAGGGAATCCCCATAAGGTTATCAGCTGATTTTTCATCAGAAACTCTGCAGGCCAGAAGGAATTGACAGGATATATTTAAAATGATGAAAGGGAAAAACCTACAACCAAGACTATAATACCAAGCAAGGATCTCATTCAGATTCAACACAGAAATCAAAAGCTTTTCAGACAAGCAAAAGCTAAGAGAATTCAGCACCACCAAATCAGCTTTACAACAAATGCTGAAGGAAATTCTCTAGGTGGGAAACACAAGAGCAGAAAAAGGCCCACAAAAACAAACGCAAAACAATTAAGAAAGTGGTAGTAGGAAAATACATATTGATAATAACGTTGAATGTAAATGAATTAAATGCCCACCAAAAGTCACAAACTGGCCGAATGGATACAAAAACAAGACCCATATATATGCTGCCTAAAAGACACTCACTTCAGATCTAGGGACACATACAGACTGAAAGTGAGGGGAGAGAAAAAGTTATTCCATGCAAATGAAAATCAAAAGAAACCTGGAGTAGCAATATTCATATCAGATAAAATAGACTTTAAAATAAAGACTGTTGCAAGAGACATTAAAGGACACTACCTAATGATCAGGGGATCAATCCAAGAAGAAGATTTAACCATTATAAATATTTGTGCACCCAACATAGAAACACTTCAATACATAAGGCAAATGCTAACAGCCATAAAAGGGGAAGTTGACAGTAACACAATAATAGTGGGGGACTTAACACCCCACTTACACCAATGGACAGATCATCCAGACAGAAAATAAATAAGGAAACACAAGCTTTAAATGACACAATAAGACCAAACAGACTTAACTGATATTTCTAAGACATTCCACCCAAAAGCAGCAGAATACACTTTGTTCTCAAATGCACACAGAAAATTCCAGGATAGATTACATCTGGAGTCACAAATCAAGTCTCAGTAAATTCAAGAAAATTGAAATCCTTTCAAGCATCTTTTCCAAAAACAATGCTATTAAATTAGAAATCAATTACAGGAAAAAACTAAAAAATACAAACACACAGAGGTTAAACAATACACTACTAAATAACCAAGAAATTACTGAAGAAATAAAAGAGGAAATCAAAAAATTCATAGAAACAAATGACAACAAAAACATGACGACCCAAAACATATCAGATGCAGCAAAAAATAGTTCTAGCAGGGAATTTTATAGCAATTCAATCCTACCTTGGGAAACAAGAAAAATTTCAAATAAACAATCTAAACTTACACCTAAAGCAACTAGAGAAGAAGAACAACAAAACCCAAAGTTAGTACGAAGAAAGAAATCAAAGCAGAAATAAATGATATAGAAATGAAGAAACCAATAGCAAAAATCAATGAAACTAAAAGCTAGTTCTTTGAGAAGATAAACAAAATTGATAAACCTTTAGCCATACTTATCAAGAAAAAAAGGGAGAAGACTCAAATCAATAAAATTAGAAATGAAAAAGGAGAAATCCAAACTGACACTGCAGAAATACAAAGGATTATAAGAGACTACTACAAACAACTATATGCCGATAAAATGGACAAACACGAAGAAATGGACAAATTCTTGGAAAGGTGCAACCTTCCAAGACTGAACCAGGAAGAAATAGAAAATATAAAACAGAACAATCACAAGTAATGGAATTGAAATTGCAATTAAAAATCTTCCAACAAACAAAAGTCCAGGGAAGCTGGCTTCATGGGAAAATTCTATCAAACTTGTAGGGAAAAGCTAACACCCATCCTTCTCAAATGCTCCCAAAAAGTTGCAGAGAAAGGTACACACCCAAGCTCATTCTATGAAGCCACCATCGCCCTGATAACAAAACCAGACAAAGATATCACAGAAAAAGAAAATTACAGGCCAATATCACTGATGAACATAGATGCAAAAATCCTCAACAGAATACTAGCAAACAGAATCCAACAGCACATTAAAAGGATCATACACCATGATCAAGTGGGATTTATCCCAGGGATGCAGGGATTCTTCAATATATGAAAATCAATCAATGTGATACACAATATTAACAAATTGAAGAAGAAAAACCATTTGATCATCTCAATAGATGCAGGAAAAGCTTTTGTCAAAATTCAACACCCATTTATGATAAAAAATCTCCAGAAAGTGAGCATAAAGGGATCGTGCTTTAACATAATAAAGGCCATATACAACAAACCCACAGAAAACATCATTCTCAATGGTGAAAAACTGAAAGCATTTCCTCTAAGATCAGGAACAAGACAAGGATGTTCACTCTCACCACTATTATTCAACATAGTATTGGAAGTCCTAGCCATGGCAATCAGAGAAGAAAAAGAAATAAAAGGAATACACTTTTGAAAAGAAGTAAAACTGTCAGTGTTCACAGAAGACATGATACTATACACAGAAAATCCTAAGGATGCCACCAGAAAACTACTAGAACTAATCAATGAATTTGGTAAATTTGCAGGATACAAAATTAAAGAACAGAAATCTCTGGCATTCCTATACACTAACAATGAAAGATCAGAAAGATAAATTAAGGAAGCAATCCCATTTACCACTGTAAGCAAAAGAATAAAATACCTAGGAATAAGCCTACCTAAGGAAACAAAAGACCTGTATGCAGAAAACTATAAGACACTGATGAAAGAAATCAAAGATGACAAAAAGAGATGGAGAGATATATGATGTTCTTGCACTGGAAGAATGAATATTGTGAAAATGACTATACTACCCAAAGCAATCTACAGATTCAATGCAATTCTTATCAAATTACCAATGGCATTTTTCACAGAATTAGAATAGAAAATTTTACAATTTGTATGGAAACACAAAAGACCATGCATAGCTAAAGCAATCTTGAGAAAGAAAAATGGAGCTGGAGGAATCAGGCTCCTGGACTTTAGAATATACTACAAAGCTACAGTAATCAAGACAGTATGGTACTGGCACAAAAACAGAAATATAGATCAATGGAACAGGATAAGAAGTCCAGAGATAGAACCATGCACATATGTTCAACTAATCTATAACAAAGGAGGCAAGAATACACAATGGAGAAAAGACAGTCTCTTCAATAAGTGGTGCTGGGAAAACTGGATGGCTACATGTAAACTAATGAAATTAGAACACTCCCTAACACCTTATGGAAAAATAAACTCAAAATGGATTAAGGACTTAAATGTAAGACCAGATACTATAAAGCTCTTGAAGAAAAACACAGGCAGAACATTCTCTCACATAAATCACAGCAATATCTTTTCTGACCCACCTCCTAGAGTAATGAAAATTAAAACAAAAATAAAGAAATGGGACCTAGCTAAACTTAAAAGCTTTTGCACAGCAAAGGAAACCATAAACAAAATGAAGACAACCCACAGAATGGGAGAAAATATTTGCAAACAAAGTGACCGACAAGGGATTAAGCTCCAAAATATAGAACCAGCTCATGCAGCTTAATATCAAAAAAAAAAATCCAACCCAATAAAAAAAATCAGCAAGAGATCTAAATAGACATTTCTTCGAAGAAGACATACAGATGGCCAAGAGGCACATGAAGATGCTCAACATCACCAATTATTAGAGAAATGCAAATCAAAACTGCAATGAGGTAACACATCACACCAGTCAAAATGGCCATCATCAAAAAGTCTACAAACTATAAATGATGGAGAGGGTGCGGAGAAAAGGGTACCCTCCTACACTGTTGGTGTGAATGTAAACTGGTACAACCATTATGGACAACAGTATGGTGGTTCCTTAAAAAACTGAATATGAGCTACCATATGATGCAGCAATCCCACTCCAGGGCATATATCTGGAGAAAAGTATAATTCGAAAATATACATGCACCCCAATGCTCATTAAAGCACTATTTACATCAGCCAAAACATGGAAGCAACCTAAATGTCTGTTGACAGATGAATGGATAAAGATGTGGTATATATATATAATACATATATATATTACATATATATATATACACACACACCATATATATATATACACACACCATATATATATATAATGGTATTTTATATATATATATATATGAATATTACTCAGTTATAAAAAAGAACGAAATAATGCTATTTGCAGCAACATGGATGGACCTAGAGATTATTATACTGAGTGAAGTAAGTCAGACAGAGAAAGAGAAATATTGTATGATATCACTTATATGCAGAATCTAAAAAAATGATACAAATGAACTTATTCACAAAACAGAAACAGACTCACAGATCTCAAAATCAAACTTATGGTTACCAAAGGGGAAATACAGGGAGAAGTGATAAATTAGGAGATTGGGGTTAATGTATACACATACACACTAGTATATATAAAAATAGACAACTAATAAGGACCTACTGTATGGCCCAGGGAACTCTACTCAATATTCTGTAATAACATATATGGAAAAGAATATGAAAAAGAATGGATATATATATACATACATACATATATATGTATATATATAATCGATTCACTTTGCTGTACACCTGAAACTAACACAGCATTGTAAATCAGCTATACTCCAATAAAAATAAAAAAAAAACAAAACAGAGTACCACAAAAACAACGAAAAAACATGTAAGAAAATGGCAATAAGTACGTACATAACAATAATCACTCTAAATGTCAATGTACTAAATGCTCCAATCAAAAGACATAGGGTGGCTGATTGGATAGAAAAACAAGACCCTATTATATGCTGCCTGCTAAAGATACACACAGACTAGGGCTTCCCTGGTGGCGCAGTGGTTGAGAGTCCGCCTGCCGATGCAGGGGACACGGGTTCGTGCCCCGGTCCGGGAAGATCCCACATGCCACAGAGCAGCTGGGCCCATGAGCCATGGCCGCTGAGCCTGCGTGTCCAGAGCCTGTGCTCCGCAACGGGAGAGGACACAACAGCGAGAGGCCCATGTACCACCAAAAAAAAAAAAAAACCCAGATACACACAGACTAAAATTGAGGTGATGAAAAACGATATTTCCTGCAAATGGAAATGCCAAGAAACGTGGGGTAGCCAGAGTCAAAGTCTATAACAAAAAGACAAAGAAGGGCATTATATAATGATAAAGGGACTTCACATATAATCTTTAATATATTTTGAGTTGATTTTTGTATGTGGTGTGAAATAAGGTCCCAGTTTTTTTCTTATGCATGTGGATATCCAGTTTCAGTAAAACTATTTGAAGAGACTATCCTTTCCCACTCGTGTATTCTAGGCACCCTTGTCATAGATAAGTTGATTGTGTCTCAATTATGTATTATTAATAAATGCATGGATTTATTTCTGGGCTTTGTATTCTCTTCCATTGGACTGTATATTTGTTTTTATGCCAGTAGCATACTATTTTGATTACAGTAATTTTTGTAATATATTTGAAATCTGGAAGCATGATGTCCTCAGCTTTTTTTTCTTGCTCAAGATTGCGTTGGCTATTCAGGCCTTCTGTGGTTCCATACAAATTTTATGATTTTTTTCCATTTCTGTAAAGAACACCAGTGGGATTTTGGTAGGGACTGAATTGCATCTGTCCATCACGTTGGGTAGTAGGGATATTTTAACAACACTCAAGCTTCTGATGCACTAGCACTGGATATGTTTCCATTTATCTATGTCTAATTTCTTTTATCATTGTACTACAATTTTTTGCATCCATGTTCAGATAGTTTTCTCTGCTTATGATACCTTTAGCTATAGTTTTCTCTGCTTATGGTATCTTTAGCTTTGCTATCAGACTGATGCTGAGCTCACAAAATGAGTTTGGAAGTATTCTCTTTTCTTTGATTTTTTTTTTGTTTTAATCTGGGACAGTCATAGTCTAACCAAGTTTATTTTTTTAACATCTTTATTGGAGTATAACTGCTTTACAATGGTGTGTTAGTTTCTGCTTTATAACAAAGTGAATCAGCTATACATATACATATGTTCCCATATCTCTTCCCTCTTACATCTCCCTCCCTCCCACCCTCCCTATCCCACCCCTCTAGGTGGTCACAAAGCACTGAGCTGATCTCCCTGTGCTATGCGGCTGCTTCCCACTAGCTATCTACCTTACATTTGGTAGTGTATAATGTCCATGCCACTCTCTCACTTTCTCACAGCTTACCCTTCCCCCTCCCCATATCCTCAAGTCCATTCTCTAGTAGGTCTGTGTCTTTATTCCTGTCTTACCCCTAGGTTCTTCATGACCCTTTTTCTTTTTCTTAGATTCCATATATATGTTTTAGCATACGGTATTTGTTTTTCTCTTTCTGACTTACTTCACTCTGTATGACAGACTCTAGGTCCATCCACCTCACTACAAATAACTCAATTTCGTTTCTTTTTAGGGCTGAGTAATATTCCATTGTAAAGTATGAGATTAGAACAATCCCTAACACCATACACAAAAATAAGCTCAAAATGGATTAAAGACCTAAATGTAAGGCCAGAAACTGTCAAACTCTTAGAGGAAAACATAGGCAGGACACTCTATGACATAAATCACAGCAAGATCCTTTTTGACCCGCCTCCTAGAGAAATGGAAATAAAAACAAAAATAAACAAATGGGACCTAATGAAACTTAAAAGCTTTTGCACAGCAAAGGAACCCATAAACAAGACCAAAAGATAACCCTCAGAATGGGAGAAAATATTTGCAAATGAAGCAACTGACAAAGGATTAATCTCCAAAATTTACAAGCAGCTCATGCAGCTCAATAACAAAAAAACAAACAACCCAATCCAAAAATGGGCAGAAGACCTAAATAGACATTTCTCCAAAGAAGATATACAGATTGCCAACAAACACATGAAAGAATGCTCAACATCATTAATCATTAGAGAAATGCAAATCAAAACTACAATGAGATATCATCTCACACCAGTCAGAATAGCCATCATCAAAAAATCTACAAACAATAAATGCTGGAGAGGGTGTGGAGAAAAGGGAACACTGTTGGTGGGAATGTAAATTTTCTTTGATTTTTAAGGAGTTTTTAGTAGGATTGTTACCAATTCTTATTAAATGCTTCAAAGAATTCACCCATGAAGCCATCTGTTCCCAGTATTTTCTCTTTTGGGAGGTTTTTTTTTTTGGTGGAGACTTGCTTCAATCTCCTTATTTGTTGTTGGACATTTTAGACTTTATATATATTTTTCTTGACTCAGTTTTGGTAGGTTATATGTATCTCAGAATTTGTCCATTTCTTCCAGGTTATAAAATTTGTTGGCATATTTTTGTTCATTAGTCCCTATGATTATCTTTATTCTTGAGTCATCCTGTATAATGTCTCCTCTTTCATTTCTGATTTTACTTGTCTTAAATTTGATTGGTCTATCTTTTTTTGTCTAGCTAAGCTTTTATCAATTTTGTTTATTTTTTCAAAAATCCAATCTTTCATTTTGTTGATTTTTTTTATTGTTCATTTGATTTATTTCTGTTCTTATCTTCATTATTTCCTCCTTTCTCTAACTTTGGTCTTAGTTTGTTCTTTTTCTAGTGCTTTAAAGTATAAATTTAGGTTGTTTACATAAGATTTTTCTTTTGTTTTAATGTACGCATTTATAATAAAAAACTTCCCTCAGTACTGCTTTTGCAGTATCTCATTATTGTTGGTATGTCCTATTTTGTTCTGATTTGTCTTAAGATTTTTTAAAAATTCCTTATGATTTCCTCTCTGATCAAACTGTTGTTCAAGAGTTTGTTGTTTATTTTGCACATATCTGTAGATTTTCTCTTTTCTTCTTTTTTTCTGTTACTGTATTCTTGTTTTATTTCAATGTGGTTAAAAAAAAAACTTGGCATGATTTCTCTCTTCTAAAATTTGTCAGGACTTGTTTTGTGACCAAACAGGTCATATCCTTCCAGAGATTATTCCATGTGGACTTGGGAAGAATGTGTATTCTTCTGTTGTTGAGTGGAAAGTTTTGTACATATCTATTAGGTTCACTTAGTTTACAGTGTTGTTCAAATCTGCTTTTTCTTTATTAAAATTCTGTCTGGACATTCTATCCAATATTGAAAATGGAGTATTAAAATCTCCTACTATTATTGTATTGCTCTCAATTTCTTCTAATCAGACCTGTGAATATTGGGTTTATATATTTAGGAGTTCTAATGGTGGGTGTTTATATGTTTATAATCCATTTTCCTGTTGATTTCACACTTTTATTATTATATAACAACCTTCTTTGTTGCAAGAAACAATTTAGACAAAAAGTCAATTTTTTCTGACAGCCCCTCCTGCTGTCTTTTGGCTTTGATTTGCATGAATATCATTTTCCATATGTTCATGTTTAGCCCATCTGTGTCTTTAATTCTAAAATAAGCCTTTTATAGACAGCAAATTATTAAATCTTGTTTTTTTAACCATTCAGGTGTTCTATTCCTTTTGATAGGTGAGTGTAGTCCATTTACATTTAAATTAATCATTATAAGTGAGCACTTACTATTGATATTTTGTTAACTAGCTTACTCTGCAATTGTTTTTTCAATGTCTTTCTACCTTTCATTGTTATTTGATTGTTTTGTAATTTTTTACTTTCTTTTTATCTTTTGTGTATGTTGTAGGTATCCCCCTAGCTTAATTGATATATAGTTAACAATTAAAACTTTATATGTATAATGTATACAATGAGATGTTTTGGTATACATATACATTTATCACAATAGGGTTAATTAACACATTCATCACCTCACATATTACCTTTTCTTTGTATGTGTACTTGGAATGCTGTAAATCTACTCTCTTAGCAAATTTCAAGCATACAATATAGTATTATTAACTATATCACCAAGCTGTACATCCCCAGAATTATTCATATTATACATGAAACCTTACACCTTTGGACCAGCATCTCCCCACTTCCCTCACCTTCATGTCCTTGTAACTACCATTCCACACTTTCTTTTCTTTTCTTTTCTCCTTCTCTCCTTCTCTCCTTCCTTCCTTCCTTCCTTCCTTCCTTCCTTCCTTCCTTCCTTCCTCCCTCCCTTCCTTCCTTCCCTCCCTCCCTTCCTTCTCCCTTCCTTTTTCTTCCTTCCTTCCTTCCTTCCTTCTCCCTTCCTTTTCTTCCTTCCTTCCTTCTCCCTTCCTTTTCTTCCTTCCTTCCTTCTCTTTGTTTCTATGAATTCAATCTTTTCTTTCCCTTTCTTTCTCTCTCTCTCTTTCCCCCCTTCCTTCCTTCCTTCCTTCTTTCTTTCTTTCTTATTTCACTTAGCATAATGTCCTCTATGTTCATCCATGTTGTATCAAATGGCAGGACTTCTTTTTTTTCTTGTGGCTGAGTAATATTCCATTTTACATATATAGATCACATCTTTATTCTTTTATTTGTTTATTTATTTGCTGACCCCTAAGTTGTTTCCAAAGCTTGGATACTGTGAATAATGCTAAAATGAACATGGGACTGCAGATATGTCTTTGAGATATTGATTTTATTTCTGTTGGATACATACCTAGGAATGAGATTGCTGGGTCATATGAAAGTTCTATTAATTTTTTTGAGGAAATTCCACACTGATTTCAATAGACTTGTAACAAATTAAATTCCAACTGAAGTGTACAAGGATTCCCTTTTCTCCACATCCTTGCCAACACTTATATATACTTTTTTTTTTTTTTTGCGGTATGCGGCCCTCTCAAGTGTTGTGGCCTCTCCTGTTGCGGAGCACAGGCTCCGGACGCGCAGGCTCAGTGGCCATGGCTTACAGGCCCAGCCGCTCCACGGCATGTGGGATCTTCCCGGACCGGGGCACGAACCCGCGTCCCCTGCATCGGCAGGCGGACTCTCAACCACTGCGCCACCAGGGAAGCCCAACACTTATATTTTTTGATAAAAGACATTCTAAAAGGTGTGAGGTAATAACTCATTGTGGTTTTGATTTGTATTTCCCTGAAGATTAGTAATTGTTTTACTATCTGCTCATGTATTTGTTGGCCATTTGTGTGTATTCTTCAGAAAAATGTCCACTCAGATCCTTTGCTCATTTTTAAATCAGATTATTTGATTTTTCTGCTATTGAGTTGTAAAAGTCCTTTTTTTAAAGTATTATCCTCTTATTAGATATATGGTTTTCAATTCCATAGTTTACCTTTTCATTTGTTGATTTGCTGAACAGAACTTTTAGTTTAATACAGTCCCACTTAAATTTTGTTTTTGTTACTTGTGCTTTTGGTGACATATCAAAAAATATCATTGCCCAAACCAATGTCAAGAAACTAGCTCCCCAAGTTTTCTTTTATGACATTTATGGTTTCAGGTCTTATATTTAAGTCTCTAATTCATTTAGAGTTAATTTTTGTTGGTGTTTTCATATAGGGGTCCAATTTCATTCTTATTTGTACATATCCAGTTTTCCCAGCACCATTTACTAAAGACACCATCATTTCCCCATGGCGTATTTTTGATTGCCTTGTTAAATATTAGGTGACACACGGGCTTATTTCTGGGTTTCAATTCTATTCCATTGGCTATGTGTCTATTATTTATGCCAGAATCATACTATTTTGATTACTATTGCTCTCAAACTATAGTTTGAAATCAGGAAGTGTAATGCATCCAGCTTTGTTGTTCTTTCTCAAGAAAAGGGGGTATTTTGTGTTTCCATATGAATTTTAGGATTATTTATTTTACTTATGTAAAATATGCCATTGGGTTTTGTTGAATGGTTTGAGAAGGATTGGCATTTCTTCTTTAAATCCTTGGTGTAATTTACCAATAAGATCATCTGGTCCTGAGCTTTACTTCATTGGGAGATTTTAAATTTCTGATTCAATTTTATTTCTAATTTTATTCTGTTCAGATTTTCTATTGTTAAATGAGTTAGTATTGTTGAATTATAAGTTTCTAGGAATTTATCCATTTCTTCTAGGTTATCCAATTTGTTGGCATATGATAGTTCATCGTTGTCTTTTATGATCCTTGGCATTGCTGTGGCATCAATTGTAATGTCTCGTCTTTCATTTCTGACTTAACTTATATGAGTTTTATCTCTTTTTTTTTCTTAATATAGCTTTAGGTTTGTTCATTTTGTTTATCTTTTTGCAAAAGCAGGTATGTTGTTATCTTTTCTGTTGTATTCTCTGGCCTCTATTTCATATATTTCTGTTCTGATCTTTGTTATTTCCTTCTTTCTGCTAACTTCATGCTTAGTTTGTTCTTTTTCTTTGAGTATAAAATTGGCTTGTTCTTTGGAGATCTTCCTTTTTTCTTAATATATGATTTTATCACTATAAATTCTCCTCATAGGACTGCTTTTGTTGTGCTTAAATTTTCATTTCCTTTAGAATATATTTTTATTTCTCCCTGATCTCTATTTTGACCCATTGTTGAGAAATGTTTTGTTTCCACATACTGTCAGTTTTCTACTTTTCTTCCTGTTATTGATTGTTTAGTTTCATACAATTGTGGTCCAAAAAATGTTTGGTATACTTTCAATCATCTTAAGGTTTTTAAGGCTTGTTTTGTGACCTAGCATGTTATCTCTCCTGGAGAATGTTCTGTGTATGCATAGGATGAATATATATTCTGCTGTTGAATGGAATGTTTTCTGATATGTCTGTTAGGTACATTTGTTTAAGTTTGGTTCCAGTCGAATTGCTCTTTATTGATTTTCTGGGTGAACGATCTACCCATTTTTGAAAGTAGAGTATTGAACTCCCCTACTATTATTATACTGCTATTTCTCTGTTTAGATCTGTTAGAATTTGCTTAATGTACTTAGGTGCTCCCATGCTGGATACATATATATTTACAGTTGTTAAATCCTCTTGATTTGATCCCTTCTTGTCTCTTGTTTACAGTTTTGACTAAAAGTCTATTTTTCTGAAATAAGTATTGCTATCCCTGCTCTTTTTTGATGTCCATTTGCATGGAATATTGTCTTTTCATTCACTTTAGCCTTTGGGTGTCCTAAATGCTGAAGTGAGTTTCAGTTTAGTTTTACCTCTAGGTAGTTTATAGTTGGATCTTCTGTTTGTTCTCCCTTTTTTTTTTTAAATGCACTCTCTATGCCTTTTGATTGGAGAATAGAATGCATTTACTTTCAATGTTATTATTGATAGGTAAGGACTTACTAATACAATCTCATTAACTGTTTTCTGGCCACTATATAGTAAATATTGTTCCTTGGTGTTTCTCTTGCACCCTTTCTTAGAGAATTCATGAGAATTCATGATTTTCTGTAGTGGTACACTTTGATTCCTTTATCTTTTGTGTATCTGAAATAGGTTTTGTTTTGTGGTTACCACAAGGCTTACACAAAATATCTTACAGGTTTAACAGTCTATTTGTAACTGATAACAAATTCACTTTGATTGCATACACACTTTACCCTTTCACTTTCCTCCCCACCTATTTTGTTTTTGATATCACAATTTACATTATTTTGTATGTGTTGTATATTTTCATGGTTTCACATTACTAATTAACATCCTTTTCTTTCAGCTTGAAGAACTCCTTTCAGCATTTCTTGTAAGACAGATCTAGTACTAATGAATTCCTTCAGTTTTTATTCGTCTGGGAAAGCCTTTATATCCCATTCATTGCTACAAGACTGCTTTCCCAGGCAAATAATTCTTCAGTTGCAGGTTTTTTTCTTTCAGTAATTTGAATATTTCATCCCTCTCTCTCCTGGTGTGCAGTGTTTCTGCAGTTTTATTAACCTGCTTATATCTTTATGGGGAATCCCTTTTGTTTGTGGAGGTTTTTCTCTCAGCTTCAAAAATTCTCTTTGCCTTTGATTTTAGACAGTTGTTTACAATGTGTCTTGTATATAGAATATCTCTTGTTTGAATCTGTTTGAGGACTTATGAAATGCATGATCTTGAATGTCCATGTCTTCCCAGCCATTATTTCTTTACATAAACATTCTGCTCTTTCTCCCATTCTTCTCCTGGGACACCCATAATCTCTACAATGCTTCTCTTGATGGTCTCCAATCATTCCTGTAGGCTTTCTTCACTCTGACAGGATACTTTCAAATGAGTTATTTTTTCTGCTTGATAGTTTATGGTTGATGCTCTCCATTGTATTTGTCACTTCATTCATTGTATTCTTTACTTTCAGAATTACTGTTTTGTTTTTTTATGTTTTCTATCTCGCTGTTAAACTTCTTGTTTTGTTCAATTATTGTTTATCTGACTCCTTTGAATTGCCTGTGTTTTCTTGCATCTCAGTGAAGTTCTTTAAAGTAACTATATTGAAGCATCTATCAGATAAATTGTACATATCCATTATTTGAGGTCAGTTAACAGAAAACTGATATGCTCTTTTGTTTGTATTGTAGTCCTTTGATTTTTTTGTTTCTTGAAGTCACCTGTTGCTGTCTTCACACTTAAAGAAGCAATTGCTTCCTCCAGTCTTTACAGACTGACCGGGGAGGAAAATACATTCTGTCACACTGCTACAGGCTTTCCCAGACCTTTTTTAAGGACACGCCAGTTCCACACATCTTGATCCCTTGTGGGAGAGAATTTTGAAGATTGTATGCTTCCCCCTATCTGGCAAAGCCAGTCTGTGTGCTGACAGCTTCCTGGTTGCTTTCCCTGCGGCGATGACAAATGCTCATGTTTGTGTATTTTCTCACAATCCCACAGGGTCAGGATGGCTTCTAGATGTCCCACTAGTCATCTGCAAAAGTTTGCATCGCCACCTTGGGGACATACACAGGGAGCTGGCCATGGGGCAGGGGGATGTGGATGTGTTGAGGGTGCCCATGGGTGAGAAGGATTCACAAACTAGGTGTCTGCAATGGTTAGAGGGTGGGCTTCCTTTTTTTTTAAATGCCCAGAAGTGTCAATTTTATTTGTCAGTGCAGTAGGGGGCTAAGGCATGACATGTTGCTTCTAAGAGTTAGAGAGCCAGCAGTGGAGGGGAGAAGCAAGCCCTCTTGGGCTCTGGGCCCCTAGGCTGCCTTCTTGGTTGGGGGCTGGGCCTCAGACCTGAGCTCCAGCAGACCCAAAGCTTTGTTGAAGAAGAGGTTGATTGGAGTGGAGCCATCGGTGATGAGGGTTGATTTTAGGCCCAGGCTCTGGAGCAGTTTTACCTGCATCTCCAGTCCTGCCACAGCGAGGTCCCTGATGATGCTGGGCCCCAGGCCCTCTGTCATCTTCTTGAACTTCTTCACCTCTACCTCAGCCAGCTGGTGGTGTCTACAAAATGGTCAGTAGGATCCTTGTCTCTTGATGAATTCTAGCCCTGGATGCTGTACTCCTGGCCTCTCGCCACCCCTCAGTCATGCAGATTACCCCAGTATTCCGGACGGGGTGAAAGAGAAGTGGGCCTTTTGATCAGTATTGCAAGTTGAGGAAGTTGGCCCTTACTCACATGCTCTTATTTTCCCCCACAGGTGAAATCCTGTGCTGAGGGGGTCTCTCTGGGCACTAAGCTGTGCTACTTTAGGGAAGAGGTGACACAGGTAAAGTGAAACTGTTCCTCTAACCATCTTTGATGCATTCAGTCCTGAATCTCTGTGCTCCAACAGTGTGCTATAATTTCTCTGCTAGACTCCTAGAATCCCACAAAGATATTCTTATCGATTCATGATTGTCAAAGTTTGTATCAGGAGAGACAGTAAAACTCCTATTTGGTCATCTTGCTGACATCTCTCTGTTATTATAGGTTTCTTCTTTGTGTTTTTTTTTTCCCCTGTATTCTTGACTAATGTCTATCAATAGGCACATTTATTTTGTTATAGACTTATCAAGAAGTCTGTACATACACTCACACACACTTGTAAAAAATAAAACTAAATAAGTCCTTTGGCAAAACAAGAAAAAGTTGATAAAAACATTTTGCAGTGGATAATATAGCTGAGTCTTAGAAAATTATAAATATACTGGGATCTTGGACCAGTTTACTCACTGACACGGGTGCATATGGGAAGAGGAGACCAGCCATTCTCTGTACAGGTCATTGTGTTCTGGTTATTCTGAAGACTGTAGCCAGGATGGCAATAAACTCTTACAGTTGCACCTTGTAACCATTTTTCGTCGTACTTTGGGCCATATCCATTTTCCAAGTATTTGAAAATACATTGTCCTAAGGATCACAAAGACAAGAGAAAAGAAAAAAAATAACATATATTTGGTAAAATAGCACATTAAAAATTAACTTTATGGTATTTACCTGACAATGCATTAGTATTCAAAAAGAACAAATAACTTAATGACAATGAAAGCTACTACCACGTGTTTGTTAAAAAAGAAAAAAAAATCAATATACCATGTTATTTATCTTTAGTTTTTATAATTACAATATGTGTAAATGATACAAATATTCTTATAAAGTCTGTATATTTCTCATGTGATTTCCATGGAAAGCTCCTCATAAAAAGAAGGCGTATTTGGGTCTTTTTGCTCACAGAACTTGACCCTTGGCCTTATTTTTGTTGTGTAAGACTTAATTGTACTCACTTATGTACTATTGTTTCTCCACTCCTTGGAAGATTTATACACATAAAATTAAGAGGTTTACTTACTGAGGCACGGTACTTCTGGAGACCATCCGTTTCGTGTGCATGTAAGGTAAGACTCGTGATTTTGTGGCACAAAATAGTGATTACAGTAATAGTGGAACCGTTGATGTAAGCTTGCTGGAAAGTATTCTCTATATGCATAAGTTAACCTTCCATGTTTTATTACTGGAAAATCGCAAGGTTTCACTTGGAATAAAAAAAAAAACGGTATGAATGTTTTACCTTAGTAAGCAATCAAATTAGAGATCAGATGTTTCACCTATGAATTATATTCCTACTAGCTTAATTACCCTCATTGCATTAAGAGTTTCTAGGAAAAGAAAAGTTATAGAAAACTCAGATGACTGAGGTATGTAAGGAGGTCCTTGCTAATGAAGATCAAATTATGTCTTGTGGGTCATATTACATAAAATTTGTATGTGAGCTCTCTTGGTAGAAAACTATACAGAGCTATTGATTTAACTATCCTTAAGTACATAAGTCCTAGCCTTGGTTGACTAAATTAGCATCTTAATCAAGAGATGAAAGTACAAATTTTACCATGCAGCTCATCTGTCTTCTTTTCCTTTCTCTTTCATTCTCATCAAAAAGCAGGATCCTGGCTTTTATTCTCAGACCAAGTCAATGTAGGAAAACAGTTTTTGTTTTTAGATTAACACTCATTAGTTTACTTTTCTATTTATTGGAAATGTGTGATAAGTGTAGAGAAGCACAACAGTTGATCCATTGATCCATTGATCACATTACACAGAAAAAAAACATTCTTACTTAACTCTCAAACTAGACATTAAGGCATATTTTCCCTTCTTTATCTAATCAGAGAAATGAACAATGGATGAATAATTCTTAATATCCAAATGGTTACGATTAAGGGAAACACTTGAATGCTTATTTCTAATTTTAATTGGAGAATGATGTTTTTTTCACTGTTTCTTATAAATATTTTAAATGAGGTATAATATAATCACATTTATTGTTATTCTTATATATTGAGTGATTTTCACATGTATTCTTAAGTGTTATGTTGTTTATAACAATTTTATACATAATATTTTTCAGAAAAATTTACCCTTTTTATTGGATGGTTTGGAGATAATCTAATACTTTTAATACTACACTAGTATTTATTTTACATCATGAAATATGATATTAAAAGAACACATATGCAACATATTAAAGAAATGTACAACATGCACACACAATATTCATTACCATTTATATCTTCCTTAAGATCAATGATCCGTTTTCTTTTTTGTATGATTACAGAAATCTTTCAAGCTGTTTTTACAGACTTGCTATGTGAATTATAAACTTTGAATCTTTGCATATCCTAATGTCTTTCTTTAACAAAGACTTGTGAATGATACCTTCTCTTGGTATAGATTCTTGTCCTATAGTCTGTATCTCTCATCATTGATAGATTTCCCCCACTTTTGTGAAGCTTCCCACTCTTTTAAGATTGAAATGCTTATTTACTCTCATTCTTTTTAAGTAACAGACTAGTGTTTTTCACACTACTTTTTGGAGATTTAGAAGATTTTCTCCTCATCCATGGATTTTACAAATTCCATCATGTTATGTCAAGATATGTATATTTAACAATAATTCTACGTTGGGCAAGCTTGGGTCTTTGTATTTGCAAGAACCAAATCTTAAAGAACTCAATTAACTTTGCCATTAAATTGTAGAGCAGAGATTTGAATCCTGATGATCTGATTTCAGAACTAGTATGTTTATCCACTTCATTATGTTTCTTCATACAATATGAATACAGTTAAATAATCCATTGAGATTCGTTTCCAAAAGGTACACACAGAGGGCATAATTGAAAGTAAGTATTATTACTATCACTGGCCCAAGCCCTGTTCCTATTCTTGTCTTTCATTCGGTCACATGTGAATGCGTTTGTATCTCTCTAACCAGATCATTTCCTGAAGCACGTGTACTATTCCACTGTGCTCAGATCAGCACTAACATTGGCAGGACTTACAACAGCCTCACTACCCTCTCACAGTTCTACCAACACGAGCTCTGGTCTCATGAGCAGCTTTGGCTGTGCCATCACTGTGTTGGCTCAGACTATCTCAAAACTGATTAAAATATTCACTAATTTTTAAAAGTGTTTCTAGTCTTTCTGTACTTGTGCAGCTGACTTCTATGGCCCAAACCCAGGATCTTACAGTTATCACTGTTCAATTTCATGTTATTAGATCCAACCTCACACATGGGAGTCTTTCTGAGTGATGAATCTGTCCTAATGCAGATTCTCTTTCAGCACCCCAGTATCATTCCAGCGGTGAATTTGTACTGCATCTCCTCTACACCATTAAACTGGAGGAATGGAGCAGGCCTGAGAACACAGTCCTGAATCTGATAATAAGATAGGTTTATTTAATGAAATTATGAATATCTGATAAACCATCTAATTGGTCAATTTCCCCATCCTGTCCGCAAGAACTTCGGAAGTTCCCTTGTGGGATAAACTCGTTGAGGTACAGTCAGGCTCATCTGCCATATTCATAAACCAAACTTTAACATGATTAAATATTTCTCTTATATTTCTTATGCACATTGAAATCTGTTTCATACTGATAATG
The DNA here is from genome assembly GCF_008692025.1 of Phocoena sinus. Lineage (NCBI taxonomy): Eukaryota > Metazoa > Chordata > Mammalia > Artiodactyla > Phocoenidae > Phocoena > Phocoena sinus. The sequence goes on along the minus strand of NC_045763.1, from coordinate 180,521,176 downwards.
GCTTCCTTTTTAAGGGACTCATACTTTGAAAAATCATTTTGGACTTATGCCTGGAATTAACATTGAGGTCACTGATCTATTATTTGTATCATTACATTTTTCTTTCATGCAAGATCGAGTTTAACTGTAGTGCATCTTTACAATAAACTGTGATGTATAAAGAAAAAGAATATGATTGTAGAGACAGAAAACACTTGAAAAAAGGTAAAGGAAGCATCCCTAGAAATAAAATACTCTGTTCAGTTGAGTGACATTTTTCTAAATGTGATAGTTTTAGAAAATTCCACAATGTCTTGTACATTCCTCCCTCCCAAAATTAGAGCCTAACTCCCCACACTTGAATGTGCTGGACTTAGTGACTCACTTCTAAAGAATACATATGGCTGAAGTGACGGTGACAGTGTGTGACCAGGTCATAAATGGTATGGAAACTTCCTGCTCTCTCTGGGATCACTAGCTCTGGAGAAAGATAGCTTCCTCTCAAGCAATCTGCGGAGATGCCCATGTGGTAAGGTATTGAGGCTTCCCGCCCAAAGCCAGGTGAGAGAGCCTAGGAAGCAAATGAGCCATCAGGTGACTTGCAGCCCAGGCCAGCACCCCGACTGCAACCCAAGAAGTGTGACTCAGAGCTAGCCAACTAAGCCACTTCCTAATTCCTGACCCATAGGAGCTCTAAGAATATAAAGGTGTGTTGTTTTAAGCCCATATGTTTTGGGAGAATATTTTTACACAGCACTAGATAACTAATATACTAGGTGTTAGGTGATGTAAGTCTTACTCAATGTTTTAGTTCAGATATTAGAATTATATTCGAGAATTATATATTCATACACACAGACATATATTTAACTTTGAGTAGCAAAAAATTTAAAGAGTTTTTAGTTTACAAAAATGTTTTTATTCCTCCTTAGAACTGTCTACTTTGAAAAGCAAAGAATGCCTCTAAAACCTCTACTTTGCATACACAGTAGGGCAAATACTTGGATTTATTCTGTCCCCATTTTTGTGTGTTTAAGAGAAAGAAACTTCAGAATTAAGAAGTAGGTCAAGATATGAGTGGGGCTTCCCTGGTGGCGCAGTGGTTGAGAGTCCGCCTGCCGATGCAGGGGACATGGGTTCGTGCCCCGGTCTGGGAAGATCCCACATGCCGTGGAGTGGCTGGGCCCGTGAGCCATGGCCACTGAGCCTGCGCTTCCGGAGCCTGTGCTCCGCAATGGGAGAGACCACAAAAGTGAGAGGCCCGCGTACCGCAAAAAAAAAAAAAAAAAAAAAGATATGAGTGAAACTTACAGGAACATCTTGGAGCAGGTGACCAGCCCTGGCTGGTGCACGTTGCTACATTTCCCTGGATCACAGGAGCAAAGCCACTTTTACACTTATAAGTGATTTCATATTCACCTCTGTATTTGGCTAATTGAGGTGTGTGAATACCATTTGGAATATCAGGAGGATCACATGTTATTTCTGAAAAGAAAAAAGGTATGTGTACAATATAGAAATAACTATCCATTAAAAATAATCAAGCATATAAAAATATAAAAGTGGATGTTATTTGTTCTTAGTACAGCACAAAAGGTCATGAAAATGAGCACAGCCTCATGCCCTTCCTGCTGTATCACTCGTATTTCCCTCCATTGTATTTCTCATCTAATGTATTTGTGCCCCCTGGATTCTTGAATCCTCTTTCTCCAAAGCCAACACATGCTTCATGATATTCCATACCTGGCAATGAATTCTTGGTATATCACTTCAGCTATTCTTTCCACTTTCTGCAAGTTCCTCAGCTTCTGTCATTCTCACAAGTACTATTTACAAATATTCTGAGTCTCCTCCCCGCAAACGCTTGGTTGGATAGTATACCCCAGCCCCTTTGAAGTAGACATAAACACATGGCTTGCATAGGACAACGAAATGAATATGGAAGTAATATGTTTTCCTTTAGGGAGGAACAGTCATTGTGACTGTAACAGTCATTGTGTGAATTTTTATGTTCTCTTCCCCACAGCTGCAGTGATTAAAGGAAGAACATAGAGGGCTTCCCTGGTGGCGCAGTGGTTGAGAGTCCGCCTGCCGATGCAGGGGACACGGGTTCGTACCCCAGTCCGGGAAGATCCCACATGCCGCGGAGCGGCTGAGCCCGTGAGCCATGGCTGCTGAGCCTGCGCGTCCGGAGCCTGTGCTCCGCAACGGGAGAGACCACAACAGTGAGAGGCCCACATACCACAACAACAACAACAAAAAGAACATGGAAAGGTGATGTCTCCATCCCCTGATTCTTACAATGAAAATGATGAGCAGAGACCCTTCTGACCTACACTGGAAGTGAGCATGAATAGGAGATACACTTTAGTGTATTAAGCCACTGAGATTTTGGAATACATTTTTCTTCCTGTAATAGAAAAACCGAACCCAGGATTTGAAAAACCTTTTATAGAAAGGGCCAGATGAAAGGTCTCTGATGTAACTACTCTGCTCTGCCATTGTAGGGCAAGCGTAGCCATAAACAATACATACACAAATGCGCATGGCTCTGTTCCAATAAATCTTTGTTTACAAAAAAGGGGACAGGCTGGATTTGACACGGGGATTATAGTGTGTTATCCCTTTACCTAGTTTTTCCTAATTTATAAAGCTTTTCTCAGTCACTTATGTCAACTTTGCTATATCTCAACAATGGAGCAATTTGCAATATTCCTTTTCTAATAAAATATCATGCTTTTTAACTATTGTAGAAATGTTACAGAGCCATCTATAATGGTGCCATATTGTATTTTGGGCTAAAAACCTGTGGTGGACATTCAGCATTGCCTGAAATTCATTTGTTTATATGCTCCTAATTTACTTTTGTTTCCATTTCCCGAAGTCAGTGACCCACAGTCTCCTTACTTTGCTCAAGGCGCCTAATACAATTGCTCTCTCATCAACAGATAATAAGTCCTTGCATTCACAGGAAACAATTGAGACTACCAGTCGTGAGTTCCCTAGCGTTTTTTTCCCAAGATTTCTTCAACTTTAGCTGCATCTATCCTGGACTTAAGCCTTTCCCTTAGTCTTTGATAATAAGGTGTGTTGTTGTTGTTGTTGTTGCTGCTGCTGTTGTTGTTTGTTTCTTGTGTGTGTTCAAATTCAAGACAGCTTCTCAAACTTCTCATTTTTCCATGGATGTTGAACCATTGTTTATTTCTTCTCTCTCTCTCATTTTGTCAACCACTCTGTCTTAGACGGATATGAAAACTTCTCCCATTTTAAACTCCTTCTCTCTACCCTTTGTCCAAGTTTAGGTAATTGTTGTATCATTCTCAGCCTATCCATAGGGACGCTGTCAGCTGGGTTGTCTGAGGCACCCACCTGGGCTGTACTGCTTGTGTGGAGCCTCCACAGACATTTCCCGACAGGAGTCAATGCTGTGGGTGGACCAGCCCTGTGGTTCTTATTATGATTGCAAGAGGCCCCTCAGCAACAATCATCAGGAAACTCTGAAGAACAAGATTTATTACTCACAGGTCAAGTATTACTCAAGTGTACCCAGTACACCTGAGCAGTGTACCCCACAGTGAGGTCAGAGGTAGAAAAAGAGAGAAAGAGAAAGAGAGACAGAGACAGAACGAACTTGCAGCTCTGTTTTTATTAGGGTCACAGAGTGGGTGTCTACGGTTCTCAGGTTCACCCTTTATTGGTGAATTTAAAGCAGAAGAGTGGGAATTAGGATGAGGGAAGGGAAAAGCTGTCAGTTATCTAGGTCACCCAGGGCTTTCTATAAAGGGACCTTCATGGGCACGGCAATCTGGTTCCTTAACTAGTTATTTTGACAGTAGCTGTGTCATACAGCTGACAGTATGTTTACTCAAGATAAATGCCTTTAAAATGTATGCCTTGGGGCTTCCCTGGTGGCACAGTGGTTGAGAGTCCGCCTGCCGATGCAGGGGACACGGGTTCGTGCCCCGGTCCGGGAAGATCCCACATGCCGCGGAGCAGCTGGGCCCGTGAGCCATGGCCGCTGAGCCTGTGCGTCCGGAGCCTGTGCTCCGCAACAGGAGAGGCCACAACAGTGAGAGGCCCGCGTACCGCAAAAAAAAAAAAAAAAAAATGTATGCCTTGGCAATCAAAAGTTTAATGTCGCAGACACTTACACTACACTAAGGTATTATATTCCTCCTCCCATTTATTCTTCAACCTGTTTCCATCTGGCTTCTCACACCACCATTGTGCTGACATTGCTCTGACAGAAGTCACCAATATCCTACAATTTCCAAATTCAAAAATCTTTGTATTCCACATATTACAGTGTCTGGTGTATATTATTGGCTAAACTCTGTAATATTTGACACCGCTGATCACCGACTTCTTGAAGTTCCCCAGTGCATTGCCTTTTTATGTCCTACTTCTCCTTATCTTTGTCTGAACAACACGATTTAATTTTGTTTAGTTTACTTATAGTTACTCCTCTTCTTCCACCACTCCACTTAATTCTTAGGCCCAGCCTATTTTTCCAATCGCATCCCCTACCACTTTCCTACTTATTTTCTGTGCTACCACCACACTAACCTTCAGTCTGGTTTTCACACATGCCAAGCTTAGGCCTATCATTTGCACTTTCTGCTCCTTGTGTCTTGAACGATTCTCCTCTAAATCTTCATAGCGATGCTTATCACCACGCCAGAAACATCTTCCCTGAAGACCCTGTAAGTGTTGTATGAATGAAGAGAGATGCCTTGTACTTGGATCTACATGAGTATTTGTCCTTGATTTTGTTGTTTTCCTCATCATATTCTCTGTGTAATTCAAGACTTGTCCATGACATAAAGCTTCCCTGTTATGCTAATAAATTCTTCAGTCCATATATCCAGTTGCAGCTCACATTGGACAGGTCCATGTGTAAAACTCAAAAGCATACTCAGCTTATCATATATCAAACTAAATCATCATCCTTCTTTCAGTATATGCTTTTCTTCCTGTATATAACATTGGAATTTGTGACACAAGAACCTCATGACAGAAGCCTGGAAATTTACCCCTATATTCCTTCCTCCACATCACTTCAAAATTCAGTCAAACACCATGTTCTATAAAGTTGGTATTATTGCTTATATATCTCCTCCCTTTCATAAGACACCTCCACTGTGTATGGTCAGCTTTTAGAGGTAGTACAGTAGTCTCCTAATTGGTCTTAACTTTATATTCCATTCTGCCAGATAAGCTTCAGTATGCCTCTGTTGCTAACATGATTAGCAACGATTATATTAGAAATAATAGAAATTACATGTGATCACCTAAACACAAGTTTTATGTGAAATAGGTCTTCACTAATTAACACTAACTTCAAATGAACCTTAAATGTGTTCATTTATTCTTTTCTGTTTTTTCTCTTTCACTACATTCTGCTATATCTATCATATTTTCATATACACATTGAAGTCCAGTTTACATGTCTTAGTTTTGTTTGTTTTCTTTTTTTTTTGCAGTACGTGGGCCTCTCACTGTTGTGGCCTCTCCCGTTGCGGAGCACGGGCTCCGGACGCGCAGGCTCAGTCACCATGGCTCACGGGCCCAGCCGCTCCCCGGCATGTGGGATCCTCCCGGACCGGGGCATGAACCTGTGTCCCCTGCATCGGCAGGCAGACTCTCAACCACTGCACCACCAGGGAAGCCCCATGTCTTAGTTTTTACAGCTGAACTGAGTACCAAAGTTTGAACTCAAAAGTCACAATATATAAATAAACGTGTTTCACTAAGATACCTACTAAATAATATTGGGAGATTTTGTTAAATTATTTAAGAGTAGAAGAACTTCTAGGGATCTCCATTAAAATAATCATGATCTCCATTAAAATAAATAATGTTATTAAAACATTGCCAGGGCAATGTTTAAGAGAAGTTAGCCTAGGTAGGTGCTTCTATTAAAATAATAATAATAATAATAATAATAATAATATTTGAGACTGTCTGAATATGTAAGGCCAAATTTTTTCTACTTTTAGAAGCAACCATTAAGCATCTGAAATAAAAATAATTAATTCAAGGTTAACACTCTGTTGTGAATCGTAAAAAATCCAGTCTGTACAGGGAACAGAGAGATTTGCATCAAAGGTGGCTTTTATTTAACAGGTCTTGGTACTTTTATTTATTCCTGTGAGTGACTTGTTGTCAGAGACTACCCCTTATTGGATACAGAGACCAAAGTTTTGACAAATCACCCTCAAATAAAACCCCTGACACGTACAAAACATAGACCAGATAGAAGACAATTTAAGTGTTTTATCCTAGACTATTTTATTTAAATTTACTTTTATGACTTAATTCCAAATTTCTTATAGAGTTCTACAAAATAAGATATGTAGATCTGGAATTTATCATTATCAGCAGGTAGATCCTTCCAATGTACCATGAAAATAGGGAGAGGTATTTGTGTCATTAGCTGAGGTAAGAGAGTGGAGTTTCTTTTAATAAAAGACTTCTCTATATCTAGTTAATGTAAACTGCATTTTAATAAAATGAAGCATCTTTAAGAGACAGAACATGCTTATCTAATTTGGGGTGAACCACTCTTTACTTATATTGATCTTTAGCAAATTATCTTGTAAAAGAGAGAGTACCAATCCTAATCCTGGTATCTCTCTCGCTAAAGAAAGCAGGACCTTAAAGCATACAGTCTTGAATTTTTAAGTTATGACTTGTGACTGGGAAAATGAACTTTTAAAAGGAAAATGTCTTATAAATGTGGATTCTTTAATGTGTGTGTGTAAAGGAGTCTAGTTTTAAGAGAAGTAAGCCTAGAAATTGTAGTAACACTGTGGGAAAAACAGAGATTTCCCACTACTAATACGGATCTGTTCTAAGGAACAGTTTTAAGTAGGTAGGTAAGTGACCAAGAAAAAGGAATAATTCAATGACTTCTACGTCATGTTATCCTGAGTCCTATGTCCAAGTAAAATTGAATTCCTGAAGCTTTACTTTGAATTCATTGAAACCTGGGATTCATTGAAACTTTGTTCTAATGTTTATCCTCAATACAGGACAAGAGTCCTGATATAAAATAAGTGGTTTATAAGCTCTATTTTGGTGACTGGATGGATAGAAGAGGGACTCTGGAAGTAGCATATATGGCAGAGTTTGACACCAGAGAACTTGTGCATCCACCTTCTTTGCTCAGGAGCCACGAATGCCACGGAGATAAACAGCTGGACTCCACACAGCATCAGCCTCACACAGATCTCATATGGTTGTGTAACCGAGCAGGACCCTGTGGGGCCTTCCCGGGACAGACCCCTCCCCCATATCCTCTGCTGTAGTTCCTCTCTGAACTTCCTAGATAGATAATAGTATCTGATGCACATTTCCTGAGTTGTTTTACACATTTGAAAACCCCACCAAATGGAAGATGTTAACTACTTGATGACCATGAGCATGTAGTCCCCAGACCTACTGGAGCCTGAGGACTGATGATGTTAACCCCTGTGGCACTGCCCTGTTACCTCACCATCAACCAATCAGATAACTGATTGGGTTACGATCGGCTATTCTGCTGATTGATCAGCAGGAGCTGATCACATACCCTGAGACACCTCTCCCTCACCCGGCCTTTAAAGATGCTTTGCTGAAACCCATTGGGGAGGCTGGGCTTTTTGAGCACTAGCTGCCCTGGACTCTTTGCTTGGTACCTTACAATAAATGCTGCACTTCCCTTCACCACAACCTGGTGTCAGTAGATCAGCTTTACTGTGTGCAGGTGAGCAGACCCAAGTTTTGGTTCGGTAACAGTTATCACTGTCTTGTGTTCATTAACTTCTTTCTAAATATTTTCTTAACAATGCTTGAAAGTGAAGGTCATTCAGGAGGATGTATTTTCCAAGGAGCTGCTTGTGGGCTCAACTAAATTTTTTTAAGAATAAAATCAGCTCAAAAGCTATCTCTAGTTTTTGTAAAAGAGGATCACCAAAGCAAGGTTTATATATGTTATTACGAATAGCATGATTTAAAGTTCAGAGGGCTCTTAAGAGGTGAAGATCACAGTGTGGCAATACCTGTAAAAGTCACCCTCTTAGGAAGTCACTTGTCTCGGATGTCATGTGTGACAATACTGTTACTTGTTTTACTCGGTGAAGCAGCCCTCATCAAAAGTAACTCCTTCCTTTTCATAAGTGTTTGCAAATAACTCAACACTCTTATTACCATGCTATAGCTGTATCTGCCTGCTCTTCTTATGACTTCTTACATTCCTCAACTATTTGTTGATATATTTTTCTCTTCTAAGCCATGATAGTTGAAACTATCCCTTTCTAAATGAGGTAGGCTAAGCAGAAAACAAAAAAGCAGACATAATTTCTGGTGGGCAAAGAGCACAGTCGAAACGAACTCTTTGAGTCTGGGTAACATCCTTCCCTTACAAAGCCTAAAAGAGGAGCTGTTTTCAGCACCATCACCACAGTTGATTCATATGAAGCCTGTGCTTAATGAAATCTCCAGTTTCTTCTACTTAATTCCATTATCCATGGAGGATTACCTCATCTGGTATTAGTATAATTTACTTTTTAAAGTGAAATGTTGGGCTTTACGAGAGGACTCTAATTATGTGAGAGGTACATATACCTGGGGATTGGGAAACCTGTTACAGTCCTGGCTCTGCTCTAGATTTGCTTTGTGACCATAGACCAAAGATTTAATGAGCTATTGAACTTTTCTGGTCCTGTTTACGTGTATCTTCAGAGTGAGAGAATCACACCAATTGATCTCAAAACAGGCCTTGCACACATAAAATGTTATGTCTCTGTAATAGTTGATTCCTATAAGCATTAATACTCCATTGTGAGAAAAAATAAACTGCTTAACCATAAAGAGTATATGAATTAAAACAACTGGTAAAAATATACAGCAAAGGATATAGAAGAGAAACATAGCATTACCTTTACATAAAGGAACTGGGGTCCATCCAAATTCAGTGCATACGGCATCTCCTCTTTCACCATATCCGAAACCTTTTGTACATTTATACTGAACTCGTTCATTTGCCTTATAAATTTCCTTCCGAGGTATAGGATAACCATTTAAAATGGTTGGTTGTTTGCAGGAAATTTCTAAAGAAAAGGGATTAAATTCCAACAGGTTTGTTATATATTAAAGGACTGTGTCCCAAACATAATTATATAAAGATACAACTCTTGTTTCCATTAGGTAAATCAGACAACTAAACAAAAGTCCTGTTTTGACTTGAATGCTTGGTGAATAATTCATCGGTTGTTCTTAACATTCATTTTTGAAGTAAGTAAAAAGTCTGATTTAAATCATGTTGCTAATTTATTTAGTTTGGGGATAAATTAGTCCTCTTGAAATAAATAGTGGCCAGTAACATTCATCAACTGTATATATAAAATTGAATACAGAAATAGGTTTAGGGCTTCCCTGGTGACGCAGTGGTTGAGAGTCTGCCTTCCGATGCAGGGGACACGGGTGCGTGCCCTGGTCCGGGAAGATCCCACGTGCCGCGGAGCGGCTGGGCCCGTGAGCCATGGCCGCTGAGCCTGCGCGTCCGGAGCCTGTGCTCCGCAACGGGAGAGACCACAGCAGTGAGAGGCCCGCGTACCGCAAAAAAAAAAAAAAAAGAAAAAAAGAAATAGGTTTAATGTGATATGTATTTTCACTGAGTGACCTGTAAAAATTACATATATTTTTAGTTATTGATAATAGAGTAATTGTTGACAAAACACCTTGTCAAAGAAATTAATATATCTCATTGTTATTACATCTCCAAAAAGCAACTGATCAGCTTGTGTGGTTTTGCTATCCATCCAAGTTTTCCGTCCAAAAAAAAAAATAAAGAGCTGGCCATCATCTTTCATACTATCGTCACTCCAAAATTTTTCTCTGGGACTCCAGCAACAGTGACTAATTTCCCAGATCTTATTCTCCCTTCATCTTAATCTTTTTATCCTATTTGTAACTTAATGATCTTTTCTTCTTGTCACTTTATTGTTCCATTTAAAATGCTTCATTGATTCCCAATTCAGTCTGTATAAAAGCCTAATTCTTCAGCATGGTGTGCCCCGCAGAACCTTGGACTGCCAATCTTCACTCCATCACTAACTTCTTCCCTGCCTCCATCCTAAGTTAAGGTCCCTGAGAACAGTGGGAATAGGGGAGCTTCATGCTCAAAGAGGCCTCAAGGCCATTGTCCCTTCCTCTCCACTAACTTCTTCTGACTGGTTTGCTTTTGCCCTCCTCAACTTCATCTGAAAGATTCTCATTCTTCCTTTAAGACTTATCTTCTGCATCAGTCATTCCAGAAAGGTTTAACTAACCACAGAAATTTAGTTGCAAGAAATAAGTCCCATCCATGAACCTCTAGAGTATACAGTAATTGCTACACTGAATATAAATATGTTTGCCATTATTAACTCGAAGACCTAGTTTTGTAAAAAAGACTTCCTAGGAAGAGGGACGCTTCTCTCTTCATCTCACTGTAGGACAGACTAGACTAAGAAAGTGTAAATAATTTGGGGATTTTAGATAATGTTAAAAAACAAATATGGCAGAAATGTCTGCCAAAGAAATACTGGTCAAACGAAGTATGGTACTTTTAAATAAATTGACCAAAATATATTATTACAAAAGCCAGAATCATCATATTGGCCATCGGGCACAGGTCAGTAGTATTAAAACTAAAGAAATGCTAACTTCTAGCTAACTATGGAAATTTTTTTTAAAGACAAAGATTTATTTAGTGGATTCAATTCAGTTCAGCAATATTTATGCTAAACTCCCAGTGCAAGTATAAAACAGGGGCACTTCCTAGAAGTGTTATTCAAAAACACAATGTGATCATGACACATCAATAGAAATAAATAATGATAGTTTTTCAAATAAAAAACGACCCATTCTGGAGTTTTAATATTAAACTTGTAGCAGAAATGCTTAAGATTTTATGTTAGTCAATTACAATTTAATTATAGTTAAGAGCATGGACTTTAGTGTCAGATAACCTACGTTTAAATCTTACCTCTACCATATATGCCATGATAATTTTGTACATGTGATTTAATTTCTTTGCACCATGATTTCCTCAATTATAAAATAGTGGTGAAAACAGTACATAAATCACATAGTCATTTGGAAGGTAAAATAGATGACGCGTGTAAAGAACTTAGATCACTTACTGGGAAATAGTAAGTGCTGAATAAATGCTAGTGAGTTAGTATTTTTCAGATTCTGTAGGATGCACAGTGTTTTGAAAGGCATATTTTCATGAAAAAGAAACTAAACTCATTCAAATAATCAAACAGTAAGTGTATCTTACCTACACATTTCGGTTTTTCTTCACTCCAAATACCATCTGCTGAGCAATGTATTTGTTTAGGTCCATCAAGTATGTAGCCTGAATTACATTCAAACTGTATTGCTTGTCCAAAAGTATATACTTGGTCTGGGTCCAGGGCACCACTGAAAATTTTCCCATTCTCTGGTTCTGTTACTGGTAAACACTTAACAACTGAAAAAATAAATACAAATTTTTCTAACAGAATTGGAAAATTTTATTATGAAAAATGAGTATATAGAAATATAACATATATATATAACCAATAGCAAGCTTGGAGAAAATTAAACTTTTTAAAGATGTATTTGATATACCTGTTAGCCGGAAATAAATTCTACTAAGTAAAAAAACCCCAAAAAAACAAACAAAAGAAAACTGTAAGTTTATCTCTGATTCTTTTCTATGAGAGTGAACAAAGAAAATTACTACTTTGAATTTTTGAATGACAGTTTATATATTTTGTAGTAGCAAACAAGTGTTTCTTAAATAATTGAGAAATATAAAGTTTGGGATAATTAAATACAAAATTTCCATTTAAGTCCCACAATAATATAAAACTGTATCCCTAAAAGGTGTAAAAGCAAACTTTCTGATTATGTTTATTTCAATAAATAAATAGTCTTTAATTTTCCTTTTTCTGCATCAAAATAACTTGAGCACTTTTTTGATTTTCCTTAATATTTTCCAGTATCCCTTAGCTTATGATATTCAATCTTTATTTTACAATGATCACCCAGGATACTTGTTAAATGGAAATTCTATGGCTGCCCTACCACCCCAGGGATACTGATTCCATACATCTTTACTAACCAAAAATTTCAGTTTCTAAGAAGCACCCCAGGCGATTCCAATGTGGATGTTCCTTAGAACATTGATGTCCTTCCCCTCATTTCCGCAGATGAAAGATCCACTCTCTTTTTCAGACAACGGGATTTTTGAGTCATCATGTTTTTTCTCCTCCCCCTCCCCCCTCCCCTTCTCCCTCTTCCGCTTCCTCCTTGTTTTTCTCTCTCTTTCTCTGTCTCCCTTTCCTTCTCTCTTCTTCTCCCTCTCTCCTTACTCCTCACCATGGAACTTTGAAAAACAATTCTGATTGATCTCTTATTTTCATGATGACTAGAGACTGGAATTACTAGTTCAAAATTTGGGAACAGGATGTACATTTTCTCATTCTCATTGTTTGCTTTATGGATCTGTAAGAAAGGACAGAGGTCTTCCTTAGTTCCTGCCTCTTTTCAGTACAACTAAGACCAGAGGAAAACTCCCCTTGCCAGGCAAGAGGGAGGAGGTGGCTAAATCATGTTCTCCACTTCAGCCGCTACCAGAGATCCCTGCACTGGGGTCGTTATTTGGGGGAGTGCCTCTCCGTGAATAAAGTTGAAATTCTCAGCTTCATTTTGATGTGATACTTGTGTTATTTCTAGTGGTTAGGATCCAAAAGGAAAAAAAAAATAGATTTTTCTAATCTGTAATACATTAACCATTAGATCAGATGAGCCTGTATTTATATTTGGTTATTGAAACACATAATACTGTAGCAATAAAAGGACTAGATATCCACTCTGTACTACAGTAGAATCCACAAAAATAATTTCAGTAAGAAATATTTAATTATAGACTTTATGAATATTTGATGTAAGACATTTCAAAAAATCCTAATATTTTAAGTGTATGTTTTAATATACTTGTAAATCAGTTTTACATCTACCTTCACATACGGGAATATTATTGGTCCATCCATTTGATTCACATTCACGGAAATTCATCTCGCCCAGCATCTGATACCTGAAAACCAACAATAACGGAGTTGTGAGCTAATGCATGTTTATGCCCACTTTTAAGTTTGATACCATTTCATGGAAAATTAACAGCATATACTTCCCTCCTTCCTTTCTTAAGAAAGGCCCTCAAACCCTCAGGTGTATGGACTTGGAATAATCATAACCCTTGGTTCATGACACAAAGTCATTACTGTTTCATGCACAATGCACTTTTATTCCTTCATTCATTTATTTTTTCACTAATGAGGTACATTTAACAATGTAATAAGCTCCACGAACAATCACCAAAAACAGAAGATAAAAACATGATAGTAAACAACAGGTCACTGTATGTCACCCCCGTCCACTCTTTTTCCATATTTCTATCCATACTCCTACCCTCCATGATTGTGATATTTTCTGGATGCTTTGGGCTTTTTACATGATCAAGGATAGTGCTAACAAAAATGTCTTAGTGTGGCTTATTTTCAGCACTGGTCTCCATCTCCCTATCTCCATCCCCGAGATCCGAGATGCTTTCCAGAGTGCAGTCACTGAGTCAAGTTGGCTTATAGAACTCATTCAATGTCGAATTATAGTAACTCATCAAGTCTGATCTTAAAACCAAAGATGCTGTACTTTAACGCAAGGTCCTTGGGCAGGTGTACAGTGTGCTGTCATCCCCAGATGCTTCAGATGAAGGCAAAGCATCCTTCTCAATATTTATTACATTGGACGGTTGGAGGCAAAAAACAAAACAAACAAACAAAACCTTTTTCTCAAAAAATAAATAATGGAAGGCATTTTGATAACCACAAAAGAGAGAATTTTGAAAAATGGTCTTTCATGAACTTCTAAAGAATTCTACGTGGACAAATGTTTCCTTTGTCTGCAAATAAGAGTTGTTCTGCAAATTACACAAGTAAAAGAAATTTTCTCCTTCAAAAAACACTGTGTCTTTCTTGGATTGGGATTGATTTGCTCCTACTTCTCTACAGGAAGAAAACATTTCAACAGAGTAAATGAGAGTCACAGAACTTGAAGTCAAACTTTTACTCTGTGCCTCTGTCACACGAAGGAACAAAATAATTGGTTATTAAAGGTTCTTCTCTGGTTCCTCTCTTGGCTCTACCTTATAATGGAGAAAGAAGATTTCCTGGTGAATATTTTCCATCTACACCAGGGACTCATCCACTTGTCCAAATCTCTCTCATGAGTTCTGCAAAATTCTACACAAAACCGCCTAGCGTCACCAGCAAAGCCCATTCACAATTCCTGGGGAATAAAACTAGAATCTGGGGAATAAATCTAACCTTTCCCCCTCCCCCACCCCCACTGTGCTTAGTCTAGTTTCACTGGCTCACAGGGTCGCACCTGTCGAGAAATTGCACCTGGCTCTTCAAACTAGAGTTCCTCCTTCAAAATGGCTGCCCCTAAACTTCAGCTTAGGGCCATGTGCAGACCCTGCACACGACACTCCATCCAAGATGGTGGCATCGGGCCGTGTGCAGAGATGCTGCACCCAGCACTGTGGTCTGGATCCTGAGCAGAGCGGCTGCCCTGCCCCCTCCCAGCTGACAAGACCCTATAAAGCAGCCCTGCTCACTTGCAACCTGTTGGGAGAATGAAGCATTCCTGTGCTATACAGCAGGTTCTTATTGGTTATCTATTTTATATATAGTAGTGTGTACATGTCAATCCCAATCTCCCAGTTTATCCCTCCCCACTCCCCTTTCCCCCCCCAGTAACCATAAGATTGTTTTCTACATCTGTGACTCTATTTCTGTTTTGTAAATAGGTTCATTGATACCCTTTTTTAAGATTCCATATAAAAACAATATCATATGATATTTTTCCTTCTCTGTCTGGCTTACTTCACTCAGTATGACAATCTGACCTATATGTGAATAGAATCTAAAAGAGGGGATATATGTATATGTATAACTGATTCATTTTGCTGTACAGCAGAAACTAACACAACATTGTAAATCAACTATACTCCAATAAAAAATAATTTTTTTAAAAATGAAGCTTTCCTTTGCTTCTGAACCCAACTCAGTCTCATTCTATTGGCTGAAAGAACACCGGGCAGAAGGACCCTTGTTAAGATGACTCGAAAAGGTCAGTAATGCTAGGGCCCATGTACATCGAGGGAGAGAGAAAGATAGAGGAGATTGTCCAAATGTTGGTTTGGAGAAAAGTAAGGGCTTGTGTTTCTGCAACCCCAAGCTGGCAAAATACAAGAAACACTGTGCAGAGGGCCTCTTATAAGACTCCCTCCCTGTAGGAGGATCAAACTGGTCTTCCATATTGAGTATTCTGGTAAGTGGCTAGTATTCAGCTAAATGGGTGCACAGCAGACAAAAGGGGGATGGGACAAGGGGACACACAGGGTGGGTTGGCTGGCAGAAACCGTGGGTACAGTAAACCCACTCTATGTTCAGATTCCACTATTGGGTCAGAAGACTTATATCCCCTCTGATGCTGACCTTACAACAGTCCAAGGACTTTTATTTCACTGACAAATATCTAGTCCTGTTGAAAGCCCAAGCTGGGTGGTGGAGACAGTCGCTCTTACAGGGTCTATGACAGTTTATCCATAGTTAATACAAGACGAACGTGGCAAAGATGAGTTAAACAGAGCCAGAGTCAAAGCATGTATGTCACTAATCTCTTTATTATAGATATTATAATTATAAATATATTTATTACTGAGATTTTATAAATATTATTTATTACTGAGATTCAGGGAATCTAGTAGGAGAAGTTTATGAGTTTTGACTCCTTTTGCTAGGTCAAGGGTGGAACTTAAAGGGACAAGATTAGCCTGGATTGGAAAGGGATATTTCAGAGATTGGGGCAAAAACTCTTTGAAAAATTTCCCTCTGGTAGTGACCAAGGAGAGATTAAGTTATAAGAACTAATACTTATTGGGTGTTTACAATATCCCAGGAACTCTTGTAAGGGCCACAAGTGTGTGTCGTATTTATTTCTCCCACCAATCCTGTGACGCACTTGATATGTTTCTGCTTTTATAAGTGAGGACATGGGAGTAAAGAGATATTTTTAAAATACACATATAGTTATTAAGTGGTAGAGTTTTGGAATATAGGCTTACTCCAAAGCCTAAGCTTTAAAATATTTTATTTTACTGCCTCAATTCAAGAAATAAATGGAAAGAGAATAATGATTCCATGTGTAATTTCTTGATCCCCCTGACATATCAAACTCCTATAATACTCTGCACATAATAGAATGTAGTGAGGACTCATTGCAGTGAATTTTTATTTATATGCATGCTATTTTCCCACTCTCCTATAACTACACTCTCCCAGAGTAATCATAATTCATTTTAATTTTTCAGTGTTGAGGAGATGATAATTGTATCAATATCCTTAATCATTTCCATTATAGTTTAAATTTTCAGGTTGCTTGTATGTTACTTATAAATATGTTCATAGAAAAATATAGTAACCTTAAACACATAAATTAGTACAGTTTCTATTTACTATTTCCATTATGAATTATCTGAATTAGAAGCCTCTAATTTTTCTATTGGCTACATACCCCTCATCACAGGTATAAACAACCTTTGCACCGTATTCAAACCGAGTTCCTACTGCAAGATGGAAAGAACCAAATGGAGTGTCTCCAGGGTGTCCGCAGGGCTTTTCTAAAATTAAAAAAAAAGGATGTAATGTTAGTATGCAGCACGGGGAGTAACAATTTACATGAGTTCGAGGACAGGGATATTTGATATTGTATTAGAGGACAGAATTGAAAATATGGAAAAGTGAAAAATGGCAAAGTTATCTGTACCTTTTGGAAGATGACAACACCTTGTTAAGAATAATGACGATGAAGAATTTGAAAAAGAATAGATACTTGTGTATGTATAACTGAATCACTTTGCTGTACACCTGAAACTAACACAACATTGTGAATAAACTATACTCCGATATAAAATAAAAAGTTAAAAAGAAAATAATGAGGATGTATCATTTTGTATTTAAATGACAATAGTGATAGAATTCAGCCAGCGTTTCCATAGTAGCACCCAGTATTTTCACAACTAAAAGTTTTCACAGATTTCACAAATGTAGGAACGACTTACTCTGACATATCCTCGAAGGATGAAGAGATTGCCACTTTCCATCCTTGCATGCCATTACAATACTCCCAAGAGTTCTGTATCCAGGGTGGCATTTATACGTAGCCTGAGTGCCCTCTCGATATGTTTGTTCAGTCCAAGAACCTGACAGAATTTCTCTTTCTTTTCTTGGAGGGGGTTCTTGACAATCTACAAAAAAATTAAAACACAATAGGTGTTTAAATAACTATTAAAAATGCAGTATGTTTAGGTTATTTTTTATTAAAAAAAAAAACTATACAGGTCCATCCAAATGTAAGTCTTTTTTTTTTTTTTTATTTACTAGATTACTAGTCTGTTATGAAAGGATACAACTCAGGAACAGCCAGATAGAAGAGATGCATAGGGCAAGACTTGGAGGAAGGGGTGTGGAGCTTCCATGTCCTCTCCAGGTGTGTCACTCTCCCAGCACCTCCCTGTGTTCACCAACCTGGAAGCTTCCAAATGCCATTCTTTAGAGATTTTTATGGAGGCTTCATTACATAGACACGATTGATCAAAGCACTGGCCCTTGGTGACTGACTAAACCTCCAGTTCCGCCTCCCTTCCCAGAACCCCTGAGATTGGGGACTGGGGTAGGGTGGGGAGGGTGGGACTAAAAGTTCCAACCTTCTAATCAAGTGGTCGGTTCCTCCTGGCAACCAGCCCCCATCATTTGGTTCTCTAGGGCCTTTCCAAAAATCACCTCATTAACATAAACTTAGGTGTGGTTGAAAGAGGCTTGTTGTGAATAACAAAAGACACTACTTTCACCTCTTGTCCTCTGGAGCTATTTCAGGACTGAGAACAAAAGACCAAAAATTATCAACAAAAGATACTTCCTTTGCTCTGTATTAATTATGAAATTATAAGAGTTTTGGAGCTGTGTGCCAGGAACCATGGATTAAGGCCAAAATGTATATTTATTATTAATCATAATATCACTGTTAGCCTTCATTTATCTGCAAATGTAAGTCTTAATATATATAAGATATATATTTTACTGTACAGAAATTAAATCTACATAGATTTGTAAGAATAACTTTCCAGATAATTATACTTTACTATATTATTCTTAACTGCTGCACTGCATTCTCTAATACTATTCTTTCTTAAATTCAGGAAATATTGGGCACTAATATAAGCTCTGAAGGAAAAAAAATGGATAAAGAGAGAAAATATCTGCTCTCAAAGTGTTTTCACTCTAGTAAGGAGGTTAGTTATTAACTACAAATTCAAAGAGATAATGTTTCCGGGTTTCCAAAATCTTCATCAAGCTCTTGTACCAGCTGCTATACTCCTATTCTGTATTATCTCTTGAAGCTCAGTAACCTTGGAACTGGAGAGGTCAAGTGTATTGTGTAAATGTGATTGACAATCTCAAATTGAAACCCACTCTGGCAGTTTAGCAATTAGAAACCAGCGGAGGTGAAATGGAATAAAATTGAATCCTTACTTTTTTCAGAAAATTGTAGTTATGAACAGACATATATAATAGGTACGTGTATATAGACGGTTAAAAAGTATTAAAGAAGAGCAAAAATATAATTACCATAAATATTAAGGTAATGTTTTCTTCTAGAAGAAAGGAAGGGGTATTAATCTAGAAGAAACGCAAGGGTATTTGGGGGATGCTGGGAATGCTCTACTTCTTGACATGGGTAATTATAACTATTTTAAAATACAGTACATTCATATTTTATTCACTCATATACTTCACAATAAAGATACTAAAGTAATAGAATCTGCATGTACCGTATGATTCTTTTTTTCCAAAAAAGTAATTCATTAATAAAATGACATATAAAGAAGGGAATACATAAAATTAGTAATGAAACTCATGCCTACTGATTATAATTGCTAATCTTTTTAATACTTCTTGCTGCTTAGTTTAGATACAACTACCCTTGATATTAGGGTGATTTCATTAGTTGACTTTTAACACATTACTTTTAAATTGGCAAATTCAGATACTTCTCACCATATATATATTTATTGATATAATTTTCATTGTTAAACTCCTTTTCTTACTTGGTTTTATAAGAATGGTTTAACATTCTATTCTAGAATTTCTTTTTGTAAAGGCAAGGGGAAAAAATAATCAACGGAGCTGGATCCCATTACAAACACATTCTACATTTCGTAGAACAGAAACTCCATATGAAACTTCATTTTTGTGTAATAAATAACACTTGTATGGGCTTTCATATGCACTAATTTTTCTTTGACTTTTTTGCAAATGTTTAGCACATTTGTTAGGAAACTTTGTAATCGATGATTCCACATTAGTTTTGATTTCTAAAATTTAAGTAAACATACTTTTACTCCACTAGATGGTGCTAACACCCTACCATAAAACAACACAAACCGCCTGCACCTCTTCCTACCAGCAACCCTCTTTCCCCCAAAAACCCCGAGTTTTTGGTTTTGTTTTTTCAACTTAAGGATGTTTTTACATGGAAATTTTGTGTTTAACTACAGGATAATATGTGTGTTTTCCACTTTCTAAATTCAGATCCACTTCATGGCGTTTAGGTTACTGGAAAAATTAATTAAATTTCAAATGTAGATGCCAACATTGTGAGTGGAGTTGAACCACTTTTCACTAATATATTAACATTTTGATAAATTTAATTCCTATCCTTTTATTAAGCTCATGCAAGGAAAAAAGTAATAAAATTTTCTTATCAATTAACTTATTCAATTTAAATGATTTTTATTAAAGCAATGCATTTACCCAAAGAGTAATCATGTGTTACTTGCTTTTAACACCCAGACATAAAAGACAAGGATACACCTCTTTCATACCGTCTTTCTACCAGATTCTCACAATATTTACTCTGTGTATACATATTTACTACATATAAAGAGCTCTCATATTCATTACACTTTTTACTTCAAATGATATTTAAAACTCTGGTGCTTTTTCCACAAACTTTATTTATTTATTTATTTTGGTGTATTTTTCTTTATTTTTTTTTACTGGAGTAAAATTGCTTTACAATGTTGTGTTAGCTTCTGCTGTATAATGAAGCAACGGACAAAGGATTAATCTCCAAATATACAAACAGCTCATGGAGCTTTCAGCCACTTCCTCCAAGTGGTCCACTTACCTCTAGGCAAGGTAGGCAAGACACCCCACTACCCCATCTCTGTCATTTCCCCTCAGCCCCTACTTTACTTCCTTCACAACATAATTCATGGTTCATAGTTATGTTTATGTATCTATCTTCGCATCAGAATGTAACTTCCCCAAGAATAAGGACCGTCACCACAATCCGTCAAAACCTACCCATGATGTCATCACAACCCTGATATATTTCTCTCTCTTCATTGCACCTCTTACAAACCAACTTCTTAGCACCACCCTACTCCATTCTTTCATTCCAGTTTGAGCATCTTGCCTTCCCTAAGTGACCCTACAGTGTTTTCAGTTATCTCCATCAAAATACTTTATATGATAAAATACAATAATCGTCCCTTCTGTTTTGCCTCCTAAGTGACCTCCTGTCGGAAAGCGCTTGTCACGGTGCCTGGTACTTAGCAGTCACTCAAGAGAAAAAAGATGATCATTGAATGAGCAAGTAGATAGATGAATGAATGGATGAGTGAATGTGAAGCTATCCCGAAGACATTCAATTTTATCTGTAGATTATGGATAACCTGGGGAAAAGGCATTGTAGACGGTAACAAACATAAAAGATAAGGGAACAAATGTTTAGTGCACTTAAACCTCTGTTGCATGAACCCAAGAAATCTAACATCTGTAAAATTCCATTCTACATCCTATGTGTCCTATGTTTGAATGTATGTTATACTTTTTGAAGTAAGGTATCATTTTAATTTAGCTCAAAAAACTTCGGGGAACCTTTGAAGGAGCATTTCTATAATCACTTTTCTATCTATTACAGTTCTGTTTTACAAGGGTTAGCAGAAACTTGGCTCTCTCGGTCAAAATGTCAAAACAAATAAAAGTGCTCTGTCACTTCTTTTTCTTTCCCTTCCTTTTTATTCGTTTTGTGATTTTTTTCTCTGTCCCATTACTTTACTCTCTCTGAACCATTTTTTATAGTGTTTCCTTATAACCTTAAGCTAGAACGTAACACTTTAGTTTTTCAGGGGCATTGCGCCCGTTTTGTACACTGTGTTCTGAGACTGGTTAAAGCTGTTAAGAAGTGGGCAAAGTGCACATTAGTTAAGTGAGCACGGGGTAGGCTGGTTGGCAGACTCTCACAGGCAGGCAGGTGGGGATGGTGTGTGGGGTGAGGAGAAGGAAACAGAGCCGGGAAGAAGGAAACATGCCCAAGGCTGTGAAACCGTCAGGGATGGAGGGGATAAAACAAGTGGGCCAACTCAGACCGAGGCTCCAGCCCTAGCAACCAAAGAACCAAAATAAAGAATGCTCCCTAAACTGTGCTTCCACGTATATTTGAAAACTTACTTCTAGCTAAGAATACTGTTAGCAATACTTAAATAATTTAGTTCTTATTTGAAATTACGTGCAGGCAGAAGAGTAGCAAGTGCATTCCCAGGCTGTGCCTAAACTTAAAGTCAGCAAGGCTCTCGCTCTCGTGACATTCCTGGGGGTGTTTCCTCTACCCCTGGTCAAAGTACCCACGAGACTGCTTCCCCTATCAGATCTTCCTTCCTGAGAAAACCTCATCTTCCAGGATTGCTGGGTCCTGTTCTTACCTCATCCTCATTCAGTTCTACCTCTGCCCATTAAAATTGTTGCAGAAAACTTATCAGACAGAAAACTTACTGTGGATAATAATTCACATAAGTGTGGTGCATAGTACTAAACTTAACTGTCCCAACTCTTACACAGAGTATTGTCACTCCACATAAGGTTCAGACTGGTTGAATTTATGGTATTATTAATATGTAAAACATTTTAGGAGAAGGGAAGATGTTGAAGACAATTGGGCCATTGCTCCACTTTAGATCCCACTGTATAGGTAAATACCCACACTACTACCTCTGAAAATGTGGGATTTTTTTTGGAGATGGGGAATTCTTATTTATCACACTGGAACTGAAACATAGAATTTAGGATTATAAACCGCTATCACAAGTTTTCTGGATTAGATGAATATACATAATATTCACATCTATCCTTAAAAAAGAGTAATTTTTATGAATTTATAATTAATTCTTATGATCATAATATTGATTTTTTTGTATTAGTTAATTCAAATTCAAAACCATCTTGTACTTGAAACAATATAGTAAAAAGAAATAAACTCTCCTCTCTCTGTTGGAATAGAAGCTCTCTGATATGTAACATATTTCAGGTCCTGAAAGAACATTTTTGCCCTTTAAACCTCCAGAATTAGAAAACACATCTCTCCAAACAACATAGCCAGCATGGACATATTTCAGTTGTGTTTTGATTTATTTACTGTAATCAGCCTGGAATTTGGGGGCCGTGGCTAATTTCAAAGAGTATACGCTTTTTGGATCTTAAATCTAAAAGTTCTTGAAAAGCTTGGTCACAAGATATTCCAGAAAGCAGAAACGATGTGGTATAACTCAGGAACGGTTACTCTGAACTCTGTAAATCTGACCCGGCTCTTAGTAGCCTGGGGTGACCTACCCCGCAAGCAGCTGACGTTCCTGTACAGCTAGAGATGAAGACGCAGACCACCTATTGCGTTAAAAAGGTACTGCTTGGTCTCCAATATCCTTTTCTAAAAAGGGGGAAAAATAGAAAGTTGAGCTTATAAATTCTTGCTGTTGGTTCCTACTCCTCTTTAGTAGTGATTAGTATTTTTGAGGAATGTTCACTCTTAACAGGATGGAGACCACTTAGGAAAGGCTGAAATGCAGTTTCTAGTTGAGTAAAGCAGATCGTGAGAGTATACACAACTGTCTTTTCTCAACTTAGCATTCAGTATTCAGTTTAGTATTTCTCAGTTTCTCAATCTGTATTCCATCGTCATTTCTACATGGGAGACAAAAACAGAGGCAAATGTTGAAGGATATGTGGATAGTTTTAATGATCAAGGCCACTCTGCTGAGTAAAACTTCTGTTAGGGCTAGACTGATGGAATTGGTTGTGCGTTGTGTGAGCTTTTGTGAAAGCCATGAGGCTAATGTACGTGTTACTTTAAATACCAAAGCTGTACTTTATCTGGGAAGTGGCCAGATTTACAGCCACTCTCACTGTAGTGCTCAATTCACCAGCAGAAACTGCTGTCACGTTACAACATACGTTCATGAAATATAAAATACAAGTGAAATGAATCAGCTGGAATCAATTAGGGACGCAGGGAGTTTTTAAATCACTATTATTTAATTTTTATCACTTACACTTTGTAGCACCCAATTTTAATAATATTTCAAATTCCACGTTGTCATCCCTGAAACAGTTTCATTAAATTTAGCATGGATTCTTAGCTTTAAACCTAAGCTAACAAGTCTTCCGTGCACGACAAATGCAATCTACATAAAACCTCAGCAAACAATATGGAAATCGTGAAGCACTAAGAGTATTCCTATTAAAGAAAAGACAAAAACACTTGTGTAAAGAAAAAGATGTTTGCTATTGGTAACATTAGCATTGCTCCAGAACTCTTTGCCAATATAATCATATTTTGGTATATTGTGTTGTAATATTAGTTATTTTTAGTTGTAATGTTCTTATGGACAGGGAAATGATTGTACACCTAGTTTAAAAAGTGGCTGGATATAAGGTTTACAAGCTGAAGATCAAGCAATAGCATATTAGTGTGTATAACTGAGAAAAAGACTATCTTTCAAAAACTCTTAAACACATTTGAGAAAAACCTGAAAAAAATTACTAAAGGATACAACTTAAAAAAGACATCTGGCTTTATTGTCTAGATTGAAAGACCCTCAAGGACAGGGGTTTTTTTTATTTGCTAATATTCCTCACTGCCTAGAGGTTGACCTGAAATAAGCATTCAATTGAAATTTGTTGACCTAGTGAAGAATGTTGGGAATTTATGAATAACTTTAAAAAACGTCAGTCAAACATGTATCACATTATTGGTTACCTATCATGAACTAGGAAACCAAATTTGCTCCAAGAAGAAACTTTTTCATCTATCAAGGAAAAGTGATAGAAGTAAATTTAATTATCCATAAATTCTTACTGGTATCAGCAAAAAACTCCTACACTCAGATTCACTACTCCTAAAGGCTTTCCTACTAGCATATCTTATATCAACCATAGGGGAAGAAAATCCTATTGAGTAACTTTTACAAAGGTTGCATATTCAATTTGTTTTCAAATTTATACATTTTCATTCAAACGATACAAGTGATGGCTGTCTCCAAGACTTTTTAAAGCCATGGCAATATCAATTGTAAATGGTAAATCAATTTTTCTTTAGCAAGAGTTCACATCTCTATCTGAAATAAGTCCAATCATCGCAGCTTGAAGGCTTTTATTGTCTAATTCATTTTCTTGTTCTATGTTCACCTACTTCTTAATATATTCACATAGGCATTTTGGTGAAAATTCTAGGCAAAAAAATTAAATTACATTTTATGATAATCACAAGGGAAATGATCATGACATGTCACATTTTTGGAAAATAATTATTAAAACATTTTCTGAACTTCTACATTAAATAAAATTATGATGAATAATTAGATATGCCATTCAAATAAGCTGCTTATATTTTTTAAACTGAACAGTGTCAAAAGCATCTCACACACTAGGCTACAGCACAGTAATTAAACACATTTTCTAGACCAAATTTTTATTACCACCGTAAAAAGCATGTAAGCAAATGTTTTGCAATACAGAAAAAAAAAAGCCTTCCTTTTTTAATCTTACCTTTTGCGACACAAACAGTCCATAACATAAACCACACAATTGTTGCTGGAAATCTCATTTTGGGGACCCTTCAGGGGCACATCTAGTAGTTGACAGTGCTTAACACCGTGTCAGGCTCTCCTCGGTTAAAAACTATGGAAAGTGCAGGAAACTACTTGCCCCAAAAGGAAGTCCAAACCCAGCTTAGGGATTAAAGCCATTGCTAGATGTCCCGCCCATCAGAAACTTTTGCAAAGTAAAAGAAAACAATCAGCCGGGAGCCCCAGCAGTGCCAGAGTTTGAGCCTGCACTCCCACTGAAAGCTAATGTCGTGACCTGCCCTTGTTTTGTTTTTATAAAACCCAGGCATGTTCTTCACTGGAAACGTTCAGGTTCTTGGAATGTGCATAACTGGTGATATTCTCTGCATTTCGTAAACCCTCCAATTATTTAGACCCCATTCAGATCTACCGTTGGTAGACCTCAGAAGATTTAAATAAATAAAAGCTCTTTCAGAAATCACTTACAGAACTTGAGGTTAGGCAATGCTTTCACAATCAAGACCCAGACAACAGAACTAAACTTTGCCAGGAATGCAGTGCTGGTTGATTTGGGGAGACTGCTTCGCCTGCAGTCCATGAAATTAGTCTTTTAAGGACTTGTTATAAATGTGTGTATAAAGCAACAGGCTCACTCTCCTTAGGTATGAATGAGTTTAATAATTCAAAAATCAAGAAATTGAAATGCTGAATTTTTTAAACTTTGTACTGAAATATAATATGCGTAAAGAGAATGTAAGCAAATGGTTTGCTGAATACGGAGAAAGTGAAGACACACGTGCTGAGAGCACAGAGGTGAAGAACAGCAGTCTCTCAGGAAAGGCCCAGCCTCCACTTCAGTACCCCCTCCCCCCCTACCCCATAACACACTCTCCTGATCTCTGTGAACAGGGGACAGATTTGCCTGGTTTTGTACTTTGTATACATCAGATAATAAGACATTTATTCTTTTGTGCTTGGAGCCTTCCATTAAAAACTGTGTTTAGATTATTCCAGCACACCGTTGGGTGTTGCTGCAGATTATTAACCCTTATTGCTGTTTGATATTCAATTCTTCGAATATGCCACATTTTATTTATCTGTGTGTCTGTCAGTGGGCATCTGGGTAGCTTCTAGTTCGGAGATGGTGCACATAGTTCTGCTGTGAACATCAAATTATGAGGTTTTGGGGAAACACGTGTTCTCATTTCTGATGAGTACATACCTAGGAGTGGAATATTAGGACATAATGTATGCATATCTCTAGGTGTGGTAGGGACCATCAGACACTTTTCCAAAAGGTCTATATCGATTGACATTCCCATTAGCAAGTGTGTAAGTTGCTCCACACCCTCAACACACTGATGTTTTCCATCTTTGTAGTTTCAGACATTCTGATGAGCAGGGAGCAGTAATTCTCTGAGATTTTAATATGCATTTACTGACAAGGAATGAAGTTGAGTGACTTTCATGCCGCAATCGGTCATTTAGCTGAGCCGCAGGCCATTTAAGCAACTTCCTCAAAGTCAAAAGACATTGTGCTACAACCACGATGGAAGCCAGCGATCCGATTCCCTGAATCTTACTTTTAACCCATACAGATCTGCCTTTCAAATGATTTGCTTCCCATACTATTAAATGCATATAAATTAAATTGTCAATAACTCCTTTATATAATTTAAAATGTTATAAATATTTGCAAATGTATTTTAGTAAATACCTTCACATTTATGTGTTTATTTTATAATTATGTAAACATATTCCCTACAGGTTTTTAATGTACATACACAAACACATATATGTTTACGGAGAATTTAAAGTATTTTCAGGAGTGATTTTACTTTACAGATTTTCACTTTATTTGCAGTTGTTGAACATTTAAGATGCCACTCCACTGTTCAAGTGAAAATAATGGCTTCAAATTAATTTCAACAATATCTTTTAGATGTGTTATTTTTACTGTTTTTTCTCTTCTATTTGATTTCAGAGACTGATGGCTAAGTCATCCGTTGAGTGCTTTTGTTTCCTTTTTATCTTCCTCAATATTTTTAAAACCAAGTATTTATTTCAAAGATATTTAGAAGAACATAAGAAAATTACCAACATGTTATTATTTCATAACACAAAGTTGCTATATGGTACAGTAAGTCCCCCAACGAGTTCCATTTCGAGAGCGCATTTGTAAGTCCAACTTGTTCATAAGTCCAACAAAGTTATTCTAGGTATCCAACACAATCAGCTATATAGTACTGTACTGTACTGTAACAGGTTTATAATACTTTTCACACAATACATAAAAGACAAACAAACACAAAAATAAAGACAACATTTTTAATCTTACAGTACAGTACCTTGAAAAGTACAGTAGTCCAGCACAACAGCTGGCATACAGGGGCACGTTCGCATCTTTGAAAGTTCGCAACTTGAAGGTTCCTGTGTAGGTGACTTAACCATATTAGATTACCATTAGCAAGAACAGACTGCAAATAGTTAACCGTTAGTACTAAATTTAAGCCCCAAACACTTGTATTTATTCTCAATATCCATGTTGCCACATTCTCAACAAATGTGTTCTATGTATTTGTAGGGCAAAAAGTTAGGGAAAATTTATAAGACTTAAGAGACTTTAAAAATTCTCCTATTTTAAAATTATAAGTAAGTAATATCCGTACTAAGTAACAAATGACTATTATGGTCAATTGTGTACCACAGGAGTTGAAGGAAAGAGAAATTTCTTCCAAAGACTTGATTTGGGAGGGTCTCAAGAATATTTACTCATTAAATTCTAATTTAGGGGAAGAGGACATCCAAGCAAAGACTCTGAGGTATGGAAAAGTGTAGAGAGTGTTCTAGAATTAATGAGAATATCAACAGCAGAGCAGTGGTTTTGCACAAGGAAGCTGTGGAAGAAGTAAGAGGGGCTTTGAATGAGGAAAGGTTTGAATTCCAGATAAAACATTTGTAAATTATTTTATAAGCAATATGTAATCATTGATAGATCTAATTAAGGAAAAGGAATGTAGGAAACGCAGTTTAAGTAGCATTGCTTTGGCCGTTGTGTTAGGATGGATGGAGAGAAAAGGATGTAGGAGAACAGATTAAGCAGATAACTGGATGAATTCAACATGCAACAATTATACAGAAGCTCAATGGATGGAAAAAGGGAAAAACTGATGAAAAGAGTTAAGAGCTTGATTTCCTCTGAGGCTGGTGGAGTTTACACTTCGGAGCTTATCGTTTGAACAGACACCATCAAGGACCTGAGAGGGACCCCAGTGATGTTGTTTCGAGGTCGTATATTTTTGTAAAAATTGGAAAGATGTCTTAATTGCAAGAGAATAAACTACTGTCTTTTTCTACTCTAATTTCCCCCTTCATCATATTTCCACTGAGTTAGTTGGCATTACAGGCTTTGGAGGACTCAACCAAGAAGTCAAGGAGAGAATACATGTAGTTGGAGATGAGTGAGGTATATTCTGCATTCACAATTGTATATAATTTGGTAATTGTTGTCTCACGTCTTCCTCTTTTGAGTATATATCAATGTCAGCCTACAGAAAATGTTGCCTTCTTTTTCATACAACCATTTTGAGAGCACCACTACTATTGCAAATACAAATTAGAGTTGCAAAAAATAGGAAAAGGAATTGTGAAGAGTTCATTATCCTTTCTCTAATTAATTTAAACCAGGAACAGCTTGTCATTTTCTATCACTGTTCCTGATCTGAGGTTAACTTTTCCCTTTTCCTCCCCTTACCTACTCAGGTGTGTAATGATCTCCTTTAGGAAAGAGCTTAAAACATCCTGACACATTTCCTTGTCATCTTTCCTCTTTGATATCCTGAAAAACAATGTACAAGTTGCACTATACAAGCATGGCCTTAGATAAAGATCATCCTTCAGATTTATTTCAGAATATCTCCTCACTTGCATGGAGAAGCCCTAAACATTCCAGAGTTCCCTTTCCCACTCCTTAGGAGGCTAGTACCTTTACTTCCTCCTATGGGGGCACCGCCAGCATAATCCAATTTAATAATTTGCATAGAAGTGAAGAACAGTGACTCTGGATTTGTTTAATTCTAGTTGCAAGGAAGTGAAAACACATATGGCCTCAATTCCTAACTATTGCATTTATTTTATTAGGTGCATTTCTAAAACTAGATTGCAAGCTCTTCCAAATATTTCAACCCTTTAGAGGAAGAAGAAAAAACAAGTTGCTGTCTCCTTGGCAACTTATTCAAGCATATGGAGCACGTGCAGAAAGCTCTAAAAGCCTTCAGAGAAAACTGGTTGTCCCTTCCCTAATGTCCTTTTTCCAGGCATTCACCATAGGGTACAACACACAACGTAGCTGCACATTTATGAGGCTTTTCTAGAAATCTGTGAGCAAAGTCACTTGATTGCCCCTGCACTAACACTGCTTCAACCTTCCAGACACTATTAATCTGTTAATAATTAATAATGATTAATTTTTTGTGTCAGGTACTGTATTACGTACTTTAACTCCCTCAGAAACCTTACGAGATAGTTCTATCATTCCCTTTTTACACATAGGGTGGCTGAATTTCAGAGAGGGTTAAGTAACTTATTTAATTATATTAGAACCCAAACTGTCTGATCCCACAGTTGAATATTTAAACACTAGACTCACCACCTTTTTGACCCCAAGTGTGTATTATTCCAAAAACTTCATCATCAATTTTTCCTCTGGACAGAGGAAACTCTTAGAATCGGTCTTTTTCCAGTCTCTAATGAGGACTCATAGAGATTCAACACAGTATTTTGTGTTATAATGATATTAAGCTGCATTTTGGTAGACTGTAATTTTATTGAAAGTTATCCTAAAAATATCTAATAAGTTATGTACTTCAAGATGGAAATAATAATTTCTTGGGGAAAATAAAGTGAGTCTTTCCTATGATGTGTAGTTAACATAAATTATTTTTGGATTGACCACTTAAAAATTTTTGCAGTAGTGGTTTATGATCACGTAATTATTTTCTTCACCTGTCATACATTTCCCAGCTATTCATAATTTTGGCTTTTGTCTTCCCTTGAAAACAATTATCTGGAACACTCCTAGTACTCTCTAATCATTTAGTCCCTTTCAAGGTATTGGTTTCCTGGGGCTACTATAATAAATTATCACAAACTGGGTAGTTTAAAACAATAGAAATTTATTTTCTCACAATTCTGGAGGTCAAAAGTCTGAAGTCAAGGTGTCAGCAGAGCCAGACCACCACCAGAGCCACTGGGGAAGAATCCTTCAGTGATTTTTTCTAGCTTCTGGTAGTTGCCGTCAATCCTTGTGATTCCCTGGTTTGCAGTGGTATCACCCCAATCTCTACTTCCATCACCATGTGGCTGTCTTCCCTGTGTGCTGTCTCTGTGTTTACGTGAATAAACCTTCCTCTTCTTTCTCTTATAACACAAAGCACTGGATTAGGGACCCTACTCTTAGTTTAACCTAATCTTAACTTGATTACATCTGCAAAGTCCCTATTTCCAAATGAGGTTACATTCACTGGTATGGGGTTAGGACTTGATCGTACTATTTTGGGTGACATGGTTCAACCACAACACTCAGTCTTTATAAAAATTCCCCATCTTCTCTTTGATGCATTTGAAACTACTGACCTTTTGTCTTGAAACTCCCCCTTCTTGTTTTCTGTGATACTGAGTTTTTCTGTTCTTAATCTTCTCTAACCTTGTTTGGCTCTGTCTTCTTATTTTATCTTCTTGTTTCCTCTATTCCAATAACTTTGGCTTTAGTTCTTTTTCTTCCATAATCTGAATCTCCATACATTTAATAAGCACATACCGGTAACTACACGTACTTATGTTTGCTGGATACTGGCTACGTAGAGAAAATTAATCATAGTCCCTGCTTGGGAACTTACATATGTAGATATATCAATAAGTATAAAACTGAATAGAAAAGGGACATAAATAATACATTAAGAAAGCCTGCAGAATTGAGAAGACACTGAAACTGAATTTTGAAAAAAATGAAAAAGTGTTTACCAGGCTAATTTTCATGAATTTCTATTACACTATTTCTTGATGGACAGGTTTTAATGAGGAAGAATATTTCTTTAATAGATATAGGAATGTTCATATTACTATTTCTCTTTGTGTTAACTTTTTAATAACTTTTTATAGAATAGTTTTAAATTCATAGAAATATTGCAAAGACAGTGCCAAGAACCCCTGTATACTTCTATTGTTTCCCCCATTGTTAGCATCTTACATTACCATGGTACTTTTGTTACAACTAATGAACCAATATGGATACATTGTATTTAACTAAACTCCATGCTTTATTCAGATTTCCTTAGTTGTTACCTAATGTCCTCTTTCTTTTCCAGAATCCCGTCCAAATTATATTAAACATAAATATCACATTATATTTAGCCATCATGTCTTTTTAGGCTCATCTGGACTGACAGATTTTTAGACATATTTCCTTGACAATTTTGAGGGGGAATGATGAGCTGTTTTGAAGAATGTCCCACAGTTGGAGTTTGTCTGCTGTTTTTCTCATGACCGTATTGAGGTTATGGGTTTGGGGAGGAAGATTAAAGAAAGGAAGTGTCATTCTCATTACATCGTATCAAAGGTACATGCTATCATCAGGACATCATTGATGATGCTAACTTCAATTAAGCTGAAGTGATGTTTGTAAGGTTTCCACACGAAGCTATTTCCCCCCCTTCCTATATTGTATTCATTGGAAACTAGTTACTAAGCACAGCTCATGTTCAAGAGGTGGGGAATGAAGCCCCACCTCTTGATGGGAGAGTCTTTACATAAATTATTTGGAATTCTTCCATACTGAAAATTTGTTCTTCACTCCCCTTTATTTATTTATTTGATCATTGACATATATCAGCATGGATTTGTGGATGTTCAGTTTATTCTCTAGGTGATAATCCAATACTACATATTTATATTTTTTCTCAAATTGTTCCAACTTTGGCCATCGAGAGTTCTTTTAGGTTGACTCCAGTGTACTTTTGGCATGCCCCCATCATCTTGGGTTTTTAGCACTTCCTTACTTTCTAGTACAAGAAGACGATCCTGAACTCAGGATCATCTTGTAGATTTCTGCCCCAGCCCTAGAATCAGTGATTTCTCTGAGGAGCCCTGGTTCCTTTTATTGGAAAATAGTATTAGAAACAAAGATCTGGATACTAACTGTGCTTGTTTTACTGGAGTGTTATTTCTTCTAGGATCTTTCAGCCGGCAGACCTAGGAAATATACGTGTGTATCCCAGTCTATGTTTATACATATACCTATAATAACTTCTAAATCTACCCATCTATGTATTAAGCCAAACATGAATTCAGGCTAATGGCTCTGGCTATAACCCTGTTCTACAAGGTTTATTCTAGCCTTCCTTCTTGCTTATCTATAATCTCCCTTTCCAATGGTGAGAAGCCTGGTTCCCACATCTAACATCTAGTTAGTTTTATTTAATTCCAGTATACATGCATAGCATTTTCAGAATTATTAACCCATGTCCACATGAGAAATAATTTTACCAACTAGAGTAGAGCTTACACACAGTTCCTTTGCCTTTAGTCTTACAGGTCCAATAATTTCTAAAGTTACTTAGGTCAGCAGCTTTTCTTCCCTGCCTTCCCCCCCCACAGTGAGGTTCGGTCACACATTTGTAATACTTAATAATTTTTACATTCTGCATTTCATTCTGAGTTCCCTCAACCTTGTAATTTTTTTGAATTTGGATATATTAATGTTTACTCCTTGTGATATAAAGTTTTATGAGCTTTTGACAAATGCATGTCATCATCTAACACTACAGTACCATACATAATAGTTTCACTGCCCTAAAAAATCCCCTGTGTTTCACCTAAACAAATTGTGAATTTTTAACTCACTAATTTTTATTATCTGGCTCCCTTGTTCTCCAGTAAATCTCTTATTGTCTTGGCTAAAGTCTTAAATTGTCTCTCCTCTGAATTATTATAATGAAGGCTGGGAGAGAAGGGGAGTATAATATTGAAACATTCACTTTGCTAACATATAAGGAATTCCAGCTCTGAAAAACTACTTTCTTTTGAGTTATATTTCTTAATGCATCAATGGAGCTATTCAATGAACCAAATCTGGCTACAACAAGATTTAATGAATTTGTCACCATATCCATATTTTATACACATTATTTACCTTAATTTGTTTGCTAAAGCTTGTTATAATTGTGGCTATAGTGTCATATCCTGACATTAATATATATTCTTCCAGTGTTTCATCATTAAACATCAAATTTCCATCTATTCTTATTTAATTGTTTCATTAAAAAACCAAATAACTGAAGTTTGCCAAATATCTGTTATGATCTATGGCACTATCAGTGGTTTCTTAAATTTTGCTTTATTAATATAGTTATGTCAAGAGACTCTCTGAATTGAAGCATCAATGACTAGTTAATAGACATCTTAAGCCTAACATATATAAAACAAAGTTCTTGATTCACCAACTCCATCCCAAGAAAGTCTACTTTATCCTCAGCATGTCGATACAAAAATCTGGACTGAGCTTCAAAAAAATTACAGAGATGGGATCAGGAATAAAGATTAGGTATATGATCTGGTCCCCCACTTGCCTCGCAGGTGGAAGACTTCAAACATTCTTGAACTTGCCAGAGACCAGATTTTATATGGCTTTTATTTTGTATTTTGTGTCTGGACTGTACGTGCAGTTCTTCGGCCATGCTACATAGCTGATCAATTAAAAATAAGAAAAACAGATCTTATCTCACCTTCATTTCTTTCTTCTCTGATGCTCTTCTTTTTTTATATAGACCCAAGCTTTTGGCTATATTATTTTCCTCTGCCTAAGGAAAATCTTTTAACATTTCTCATAGGGCAGGTCTATCAATTATAAAATCCCTCAGCTTTTGTTTGTCTGACAATGTCTTTACTTCTTCGTTTTTGAAGGCTAAGTTTGCTGGGTATAAAATTCTAGGTTGGTATATTGTTCTTTCAACACTTTAAATATTTCACTCCACTCTCTTCTTCTATGTTTTCTGATGAGAAATCAGTTTTGTTTTTCTTTTCCCTAGACTCTAAAATTTTCTCTTTACTTTGTCTTTTTTTTTTTTTTTTTTTAAGTTTGAATGTGGTATGCTTAGGAGTAGTTTTTGGTATTTATTCTGCTTGCTATTGTCTAAGCTTCCTCGACCTGTGGTTTGGAGTTTGTCATTCATTTTTGAAAATTCTTGACCAGTGTTTCTTCAATTATTTTTTCTGCTCTCTTCTATGTTTCTTCTCCTTCTGGTATTCTAATTATACATACGTTATTCCTTTTTGTTTTGTCCCAGAGTTCTTAGTAGTTCTGTGGTTTTTTCAAATTATTCATTTTTTTATCTTTGAATTTTTGTTTGGAAAGTTTTTATTGACCAATCTACAAGCTCACCAATTCTTCCCTTGGCCTTATTCAGTCTACTGATGAGCCCACCAAAAGCATTTCTAAATTTCTGTTACAGTGTTTTTGATTTCTAGCATTTCCTTCTGATTCTTTCTCAGAATTTCTATCTCTGTTTACATTACCCCTCTGTTTTTGCATGTCTATTTTATCCCATTAGAGCTCTTAGCATATTAATCACTGTTATTTAAGATATTCTGCCTGATAATACCAACATCTGTGTTACATCTGAGTGTAGTTCTAATGTTTGCTTTGTCTTTTCAAACTGTTTTTGTTGTTGTTGCCTTTTGGTGCAGCTAGTAATTTATTTGTTGAATTCTAGACATGTTATATCAGGTAATAAGAATTGAGGTAAACAGGCCTCTACCATGAGAATTTATGATCTTATCAGGATCTGAGCTTTGTTTCATATTTAATCAAGCTATAGGTGCCAAGGATTTCAAATTTCTCTAGCGTCCTTGGTTTTGTCTCCCTTCTGGACTTCAGGCTTTCCTAAATACCCGTCTATGGAAAGAATGTGTCTTATAGCAGTTTCATCTGTGATCAACAGGAACCCTGTTGGTGTGGTGGCAAAGTGTGTGTGTGTGGGGTGAATGTTCTGTAATTTTCCATTTAAGTCTCATTCTTATAGTGAGCCTTAATCTTTGGCTGGTGACCTTCACAAGGGATTTTTTTTTTTTTTCTTGTATAGCCTTTAGAAAAATCCCTCCTCTCAAGGTAAGACAGGAAGGACAGAGGGGGCTGGAGTGAGAGGAATGTCCTTCCTATGATTCTGGGATAAGGCTCAGGTCAAGTTTTTCCTCTTGGAGGGAAGGGCTTTGTTATGGAGAAGGTCTGGACATATTTTGCAAGGATTACTCTCCCTCTGTCCCTGCAGATTCAGGAGGGGAATAATTCTCAGATCTTCATTTTGAGAACCTGATGGGGTTCCGGGAAGTAAAGCCCACAAAAGTGTGGGGGTCTCCTACAAGGCTAAAGCCCCCAGGAGCTTCTCATCTTACTCTAGTCCATACTTAGTCTCCAACAACTGTCAACATTATCAATTAAATCTTACCAGTTCATGGATCAAGTGACTTGTGCTCCAGATAAGCAGATCTTGGTTGTGATTCTCTGGATTTACCTCTCTTTCCAGATTTCAGGGTAGTGCTTTGTCTGCAAACTCAATTCTTTTTCGGGTTCAAGAAAAATTGTTGATTTTCAATTTATCCAGATTTTCTTCTTGTAAGGACAGCAGTGAAGACTTGCTGGAACTAAAAGTTCTCTATATTGTTTTTGGTTTTTGTTTGTTTTGGGTTTTTTTGTTGTTGTTCTTTTTTGTTTTGTTTTGCTTTTGGCCCTGCCACACAGCTTGAGGGATCTTAGTTCCTCAACCAGGGACTGAACCCATGCCCCCTGCAATGGAAGCACAGATTCCTAACCACTGGACTGCCAGGGAATTCCCAAAAGGTTCTCTATATTGTTGATACAAATGTTCCAGCTGCTTAAATGCAAAAATATCTTGATTGGATATAGTTATTGGTGACCTCTGTCAGAGTAATGCATGACTAAGAATGGTCACTGGGATGCTTGTCTAGCTTGAACAATTGAGACAATGTCTCAGACTAGGAGAAGAAACAGT
Organism: Phocoena sinus; assembly: GCF_008692025.1. Classification (NCBI taxonomy): domain Eukaryota; kingdom Metazoa; phylum Chordata; class Mammalia; order Artiodactyla; family Phocoenidae; genus Phocoena; species Phocoena sinus. The sequence continues at coordinate 180,485,092 of NC_045763.1, read as the reverse complement.
ATTTGGTCTTTTCACAGAGGGATTAGTGGAAGTGGAAACACTGTCTCAAGTTATATCCGATTTTAACAGCCCTGACCAGACAATGGAGCCGCTTCACACTGTAGAGGCATATAGTGGTTATCGTTTCCACACTGAAATAACAGTGACTCTGAAGAAAGAAACTAAGTCATGTGAATGACAAATCATTAATAAGTCGGACAAATAGTAAAACAATACTGACTCAGTGTATGTTCAGATTTTCTTACAATGATGATTTTTGAATGTAACAATTCTGAGAAAACCCCTTACATCACATCATGTGCCATCCTAGCACAAGTGACAAAATGGATCAACCTTGAATGAAGCCGAAGTCCATGGTACCACCAAGTTACCACTCTGGGAACTTTCTGGACCGTAATTTATAGTTATGTTACAGACTGAATTGTACCTCCCCAAATTCAGACGTCAAAACCCTCACCCAAAATGTGACTGTATTTGGAGATAGGGTCTTATAGAAAGTAATTAAGATTGAGTGAGGTCGTAAGAGTGGATCCTAATCCGATAGGACTGGTGTCCTCGTAAGAAAAGGAAGAGGCAGCAGAGATCCTCTTCCCTCCACACATGCACAGAGGAAAGGCCACCATCTGCCAGCCAGGAGGAGGGGTGTCACTAGAAGCCAACCCTGGCACCTTGATGTTGGACTCCCAGCCTCCAGAACTGTGAGAAAATGATGCATGTTGTTTAAGTTACCCAGTTTATGTATCTTGCTATGGCAGCCCTAAGTGACTAATATAAATGGTAGAGATGAACTGTTGGTTCTTATGCAGATAGCATATAGCACAAGCGGAAATTTTGCTGCGGCCTCTGCACCATGCCAACAGACAGACAGCCTAATCTCTTGAGGTAGAGGCCTTGAAATCAATCCAAACACTAATACCTCAAGTGCTGTCCTGAAGCCCATACTTCCTTCAGAACCCACAATATTACACATATCTGTGTTTGGCCTCACAGCTTTTTGATTGGAACCTTTGGCCAGAGACCATCAGTACCCCTCAGCCTCCAGGATTCTGCATGAAAGGGCCTATAGCTTGCCCAGGAGATTCAGAGATTGTCTCACTACAAGTCATGACTCTCTAATGGAACCTCCAAATAAGAGCCAAACGGGGCCTTGCATCCTTGGCCTCCCTAACAAATCCACCTTTAGACACAAAGAGGACGCATTTAGTGGACTAATGCAGCCTTCCAACATAATGATGGACCACCAAGAGCCCACAGCAGTGAGGCTCTGCAAAGTGGGCTGAACGTCAAAAGTGTTCTAGACACAGAGCACATCATCTCAACACTAACTGAAATTCATCTTTACACAGACTCGTGGGCCAACACTAAAAGCCTAAAAATTGTCAGGCTATTGGATACGAACTTAGGGCTATAATACTAAAAATACATCTATATGAAACCGGATATAATAACTTGTTCATGAACTTAAATCTTTACATCACACACATGTATGTCCAAGTAAAGGGACTATGTTTCAGTCAAAGTATTTTCCGACAAAGCCCAATCAAGAACATAGAGCTATTACTTCTGGTGTAGCCCACATAGTACACTCAAAGATACCAAGAAAATGAAACCAGATAAGAATGGCAGTGTTATTTTCAAAGCCTTTATTATTATTTGTGATTATACAAGCAAGGACAAATGATCTGATTGTCTTCAAATTCTTGTAAGTTTCACATGCCCATACCCCTTCTGCCTTGGCAGTACTCCTGGAAACCCATGAATCAGGGAGTGGAGAATGAGAAAATTTTGAGAAGAAACAGTACGTCTTCCTCCTTTTCATAGCAGTGTTGTTAAATATGTGTAACATCTACCGTGTGTGTGTGCGTGTGTGTGCTTTTTCTGACCTCTGAAGATACAAGGAAAAAATTTTAAATGCTTGCTTTAACCTCAGTAGGTGGAGGCAAAGATTGTATTGCTCAAACAAGGACACCTGAGCAGACATGACCTTGGACACTGAGTTTGCCTCAAGTGGTTTTATGGACCCCCTTCTCAGCCCCATAGATTGCTTATGCGAACAACATGATGGCTTTATGTCCCTACTCAATTCATTATTCTGGACACAGGACAATCGGTCTGTCTCATTCCCAAGAGGGCATTCAGACCTTAGCTAGTTGGAAATAAAAATCCCTGACCCTGGAAGATGAGTAGGGGGAAGAAAGTAAATAAAATATTTCCTCTTTCTATTACAGACATATACAAACAGCCTGAAATATCTTTCTACAAAGCTTTTAGGCAATGCCTTATAAATCTGAATCCCTCTTAAGTGTGGCTATGCCACATCCCAGTTGATCCAGCTGCACGGCTTCTCACTGATGCTCCACTCTCAGAAAATAGTGGGCAAACATCTCAACTCCCAGACACACCGTGAAACCCACTAGGAGCTTGTGTCAATCAGAACTAATAGAATGACTTACAATTACTGTGTCTCCCCAGGGTATGAGAGACACATCAGGATGGTTTGGAGGCTCATGTCCGTGCCCCTTTTCATAGCATAGCAAAGATCTGACTAGCTTAACTGGAACAAAACCATTGACTGATGACAGCACTCCTGGCGTTCAAGGTTTTCCCTATAGCACTTGGTTTGCAGATTTTGGTCTTAGAATGACCTCTCTGTAGTGTTCTTTTGGCGATTTCTTGAAACATTTTTTGTTAATTAAGTTATGCATTCGCAAGTATCCCTTAAACTAACTTAAATATATGTGACATGAAGTGGAGACAGGGCTTATTCTCTCCTCTGGAGACTCACATCTTGCCCAGGCTCCTGGCCGTGGTCCACAGAGTCCACGCATGCCTGGTCCATGCTGTGAAATAATGAGAATTCTCAGGACTGCTTACAGTCAGCACATGAATTTCAACTGAATGTCTTTAATGGTTTTATGACTGTTCAGATTTTCTCTTTCTTTTTAAATAAGTTTTTATCAACTTCTACTTAAATAATAATTCTAGGAACTCTAGGAATTTATTTCACGTATTTTCAAATATACTGGCATACATTTGTTCATAATAGCCTCATTATTTGTTTAACTTCTGTAGCATTATTTATGTACAATACTTCATTCTTAATAGTGTTTAATTCTACCCATTCTCCTTTCAGTTCTGATTAATCTTAATCTTATCAAAGGTTTATTTACTTTACTAGTCATTTCAAAGAAATTGATTTTTTTTTTTTTTTTTTTTTTTTTTTTTTGCGGTACGCGGGCCTCTCACTGCTGTGGCCTCTCCCGCTGCGGGGCACAGGCTCCGGACGCGCAGGCTCAGCGGCCATGGCTCACGGGCCCAGCCGCTCCACAGCATGTGGGATCTTCCCAGACCGGGGCACGAACCTTCATCGGCAGGCGGACTCCCAACCACCGCGCCACCAGGGAAGCCCAGAAATTAATTTTTGACTTGATTTGTCATCTGTTTTTCCAACTTCATTATGACCTGTTCTTATCTTTATTATTTTCCTTTTATTTGGTTGGATTTAGTCTGTTTTTTTATTTTTAATATCATAAGATAGATATTTAGCTCATTAATTTTTACACTTCTTTCCTAATGCAAGAATTTTAGTCTGTCCATTTACCCAACACTCCAAGTTATGATACCTAGTATTTCCTCTATTTTAAATGTCTAAAAATTGCCTAAGTTCCATAGTGATTTCTTCTATAATCCATGAGTTGCATGTGTTAATTTTTATATTTCCAAATGTAGTTTTATTCTAGTCATCCTTTGTTATCATTATCTTCCTTAATTGCAACGTCATCAGACAAGTTCCAATATTAGCAAATATTTGAAAGTTTTAAAAACTACTTTTATGACATGGCACACCATCACTTTTCATAAATATTCTATATGTGCGTGAAAAAATGTATATTTTTCAAGTGCGAAGGTACAATATTCTGTATATATTATTAGTTCCAATTTGGCAATGGGGTGATCGGAGCCTTCAAATTGCTTATTTTTAAAATAGATATAATAAAGTAACACGAATGATGATACTTTTGTCAATTTTACTTGCTCTCTCTTCTCTCTCTCTCAATCTCTCTTCCTCTCTCTTTTTTTCCCTCCCTTTCTTCCTCCCTCGTATGTTGTTAGATAAAATTTAAAAGTTTTTATCAGGGCTTCCCTGGTGGCGCAGTGGTTGAGAGTCCGCCTGCCGATGCAGGGGACACGGGTTCGTGCCCCGGTCCGGGAAGATCCCACATGCTGCGGAGCGGCTGGGCCCGTGAGCTGTGGCCGCTGAGCCTGCACGTCCAGAGCCTGTGCTCCGCAACTGGAGAGGCCACAACAGTGAGAGGCCCGCGTACCGCAAAAAAAAAAAAAAAAAAAAAGTTTTTATCAATTGTTAAATACACATTTTGCCATTACGTGCTGATCCTCTTTACCTCTGCTAATGTTTTGCAGTGGAGTGGAGTTTTTTCTGTTCAATTCAACAACTCTGGCTTTTCACTGCTGAGTTCAGCCCAATTAGTGTAATTGTGATTTTCAATTGTCTCTATTTTTTTTCCTGCCACCTTATAATAATTATTCCCTATTTCTATACTTTTCTATTTCTCTCATTTTCTGAATTTTTCAGTGTTCTTTTCTTTCTTTTTATAGGCAGCAAAAACTTTATTACCATAGTACAATAATTTAATATTAAATTTGGCACTGAGCTTCCTAACAACCAGGACACAAAGAGAAACATTGGTTCACATAGTTCTCCTTAACAACTGCAAATTCAGTGTGAAAATAGATGAAAATGCCTTTTCTAAGAAATGAAAGTACGTTGATTTTTTTTTTTTTGAGAGAAAATTTATCCAAGTACTAAAGTCTAAAAAGAGTGTCTGGTGTGGAACTCAACTTATATAGGGCAGTACAACATGATGGTTTGTCACTGACAACAGTTCACAGGAGAAGGGCAAGGGTGGTTGGAAACTACTTTTTTTTTTTTAATTGAAATATAGTTGATATACAATATTATGTTAGTTTCAGGTGTACTAAATAATGCTTTGACATTTGCATACATTATGAAATGATCACCATGACAAGTCTAGTAACCATCTGTCTCCATACAAAGTTATTACAATATTATTGACCATATTCCTTATGCTTATTTACTATCTAACTGGAGGTTTGTACCTGTAAATCCTCTTCACCTATTTTGCTCACCCTTCCCGCCACCATCCCTTCTGGCAATCACCCATTTGTTTTTTGTATGTATAAGTCTGTTTTCCTTTTGTTTTGTTTTTTAGATTCCACATATAAATGAGTTCATGAGGTATTTGTCTTTCTGTCTGACTTATTTCACTTAGCATAATATTCTCTAGATCCATCCATGTTGTCGCAAATAGCAAGATTTCATTTTTCAGTTTCCTTTTCTTATTCAATTTTCTACCTCTATTTTTATTATTTAAATGATTACCTTTAAATTTTATAAATATAAAGTTAATCCATATTTTACTCACCTTTCAACAAAGGAACATTTTAATACTTAATATATCTGTTTATGCCTTTCCCAATTTACATGCTATTATTGTTCAATAATTGAACAACTTTCCTTCAACACTGCTATTTAAAAATTATATAAATTGAAAAAAGCAATATTTATTTAAATATATCTATAGATTTACCAACTTAACGGCACCTTAGACTATCCTTCTGTTGTTATTTTATAGAAACATTCATTGTTAATTATATTCATTTATTGACAGGGTCACAGGAACACAAATATTTAGCTAGACTTTATATCTGGGTGTGTCAGTGAAGGTGTTTCTGGGTGAGCTTATTACTTGAATTGGTTATTTTTAGTAAATTCTTAGTTTTTTATCTAAAAATATTTTTTTAATATTTTTTCTTCAAACATAGTATTTCTACGTTCTCAATTAGAGGCTGATTTTATTTACTCTTAGCTATATAAGGAGAGCATTCCACCACCTTAACAGTTTCCATCTTTGCTTAAAAGGCATCTTAAGTCTAGTCGTCTTCATTTTGCTGGCGATTTGTCATTTATCTTTGCCTGCTTTAAAATTTTCTCTTTGTCTTCGGTGTCCTTAAGTTTTATGAATATATGCCAAGGTGTAGATGTATATTTAGTCATTTACATGCCTTCTGTGTTCCTGGCTTCCTATCTTCATTTGTTCTGGTAAATTCTCAGCCATGATCTCTTCAAGAGCTCTCTCTTTTTCCTTTTATATATTCTTTCTCAGACTCAGATTAGAGATACATTATGCCTTCTCTTTATTTCCTCTGTTTCTCTTTCACATGCATTTTGGGTTATTCACAGTTACACATTTCATATTCTTTGATTGATAATTTCAGTATCTAAAGTCCACGTGATTGTCAATCTTTTGGTTTTGGTTTTTGATCATTCTCACTCTTGAAGGCAAGAATCTGTGTATGTTTGATGATTTTTGATTGTCAACTAATATTTTCTTGATATGCAGGAATACTGAAGGCCTATTTTTCTGCCAGGTTCCAGAAGTCAGCACTGTGCCTTGGAACATTTTAGAGCCCCAAGTGTCCTTCCCAGCAGCTAGATAAAGTGGCAGCAATAGATAATCCTAGGGCTTCCCTGGTGGTGCAGTGGTTTAGAATCCGCCTGCCAATGCAGGGGATATGGGTTCGGGCCCTGGTCTGGGAAGATCCCACATGCCGTGGAGCAACTGGGCCCGTGAGCCACAACTACTGAGCCCACGTGCCACAACTACTGAGCCCGCATGCCACAACTGCTGAGCCCGTGTGCCACAGCTGCTCAAGCCCGCGTGCCCAGAGCCCGTGCTCCACAACAGGAGAAACCGCCGCAATGAGAAGCCCACGCGCAGCGATGAAGAGTAGCCCGCGCTCGCCACAACTAGAGAAAGCCCCCGTGCAGCAACGGAGACCCAGCTCAGCCAAAAAAATAAAATAAATAAATTTATAAAAAAAAAAAAAAAGATAATCCTAGAATCTCAATGGCTGAAGATGATATTTCTATTTGTTTTTATATGTAAAAATGCAAACATATACAAAATACTGTAACTGTGCATACCATATACAAAGTGCAAAACATATAAATGAGTATTATGTTTCATAAATATGTTTCTGTAACAATAGTTTACACTTGTTTATATTATCTCTCATTCATGCTACTTGTTTTTAATGGGCAACCCATGGATTGACAGTACATGTTGTTCTAGCCCCAGGGTCCAGGTCATGTGGGACTACCAGTCACTAGGAGAGAGGGAAAGAGATGCAAATTGCATACAATTTCTTAAAGCTTCTGCCTTGAGATCACACAAGTCACGTCAGCTCTCGTTTCATCATCCAAGTCAGGTTCCAAGCATGTTTTTAATATAAAAACTGTGTCAGTTCTGCTGTGTACCTCCAACACCCTCCTTTCATCACTTCCTGGTTGTCTTCGGTTTAACATGTATTCTGTGGTTCTAACATTTATGCTCAATTTCATAACTAATTTTTCTATTTTCTGCAAATCTTAGTTTTATATCTGAGTGTACTTTTTTTAAATCACTGGTACTTTCCAACTGTGGCTTCTCTGTTATTGAGGTCTTAATTTTGATTTTTTTCCTTGAAGTTCATAATCAAATTTTAAAAACAGGCTTTTGGACTCTATTCCTTGATTTCTTGCATATTCATGAATTTATTTCTTTTATACTAAAATGTCAACTTGACTGAATATAAAAAGTCTTAAAAAAGTCTTGAATTGCACTTCTTTTTCATAAGGACTTCATAAACATTATTTCACTCATTTTAAACATTTCATATTTTTATTTATTTAATTTTAATTTATTTAATTTAAATTTATTTAATATTATTCTTATTTTCTCATTTGCATGATTTGTCCCCAGGATGCCCATAGGATGCTTTTTATTTTTTAACTAACTTAAATGTAATTTTATTTACCTTTTTAAGTTACAAAATAAGATGTGGTATTTTAATCATTCATATAGCACAGAGGCAGAGAAAATGTCAATAGCCTTTATATCCTCCACCAATCTCCTCTCCTAAGCTTGTTTTTCTAAAAATATAAATATTTATTAAATTATAACACAGATACAGAAAATGTATCATATATGCAAATCATATATATATAAAGCAAATTAATATATTTTGCAAATATATATATTTGCATTATATATAAAGCAAATTAAGTTTATAAATGTGAATACACCAATGTGAGCAGCATATAGATAAGAAAACAGTACAACACCAGCATTCTAGGAGCACCCTCATGCTCCATTCCTTCCCCAAGGAGTAACCACTATTCTAACAGCTAAAATAGTTTTGCTTATTCTTTAAAGGACTGAAAACAAAGAAGTTCTTTGGTAAATGAAATTTCACATAGGAACAAAGACAGATGGAATGTGACACGAAGTTTATACTTTTTATTAATAAAAGCATTTGCTTACAGAGTGCCATATCAAATGAAAAGAGGCATGCATAGTTTGAATAATCATATCTGAACTACATTTTGTGAGCAGTTTGAAAGACTAAATTTCCATACCTTCAGGTGTCAATGATTGTACTTATCTGGGAAGGATGGTAGAGTTTTGACTCATTGCTGTGTGTTTAATGATGCTTCTTAAAAAAATCTTAAGTTAGTGATTATAAGTCTATTTAACAAGGTCTTTTTGATAAAATGTCTTATTGAAGAATTATATATAAATGATCATGGGTCATAATGGTACATGACACAAGATCGTTAAACAGAAAACCACCAACATTCTAGAAGTCTCTCTTGAATATCCTGACTTCTAAAACTAGCGTTTTTGTACATTATATAAATGGTATCATATACTATGCACTCTTTTGTAGCTTCTTTCCCTCAACTTTATGTTTGTGAGATTCCTTTTCCTTGTTCTGGGTAGTTGTACTTTGCTCTTTCTCAGTGCTGTATCATATTCAATTGGTGACTAAACAACAATTTATTTATCCATTCAGCTGTTAATAGGCATTTGGGTATTTTTTGACCATCATAAATAGTGTTGCCTTGGGCATTTTTGTACATTTCCCATAAAAATATATACCTAGGAATGGAACTGTTAGATTGTGGGATATACATGTGTTCAGATTTAGTCAATTATGCCAAAGGGTTGTCTAAAGTAGTTGCACCAATGTCCATTTCTGTCAGCAATAAATGAGAGTTCTGGTTCTCTTAAAATCCTTCTCAGTGTTGTGTGATTTTTTCATTTTAGTAATTTTCTGTGGGTTTGTAGTGATAATGCACTGTTTAAGTTACTTTAAGGTAACTTATTTAACAGTTTTATACTACTCAACAGTTTTTTTTCTATACTGCTATACAAAGATATGCAGATTTTCCCATTTCCCCCTAAAATTTGTATTCAACATTTAAAACATGTGCATTGTTATTTATAACATATAATGAAGAATAACTATGAAAAAAACCTACCCTTGCTTAAGAAATAGAACATTATCTTTGTAAAATTCCTTATCCATCTTTGAAAATCAATATTTTCAAAAACATTGGTTTGCGCTTTTTTTTGCTATGTAATCATTACTTTTTTTTTTTTTTTTTTTTTTTTTTTTTAAAATTTATTTATTTATTTATGGCTGTGTTGGGTCTTCGTTTCTGTGTGAGGGCTTTCTCCAGTTGTGGCAAGCGGGGGCCATTCTTCATCGCGGTGCGCGGGCCTCTCACTATTGCGGCCTCTCTTGTTGCGGAGCACAGGCTCCAGACGCGCAGGCTCAGTAGCTGTGGCTCACGGGCCCAGTTGCTCCGCGGCATGTGGGATCTTCCCAGACCGGGCTCGAACCCGTGTCCCCTGCATTGGCAGGCAGATTCTCAACCACTGCGCCACCAGGGAAGCCCTGTAATCATTACTTTAAGCTTATTATGTATTTTTTAAAACTGAAGTCCAGAAGCAGTGGAGACAGTCTTACTCTCTAGTCCAAAGTTACTTTACCTGCTCTCCAGAATGGCTATACCTGTCTCTCTTCCCAGACAGCACATGTAGTTCCCTGTATCCTCATATCTCGCTATTGTTTTAATTTGCATTGCTCTAGTTATTAATGTGTGTAAACATCTCTTTCTATACTTCATATACTTATTAGCTTTTTTCCTTTCTCTTCCTACAAAATTCCTGTTCATATCCTTTTTATGTTTTTAATGAGAAATCATACCTTTCATTGTAAATATGCAGAAATTTCTTGTATCATATATTTCTAATATATTCTAAAGTTACCCCTCATTGATTTTAGGTATTGTAAATGTCAGATTCCCATTCTGTCATTGGTCTATTAACTTTGACTGGGTGATTTTCATTGCCCTGATGATTAGTGATGTTGAGCTCTTTTCATGTGCCTGTTGGCCATCTGTATGACTTCTTTGAAAAAATGCCTATTCAGGTCTTCTGCCCATTTTTAACTCAACTTGTTTTTCTTTGTTATTGTGCTGTATGAGTTCTTTGTATATTTTGGATATTAACCCTTTATCAGACATATCATTTGCAAATAGGTTCTTCCCATTCAGTGGGTTGCCTTTTCACTTTGTTGATGGTTTTCTCGCCCTTCTTACATTGCTCTTTTCCTACATGTTTAATTTTTTTTACCTATGAGTATGTCATCCACACTTATTTCTTACTGACTTTTACTAAGTTTGAATGGGGCACATATATCTCGTTGAAGTATCTGCTGAAATATATTAAAGCTGAGAGGTGTAAACTAAAGCAGTGGAAGCTTAGGACACATCTTCATCACCTCTGTTTTGTCGTCTCCTTCGTAAATGTTTCCACTCATTATTACCTTTCCCATGTCTGGTAAGCAGAAAATCTTGAGTTTTCACAGTAAAGCCCTATGTTTCAGGTGTCTATGATATATCTCACCATTATTAATTTATTTTCATTGACTTTGATTAGCTGTCACCACAATGACTGTGGTGTATGCTCTGTCTTCTTGTCTGCTTCCTGAAAAGATGAAGTATGTATGAATCTTATTTAGCCTTCCCTCACTTCTCAGGCTTGCTTTAGACACCTGTACTCTGCTCACACCTCCATTCCAGGTATCTTTGATCCTTTTAGAGCTGTTCTCCCTACTTTGAAGGACCTCTGAATTATTCAAAGTGTCTCTAGGAGTTTGCATTTGTTCTTGTCACCTTTTGCCATTTTGGTCCCAGTAATATTTTTAATTTCTTTTCGGAGGTTGTGATTTGGACTGTGACTATCTCCTGTTCCCGTGGAAGATACAGCAGCCCCTATTTTTTACATTTGTTTGTTCTTTCAGTTGGCATTACAGTATAAAACAGATAAAATTACAGAAGGGAACAATGTTTAATTTTCTGAAATTGCGTAAAACTTCGGTCAGTAAAAATATTTTCTAATTTGCTCATCTTTTAAAGTCTGTTATTATCATGCAATTTTACATTTTTCTGTAGGATGAGGTGGTCTGCTGCTTTGTGGTGGTTATTTGAATACTGCAGAATGTAAAATTTGGGACTCGCATATGGAATGCTGGTCCATGCCAATGATGTGAAAATTAGCATCCAAACAGCAGTGAAATTTGCTGAGAAAGAAAATGTAAAGTTGTTGTACTACTTAGTTTTATTAGGAAATGATTCTGGTATGGGACCAAAAAAGGACTGGTAATTATTCATAGCACTATTGAGGAGACTGTCATATGTGACATAAGTTTATTTATTGGTTAGGACTTTTTTTTCAGGTGCAAATGATAGAAATTCAAACCATCTTAAGGAAAAGGGAGAGCTTATTGATTCCTATGACTGAGTATTCTAGAATGATGCTTACTTTAGTCATGGCCAGCCCCAGAAGCTTAAAAAATATCTTGTTTTGCTGCAAAAGTCCGGTCAGTTCCAAGTTATTTACAAGAAGGACACACATAACTTCTTAGAAACCCCAGCAGAAAGAGAATTGCTCACTTGCCAATATCCATACATGAAAGATACCCCTTTTCCCATTGTCCATGCTCTTTGACCCAACTTGGATCATGCAGCTATGTAAGAATGTGTGTTGAATTCCACTGTGATCAAATGAGAAGAGTAGAACTTTTATGTACAAAAACAGGATGTTGGTAGAGCAAAACTTAAGTCCAATATAATTAGCTGGGCTGTACTCTTTCAATATCCTGATTGCAATATAATCTTGGGAAAGGATTTGCATTTCTACTTTAAGTATGTGCAGAGTCCCTGAAGCCTCTTCTGTTTTGTTTTGCAGAGGACTGGAGGAAAGAACAAACCATAAGACTAGGCTATTTCAGTGATCTTTATTCTTTAGCTGCAGATTGGAAAACCAAACACCAGGATATTTACTCTGGCAGTTTCAAGTTTTGCTTGGAATCCTAGGTTTCAAGATGTTCTCTTGTTTCTGTTGGAAGTGAATGAACTAGTCCTCTGAATTTCTTCAAGCATCTTGAAATCATAGGAAGGAATATAGAAGGCAGGACAATTAAATGCAGAGGAACTAAGTCTTCTGTGGTACCATTAGGTCACCACATCAAGCTTTGGCTAAAGATGTTCTACTTCTCGATTTTTCCATATATGAGATAATACACTTCTTTAATGTTTTATGGCACAGTAGATCAGGTATTCTGTTACTAATAATCAAGAACATCCTAAGTGATACTCCAGCTTATTTTGGCCCTTAGCCTTGACTAAGTGTCAAAAATCTCCTTTCATGAGAATTAATAATCTGCTAATCTGGATATGTCATATTCACCTTAATGTTCTCTGATGTCCCTCTTCCTATAACAACTCCTCTTGCTCTATCTAACTAGACCCAGTACCTAGAATATTTCCTCTGTATTGAGCATCCTCATTTGACTTTTGACTTGATCTACTGACTTGGATCTTCTTTAGAATCCAATTCAGCTTTTGCAGAATCTCTAACATGGTCTCTTTATTACTACTAAGTTACAATTTTGGCAACTTTATTTTCTTTCCTCTTTGATTCATTCCTACTCACTAGCTCTCACATGACTCTAGCATAAAAGACCTAGCTCCTAGTTTGCTCTTTCTAACAACTGAATTTCACCTAGGAATTTGGAATCGGTCTTTCATCTGTGATCAGGGAGCTGAGGCTTAGCAAAGCAAAAAAGCATTGAAAGAAAATGAGAAGGTGGGACATTTCAAAACAAAGCTATTTGATTTATTATTTTTATAGTTTTCGTCCTATCTGAACCATGTTCTAGTATAATTAAACTGGATAAATTGCTTTGGAAAGACTGTCTGAGTAAAACAGGTAAGTCACGGAGAAATCATGATCTTAGAGAATTTGGTAGTTAACTCCTAGGAAAATTATCTACTAATGTTTCAAGAAATTAGTTGAAAACTCACTTTGGCTGTCAGGTCATTAACATATAATAGCATTCAGGTTTTCTGTACTACCTTGTGCAACGTGGTGATTTTCTCAGGGCTTAAATCCAAGTGAGTGTATAGGCTTACAGGCAAAACAAAAAGACATAGAAGTGCAAAGGACAAATTAAAGTTGTTTCTTTTTTTTTTTTTTTAATTTATTTTTTTTGCGGTACGCGGGCCTCTCACTGTTGTGGCCTCTCCCATTGCGGAGCAACAGGCTCCGGATGCGCAGGCTCAGCGGCCATGGCTCACGGGCCCAGACGCTCCGCGGCACGTGGGATCTTCCCGGACCGGGGCACGAACCCGTGTCCCCTTCATCGGCAGGCGGACTCTCAACCACTGCGCCACCAGGGAAGCCCTAAAGTTGTTTCTTATTCATGTTTCCTAAATCTGGGTGAATGCCTTGTTAAACAGGTTCATTGTAATATTCTCAAATACATATTGCATTTCTTCACACTAATCAGTATTTCAATATATTTTGTATTGATATTTGAGTAGGAGGTGGTCACCTTTCCTCCTAATTATTGATTTGGCTGTGACATCTCCAGATTGCTTTTTGCCATATCCTTATTTTCTGCAACTGTAAAGTTTGCGTGAAGCCAGTGTAAAAACTGCATTTCTCATGGAGCTCTGTAGCACATGTACAGCTTATTGCATCTGAACTCAATATGGTGTGTATTTTTTTCTGCTTTGCATGTGAAAATAATTCAAGATGCTTGTTTTAATTTTAAAAGCCTCCATGATCTGGCTTCTAACTAGAGAATATTTAAGGTACTTTCTGATTATCCATATTTATTAGTTCCATGGGAGTTCAGAAGAATCACTGAGCAGCCGGATATTATTTTCTTTTTAATTTTAGTATATTTTTACATTGCTTCAATTGCTCTGAGGGTACATAGCTTATCTCTTAAAAGGTAATCAAAGCTGTTCAACCAGTTGTGTGAACTTGGAGACGCGTAATTAGAGTCATTAGTTGCTAAACAGCAAAGACGAGTTTATGTTAAGGAAAAGACTCCTAAGAACGTGGATGCCTACATTTTGAAAAACACTTGTAATAAGAATCGCATAGTATGTGGTGAACACCCTTCTAAAATATTTAGACGTGTTAATGTACTTGATCCTCAAAAAATAAGTGCTCTAATTATTCCATTTCATAGATGGGGAAACTGAAGCACAGTGGTTAAGTTGCCTAAGGTCAAGCAACGGATAAATGCCAGTGTCAGGGTGTAAATCCAAGCAGTCCAGACTCAGAACATGTATACATGATCACCAAAGAATATTGCTTTTCAGGTAGTTGGGTGGATGGGCTGGTGGGCAATGGGACCAGGTACGCGGGGAGGTCAAGTGAAAGGGTAGATTTTATGCCAAACTATGCCCACTTCTGGAATTCAGAGCCTAAATGATGGAACTGCAGGAAAGGATTTACTAAGATTTTATTTGTGTGTGTGTGTGTGTGTGTGTAAAAGATAGGACACAACTTTTGTACCCCTCGGGTTGGAGTGACCTAGGAGTAAAAAAGGTAGCATTTACATTGAAAATGAGATACATACTGACTCACTACTTTCAAATAATAGATTTTCAGATACCTACCAAGTGTGAAATCACTAATAATATATCACCTTTTAAACTGCAACCTCTTCAAAGATATATCTAATTTTCTATAATTTTGTTCTTTTCCTGAAGACTGAATATAGAAGGCTCAACTGAGGCTGAGAAGTTGCTGCTAATGGCCATGCCTAATGATTCCCTCTCTTTTCTCAATCCCTAGAACGAGTATTCAACATCTTGTCATTAGTATCAGTATTTGTAGTTTTGTTTCATTCTTATATGACAATAGAAAAATGTACAGTAAATACACATTTTATAATTTGTATACTCAAATGGTACAAATCAAGATGACAATGGACGCAGAGCTACCGTTTAATACCTTAAAGTGTAGAGCTATCTGAAAATAAGATCAAAATTTGGTATATGAAAGCAATATAGTTAATATTTACAACATAACTTTATAGCTAAAGAAAATACATGAGTGTCCACAGTCTTATGTATTCATAAACACCAGTAACCTCAATGTATCTAACACTATTATTTGTGAAAAAAAAGTGTGAGATTTTTCTAATTTCTTTGATTTCTTTACTATGTGCTGTGTTTACACCATCATGTTATTTGCAATGAAAATTACTACTATGAGCTCATAGCCTAGGGACACTGCATAATAATCAGGAAAATTGGACTTCCATATCATTTATAGTGAAATAGGTACTGAGTGATTTATTTTAGCTTTCCATTTCCTCTATCTAATCATCTTCAGAATGAGAAGAATATCTATTCTCTTAATATAAAATATTGTCAAATTATTGTAAATTTTAAACAAATGAGTCTGGGGTCATTTTTAACACTGGAATGGACATGCAGTAACCGTGTAAGTTGTTAATATATTCTAGAAATAACACAGAAATCACCAAAAGTTTTCCTCCTTGTAAATTAAATTTCTAATAGGAGGAATCAATAAAAAAATTAATGACAATGTTTCAATATAAGTAAAACCATTTTAATTGCAAAAATCATACCCCGTATACTTTCTCTTTCTTGCAAGCAAGCATTACTCTATTTCTCCAATCACACCCTCATGAGAGAGGACCTATTACACCTAATAAAAGGCTGTGATAAAACACTTTTTAAATTGGCATGCCTTACTTAGTTAAGCATGGCACATGCACGTGCATGTGTACACACACACAGAAAAATAATATCTATATGGGCAATGCCATTTTCCCATATTGGAATTGAAAAATCTAGGCAATTATTCAACAAGATTATTGAATCATTTTCTCTTCCTCTACTCCGCCTTACTTTCCTTTCTATCATTGAGCAAACTCTGTTCTGGGGTCCATACTATATACCAGGCACTGTTCTGCATGCTGACAAGATCAACAAGGCCCCTGCCCTCATAGAGCTTATATTGATCACAGTGGGACTGAAGGACTAGGGAAACACAAACACAAAGAGCATCTCCGTGTTGGATGATTAGAAGAGTCTGCTCTGATGACGTGACAAGGAAGTTATGAGGCAGCGTGGCAAGAAGGGGGAATACAGTTCAGGGAAAACAAACAAGTGATGGGAAGTCCCTCAGGGGGAAAAGGAAGTAAATGATGGTGGATCAGTAGGACTTTGACTGGGCAATCATAATTTTAATTTAGATGACCAATCAGGAAACACAGATATCTACTAGTTATTGACCATAAACCTTCTTTCTCAGCTCTATTGGGAAGAACATGCACTTTGGAGTCAGAAAATCAAGGTTCTGAATCTTGGCCTAGCACCTTCTATCTGGGTAACATTATCTGAGCCTAAGTTTTCCTTCCTTTCAAAACTGGACAAAATTATTTGGTTTTCATAATTGTTGTGAATCTCCTACATAATATCTGGCACATAACAGTTACACTGCAGCTATTAATTTTTTAGCATTTGTGCGTTTTTATGCTTGAAGAATGACAAGGATACGACCTAATCCATTCACGTATGTAGCTTCTCACCCACTCACTAGACGGTTGTTGATCACCCACTAATTGACAAGCCTTGTGAAAAAGGCCAAGTCGTAGCTGCCATTACTTGTTTTAGAAGGTTTGGAGATGAGAAGGGTGAAGGTGGAGGAACGAACATGAACAGGGTGCTTCTTCTGATCTACCCGTGAGCTGGATTTGGGACCCTAGCAACGTAAGGATGGGTAGATCGAAGATGAGAACTGGAGTTTTCCAAACATGCTGGAGATTTTTTTCCCTGCAGAAAATATATTTGTTTTGTAGGTAGAAGACTCATGTGGGTGTGATTCCTGGATTACTGTTGGATAAAATGCTTCGAAGGTATTGAATCACATTTGATACTAAATAATTCCCCCTTTGGCTCTGTGTTTTTCCTCCAAAAATTCAGGCAAAGGAAGAGAGTTTAGAAGCAGGTAAAGGGAGATGATGTGTGTTATCATTAAGAGTGATGCTGAATAAGATGTGTGTTTAGGGAGAGCTTTGAGAAAAGGGAAGGAAGCAAGGAGGAAGCTCACAGAGGACATTGCTCTTAATATATTCATAATAAAAGATTATATTAATATATTATTAAATTAATATAACTCCTGACAAGCTTCCACCGTAAAGCACACACACAGATTTGCCTCTCGGGCAAGTTTTAATTTTAGAATGACAAAAACCACTAGAAGTGTTGGTTAATTACCACAATATTTTCATAAATCTCCAGATGGCCTTCCTCTAAGCTACTTACCTGTGCTTTTCAGGTGGAATTGGTGAATCAGTTGTGATAGTCTGCCTTTTCCTTTTCTCTCTACTGCTTCCTCTTTTCAGTGTTGCTGAAATAAAAATTATTCTGCTCATGTGGCTGGACATGCTTAGAATATAGGGCAGGGTTTGTTACATTTTTCTTCCTGCAGATAGAATCTATTTTAGCTTGAATCAAGGGTCACAGAATAAAACTAATTAAGAAAATAGAGAAATGCCCGTCTCTACGCTGGGGGTAGAAGCTGAATTCCCTTCTGTCATCCCTCCCACCTCTCCAGCCCACCCCCTTTCCCAGGAACCTTTACAGGCTCAGTGTCTGCCCCGCTGTGCTCTCCCAGTGCCTCGAGTCAGGTGCATTTACCCCTCTATATGATGTTTCCTGATTTTTTGTCTGGATAAGAATTTGCTTCTTATATTCAGACCCACAGATTCAAACCTTCTTGACTTCTCCCTTTTGCAGGTGGCTCACAGTGAACTCATTTTCTCACTCAAACCTATTTCTATATTCCTGTCTCACCCAACAGTAAACTCTTCACGTGCTTACTCATCCCAGAAGCCTAGAAAGTATCATCGATTCTTCACTCCCCATTAAATTTCATAGTCTCTCTCTCACTTATCCAGTCCTGCCAGTACCATCTTCCTAATTTCCTACAAATCTGACCTCTCCTTTACATCTGCATTGTAACCACTGCCTCATTTCAGACAACTGGCGTATCTCTCCTGACATACTGTATGGCTCATAAATGGTCTCCTTTCTTCCCTTCCTGTCCTCCCCACCAATCAATCATCTGCACTGCTAACCGTGGCGGTCTTTCCAAACATAAACTGGGCTTTGTCACTTACTTACTTAAAAATCCTCAAGAGATTCATCACTGTCTACAAGTTGAAACCCAAACTTGTTGGCATGACCTGCCTGGCCTCTCCAGATGATAAATGAAGGCAGCTCCTGGCTACTAATCTTCCTGCCAATTTTCCTCCCTCCTCTCTGCCCCCTCCCCATCTAAATACAGACCCTGAGCTCAAATTGCCATTGCTTTCTTATATCCATTATCTGTACCTGTATACTTGCTGATTCTTCTCTTACTCACTCACTTTTTTCATCCCTCAGTATAGATGTGAGCTCCTCCACAAAGCCTTCCCTGATTTTCCAAAACCAGAATATGTCTCTCTGAGCTCCTCAGCAACACGGCTGCCAGTGCTAATGAGTGTGACCTGCCACATTCTAGTGTAACTATTGTATGGCCTTCCTCTCCCCCATTAAGACTATGAGAGGTTCAATTCATAGTAACTACTCCATGAATCTTTGTTTAAAAAAATTAATTGAACACATCTCTCTCCATTACACTGAGATGTTGCTATGTAGCTTAATGATGCTGAATAGATGTGGATTATCCTGTCTTTTTCTGCCTACACAGATGAAGCATCTATGAAGTAGGTAGTCTAACACATAGAAAGTTACCTTTTTCTATTTAAAATTTATTTTCAAATAGCTTTTACAGGTCTAGGTAGACATAATCATTGACAGTTTTGAAAATGTTGTCATAAAAATAACATGTAATATGCACATATTTTTTGGGTAAAAAACCCCATCATATTCTATACTCACAACTATGTTCATTATTCACAAGATAATTATCAAGAAACTGTTTTTTTGTAAGTAAAATCATTCTTCAATCATGGGAATGACTCATTTCTTTTTATATTTAAATATTAATATAATCAGTGTACTGGAAATCAAAAATTTAAAAAAACAATTTTTTTTCTTTTAAAGAAAAGGAAGAAATTAGAAGATATTCTCAAATGTGTTTTCTTGAAAGAAAAATTCTTAAACTAGGGAATGAATCTTCTCCCTAATTCTCATTCTTAACATGCTCTACTCCATCACCCATTGTAATTCAGAAGATTTTTGGTGAGTACTCTCTTAGTAGTATGGGACCAAATTAGTCTATTGCTCTAATCTACACTAGATGTTGAGTAGGGTGCTTAAGAACACCAGTGAGTAAGGTGCAAAATTGTAATGTACAGAACCAAGTTTAAAAATGTTTCTAAAAATCGAATTTCATGTTATAGTAGGATGAAAGCTTTCACACACACACAGAGAGAAAAAGAGTCTATGAAATAGGACATTAAAAGAGCACAATGAAAAAAAGAAACCAAGATAAAAAGAGTGAAAGAGGAAAATATATTTTAACAGCAGGAACTGACATGACAAAAAAGAGAAAAAAGTATAGAAAGACAGGTGGGAGAGCTAACAGTCAAAATTAATGACAAAAAATGAAAAGTCTGCCTTCAGAAAACTGGCAAAAAAATAGAATGGAGAGCAAAGGATCTTCCAATTCTAAATTTAAGTTTCAATGTCCAAATATTGCTATATTTTAAGAATGTCAGGATAGTATTTGTTAGATTGCATTATTCTTTTTATTTTCTTAAACTTAGAAAGATAAGATTCTTCACTGTGACAATTTTAAGGCACATAGTGGTCTCCACCTGCTTTGACACAGTACGGTCCTTTGTACCCTTTGTATCCTTAACAGCTGGGCTATGACACTACTAGCTGAGCAAGTTTTTACTTATTCTATTTTTTTTTCTTTCTTTCTGAGGTACTTGCTCCCTCTTAAAATGTTTTCTGGGCACTTGGAAGCCAAATAATTAAGACTGCCATAAAAGTCACACCAAAATAAGGTGCAGAGCTTTCTTTTCTTTTTTAAATATATATTTATTGGAGTATAACTGCTTCACAATACTGCACTAGCGGCATATAGCCTGAGAAAACCCTAGTTCAAAAAGAGTCATGTACCCCAGTGTTCATTGCAGCACTATTTACAATAGCCAGGACATGGAAGCAACCTAAGTGTCCATTGACAGATGAATGGATAAAGATGTGGCACAGATATACAATGGAATATTACTCAGCCATAAAAAGAAATGAAATTGAGTTATTTGTAGTGAGGTGGATGGACCTAGAGTCTGTCATACAGAGTGAAGTAAGTCAGAAAGAGAAAAACAAATATCGTATGCTAACACATATATATAGAATCTAAAAAAAGAAAAAAAGGTACTGATGAACTTAGGGGCAGGACAGGAATAATGAGGTAGACATAGAAAATGGACTTGAGGACGTGGGGGGAGGGGGAAGCTGGGGCAAAGTGTGAGTAGCATCGACATATATACACTACCGAATGTAAAATAGCTAGTGGGAAGCTGCTGCATAGCACAACTTTCTTTTAAGTCAAACGCTATTGCTTTACTCTCTAATCTCTAGCATTGCAGGAGTCTAACACTCAACAGCTATTTTTTTCCTGTTTTTAGTGCCTTACTTCTGAGTCTGTTACTGATACATAAATATTTCAGATTCCTGCCAAATATGTAAAGGCAGACTATAATAATATAAATAAAAATATAAATATTAGCCTGGAACATTAAAAAAATGTAAACTTCACAGAGCTATCTTTATAGCAGATGATAAGGTCCAAAATATAAAACAGATATTCTCTCTCTCTCTTCCGGCCCCATCTCTCCCCAACTAACAATGTAGTGATATAACTTTCTCATTTGGCAAAGGGATGACAAAAGTTTATGCAAAAAAACATAAATACATAACTTTGGAGCTAAAGCAAATGTGAAAAAAGATTAATTTACTATCTTTAAAAGCTTTTAATGCATCTCAACATTGTTAAGATTTTACTCATTTTGAATGCACTGTCCTAGAGAGATAAGCCACAGGAAGGGGGATAAGATGTAGAAAAATGCACAGCAGGCCATAATATAATAAGCCCTACAAGCAAAATACTCACAGAGGGTATGAAGGGTTCAAAGGAAGAAGGCATTTTAACCAGCTGGACGCATCAGGAAATCTAATAGAGGAGATGTCACTTGAGAAGGGTCTGGAAGAATGGGTTGGATCTGGACGACAGAGACATCTATTTCCACTGACTCTTCAGATTTAGGTAGGTACTCATTCTATTTTATCTGCTATTACCTTTTTGCTGATTTCTTCTTGAATTTCTAACGTTCTGTATTAAGCCCTCCACTACATGACCTCACTGAGAATTTAATCATACCAGATGAATCACTGTCTCCCAAATAAACCAAACATTTAAAAATATCCCTTTGCCTCTACTCATAGGCTTCTCTTTCCTCACTCCATTGCTTTCTTCCCATCCCTCGAGTAAGTTGCAAACTAGCATAGAAGACTTAGTTCACTTTCTATGTCTTGACCCTTCCCTGCATGAAAAAGTGTGTTATCTCACAGGTATTTCCAAAACTCTTTATATGTTGCTTGATTACTGTGTCTCATATTGTATCACTTCATTTATAAGCTTGTTCCTGCAAGAAAACGATGAGATCCTGAGGGCACGGGCCGTGATACAGTCTTGTATCCTCAGGCCCGAGTCTCTCAGAGGGGGAAATATTTGGTGTCTGTACGTACCCTGACGGAATCGGGAGTCGGTTCTTGGTGTAACAACACTATAGGCAAATAGGACTAGGGCTTGTATACACAGCAGGTTCCCATAAGCTGCGGTCCATACTCAAAAACAGGCTGTGTGTTTCATCCTTCCTCTGACCGCGTGGGCCACTAACAAGAGCACACCTGGCAAGGTGAAGGCCACTTGGAAGCCCACAGCACCACGAGTAGCAGCAGCGCTCATTTCCTAGTATGTCATCCTCCTTGCATTAATCGTTTCTCTGCAGCGGCCTAAAGTGGCCCTTCATTCTCTTCCAGGAACAGGGAAACACCTCCCTTGCTTTCAGCCAGTGAGAAAAAAGACTAAGACTTTCCTGGGGCTGGGAGCGGGGATTCCCTCTCCCGGAACGTGCCATTTCTACCCCGCCTACCTGGCTGGAGACGGCCAAGGAGAAGGAGCTGGGGGACCTGGGGACACTCCACGCGCGCGTGTCCCCCTCCTCCAGAGAGGGGGCTGGAGCCCTGGAACCCGCTAATTAGGCTCGCCCCCATTGGTCTTCCCCAGGCACCGCCGTCACCGTCATGCTAATGAGGGGCGTCTCATTGGCGGGGCCTCCACGGCGGCCCCGCCCACGGGGAGAGCCCGTCCGCCGCGCGGGGACTCCAACCCCGGGACCCCCGGCGCCTGCGCGGCCGTGCGGGGCGTCCGCCTGAGGGGACCTGCTACCCGGAGCTGTCCTCTGAGGAGGCTCTCGCCGCCCGCCGTGAGGGAAAGTGCTTCACCCTAACGCTGAGCGCACGCCCACCCCTCTCCCCTCTTTCTAGGCACCGCGCGTTTTTTCTCTTTTTTCTTTCGGGCGAAGTAACTTTTGCATTCCCGCCTCCCCCGAGTCCTGGGGACCAGAGGCGGCGCCGATCCTGGGGGCGGTTCCTTGGCAGCGCTGGTTCTTGTCAGAGCCAGACTTTTGCTCTTGGGCTGGGTTTGCATCATCCCCATCACACCCTCAGGAGAGAGGAGCCGGCCCCTTTCAGCCTCAGCTTCCGGCTGGGAGCAGACCCCCCTCCCCCATCCCAGGCCCCTTCCCCTGCTCCAGCCCATCTCCCGCATTTCGTTAGTCCTCGCCCTCTACTCCGCAATATTTTCTTTCTCTTGTCCTCCTCTCCTCCATTCGTTGTTTTACGTTTCCCACTCTTTGAGGAAGGATGGTTGATTTGGAGAGCGAAGTGCCCCCTCTGCCTCCCAGGTACAGGTTTCGGGATTTGCTGCTAGGGGACCAAGGATGGCAGAACGACGACAGGTGAGTGGTGTGCTGCAGTGTGGTTCCGTAGATGCAGCTGGAAAAGGGAGGGATGGGAAGGCTGGAAGGGGAAAAGGAGGGAGAGGAGGGAAAGGAGCCAGAGGCTGGGGGAGGGAGGAAAAGGGACTCTTTGACGTGTCTCTCCATTTTGACTCTCTAGAGCAATTGCTGTAGGCAAGGAACTCTTTGCCTTTTCACTTTATGATCCCTGCAATGTATTTGTTGCATTTATTTGTGCTTATTCTTTTGTCTATCTGTGCTTTCTTAGGGTGTGTATGAGGCTGGCGTGAGAGGTACAATTACATCCAAATGGCACGCAATATCAGTGCCAGTCAATTTTCATTTTTTTTTCTTAGGTGTTGTTAACCAAATTCGAAAATGCATCCAAGTTGATTGAAAAAGCACGTTAGAAACTTAAAATCACCTGCACCCACCTGTTTACTTACTCCGTGTCAGTCTTGTCTTGATTAGGTGTAAGGGCACCTGCCACTGGGAATTTTATGCTTTTTAAACATTTGAAGACGCAGGTAGACAATTGGTTTAAATATGTAACAGGTAGTTAGTGAAAATGACAGCGTTGGCAGTGGAAAATACTCACTTTGAACGGGTAACTGTGACTATTACTAATAATGGTGTTCGTATAGTATGATCCAACCTTTTCATAAATAACGTACTTAACCTAAATAGTGTATATGTCACAAAATTAAAACTAAGTCTCAAAGCTAAAATATTATTATTAGCAAAATATTGCTTATGTGTTTTATCTATAGCATCACTGTTTTGCCTAGTTAAACTTCTGGAATTCCTCTTGCTATGTCTTATTATTATTTAAAAAGCACAGTTTATGTTTCATCGAATTTAGTATTTTCCAGAATAGTCATTTAGGTATCACATGACACATTTCCTTGTTTAAAAATAATATGTGTATACTAAGTAGTCTTTCAACTCAATTGAAATGTTTCCTTAAAGTTCAGTTTGGTATTGATGTTCTATTTTAATTGCATAAAATATCCATTATTGGTCCCATTCAGAATCTTCTTGTTCAACCACTGGGAAATACCTTCCTTCTTTTCCTTCCCATCTCAGCTCTCAAGACCAACCCCTACCCTACACACAGGGGATTTTATCTTGAGCATCAACTGTGGACTACTTCTTTGGTCTCATGTTAGTAATTTAAAGGGGTATGGATGTTTTGTAGAGGATAATATTTCAGTTCAATCTCTTCTTTTTAGGCAAAAACGTATATATTGGTAAAAAAATTAAAGAACAAATACCAGTTTACGAGGATGCTTGGAATGTAAGGTGCTCTGGTTGACTGAAGATGAAGAAAAGAATATTTAAACATTTCAATGCTAATTGACATTTAGATAAACTATATTAACTTAGCTCAATGGCTCATCAAGTACAGTGAGGTGTTCATAGTAATTGGATCTGTATTTGTTACTTCAGGAGGTCAGGATCATCGTGTAGAATAGAAATCCTCATTGGAAAAGTGTGAGTTGGGCTGAGCACATGAAGTACATATTTTGGACTTGGTGGTGGTAGCACTGTTTGTTTGTTTTTTTAGCATCGTATCCAAGATGCTAATTGTTCATGTGGTTGCCTTCACTTTTCTAGGGGTGCTGCAGTTATATTTCAGGAATTAAGAATTTTGGTTAGTTGACTGCTTCCTAAATGAGTCGTTGCTGTGTTAAAAAAAGTTTTGCACGTTTATTTAAAATACGTATTATAATGAAAGTTTATGCTAGACCAACTTTAGCTTTAAAATTAGGCCATACGTACTGTTAGGATGAGGTACTGTTACTGAACCAAACGTGGGTCCACTTTAAAGGTAATTTTGTGGCTCCGTGAAAACTTAGTTTTGGTTCTATTAGTTGTCCATCTTCGAAGACAAGAGCCTTTGATTAATAGGGACCCAGGTTTCAATCCTATGCTTATTTCTTCACTACCTGAGTGAAGAAATGACTTGGGCAAGTCATTCAGCCATTATGAAATTCAGTAATCTTATTTCTGTAAGATATTTCTGAAAAACTAACACTTAGTTGGTACTAAGTACTTGGTGAGTGCTATATGTTAACTATGCTATATGTTATATGCTTATATGTATGTGTGTGGGTAACATATTTATATATATATATATATATATATAAACACATGTATATGTTAACTTATGATATGTGTTATCTCAGTCGATCCTCACATAGTCCCTGAATTGTAGGTAATTATTTTAAGGACTAGGAAACTCAGTTTCTGGGAAATTAAATACTTGTGTTGGTGATATATCTTACAAGTGTAAAGATGACTTTGTGACTGAAATTACTTAAGAAGCTCCGAAGTTCCCTCCACTTAATTAAATTTGAATTTATAAGAATAATTTTATAGCATCTAGCATAGGTGAGGTGCTCTTAATGTTAGTTCCCTTCTTCACCTACGACTCGAAGTTTGCAACTTTTAAAATTTTCTTCAGAATCTTAAATTAATATGAAATAAGTAAAGTCATCTCTTTTGTCTTTAGTATTGTCACAAATTCCTCTTTGCAATTAAGGCTGAATAGCAATTTTATTCTGCTCAGTTATCTTGTGGACTCAATTCCTGCAGAGTCGAGGAGGAAGCAGTCTTTCATACAGGAATAAGTAGACAGTTTCTAACAACAGATGCATCCAGTGCTCTGCCCATGTTCTCTGAATATTTTCTATGAACACCCTCTGCCTGTCTGAGGTTTTTTGTTTGTTTTCTCCTGGCCTCAGGTGCACACCAGGGTCTCTTGGAGAGCAAGGCCACTGAGTAAATACGGATTTGTTAGACAAATACCTTAGCCTCCTAGTTCCTTGGTTGGGACCATTCTGGAGCATGTTCTCTACACTGTGTCCAATGGGACTCAGCTCTAGTTGGCTCACGGTGATAACTGGCTCGGTATTGCGAGTTTATTGGCTTCCTTCCCCCTCTCCCTAACTGGTATTTTCTGTATCATTTCTCAAATACGCTATTTAGGCTTTGATCCTTAACTCAAGGTCTTCTTCTGGGGGAATCTGGATCATGCTGGGTACCTTCCCCATCTAGAGTCACATCCTAGAAATGATGGGGGAATTAGATGATAGGAAAGTAGACACTTTCTACCCTGCCCTTCATTTTAAGAATCTTAAATTCAATCTTAGTAGGATATGTTGGACTGGCATGTGAAAATGAGTGAGGCATATCACTGATGTGTGAAGGGGTATTGTTACAGAGGGAATATTGGTGGGTCTATCAGGATACAGGAAGTGTGTACTCCACACCGTAGATTGTCTGTGAGCTAGCCTTGGATAATTCACTTGCGTTTATGTTGTACCACCTTTTGGTAGGGAAACAGACACACGCTTAAAATACATGCAATATGTATGTATATGTATAATGTATATGTGATAGATCTGTATTCTATGTGAAATATATGGAATGACTATGTAACATATAGGTCAGTGCGTCCTTACATAATTACCTCTCCCTTATTTGCATTCTGGTATCCTGTTCTAAGTAGCACGGAAGGGAAAAGAGTTAGAGCAGTGAAGATAATTTAGCACAGGAATAACATTAGTTCTGGGAGGCCATGACTAAGTTTGAGAGTTGCTAAATGACAACACTGCTTATGCCTTAGGGATGTCTGTTGTATATATAATGCGTGTTTACTTTTTTGGCCTCCTGAATAGAACACAAAAATCTAATTTAAATGGTTTGTATAATATTTCTTTAATGGTCATTTATCCAATCAGCTAATGTTTGAATACATGCTACATCTGAGGGACTCACTAAGTTAGGCTTTGGGAAAAATGTAAGAAAGAATATGAAACAGGGCTTGATCAGGAGGTGTTCACAGATATAATTAGAGGTGAATTTTCCCCCAGAATGTTGAAAGTATTGCTTATGTTATGATGATATCCTTGCAGAATTTCTGTTTTAAGACTGTCAAGAAGAGCATCCAGCATTTGTAGGTAGGATAGTCAGTGTTGGCTTGAAAATACAGTAGCTAAAATCACTATATTAGAGATGGCTCAAAATCTTAATATACTTTGAATTTAATATTTAGAATACTTAATATCATCAAAGTTACTCTATGATTGAAACCAATATGAGTAGAGACAGAATTTAACTGATCTTATATGGGAGCCATTCTGTAATATGTAAAATTGTTGTAGTGTTAAAATACTTCTTTTTTCTATTTTAATGTTTCTAAGATTCATAAAGCAATAAAAATTTAGAATATTCTCTTACAGTTAAAGATTGGTAAATTTCAGGTTTTAAATGCCTTTAGGCAGTTAGGACAAGCCCTTCTCATCCTTCATCATGACTCAGTAATTTTAAAGTTTGGAACACAATGTACTTGATGTGGATAAATTATCACAGCTGTGGATAAATTACTGTTAATGGACAATTTTCATTTGCAGTCATATCGGAGTAGGCCATTTATTTAATTAACATTATTCTAGTTTTCAGCTATTTGGTCAGGTGTTGCAACTCCAGTAATTTTAAGTATATCTTTCATATTTTGTAGGTGGAATTTAAAAGTAGTGCAAGCAAGTCACCTAATGCATTGTAGTAATTGAAAACATAAAAGAAATTGAACAAAGGGTACAGTTCAATCGATTAATAGTTTAAGAAGTATTTATAAAATGGGGAGAATGTTGGATAGCTTTTGGAGTATGTGTAAGTTTAGATATCATACAATGAAAATATGCGATATGACTTTATATAATCAAATTGAATTGGGAAAATGGGTTTTGGATTGGCATCTGGCACATTTATGTGTTACCAATTTTATCTTTCTTATTAAATTATATATTATTTTGAAAAGTAGCCATTTAATATAAAGTTCTTATTCTAAGTTTTTATGTTCAGGTCAGTAAATATTCTTTTAAAATATTTTAAGTGTTATTAAAAAGAATGAAATGTTATTTTTACTGTTTAATTATATAGTGGAACCAACTATGCATATACAATATCTATAAAAATGATTTAAGCATTTATTATCAGAAAACCCAGACTATCCGGTGTCTTTTAGCACTATTATATTAAGAGAAATCACCTTGAATAAGGCAATAAAAAATTACCTACTGCTGAAGTAAGTAATGGTGCAAAAATTGACTTTACATATATATATATATATATATATATATAAAATATATAAAATGCAGAGAAAAAGATAGTGTAATAATTATTATTTTTCAATAGTTACCAATAATTCAGACATTCATATTTTATATAAAAACATATGATTTTTTCTTTTTACCTACTCTTATTAATAAAATTGAAATATGGCTTTTCAAATTTATTGGAATTTAAAGTTTGATTCCATTTAACCACTCTTATATATCCACTTTTTGTATATGGTTACTTATTTGTAATACCTCTTCTGTGGGTATTACACTTTTCTCAAGATACCTCTATGTATAATAAATCTTGGGTGAAGGAAGTTGGAATGTAGCAATTTCATTTTCCACATAAAGTATGTGACATTTTAAGGAGATTAAACTTTCTACTAAACAGCTTCAGCTTCAAGTTAGTCTAGAGGATGGGTAGAAAGACATAAATCCAGATGGATGACCAAGAAAATGATTTCAGCTAACTTATTGTTTTATCAGAATTAACATACTTTTTTCCTTCTCTGTTAGTAATGTAATTCAACTTCTTCAAAAATAGATTTGAAAGGTAGTAAGAGAAGTAATACAAATGAAAGTTTATTTTGGTCTTCATTATTGGTACAAAATAAAAATTAACAATATCTTTAGTCATCACGTGTACCTGTAGCTAGGTTAATAGTGAATGCGATACTTTTATTGGCTTTTTCAAATCATGCTCTTGTAGAGATGTGGGTGGACCTAGAGACTGTCATACAAAGTGAAGTAAGTCAAAAAGAGAAAAACAAATATCGTATATTAACCCATATATGTGGAATCTAGAAAAATGGTACAGATGAACCGGTTTGCAAGGCAGAAATAGAGACACAGATGTAGAGACCAAACGTATGGACACCAAGGGGGGAAAGTGGGGGAGGATGAATTGGGAGATTATACATATATGCACTAATATGTATAAAATAGGTAAGTAGTGAGAACCTGCTGTATAACACAGGGAACTCTACTTCACTTTGCTGGACAGTAGAAACTAACACAACATTGTAAAACAACTATACCCCCCCCCCCAAAAAAAAGCAAAAAAAATCATGCTCTTGTTTATCGTTTATATGTTTATATATCATTTTGTCATTGATGGTTCATCTGTTTTTATTAGTGTATTTATGTATTGCCAACGTTGTCTTACTTATGTGCCATGCTTGTCTAAGTTGCCTTTAGAAAATGAAACAAGAAGAAATAATTTTTACAGTGAAATTTAACCAGTAGCTTTGTATATTTATAGTTTGAAATGTAATAAGGGTGGCCTTTTCTGAGCTGTATTTAATACCTTCAATCAAGATGTCTTTAAACTAATGCTTTTCCTGAGTCTTAAGTTGCTAATTTAAAATTTCTCTGTAAAAGTAATCAAAACAATAGGTAATAATCCAGAAGGACAATTACTTTTACTCTTTGACAATTTTTGACTGGATATGGGATATTTTTTAATAGGTCATGATTTTTTTTTTTTTTTTCACAAGTATCTTAATCATTAGACAGCAATCAAGTTGCAATTTAAGAGAAAACTACTTGGAGAACAGAGTAAAAAGAAAAAGGTGCATCTGTAGCACTGAGAAAATCTCAACCTCAGTACAGATTCAAACTGGCTGTGTGGAGTTGTAAAAACTAGGATGTGAGTGAAGCGGATGGTGGGCGAGAGTCCCCTTTCATACTGAGTGTACCGCCCAAGTAGAGTGGATAAAGTTAAGCTGAGCCAGAAACTTCTTTTTGGTAGTCATGGTGGTGGTACGTAAGGTTTTTAAAGTTGTAAGCAAATGACCAAACTTTATGAACAAATTATAAAGACTGAGCATAGATATTTTACCCTTGCAATTCAATAAAATATAGAACATTGTTAATCTGTCAAACATTTAATATAATCCATATTAAATATTTATACCTAATACACATTTATAATGATTATTGTACTTTGATTCTAATTAACGTAGAAATGAAGAAATTTGCCACATTTTAGTATATGTGCTGCCAAAGAGAGCACTAAATTTGCCACATTTTGCAATCATGAGCTTTACTTTGCCAGCCAAATCACATTATTTAGTTTTATTTCGCCTAAAACAATCATTAATATTGATAACTTTTCTAATATTCTGTATTATGTCACTGTTGTTTTGTTATACACTCATGTATTACAGAGCATAGGCTATGGTTCCTTAGGTTCCTCCATCGCTCCAACCCAAATCTTTGTTCGTGTATGTTTGGCCTCATAATTTGTTACAGTGTCTGGGCATTGCATGACCCTGAGCCACTGTGATATTTGATTGCATATCTCTCATGTGCAAGAGTGACCATATATGTGGTTGCAGAAGATAAATAAAAACCCAGGTGTTGTGAAGGCAAGAAAGCGCTGTAAGAATGGCATTGGGTCCTTCATATCTGATCATCTGGAAGCAGAAGAGTGAATTCAAAATATCTGACCTTGATTCCTCAATAATCAGAACTAGATTCTCTTGAGGAGAATCTGAGATGTAGTATAATTTCAAGGGAAGGAAGAACCACTGCACATACTCAGAAAAGTAAATCATTTGTGTAAGCTGAGTGCTCCAGTGGTATTAGATTTACCTGTCCTCTTTGGCTGGGAAGTGGGGATGGGTTTGGAGTTGGGAAAGGGATTCGGTAGAGGCTGGAAAGTCCTAGTCACCTGAATGGAGTAGGGGGGAAATACTCCTGCGGAAACTGAGAAGAGGATCCGCGGAAAAGGGAGACCGGGGACAGTGAGATTTCTCTCCCCGATTTTGTCTTGGATTGATCACATTTTTTTGACAAATAGAAGCAGTGAAGGGAAGTAGAAACAGAAACCCAGGCTGCCAAGCTTGGCTGGTCTGTAGGGCACTGTTGCCTGACAGGAAGTCTCAACTCTTGGACCCCTTTCCTGTTCAGACTCGTAACCGGGCCTCTCTTTGGACTGTGCTTTAGTCTTCTCAGCACTACTGCAATTATGCCACGGCTTTAAAGAGTGAGAATCATTTCCCTCCGTGTGCGCCTTTCTTAAACTCAGAGTTGTATTATTTCTACTTTTCACACTATATGTATGTGCAAGAAATGGACTTTGCACACAAAGCCAAAAACCAGTGAATCTAAGGACTAAAGGACACCTTGTTCTTGGCTGTCTTGCAGTGAACCTTGCACAGAAACAGAATGATGAATTATTACAGGGGCACACTTAGCCCATCTTGTAAGTCACTGTGTGAATAGGGATAAAAGTGGATTAACACATGTCAACCTCATTTAACTCCCTGTGGGAAGACTTGCAGGTTGTCCACATTTTGCAAACAACCAGTTATTAACAAGAGGGACCAGATGTGTGGTTTAATAATGGACAGCCTGCTGTGTCAGGTCTGTCAAAAATTGAAATACCACTCCATCCCCTAGGAATCGGATCTGGTGATTAGTAAGCTGCACAAGTTCCAGTCAGGAGTGATGGCAATGACTTTAGTCACGACCACACCATGGGATGATGACACTGGCAAATTGTAGATGGAAGCTTTTGTATGATGTTTCTATTTCTTGCCTATCTCTCCACAAGAGTTCCTGTGCTATTCCACCTCTTTACTGAAAATACAGAAGATGAAGTGAAAATAGGTGATGATATTGAAGAAGGTATAGAACGCCACACATTGTTCTAAGCATGTCCCATCTATTATTTCATTGAATCTTCCCACCAGCTCTGAGGAATCTGGTATCCTTTCCTTCTTACAGGATGAATGTCCTGAGGTACAGAAATTCATGACTTGTTCCAAATTACATAATCCTAAGAGCTAGAACCAGAATCTAATTATTATGCCTACCCCTATGTTTACAACTAAACAGATATGATTTAATGCTATGAAATAACAGAAGGAACAAAACACAAAGAACTGTGAATGCTTTGGAAGGTAAAAGAATCACATAGCATCTGCATCCCTTTAAGTTAGCATCACAATGAGTAACTCGAGGAAAGTTATGGAATTTTTGAAGTTGGTAATATTTTCTGGGAGAAAATAATTTTTCCTTTCTCCATATAGAGCATTGTTCTTTTGACAGTCTAAAGAGAGTGGATTGAAATAGGAAATTAGTGAAACAAACAAAGCAGAGATTTTGTTTATTTAAATATTTATTTATTTGTAGTAGAAATAGGCTAAAGGTAATTGATATCCCAGGAGTCACAACAATTCACAACAATTACCTTTCTTTTGCTATGGCTAGGTTTTTTTTTTATGTTTCTCAGTAGAACTTTGGGGTTTTCTACTTATACTTCTACTCCCTAAGGTATTTGTACCCACCTGAAATTCATTTTTCTCAATAATTGTGCTGGTGATCATGAAAATCCTCTTGCAGAGATGTTATGACATCTAAATGTGGTAATGTCAAATTACTTGATGGAGGCCTTAATGTATAGGTGTACCTATTAGTATGTTTCACCTGTTCCAAAAAAGATTTGCAGTGGTTCACATAACTATGTGCAATAACGTAAATAGAAAAAAAAACAGCTGAAGAAAAATATAATAAGGGGACAAAAATGAATCAGGTGTAAAGTTGGTACATGATATGAATTCCATGAGTTCCTATGTAGTTACCAGAGATGGACCACAGAGTTAGAGCAAAGACGTGATTGGTCACATAAGATGAGAAATAAACCAGCAGTTCAGGAGAAATACAGCTTTTCTTGGTGTTCAAATTGAAAGGACATTGGTACCGTGGGTCTTGGTTAGTGTACAATATCCTCACCCACTTTCCTGTCATAAAAGAAGAGCAAATTTCATAAGACTTTTGTGACATCTCACTGTCAGGTGCTGATATAACTAGAAAGAATTATTCACTTAAAGTAGATCTACAGGACACACATACATGTATTTCAGATACATAGTTTAGGACAAAAAAAAAAAAAAAAGAGAAACTCCTGAGGTTACTGAGTCTGTCATGTAATCTTCCTTAAAAACTTTTTTTATATAGATGGCTTTGATTAATAATTAAGAATGCAAAGAGTTTAGGGTTATATTCTTCGTTGTGAACCGGAAGTATAAATGTACTCAACAGTAGGTAGGATGACTCACTTCATGGAGAATCTACGAAGATTCTAACCAAAACACAAGACTGAATTGTAGTTATTCTCACCTCCTCACAAAGGTTAGATTAATTCATTTATTTTCCCACAAATACCTAAAGTAAATATCATACAATTTAACATTATATAAAGACTTTGTAAATATCCTGAATTTAGTTATTTATATAGCCCTATATATCTTCATATACATAGAGATATATATTCAGCATATAGTTTTTATAGCAGACTTCTGGTTGCTAATTAATTGATACAAATAACCTCAAACTAGAATATTTTTTCAGTTTATCCACCATCACCAATATCATTATAATCCTCCAGAATTCTGCATTTCAAAACTCACCATAGTTTTGTATTATTTTTCAGCTTGCTTTTTTAGTTAGTTCTTGATCTCCATCTATTCTTTATCGGTAACATTTCATTCCTTCTTATTTAAATTAATATAGCTCTTGCTAGCATGCTTCATTGTTCCAAGCCTGTTCTTTGCACCCCACCTCCAATAATCTCCATGGCCAGCTCAAGTCTCATTCAACTTAAGCATTTTTCATCAGAATCTTCTTAACATAATTTTAACATAATATTCATGTCACTGATGCTTATTATGTAAAATTTAAAATGCTCAGCCCAGTATTCAATGTTCTTCATTAACTGACTCCTCCATTAATTTTGTTTTCCTGAAAACACATTTTCAATGTCTTCAAACTGCAGGCCCAGTTTTTTCTTTTAAATAAATCAATTTATTTAAACTAAAACAAACAATTCACCCATTTCTCCTACTCCCTCTCCCACCCTCTGCAACCACCAATCTATTCTTTGTATCTATGAGCTTTTTCTTTTTTAAAAAACTTATTATTTTTTTAGATTCCACATGAAAGAGAGATCATATTTTATTTGTCTTTCTTTGTCTGACTTATTTCACTTAGCAGAATGCCCTCAAGGTCCATCTGACACCATTTTGGTGTCAGATTCAAAATGATCACCAAAGCCTATGTCAAGGACCTTACCGCCTATGTTTTCTTCTAGGAGTTTTATAGTTTTAGGTCTTATATTTAAGTCTTTAATCCACTTTGAGTTAACTTTTTGCATGGTGTAATATCGTTGTCCATTTTCATTCTTTTCAGTGTGGCTCCCCAATTTTCCCAACACCATTTGTAACAAATGGCAAGATTTCATTTTTTTTTTTTTAGCTGAAATATATATGTATATACACACACACACACACATATGTATTTGTTGCACTTTCTTCATTCATCCATCAGGGGACTCCTAGGTTGTTTCTATATCTTGGCTATTATAAATAATATTGCTATGAACATAGGGTTGCATATATCCTTTGAGTTAGTGTTTTCTTGTTTTCAGATAAATACCCACAAGTGGAAGTGCCCACAAGATCATATCATAGTTCTATTTTTAATTTTTGGAAGAATTTCATAGTGCTTTTCCATGGGACTGCACCAATTTACATTCCCATCAGCAGTGCACGAGGGTTCCCTTTTCTTCAAAACCTCTCCAACAGTTGTTATTTGTTATTTTGATAATAGCCATTCTGACAGGTGTGAAGTGATATCTCACTGTGGTTTGATTTTTTTTTTGAATTTTATTTTATTTTTTATACAGCAGGTCCTTATTAGTTATCTGTTTTATACATATTAGTGTATACATGTCAATCCCATCTCCCAATTCATCCCACCACCACGACCACCACCCCACTCACTGTGGTTTTAACTTTTTCCTGATGATTAATGATGCTAAGCATTTTTCCTTGGCCTTTTGGCCGTCTATGTCTTTTTGAAAAAAATGTCTATTCAGGGCTTCCCTGGTGGCGCAGTGGTTGAGAGTCCGCCTGCCGATGCAGGGGACATGGGTTCGTGCCCTGGTCCGGGAAGATCCCACATGCCGCGGAGCGGCTGGGCCCATGAGCCATGGCCGCTGAGCCTGCGCGTCTGGAGCCTGTGCTCCACAATGGGAGAGGCCACAACAGTGAGAGGCCCGCATACCGCAAAAAAAAAAAAAGGTCTATTCAGATTTTCTGCCCATTTTAAAAATCAGATTGCTTGTTTTTTTGCTATTGAGTTGTATGAATTCTTTATATATTTTGGATATCAGCCCCTTATGAGATTTATCAGTTGCAAACATTTTCTCCTATTTGGTAGGCAGCCTTTTGAGTTTGTTGATGGTTTCCTTTCCTGTGTAGCTTTTTAGTTTGATGTAGTCCCACTTGTTTAGTTTTGCTTTTGTTGCTTTTGCTTTTGGTGTCAGATTCAAAATGATCACCAAGGCCTATGTCAAGACCTTACTGCCTATGGTTTCTTCTAGGAGTTTCAGGTCTTACGTTTAAGTCTTTAATCCACTTTGAGTTAATTTTTTGCATGGTGTAATATCGTTGTCCAGTTTCATTCTTTTCAACGTGGCTGCCTAATTTTCCCAACACCATTTATTGAAGAGACCGTCCTTGCCCTAATTGTATATTCTTGCCTCCTTTGTTGTAAACTAATTGAACATATATGCATGGGTTTATTTTTGGGTTCCCTATTCTGTTCCATCGATCTAGTGTTTGTTTTTATACTAATACCTTACTGCTTTGATTACTATAGCTTTGTAATATAGTTTGGCATCAGAGAGCATGTTGCCTCCAGCTTTGTTCTTATTTCTCAAGATTGCTTTGCCTATTTGGGGTCTTTTATGATTCCCTATACATTTTAGGGTTGTTTGTTCTATTTCTGTGAAAAAAAACCATTGGAATCTTGATAGGGATTGCATTGAATCTCTAGATTACCTTGGGTAGTATGGACATTTTAACAATATTAATTCTTCCAGTCTATGAGCACATAATATCTTCATTAATTTTTCCTAAACTGCTTTTTGAAATTTAGTCATTGTAGTTACTCACAGAAATCACTCCCCACCTCCCATGCTGATATCCACTTCATTGCCTTTGCTGGTATCACACCACGTTCTGAGGCTTCCTGGCATCTCTTCCCGTTCACGTCATCCCCCTGCTTCATGATTGGACCCCAAATCAAACACAGAACCAGAGTTACTAATGAAATCTTTGAAATCACTCAGGCTATTCAATATATTTTACATATCATGATGTTGTTTTATAATTACTGACATGTTATTTCAGGTATAACATATAACTTTCTAGGGAAAAAGTCATGTCTTCAATTCATTTTGGATCTTCCTATATTATTTAACACATGTGGTTTACACAAAGGTTCCAAGAATTTTAATTCTGTAATATAAGGAAGATATTTTTAAAAGAAAAAAAAGTCACAGCTATGAATATATATGTGCACCACATACATACATACATACATTATTATAATAAAAGTACAAGGTCTTTGAATTTGAGATGTTTTTCTCCATGGAAACAAAATAGTTTTTTAAGGCTCCTTCTAAACCCAGGTATGTAGTTTAAATCATTTGACTTGGAAATGCCATTCCCACTTCTAGTTTAATATTCACAAGAAGCTTTCCTTTTGAAATGGCAAAGCAGAATGTGCTTCAGTCCATAATTCATACAGTGACAGTTCAAATGACTGTTAAAGTGAATTCTGAATTTTACATATAGGGCTGCTCAGTGAAAGCCATCAGTCTGCTTGACAGCCAGCAGTGCCATTGTCCAAGAGACTTGTGGAGGTGTTGAAAAGATCAGATAGGTAGTGGTAGTAATACTTATATAATTGGGATGAACAGAAGGAATTCTTTTGGTCTTAAATACTGTAAAAAACAGGGTTTTTTTTTTTTATTGAGGAACGGTGCTTATAGTAGTTGAGTATGTTAAATTTTGCAGTGTTAGTGTGAATAGAATGATTTTCTAGAGGAATAAAAACTGTGTGAAATATATCAGTGACAGTTATCTAAACATGTTCCAAGTCTTTGAATAGAAGGAGGCGCATTCTTCCAAAACGTGTATATTCCAATTATTATTCTATTTACCGAGTCAGATCTTTACCTGCTGTTTTTGTCCAATGGAATGAACACTTTTGATTTCACTTCATTCTCCTCTTCAGTATCAGAAAGAAGCTTATAATACATCTCTTTACCACATGGCAGGTAGGAGAGAAACATACTCTAGTCACTTACAGAAATATATAATTAAATGTGTTTTTAGAAAAAAGACTAGTTAAAATGTTCATTATAAAGTTGCTCTGACTTGCTGATTCTGTAACTCCTACTACATATTCCAAGTAATGTCTCCTTTTAGTAAACCCGTATAATAAAGTGAGGGGAAGTTCCTCTGTGCATCTCAAATTGTGTTCACATTGAACTTATGCCTGCTACCATATGAGTTAGGATGATGTATGTGAGGTACTTGAATGATACAGTCCCACGCTCATACCATCCGTGAGCTTATATTGTGTGGGAGATATAAGACACGCAAAATAACTCCCATAAAGTAGAACATGGTACAACGGACAGTATTATGGGAGTATTAGAAAGAGCTTCTTGGAGAGTTTTAGAAAGTAAATTTTATATATTAGGATTCATGTATTAGACATAAAGTAGTTATGGCTAGCCCAAAGGTATGGTGGGTCTTCCATGGGGCATGTTCTAGGAAAAGATGCAGTAAGTAGACTAGATTGGACATAGTATAAGATACTTGTGGATCAATAATGGATATCAGTAGTTTGGGGGAAGACTGTAGGAGAACTTATATTGCCAAGTTGAAGAGTGTGATTTTTTTTTTTTTTTTTTTCTGTAGACTGTGGGGAATTGTTGAAAGGTTTTGAATAAGGAAGTTGCGTGATTAAAATTGTAGCTTTAGAAACTACTGGAGGAGTAGGAAATTCATTAAGCTAGTTTAATGGGATAAAAGAGGTAGAGCAGTGATAGTGAAAATGCCCCCCCAAAAAAAAATTCAATAAAATACTTTGGAAGTGTCATTAACAAATGTGAAAATGGATTGGGGTGAAGAATATCAATGTTGTGAAATGAGAGGAAATATGAAAAGAGGATAAATTTGGGTTAGTGTTTGTCATGTTTGTGCAATGCAACTTGATATTATTCACTGGGGTTATAAATACTAGGTAGCAAAATCTCTAGTATCTAATTATGCCTTGCAAAACATCCAAGGAAGGTACTCTTTAACATATTCATTTTCATTATTGATAAAATTGAATTCAATTCAACAAGGGACAGTTAAGACCTGACCATGAATTGTGGTCTGTGCTAAGCCTCTGAAAACAAAGAATAAGGTGTTCCCACCTTCATATATCTTAGAAAGGAGAGAAGGACAAATAAACAAGCAATTATTATATAGCATACTACATAAAAATAAGTATGAGCAAATTGTGGAGCTAGCACAGGGGAAAAAGAATTATGTGACAATATTATGTGCATTAATACATAAAACAGCTATTATATTGTATTTAATCCTTTTAAAATTTATTGGTTTTGTATTCTTCACAACATGTATGGAAAGGTAAACCAATCTCATGTTGCATTTTATAGGCAGAAACTCAACTAAAGATAATTTATTTTTATTTTTTCTTCTATTTTTTTATTGAAGTATAGTTCATTTACTATATCATGTTAGTTTCATGTGTACAGCATAGAAATTCAGTTATACATTCAGTTACATTCAGTTATACATATGTATATATCTATTCTTTTTCAGATTCTCTTCCATTATAGGTTATTACAAGATATTAAGTAGAGTTCCCTGTGCTATAGTAGGTCCTTGTTGGTTACATATTTTATATATAGTAGTGTGTATATATTAATCCCAACCTCTTAATTTATCCCTCCCCCACCATAGGTTTGTTTTCTATGTCTGAGTCTATTTCTTCAACTAAAGAGAATTTAAATGCCTGACACAATAACAGAAAGTGTCTATTCTCTCAGTGGCAAATCCTAAAAAACCCAGCTAAGATACACTCAATAAAACAAGATGTCTGGAACTACTATAGTTTCAGGGTTGACTTTAGACTCCAGGATGTATCTGTTTTCTCCATGGCTTCCATTGACATGTGTTACTCTTATCTCTGTGTCCTGGAGCTTGTCCCCTTGGTCCCTGAATGGCTCCTCTGGTTCCAGTGACAAAGTCAAGAGGTAGAGAAAAGAATTGTCCTTGTATTAAGTCCTTCTTTAAAGTGAGAAAAGCGTTGCCAGAGGCATCCTGACAGATATGCTCTCATGTGCTGTTGGCTGGAGTTGCTTTGTGCTGTGCCCAAACCAAACCATGGCCACAGCAATGAGACCTCGGGGGCTGGAGGCGGACTCAGCCTCCTCTGAAGAACTGTGCCACTTCAAGGTGTGCAAAAATCAGGTTTGTTTATGGGAGAAAAAAAAAAATGTATGTGTGTGTTGGTGGGTGGGTGAGGAGGGATGGAGGTTAGGCAAGTGATATGGCTATTGGGGTAGGGAACCCATAATTCCAATTCTAAGTGT
Organism: Phocoena sinus; assembly: GCF_008692025.1. Classification (NCBI taxonomy): domain Eukaryota; kingdom Metazoa; phylum Chordata; class Mammalia; order Artiodactyla; family Phocoenidae; genus Phocoena; species Phocoena sinus. The sequence continues at coordinate 180,445,186 of NC_045763.1, read as the reverse complement.
AATTCTAACTCTAAGTGTAATTCTTTTTTTTTTTTGCGGTACGTGGGCCTCTCACTGTTGTGGCCTCTCCCGTTGCAGAGCACAGGCTCCGGACGCGCCGGCTCAGCAGCCATGGCTCACAGGCCCAGCCGCTCCGCGGCGTGTGGGATCTTCCCGGACCGGGGCACGAACCCGTGTCCCCTGCATCGTCAGGCAGACTCTCAACCACTGCACCACCAGGGAAGCCCTAAGTGTAATTCTTTAACTGTTTGATTGTTTGCCTTCATTTCTGAGCAGTTCTCAGAGGAAATCGTAATCTCAGCAGGTATCCTAAGTCTTCTCTTGATAAACAGAATGGTCCAATATGGGAAGGTTCTTAAGTTCCCTTATGAAAATTATAACGTTATAAGCACTTCCCTGGCGGTCCAGGGTTAAGACTCTGCACTTCCACTACAGGGGACACGGGTTTGATCCCTGGTCCCGAGCTAAGATACTGCATGCTGCGCAGTGCGGCCAAAAGAACAAAACAAAACAAACAAAACAATTATAATGTTATAAACACTGCACTAAGTTGTAACTGGACCCTTTGGAAAATTGTGAGCCACTGTAAATCATCCCTATGTGATGGTAGTTAACAGGTCTTGAGAGTGCAAAGCTTCTTTTCACAGAATCAACATTTAATCATATAGGTGTTGAGGAAGTTTTGGTATTTTTGGTGCTGATAGTAGATAATAAGGAAGGGCATACAGATATATGGATAGATAGATCTATATCTATATCTCTATATAATACAGATAAATGAGGTGTAGCTGAGGTGAATGCTTCCTTACTGCCAGGTGTTATTACTCAAAATATCAATTTAGAAGCAGGAAGTTTGTTTTATCTAAAATTTTAATGTAGACCAGCCACACCAACCCCCCTCACTGAAAAGTCATTCTTTACCTGAAAAAGCACATCCTACGTTATCTGGAAGAGCAGTGGAGAGACTGAAGGTCCTGCCAGGTTATGGGGAAACAGGTGGGCTGAACTCTGCCAGGGAGAGGTCAGGTTGATGTGACCTGCCTTCCTCCCCGCTGGCCCCGCCTTCCCAACTGGCCCCCTTCAAAATCCTGGAGGGTGGGGGACAGGGGTCACTTCTTGGCAGCTTCTGCCTGGGCTGCCAAATCTGCCTCTTTCTGAGCAGCCAGGAACAGGGCTCGCTCCTTCTGGAAAGCTGCCAGCTCTTCAGAACGGAGGTCCTTCACCACACAAATGCCCAGGGAACGGGCAGACCCAATGATGGAGTGGACAACAGAGGATGGGGCACGTCCTGCAGGGCAAAGGCGTTATCCTGAGCTTTGACGCCGGCGATCTCCTACACGTGCTTCAGTGGCACCAGGCCTGCCACTTCTTTCCCTGTGTGTGGGGCCCCCTTCTCAATCCCAGAAGCTGCCTTCAGGAAGTAGGAAACAGTGGGTTGGCCAATTTTGATTTCAAATGCCCTGTCAGGCTTCACAAAAATCTTGGTAGGCAGAGAAACGCCTTCTTTGATGTCCTTGGTCTTCTCGTTGAACTCCTTAGAGAACTGGTTGACAGAAACGCCTTGCTGACCCAGGACGGGGCCTGGCGGGGGCCCGGGCCGATGGTCCGGATCATGCCGCTGACCTCGGGCTTCCTGAGGGCCTGAGTGGCCTGGCTTAGCCTTGACATGATGAGGAGTTCGCGGCCTTAGTTCATTTCAGATCTACAGCAAGGATATGGGGGGAGAAGGGGGACAGGGACATCTTCTAAAACCTGGCCTGCATCCCAGTGACTACAGCACTTTATCTCTTTCTTGTAACAAGTCATCTGACAATTATAATATGTTCTGCTCATTAATAAATCTGGGGTCTGGCAGTAGCAGGCATCTCTTGATCACGTATGACAGGTGTGGAATTTTTATATAGTTCCTTTTATAATTTTGCTGATCTGGCATATTTAAGATGAATTATGAGAAGGAGGGACCATAACTGATCAGATAATGCTTGAAAAGTAGTAGTGCACTTAGCCTTATTCCTTTTAATATCTTCTTTAACATTTTGGTGATTTCCCAAAGTCTAGCGGGCCATGCTGTTTTTAAAACAACAGTGGCTACAAAAATGTTTTCTCTGGTATAGGAATGAGGAAAGCCAGAGGAAGCCCATTTCTTTTATTTAAAAAATGTCTTTTAGAAGGTTTGTAGGAGCACATCCTAGGTAATGCTTAGTAAAAATTGATTTAACTATTTATATGCCTAAAGCCTTCTTTTAATGAAATGACATGAATATGATAGGCTATCGATTCAATAACTGACACAATGAATAAAAGGGAAAGTTAGATATTTTCAAAACACCCATAGAGATCCAAGAATATCAGGGATATGCAGTGATAGCGAAATATAATGTGTCAATGAATATAATAAATGTCACAAACATACCTATTCATACTTTTATAAGGGAGGGGCAACTTCTTAGATTGAGAAGATGTGGCTGTTTTCAGAGAGGTTGTCTTTGGATTGTGTAGACACCCCAGTGATAGCTAGTTTTAGTTTTAGAACAGAAAAACGAGGCAAACTATTATGTTTAAACTTATTAGAAAACTCAGTTGATAATAAATCATTCAAATAATTTTATTCTTTTATTTAAAAAATCAAACTTTGATCTTTAGTCCCAATAATTTCTGGACTGCAGATACCATGCTAAATAGTATTTTTTATAACATTTTTTAATATAGTTGGTACATTAAAATTGTTCAAAGAATACATAAAATACTTTGACTATTTGCATATCTGTGTATACATATTGTTTATTTTATTTGTAGTGACTTTAATGGATGTTGTTTACATGAATGGAGTTTTACCAGAGAAGATAGGTTTTTTTTGTTTTATTAATTTAATTTATTTTTTATACAGCAGGTTCTTATTAGTTATCCCTTTTATACGTATTAGTGTATATATGTCTATCCCAACCTCCCAATTCATCACTCCACCACCCCTACCCCGCCACTTTCCCACCTTGGTGTCCATACATTAGTTCTCTACATCTGTGTCTCTATTTCTGTCCTGCAAAGTGGTTCATCTATACCATTTTTCTAGGTTCCACATAGATGCGTTAATATACGATATTTGTTTTTCTCTTTCTGACTTACTTCACTCTGTATGACAGTCTCTAGATCCATCACATCTCTACAGTGACCCAATTTCGTTCCTTTTTATGGCTGAGTAATATTCCATTGTATATATGTATCACTTCTTTATCCATTCATCTGTTGATGGGCATTTAGGTTGCTTCCATGAACTGGCTATTGTAAACAGTGCTGCAGTGAACATTGGGGTGCATGTGCCTTTATGAATTACGGTTTTCTCTGGGTATATGCCCAGTAGTGTGATTGCTGGGTCATATGGTAATTCTAGTTTTAGTTTTTTAAGGAACCTCCATATTGTTCTGCATAGTGGCTGTATCAGTTTACATTCACACCAACAGTGCAAGGAGGTTCCCTTTTCTCCACACCCTCTCCCGCATTTGTTGTTTGTAGATTTTCTGATGATGCCCATTCTAACTGGTGTTAGGTGATACCTCATTGTAGTTTTGATTTGCATTTCTCTAATAATTAATGATGCTGAGCAGCTTTTCATGTTCTTCTTGGCCATCTGTATATCTTCTTTGGAGAAATGTCTATTTAGGTCTTTGGACCATTTTTGGATTGGGTTGTTTGTTTTCTTGATATTGAGCTGCATGAGCTGTTTATATATTTTGGAGATTAATTCTTTGTCCACTGATTCGTTTGCAAATATTTTCTCCCATTCTGAGGGTTGTCTTTTTGTCTTGTTTGTAGTTTCCTTTGCTTTGCAAAAGCTCTTAAGTTTCATTAGGTCCCATTTGTTTATTTTTGTTTTAATTTCCATCACTCTGGGAGGTGGATCAAAAAAGATCTTGCTGTGATTTATGTCAAAGAGTGTTCTTCCTATGTTTTCCTCTAAGAGTTGTACACTGTCCAGTCTTACATTCAGGTCTCTAACCCATTTTGAGTTTATTTTTGTGTATGGTGTTAGGGAGTGTTCTAATTTCAATCTTTTTTTTTTTTAACATCTTTATTGGAGTATAATTGCTTTACAATGGCATGTCAGTTTCTGCTTTATAACAAAGTGAATCAGTTATACATATACATATGTCCCCATATCTCTTCCCTCTTGCATCTCCCTCCCTCCCACCCTCCCTATCCCACACCTCTAGGTGGTCACAGAGCACCGAGCTGATCTCCCTGGGCTATGCGGCTGCATCCCACTAGCTATCTATTTTACAATTGGTAGTGTATATATGTCCATGCCACTCTCTCACTTTGTCCCAGCTTACCCTTCCCCCTCCCCATATCCTCAAGTCCATTCTCTAGTAGGTCTGTGTCTTTATTCCTGTCTTGCCCCGAGGTTCTTCATGATCATTTTTTTTTTTTTAGATTCCATATATATGTGTTAGCATAAGGTATTTGTTTTTCTCTTTCTGACATACTTCACTCTGTATGACAGACTCTAGGTCCATCCACCTCACTACAAATAACTCAGTATTGTTCCTTTTTATGGCTGAGTAATATTCCATTGTATATATGTGCCACATCTTCTTTATCCATTCGTCTGTCGATGGACACTTAGGTGGCTTCCATGTCCTGACTATTGTAAATAGAGCTGCAATGAACATTTTGGTACATGCCTCTTTTTGAATTATAGTTTTCTCAGGGTATATGCCCAGTAGTGGGATTGCTGGGTCTTATGGTAGTTCTATTTTTAGCTTTTTAAGGAACTTCCATACTGTTCTCCATAGTGGCTGTATCAATGTACATTCCCACCAACAGTGCAAGGGGGTTCCCTTTTCTCCACACTCTCTCCAGCATTTATTGTTTGTAGATTTTTTGATAATGGCCATTCTGACTGGTGTGAGATGATATCTCATTGTAGTTTTGATTTGCATTTCTCTAATGATTAGTGATGTTGAGCAGTCTTTCACTTGGTTGTTGGCAGTCTGTATATCTTCTTTGGAGAAATGTCTATTTAGATCTTTGGACCATTTTTGGATTCGGTTGTTTGTTTTTTTGATATTGAGCTGAATGAGCTGCTTGTAAATTTTGGAGATTAATCCTTTGTCAGTTGCTTCATTTGCAAATATTTTCTCACATTCTGAGGGTTGTCTTTTAGTCTTGTTTATGGTTTCCTTTGCTGTGCAAAAGCTTTGAAGTTTCATTAGGTCCCATTTGTTTATTTTTGTTTTATTTCCATTTCTCTAGGAGGTGGGTCAAAAAGGATCTTGCTGTGATTTATGTCATAAAGTGTTCTGCGTATGTTGTCCTCTAAGAGTTTGATAGTTTCTGGCCTTACATTTAGGTCTTTAACTCATTTTGAGTTTATTTTTGTGTATGGTGTTCTAATTTCATTCTTTTACATGTAGCTGTCCAGTTTTCCCAGCACCACTTATTGAATAGAGTGTCTTGTCTCCATTGTATATACTTGCCTCCTTTGTCAGATTAGTTGACCATAGGTGCATGGGTTTATCTCTGGGCTTTCTATCCTGTTTCATTTATCTATATTTCTCTTTTTGTGCCAGTACCATATTGTCTTGATTACTGTAGCTTTATAGTATACTCTGAAGTCGGGGAGTCTGATTCATCCAGCTCTGTTTTTTTCCTCAAAACTGCTTTGGCTATTCAGGGTCTTTTGTGTCTCCATACAAATTTTAAGATTTTTTTGTTCTAGTTCTGTAAAAAGTGCCACTGGTAATTTGATAGGGAGTGCATTGAATCTGTAGATTGCTTTGGGTACTACAGTCATTTTCACAATATTGATTCTTCCAGTCGAAGAACATGGTATGTCTCTCCATCTGTTCGTATCATCATTAATTTCTTTCATCAGTGTCTTATAGTTCTCTGCAGACAGGTCTTTTGTCTCCTTAGGAAGATTTATTCCTAGGTATTTTATTTTTTTGTTGCAATGGTATATGGGAGCGTTTCCTTAATTTCTCTCTCAGATTTTTCATCATTAGTATACAGGAATGCAAGGGATTTCTGTGCATTAATTTTGTATCCTGCAGCTTTACCAAATTCATTTATTAGCTCTAGTAGTTTTCTGGTAGCATCTTTAGGATTCTCTATGTATAGTATCATATCATTTGCAAAGAGTGACAGTTTTACTTCTTCTTTTCCAATTTATATTCCTTTTATTTCTTTTTCTTCTCTGATTGCCATGGCTAGGACTTCCAAAACTATTTTGAATAATGGTGGTGAGAGTGGAAATCCTTGTCTTTTTCCTGATCTTAGAGGAAATGCTTTCAGTTATTCACCATTGAGAATGATGTTTGCTGTGGGTTTGTTGTATATGGCCTTTATTATGTTGAAGAAGTTTCCCTCTATTCCACTTTCTGGAGAGTTTTTATCATAAATCGGTGTTGAATTTTGTCAAAAGCTTTTTCTGCATCTATTGAGATGACCATATGGTTTTTATTCTTTAATTTGTTAATACGGTGTATCACATTGTTTTGTGTATGTTGAAGAATCCTTGCATCCCTGGGGTAAATTCCACTTGATCATGGTGTATGATCCTTTTGATGTGTTGTTGGATTCTGTTTGCTAGTCTTTTGTTGAGGAATTTTGCATCTATATTCATCAGTGGTATTGGGCTGTAATTTTCTGTTTTTGTAGTATCTTTGTCTGGTTTTGGTATCAGGGTGATGGTGGCCTCATAGAATGAGTTTGGGAGTTTTCCTTCCCCTGCAACTTTTTGGAAGAGTTTGAGAAGGATGGGTGTTAGCTCTTCTTTAAATGTTTGATAGAATTCACCTGTGAAGCCATCTGGTCCAGGACTTTTGTTTGTTGGAAGATTTTTAATCACAGTTTCAATTTCATTACTTGTGATTGGTCTGTTCATATTTTCTATTTCTTCCTGGTTCAGTCTTGGAAGGTTATACCTTTCTAAGAATTTGTCCATTTCTTCCAGGTTGTCCATTTTATTGGCATAGAGTTGCATGTAGTAGTCTCTTAGGATGCTTTGTATTTCTGCACTGTCTGATTTAACTTCTCCTTTTTCATTTCTAATTTTATTGATTTGAGTCCTCTCCCTCTTTTCCTTGATGAGTCTGGCTAATGGTTTACCAATTTTGTTTATCTTCTCAAAGAACGAACTTTTAGTTTTATTGATCTGTGCTATTGTTTTCTTTGTTTCTATTTCATTTATTTCTGGTCTGATCTTTATGATTTCTTTCCTTCTGCTAACTTTGGGCTTTGTTTGTTCTTCTTTCTCTAGTTCCTTTAGGTGTAAGTTTAGGTTGTTTATTTGAGATTTTTCTTGTTTCTTGAGGTAGACTTGTATAGCTATAAATTTCCTTCTTAGAACTGCTTTTGCTGCATCCCATAGGTTTTGGATCATTGTGTTTTCATTGTCATTTGTCTCTAGGTATTCTTTGGTTTCCTCTTTGATTTCTTCAGTGTTCTCTTGGTTATTTCGTAACGTATTGTTTAGCCTCCATGTGTTTGTGTTTTTATGGTTTTTTTCCTGTAATTGATTTTTAATCTCATTGTGTTGTGATCAGAAAAGATGCTTGATATGATTTCATTTTTCTTAAACACACTGAGGCTTGATTTGTGTCCCAAGATGTGATCTATCCTGGAGAATGTTCCGTGCACACTTGAGAGGAAAGTGTAATCTGCTGTTTTTGGATGGAATGTCCTATAAATATCAATTAAATCTATCTGGTCTGTTGTGTCATTTAAAGCTTGTGTTTCCTTAGTAATTTTCTGTTTTGGTGATCTGTCCATTGGTGTAAGTGAGGTGTTAAATTCCCCCACTATTACTGTGTTACTGTCGATTTCCACTTTTATAGCTGTTAGCAGTTACCTTATGTATTGATGTGCTCCTATGTTGGGTGCATATATGTTTACAATTGTTATATCTTCTTCTTGAATTGATTCATTTTCATTATGTAGTGTCCTTCCTTGTCTCTTGTAACATTCTTTATTTTAAAGTCTATTTTATCTGATATGAGTATTGCTACTCCAGCTTTCTTTTGATTTCCATTTGCATGGAATATCTTTTTCCATCCCTGCACTTTCAGTCTGTATGTGTCCCTAGGTGTGAAGTGGGTCTCTTGTAGACAGCATATAGATGGGTCTTGTTTCTGTATCCATTCAGCAAGCCTGTGTCTTTTGGTTGGAGCATTTAATCCATTCATGTTTAAGGTAATTATTGATACGTATGTTTCCTATTACCATTTCTTAATTGTTTTGGGTTTGTTTTTGTAGGTCCTTTTCTTCTCTGTGTTTCCCACTTAGAGAAGTCCCTTTAGCAGTTGTTGTAGAGTGGTTTGGTGGTGCTGAATTCTCTTAGCTTTTGCTTGTCTGTAGAGCGTTTGGTTTCTCCGTCAAATCTGAATGAGACCCTTGCTGGGTAGAGTAATATTGGTTGTAGGTTTTTCCCTTTCATCACTTTAAATATATCATGCCACTCCCTTCTGGCTTTAGAGTTTCTGCTGAGAAATCAGCTGTTAACCTTATGGGAGTTCCCATCTATATTATTTGTTGTTTTTTCCTTGTTGCTTTCAGTAAGTTTTCTTTGTCCTTATTTTTTGTCAATTTGATTACTATGTGTCTTGGCGTGTTTCTCCTTGGGTTTATCCTGCCTGGGACTCTGCACTTCCTGGACTTGGGTGGCTATTTCCTTTCCCATGTTAGGGAAGTTTTTGACTATTATCTCTTTAAATATTTTCTTGGTTCATTTCTCTCTCTCTTCTCCTTCTGTGACCCCTATAATGCAAATGTTGTTGCATTTAATGTTGTCCCAGAGGTCTCTAAGGCTGTCTTCTTTCTTTTCATTCTTTTTTCTTTATTCTGTTCCGCAGCAGTGAATTCCACCATTCTGTCTGCCACGTCACTTATCCGTTCTTCTGCCTCAGTTATTCTGCTATTGATTCCTTCTAGTGTATTTTTCATTTCAGATATTGTATTGTTTCATCTCTGTTGTTCTTTAATACTTCTAGGTCTTTATTAAACATTTCTTGCATCTTTTCGATCTTTGCCTCCATTCTTTTTCTGAGGTCCTGGATCATCTTCACTATCATTATTCTGCATTCCTTTTCTTGAAGGTTGCCTATCTCCACTTCATTTAGTTTTTTTTCTGGGGTTTTATCTTGTTCCTTCATCTGGTACGAAGTCTCTGCCTTTTCATCTTGTCTCTCTTTCTGTGAATGTGGTTTTTGTTCCACAGGCTGCAGGATTGTAGTTCTTCTTAATTCTGCTGTGTGTCCTCTCAAAGATACAGTTTTGTCAACTGCTATTTTCACTTAACATATTGTTAAGTAGATCTAATTAAATCTGTTAAGTGAAGTGTATCTTTAAGTAGATTCCTGAAATGAGATTATTTATGATTGTGTAATATTCCATGATAGGAGTGATCATATTTATTTAATTCATATTGTTATTAGGCTGTAGGTTGCTTTCATGCTATTTCACATTCTTGTCTCTAAATATTTGTAAGCATTTCTAAGGCCTTGCTGATGATTTTCCTAAAATAAATTCCTAAATGTGGTATTACCATGTCAATTTTAAAGCTTTTAACGTGTATTTCCATACTGTACTCTAGAAATATGTTTCAGTTTCTAGATACAGTAATTATTAATTGGTGCCCATAACTATGCAGATTTTAGATCATTGTAAAAAAGAAGTTTATAACATGGTTGCCTAGGGAGTGCTATATTAGTCTTTTCTACATTCCTTGGGTATCATCCTTGTCTCATCATATATATTTACTTTCCTTATGTATTTTCCTTATATGATTATACATGCATATCATTGGCAAAACAAAAGCAAAGAAGAAAAAGCAAGGAAATTGACATGTCAGTGCATGTTTTAGCAATAACAATAAAAGTTACTGCTTTTATGAAATTTCAAAATGCTTACAATAAGATAATGCTTTTGCTTGCTAGTAAAATCTCTATTTTGCTCTGTGCTGGTAGCAACCAAAAAGAAAGCGAAAAGATGAACAAATCACACATAGACCTTGACTGCTAGGAAAAGCTAATGATGTAAATGAATAATAGTCAGGTTTTTATTATTTCAAGTAAATCATCACATTTATGGCATACTACTCCCAAGACAATAGGGCAGCAGCTTTTTGTTTTAAATGTTTTATTTTTTTCCTGTTTTTTGTTTTCCTGCATATTTCATCCCCATTCAAATACTATTTAATTCACATTCACATGGAACTATAAAAGCTGAGATATTCAAAAGCCACTCACTCTTGGGAATCCCTGGCGGTCCAGTGGTTAGGACTCCATGCTTCCACTGCCAGTGGCCCTGGTTCAATCCCTGGTTGGGGATCTGAGATCCCGCATGCCTCGTGGCATGGCCAAGAAAAGAACAAAAAAGCCACTCAGTCTTGAAATAGTACTTAGTAACTTTGTGGTCTTGGGCAATTATTTAATCTCTGTAGTATTAGAGTCCTCAACTATAAAATGAGGGTAGTAATCTTACTGCCTTTGGGAGTGAGATAAAGCAGCTTTGAAAAAGTTGAATCTTGATAGTGAAAGTTTATTGCTGTTTTTTGTTTCCTAGGTTTTGAGTCTATTTTAACAAAATATGGTGATTGTGCTTTGGAGAGTCAAGCTCCAAGGTGAGGAATTCTTTCTTTCATTAGTCACAGACGACGAGACTTTCGTTCTTCCATGAGCACTTATTAAATACTGCAGTTAAGAGATCAAGGGAAGGACCTGTGAAAAATATATAGTTTGTTATGGTGAGATATAGTGGAAGAAATTGTAAATTGTACTACTTACTGGTTAAAAAATTTTTTTTCCCTCAATTTTTGTTTTAGTAGCTGTCTTGACTATTTTCCTCTGGCTGTGTATTTCTCTCCATTTGTCTTCTAGAAACTTAAGACAGAATTCCATTATAGAACTCTTGAAGCCAAGTAATTTCACCCTAAGTCCCAAGGTTCCTATTCTAGCAAAGCCTATCAATTTACTATTAACAAAAAATTCAGTTAGGGAAAAAAGGCAGGATTTTCCTTTTGACAACAGTATTTCTAGTCACGGCAATGTTTGGTGATATACTTTCCTGGGAATATGTTCATTCATCTGTATTCTCTTTTGTCTTATCCCCACACTGTGCTGATTTAACTGTGCAGACACTGTCCTCATCTGCTAACCCTACTTTCTTTGGAATCTTCTGGAATTCCTGCACCATCATAAATACATTTTCTTACACACTCAGTACTTTTCAAAGAGAGTCCACTGCATCTGCTTGTTTTATTTTATTTTTTAAAATTTTTATTGGAGTGCAGTTGATTTACAATGTTTTGTTAGTTTCCCATGTACAGCAAAGTGAATCAGTTATATGTATACATATATCCACTCTTTTTTAGATTTCCCAAATAGGCCATTACAGAGTATTGAGAAGAGTTCCCTGTGCTATACAGCAGCTTCTTATTAGTTATCCATTTTATATATAGTAGTGTGTATATGTCAATCCCAGTCTCCCAGTTTATCCCTCCCCCCTCTTATCCCCTGGTAACCATAAGTTTGTTTTCTACATCCGTGACTCTACTTCTGTTTGTAAGTAATTCATTTGTACCCTTTTTTTTAGATTCTACATATAATCGATATCATATGATATTTGTCTTTTTGTGTCTTACTTCACTCAATATCTAGGTCCATCCATGATGCTGCATCTGCTTATTTTAAATCTTTTTTAAAAAAAATAAATTTATTTATTTATTGGCTGCGTTGGGTCTTCATTGTTGCTTGCGGGCTTTCTCTAGTTGCAGCAAGTGGGGGCTGCTCTTCATTGCGGTGCGCAGGCTTCTCATTGCGATGGCTTCTCTTATTGCAGAGCACGGGCTTTAGGCGCGCGGGCTTCAGTAGTTGTGGCACGTGGGCTCAGTAGTTGTGACTTGCGGGCTCTAGAGCACGGGCTCAGTAGCTGTGGTGCACAGGCTTACTTGCTTCGCGGCATGTGGGATCTTCCCAGACCAGGGCTCGAACCCGTGTCCCCTGCATTGGCAGGCGGATTCTTAACCACTGTGCCACCAGGGAAGAGAGTCCACTGCATCTGCTTATTTTAATAGGAACCAAGCTGTAACGTGAACATCTTTTCAATGAAAACTGCCCGTTTTCACGCTGTTCCCCACATACCACAGGTCTGGGGGTGTGTTGCTGACCTTATAAATTATAGACCGTTACATCTCCATATCTTTGAGGTGCATTTTTTTTATTATGACCTTTTGTTTTTTCCTCGTCGCTGTGTTCTCCCAACTTTTTAGTGGTTCTTTCATAGTCATGGAGGGTATGGGTACAGCTTCCATATTTTCTTGTCATCCCAGATTCTGCTATACCCTTTTCAGGTTCCTTACCTTAGTGAACGACCCTTTCTGGATCTTGCCTCTATGGTTGCTTTATTTTGATGACTTTCATGTTCAGCTTTCTTCAGCATCCTCTTATAAGGCTGGACCCTCCTGTGACCAGAATCGCTTTACTTCTGAGAACATACCCTGCAACCTCCCACTGTATGACTTCTTGACCTTGCAGCCCTCACGTCTTCACTGGCACCAAACTGATTCACTTTCACCTGTCAGCAAGAGCTTCAGTCCCTTTCCACTTTACTTCCAGGATTCTCGCCATTATTTCTAGCCTCTGGTTTTCTTTTCTGCCTCTTATTTACCCTCCACTTCCTGTACTTCTTGTTGTCTTACTGCTCCACTGACACTTCTGTTAGAGTTTCTGATCATCTTTATTATGCCAGATCCAATGAACAGTTTTTCTCTGATTCTCCTCTTCTTCTTTCTTGATACCTCTTTCTCTCTCTCTCTCTCTCTCCTCTTTTTTTTTTTTAATTTTTTTTTTGGGGGGCAGCACCACGCGCCGCTTGTGGGATCTTAGTTCCCTGACCAGGGATTGAACCTGGGCCCTGGCAGTGAAAGCACAGTATCCTAACACTGGACCGCCAGGGAATTCCCAAAACCTCCTTCTCTTGATTTCTACAACATCATTCTCCTTTAGTTTATGTCCTGTACGTTCCCTTCTTAGTTCTCCTTTATAGGTTTTCCTTTCTTTTTACTTACTCCTAAAAAATTATGGTTTACCAAGGGCCCTTTCTTGGTGTTTTTGCTCTCTTCGCTTCTTACCTCTTTGTAGTTCATTTCACTCAAATTTTAGTAACTGTAATGATGTATTGATGATTTCCAAATCTCTATATTTGTCTTGCTCCTCTATGTAAATTTATATATACCTAAAATTATATTTACCTTTTCCCACTGAGCGTCTTTGCATAGCTGACGTTCAAGAGATGCCTCAGTGTAGAATGTGCAAAATTAATTTTATCTCTTTACAACTATCTCTTCTCTGGTATTTTGTTTTAGGGGAATGGTAGCAACACACAACCAGTTGCCCAAACCAGGAGCATGAAATTCTAACTAAACCTTCTTTGGTAAGGCAGCTTGCACAGTTTGCCCTCTGTCCTTCTACCTAATTCCCCAAATCCTCTCAAATCTCAGCTTCACTTTTTGCAAATTCACTTTGCCTGTTTGCATAAAAAGGAAAGGAACTCTTTTGTTTAATACCGAAGGTGCCCACATTAGCCATTGCATTTTTGTTGTGGTGGTGGTTTTATTAAAGTGAAGTATAGTTGATTTACAATTTTGTGCTAGTTTCAGGTGTACATTAAAGTGACTTAGTTATAATTTTCAGGTCATTACAAAATATTGAATGTAGCTCCCTGTACTATATTGTAGATCCTTGTTACTTACCTGTTTTATGTTATAGTAGTGTCTGTTAATCCCATGCTCCCTAATGTATCTCTGCCTCTCTCCCTCTCCCCTTTGGTAACCATAAATTTGTTTTCTATGTCTGTGAGTCTGTTTCTGTTTTGTAAATAGATTCATTTGTATTCTTTTTTAGATTCCACATATAAGTGATATCATGTAATATTTGTCTCTCCTTGTCTGACTTACTTCACTCAGTATGGCAATCTCTAGGTCCATTCATGTAGCTGCAAATGGCATTATTTTGTTCCTTTTTATGACTGAATAATATTCCATTGTATATATGCCACATCTTCTTAAACCAGTTGTCTGTTGATGGTCACTTGGGTTGTTTCTATGTCTTGGCTATTGTATATAGTGCTGCTATGAACATTGGGGTGTAAGACCTTGCATTTTTAACCCATGACAATAATTATACATTATCAGAAGTTATAATTTATTTCTTACCATATTGAGTCTAAAGAGAGCTTAAAATGTCAGATAGGGTGATGTGCCTTTTTCTTGCGTTTTCCCACCAGATTTCCTCCCTCACATTTTTAAAAGTTTAAGGTAACATACAAATTTAAAGTAATAAATAGATAAATAGATAAAAGAATGCAGTGCCTTTGTAAGCATATGGATTTGGGAAGTTACAAAAATGAAATACTTAGGAAAAATATCTCCTGCTTCCCACTCCCTAAATATGTAAAAACAATTTTTCTATTATATAAAAAAGTGAAGCACTGCAACCTAATCTATATTTTCTTGCCACAGATTAGCATTTATGTGATCTTTTTTTTTTTTCCGGTACGCGGGGCCTCACACTGCTGTGGCCTCTCCCGTTGCGGAGCACAGTCTCCAGACGCGGAGGCTCAGCGGCCATGGCTCACGGGCCCCACCCGCTCCGCGGCATGTGGGATCTTCCCGGAATGGGCACGAACCCGTGTCCCCTGCATCGGCAGGCAGACTCTCAACAACTGCGCACCAGGGAAGCCCATTTATGTGATCTTATACTAAGCCTTTGTGATATTAATAGCTAAAAATGCTAAAAATGATTGTATTCCATATAGACTGATGTTTAAAGTTTAATCTGTTGTAAAATCTTGCTTGTTTTGTAAATAGCTGTAGTTGCTGTAATTCCTTGAGAATAAATGACCTGGTTTTGAAAAAGTGTTTTATCAAAATAATGTACATTGTTCAAAAGTCAGCAGTTATCCTAAGGCTTAGATAGAAAACAAGACCAACAGAAACAGTTGGCCCGTGACTTCCCTGGTGGTGCAGTGGTTAAGAATCTGCTTGCCAATGCAGGGGACACGGGTTCGAGTCCTGGTCCAGGAAGATCCCACATGCCACGGAGCAACTAAGCCCGTGCGCCACAGCTACTGAGCCTGCGTTCTAGAGCCCACGAGCCACAACTACTGAGCCTGCGCACCCAGAACCCGTGCTCTGTCCACAGCAAGAGACGCCACCACAATGAGAAGCCCGCGCGCCTAGAGCCTGCGCACCACAATGAAGAGTAGCCCCCACTGGCCGCAACTAGAGAAAGCCCGTGGGAAGCAACAAAGACCCAATGCAGCCATAAATAAATAAATAAATTTATTAAAACCAAACATTTGGCTCCTGCCAACATGTTATCAACATGTTAAAACAACATGGTTTACCTTTCAGACAGAAACACTTTTCAGTCTTTTACCTGTTTCTTCTATAGAGTTTTTAACTCACTGTAGTATATTTCTTAGTTTTTTAGTCTCTGGCAGTATTTGTTGACTTCCTTCTGTAGAAGATGAGGAGTTAGAAGTCCGATTACACCACCACCACACACACCTTCCGTTCCCCATCCCCCCACTATAGTCCTGCTTGCTTAGGGGATGCCAAGGATGTATATTTTACGACTACTGAAATATTGCTCAGAGCTGAGTAATGTATTATGATTAACTTTTTCTTATTCAGATTTTTTGCTTCTTAGGAATTTAATCATTTTCATTTTTTGGGTTTGTTGGTTTGTTTGCCTAGTTTTCCCGCAATACTCTAGCAGAACTATACATAAAGGCTTTCTCAGTGTGGTCAGACACATCAGGGATTGTATCAGTCAGGATGGTTCAGGTTGTGCTAAGGTCAGAAACAGCCTCAAATCCTCACTTGTTCTCTGTGGAGCTACTCAGGTACCCCTTGCCCTCCCACTGAACCATCTTCATGCTTCATTCTGGACTCAACTCTTTCGGCTTCTTTTCTCTCTGTTGATCTGGGACCTCAGTTCATCATTACTCCATCATCTTGGGGATTGTCCTCATTTTCTCATATTGGAGTCTCCTATTTTCTAAGTTTGTTTACTCCTTTCTGTTGGTGGAATACATCTTACAGAAGCTTCCTGAGAAGGGTTTTTAAAAGGAAAGATTTTGAGCTGGACATGTCTAAAAATATTGCTATTCTACCATTACATGTGACTAAATACAAAATTTTATTTGGAAATTATTTCCTTTTAGAATTTGGAAGGAACTGTTCCACTGTCCTGTTATTTTCCTGTGCTGCTGCTGAGAACCCCATGATCATTTGAGTGACTCACTTCTAGGTATTGAAAACTTTCATCTCCATTCTTCTGATAGTTCATGATGATGTACCTCGGTGCAGGTCTTTTTATTATTACATTTCATTAATTTAGTAGTGAATGACCAAAAATTAACTGGAAGCTCTATGAATGGATGGTATTTGTTGCCTGTGGACTTTACTGGGGATGATATGGAGAGGAGCTGACTGTTTCTTTGTCATTTTCCCCTTCCCCCGCCCCCACCCCCTGCCCCCATCTGTAGTTCTTACCTCTTGGGCTAGTTTGTCCAGATTTGAATCCTCTAAATCTTGGAAAAGAAGTCATTTATACATTAACTTACAATAGCAGCCTTTAGCATAAGCCCCCTGTCTTGGACAGTGCCACCTCCCTCCCCACTTTCTGTTCTCCCTGGTCTACCTGGTCCACCCTGGTGTAATCTCTTTCATCGTCCGGTGTTCTGGGTGTTAGGGAATGATATTTGCCTAATTGTGTGTGATGGAACAGGGGTTGTTGGTACTAATAGACCTTTTATCCACTCTGTTTTCTCACCAGCCCTTCCTCTACTCCCAAGGTTCCCCACTTCCCAATAACTTGGTCTTTCCAGGTACAAAGGTGCTTCTTGTCCTTCTGTGTTATCTAACATCCCTGTGTCAATTCTGGAGCAGTTTCAGTGACTCGTTTTTCTGCTAATGATGGAGTCTGTAATGACTACTCATTTCTAAATTTTGCTTACAAATGAAAACTTTTTCTAATATCAATCTCTGTGCCTTGAGCTCTGTTCTCTTCCATCAGTGATCTAGGACAGCAAATAAGTAATATATAGCATTAAGTAAAATCTTACAACATCCTGAAAGCAGTGCAGATTACATTTTCTCATGGCTTGTTGTCCTTTTTTCCTACTGAGAAAAGTATCCACAAACTGTAAAATAGCACATGTGAGAAGGAAACAAAGAACTTGAACTTCAAAGGATTGTATTTTCTTGGTTTCTTTGCATTTTTTTTTGCGGTACGGGGGCCTCTCACTGTTTGTGGGCCTCTCCCGTTGCGGAGCACAGGCTCCTGGACGCGCAGGTTCTGTGGCCATGGCTCACGGGCCCAGCCGCCCCGCGGCATGTGGGATCCTCCCAGACCGGGGCACGAACCCATGTCCCCTGCATCGGCAGGCGGACTCTCAACCACTGCGCCACCAAGGAAGCCCTCCTAGTGATTTTGTATTGGATTCCAAACATTGTGAATTCTGTCCTTTGAGACAGATATTTTATATTTCTGTAAATATTCCAAGCTTTATTTTGGAATGTTTTTATTTGGAAACTGTTTGATCCTTTCAGGTCTTGCTTTTGAAATTTGTCAGGCAGCCCCAAAGCAGTGCTCAGACTAAGGTTTATTATTTCCCACTACTGAGGCAAGACCCTTTGAGTCCTCTAGCCCTGGGCATCCTGAGTTTCTGCAGGCTATTTGGTGTAAGCCTGGGTACAGTTCCTGAGCCTGTGCTCTTTGCCAGGCACTGTTACTGCTGGTTCTTTCCCAGCCTTAGTTTCCTGGCATGCATGTGATAATCAGCAGTCAGCTGAGTACTTGAGAATGTCTGCTTATCTCCAGAGTTTTTTCCCTGTGCAGCCCTCTCCTCTCTGGTACTGAATCCTGTGATTTCTCGCTGCCTTGGTTTTTCCAGACACTTAGCTCTGTCTTCTCAGTTCAGAGGCTGCCAGGCTCCATCTGGATCTTACTGTCTGTGAGCAACTTTCTCAAAGCAGTTACAGTAAACCGAAGCAACTGTAGGGCTCACCTCGTTTGTTTCTTATCTTTCCGGGAATACCATCCTCTGTTGCCTGAGGTTCATTGCCTTGAAATTTTGTGTGTGTGTGTGTGTGTGTGTGTGTGTGTGTGTGGTCAGTCTTTTTGTTGTTTCTGGGGTGTGTGTGTGTGGATCTGGTGTCTGTTACTATATCTAGGCCAGTAGAAGCTACAGGATAGATGTTGGTTTTTTTTTTTGGTTTTGGTTTTTTTTTTTTGCGGTTCGTGGGCCTCTCACTGTTGTGGCCTCTCCCGTCGCGGAGCACAGGCTCCGGACATGCAGGCTCAGCAGCCATGGCTCATGGGCCCAGCCGCTCCGCAGCATGTGGGATCTTCCCGCACCGGCGCACGAACCCTGCGTCCCCTGCATCGGCAGGCGGACTCTCAACCACTGCACCACCAGGGAAGCCCTGCTGTATTTCATAAAATAAAAATTAGGTATTATTTTCTCTTTTCTCCAGGTTAGATAATAAAACTCTTAATAACTGATTCTCAGCAAAACTAAATGATTTTCTCAGGACCATGTAAACTATGATAGAGCTGGGATTCAAACCAGGCCCACTCTACTGTACTATTCTATCGCTACCCAATTTTGTGTACTTAGTCAAGTTTTCCTTTATCTTAGAAATGT
This sequence comes from Phocoena sinus, assembly GCF_008692025.1. NCBI lineage: Eukaryota > Metazoa > Chordata > Mammalia > Artiodactyla > Phocoenidae > Phocoena > Phocoena sinus. The sequence continues at coordinate 180,426,475 of NC_045763.1, read as the reverse complement.
CAGTCTATTTCTTTCTCTCTTTATCTCAAGAAATTTCAAGTACCTGCCTGTCAGGTACTATTATAAAGGAAACCATGCTATAAAGGCATTTACAGTAGCTGGGAAAGTAAATAAGAGTTCCATGTAGCATGGTGTGATCAACTTGCAGGTGTCGTGAGAGCACAAGGAAAGGAAGGACCAGGGGAGGATCTGAAGTGGACCAGTTGCTTGAGTGAGTTCAACAGGTCAGTGTGGTAGGAACCTGCAGAAGGAATAAAATGTGCAAAGGTGCAGAACCACGAGAGAGCATGGAGAACGTAAGGAACTGGCGAGCCAGGGGCTGGAGAATGCCAGGAGATAACATTGTGAAGGTAGGGAGCTTTCTGATCGTGAAAGCACTCCATGCCTCTCTCAAATTTCTAGAGTTTTTTGACTGATGGAGGAGGGAGACTACTGAATAATTTTAAACCACGAAGTGACCTGCTGGGAATCCAGTTTTGGATCTTTCTCCTCTGCGTGTACTAAAGGTTAGCTTTGCTTTAGCGAAGATTTGGATGATTAAGTCTGGCTGTGACACAAGATATGTGCAAAATGGATATAATTTCTGGTTCAAATTTCTGCTGGGAAAGTTCTTTACAGTCAACGAATTATTTCTTAGAGATAAAAGCAGATTGCCTAACTGTGTCATTACATTTTGAGATTTTAATGGGTAATTTTTTGCCCTGGTAAGAGTGTGTATGTAGGTGGATGTGTGTGCACATAGACGTGTATTTATATATATGGTTTTATGCTGTATTATATATGTTATCATTAGAAGTATGATGTATGGCAAAACAAAGCAAAAGAGAGGAGCTTCCTAGGGGAGAGCATTCCTAGTTTGTGTTGAAGATTCAGACACCCCAGATCTTTAAAAATCTGACATAAGTACATATAGGTATTCCCTCATTGATTAGAGAATGGTTTCACTCATTCAGTGAACATTGTTGAGTCTTCACGATGTGGCAGGCACTCAAGTCAGGACTGTGGATACAGTGATGAATGATATAGTCCCTAGCCCTCTCAAGTGGGATTAACATGTATTTCAGCAGCTGTAATTATGATAAATGTTGTGATAAAATTTGTACATAAAGGAAGTTATTCAGACCGGGATAAGCTTGTCAAAGTATCAAATTGGAGTAGATAATAGAAATTACCAAAAGCACTGGCTTAATTATGTAATACTCAAACATGACACCTCCACCTTAGTGCCTCACAGAGGTGTCAGTGTCCTGTAAAAAATGAATTTGGAAATAGTGAGGTTCAAGAAACAGTTTACACGTTCATGAATCAGAAGACTCAATATAGTAAAGATGTCATTTCTCCCTAAATTCATCTGTTGGGTTAAGACAATTTCTATCATCATTTCAGCAAGCTTTTTTTGTAGACATAGATGAATTCCAAAATTTTTATGGAACGGTAAAGTCTCTAGAATAGCCAAAACAGTTTTGTGGGAGGAATAATAATGTGGAAATAATTGGTCTTCTCAATGTTAAGGCTTACTTTATAGGCACAGTATTCAAGACGCTGTGGTCCTAGAGGAAGGATGCACAGAGCTGGACAGAACCGGATAGAGAACCGCACCCATACAAATACGTCCAATTAATTTTTAACAAAGGAGCACAAGCAGTTCAATGGAGGAAGAATAACCTTTTCAAAAAACACTGCTGGAGCAATTGGACCTCTGTAGCTAAAAAAATGAACCCGGACCTAAATCTCACACTTAACACAAAACAACTCAAAATGGTTCATGGAATTACATGTAAAACATAAACTAACATTTCTAGGAGAAGACATAGGAGAAAATCTTTGGGACCAAGAAGAGGCAAATGGTCCTCAGACCAACACTAAAAACAACCCCCTGCCCCCCTGCCCAAATTGTGCTTCATCAAAATTCAAAGCTTTTGTCGGGAGGATGAAGTGACAAATTACAAACTGGGAGAAGATATTTGCAATCCACATTTCAATAAAGGACGTGTTTCTGGAATATATGGAGAACTCTCAAAACTCAGCATTGAAAAAGAAGCAAAAACAATCCAGCTAGGAAATGAGCAAAAGATACGCACAGACATTTCACCAAAGAATATATACGGATGGCAGATAAGTGTATAAAAAGATGTTCAATATTGTTAGCCATTAGAGAAATGCATATTAAGACCACAAGGAGCTATCATTACATACCTCTCAGAATGGGAAAAAAAAAAAAAAGTGATCCTTGCCATCAAATGCTGGTATGGTTGTGGAAAAACCGGAGCACTCATGCATTGCTGGTGGAAATGTAAAATGGTACAGCCACACTGGAAAATAGTTTGGTAGTTCCTTTTAAAACTGAAAATAGATTTACCATATGACCCAGCAATTTCAATCTAAGGCAGTCTTAGATTTTCATACAGAAACTTGTACACAGATATTCACAGCAGCCAGTCCCTAGTTATATAAACAGTGGTACATCCATACGATGGAATACTAGTCAGCAGTAAAAAGGAAAACTGATTTATAAATTCGACAACTTGGATGAAACTCAAAGAAATTATGCTGAAGAAAATAAGCCAACCTCAAAAGAATATATATGACATGATTACATGTATTTAACATTCATGAAATAATGTGATTATAGGGATGGAGAGCAGAATAGTGGTAGCGAGGTATAAGTGATGCCGGTTGGTGGAGAGACTCTAAGCAGATGGCAGGAGGGAGTCTTGTGATGATACAATTAAATATCTTGATTGTGTGGTAGTTATAGGCAGCTACACGTGTGATAAAGCTTTGCAGGGCTACACATACAACACACACATACCAGTGAGTGCATTTACAACTGGTGAAATCTGAATAAGCTTTTTGAATTGCACCAATTTCAATTTTTCTGGTGTTACTATTGTGCTATAGTTATGTCATATGTTAACATCGAGGGAGCCTGGGTGAAGGGTGCACAGAACATCTCTGAACATCTTTGCCCTTCTGTGAATTTATATCATCTCAAGATAAAAGACTTAAAAAAAAAAGCAAGTGATAAACATAAATAAAGTAAATGCCTCCTGGGGGAGAACAGTTTTCATGTCTCCTCCATTAGCACTGAAAATTGTTAGAAATAAAATGACCAAATCTTATGAATATTTTAGCCAGTTTTCTATGTATTAGCACATTCAGACGCTCCTCCCTCCCTCTTCTTCTCCTCTCTGTGCCTCCCTCCCTTTTTTTCTTTTAGTCATCATTTAGTGCTCAAAACACCTTGAAGGATACTGCATAAACACGTAGAAGAAAATATGAATATCACGTATCAAATCTTCAGTCTAACTGAGTTCTACAGAGTGACTCATCAACTTAAGTTAAGATCATTTTCACCTGGTCTGATTAGAAAGCAAGACTGTCCCTGATCAATAAAACTAAAAGCTGGTTCTATGAGAAGATAAACAAAATTGATAAACCATTAGCCAGACTCAACAAGAAAAAAAAGGAGAATACTCAAATCAATAGAATTAGAAATGAAAAAGGAGAAGTAACAACTGACACTCCAGAAATACAAAAGATCATGAGAGATTACTACAAGCAACTCTATGCGAATAAAATGGACAACCTGGAAGACATGGACAAATTCTTAGAAATGCACAACCTGCCAAGACTGAATCAGGAAGAAATAGAAAATAAGAACAGACCAATCACAAGCACTGAAATTGAAACTGTGATGAAAAATCTTCCAACAAACAAAAACCGAGGACCAGATGGCTTCACAGGCGAATTCTATAAAACACTTAGAGAACAGCTAACACCTATCCTTCTCAAACTCTTCCAAAATATAGCAGAGGGAAGAAGACTCCCAAACTCATTCTACAAGGCCACCATCACCCTGATACCAAAACCAGACAAGGATGTCACAAAGAAAGAAAACCACAGGCCAATATCACTGATGAACATAGATGCAAAAATCCTCAACAAAATACTAGCAAACAGAATCCAACAGCACATTAAAAGGATCATACACCATGATCAAGTGGGGTTTATTCCAGGAATGCAAGGATTCTTCAATATACGCAAATCAATCAATGTGATACACCATATTAACAAGTTGAAAGAGAAAAACCGTATGGTCATCTCAATAGATGCAGAGAAAGCTTTCGACAAAATTCAACACCCATTTATGACAAAAACCCTCCAGAAAGTAGGCACAGAGGGAACTTTCCTCAACATAATAAAGGCCATATATGACAAACCCACAGCCAACATCGTCCTCAATGGTGAAAAACTGAAAGCATTTCCACTAAGATCAGGAACAAGACAAGGTTGCCCACTCTCACCACTCTTATTCAACATAGTTTTGGAAGTTTTAGCCACAGCAATCAGAGAAGAAAAGGAAATAAAAGGAATCCAAATCGGAAAAGAAGAAGTAAAGCTGTCACTGTTTGCAGGTGACATGATACTATAGAGAATACTAAAGGTGCTACCAGAAAACTACTAGAGCTAAGCAACGAATCTGGTAAAGTAGCAGGACACAAAATTAATGCACAGAAATCTCTGGCATTCCTATACACTAATGATGAAAAATCTGAAAATGACATCAAGAAAACACTCCCATTTACCATTGCAACACAAAGAATAAAATATCTAGGAATAAACCTACCTAAGGAGACAAAAGACCTGTATGCAGAAAATTATATGACACTGATGAAAGAAATTAAAGATGATACAAATAGATGGAGAGATATACCATGTTCTTGGATTGGAAGAATCAACATTGTGAAAATGACTCTACTACCCAAAGCAATCTACAGATTCAATGCAATCCCTATCAAACTACCACTGGCATATTTCACAGAATTAGAACAAAAAATTTCACAATTTGTATGGAAATACCAAAGACCCCAAATAGCCAAAGCAATCCTGAGAATGAAAAATGGAGCTGGAGGAATCAGGCTCCCTGACTTCAGACTATGCTACAAAGCTACAGTAATTAAGACAGTATGGTACTGGCACAAAAACAGAAAGGTAGATCAGTGGAACAGGATGGAAAGCCCAGAGATAAACCCATGCACATATGGTCACCTTATCTTTGATAAAGAAGGCAGGACTGTACAGTGGAGAAAGGACAGCCTCTTCAATAAATGGTGCTGGGAAAACTGGACAGGTACATGTAAAAGTATGAGATTAGATCACTCCCTAACACCATACACAAAAATAAGCTCAAAATGGATTAAAGACCTAAATGTAAGGCCAGAAACTATCAAGCTCTTAGAGGAAAACATAGGCAGAACACTCTGACATAAATCACAGCAAGATCCTTTTTGACCCACCTCCTAGAGAAATGGAAATAAAAACAAAAATAAACAAATGGGACCTAATGAAACTGCAAAGCTTTTGCACAGCAAAGGAAACCATAAACAAGACCAAAAGACAACCCTCAGAATGGGAGAAAATATTTGCAAATGAAGCAACTGATGAAGGATTAATCTCCAAAATTTACATGCAGCTCATGCAGCTCAATAAGAAAAAAAACAAACAACCCAATCCAAAAATGGGCAGAAGACCTAAATAGACATTTCTCCAAAGAAGATATACAGAATGCCAACAAAAACATGAAAGAATGCTCAACATCATTACTCATTAGGGAAATGCAAATCAAAACTACAATGAGATATCATCTCACACCAGTCAGAATGGCCATCATCCAAAAACCTAGATCAATAAATGCTGGAGAGAGCGTGGAGAAAAGTGAACACTCTTGCACTGCTTGTGGGAATGTGAATTGGTACAGCCACTGTGGAGAACAGTATGGAGGTTCCTTAAAAAACTACAAATGGAGCTACCATATGACCCAGCAATCCCACTGCTTGGCATATACCCTGAGAAAACCATAATTCAAAGAGAGTCATGTACCAAAATGTCCATTGCAGCTCTATTTACAATAGCCCGGAGATGGAAACAACCTAAGTGTCCATCATCGGATGAATGGATAAAGAAGATGTGGCACATATATACAATGGAATATTACTCAGCCATAATAAGAAACGAAATTGAGCTATTTGTAATGAAGCGGATGGACCTAGAGTCTGTCATACACAGTTAAGTAAGTCAGAAAGAGAAAGACAAATACCGTATGCTAACACATATATATGGAATTTAAGAAAAAAAATGTCATGAAGAATCTAAGGGTAAGACAGGAATAAAGAGACAGACCTACTAAGAGAATGGGCTTGAGGATATATCGAGGGGGAAGGGTAAGCTGTGACAAAGCAAGAGAGTGGCATGGACATATATACACTACCAAACGTAAAATAGATAGCTAGCAGGAAGCAGCCACGTAGCACAGGGAGATCAGCTCGGTGGTTTGTGACCACCGAGAGCTGTGGGATAGGGAGGGTGTGGGGAGGGAGACGCAAGAGGGAGGGGATATGGGAACATATGTATATATATAACTGATTCACTTTGTTATAAAGCAGAAAGTTAGCACACCATTGTAAAGCAATTATACTCCAATAAAGATGTTAAAAAAAAAAAAGACTGTCCCTGAGTAACTTTTTAAAAAAGATAATTAAGCAATGAAATGTAATGCTGTATGCATAACCAAATCCAAAGCACTGTGTCTACTCATTCCAACCACAAAAAGTGCAATTGATTTTGGATCTGAGTAAGCCATGAAGTGATTAAACACACACATGTATGTTCAGGAATTATATTCTCTACGTTCATAGAATTTTAAATGTACCTCTCAGAATTCTCTCTCTCTTGCTCTCTCTCTCTCTCTCTCTCTCTGTCAGCTTTATTTTATTCTTAAAACTTTACATTAGTCATAACTCTCACATTTTCCATGAAGACAGTTAAGGTAATTCTTTGAAGTTAAATGCAGTGGACGAAGTCTTTGTGACAGTTGTTTCCTAATCCTCGAATTAGAAGATTTGGTCAAATATCCACTGTGTGTCTTGCAGAAGTTAAAAACCTACACTCAACTTTTTCAAAATTCTGAAAAGACAAGGCCTGCTGTGGTTAAAAAATCCTGGAGATTCTTTCCTTTCTGATGTACATGGGTTCTTTTATTTCATCCTAGCATCCATCTAAACGTGAGGCACTAGAGCCCTTTTCCATTTATAGCCCCATTTATATGGAGTAGAACTTATGCCTAAAGTTTTCTGAGAAGCATTAAAGAGTCAGCATGCATCCAGAAACAATTGAAAATCATATGCTAGACCTTCTTACTCCTAAAGCCTTTGCAGCAACTCTTTTGTTGGTGGTTCCCATGTGTTACTTCATTTTACAAACTGTCTGGCCTTCTAGCATCTCAGGAAATTTCTCTTTTCCTTTGTCATCAGCTTTTCTTGAAAGCCTACGTTCACCTATCCAAATGCATCATGGTGCTCAATAAAATAAAACAGCTTTTTAATGATAATAGCTACACTCATTAGAAAGCATCTGGATGCCATGACGATGGTGCTTTACTGATTATCCCACCAAACGCGGTGATGGTGGCTCTGATTTGCTAACAAGGTGACGAAGCATATTTATTTTTGTCAGTTGGATACTTCTTCCTCAGCCTTCTCTAATTCACTTCATGGCACTCTCTCACTCTCTTTACTTCTAGAAGGCCAAGATTAATACCCCTAAGATCGCTTTTGTTTGTTGATATCTAGATCTGCCTTCCTTTTTAGATGCTGGGAGACACCCTCATTCACTTGCCCGGTCATCATACCAACTTCTACCACCCAAGCTTAGGCTTCTCTGGGTCTGGAGGATCCTGTGTCAGGCAGAGTTTTCCCTGCATTGGGAGAAATCCCAAGCCCCTAGTGGATCTTTGTATCAGATCTAAAACTTCAATTTGCAGGGTTTAATTTTTGCAAGAGGGTGAGTACACTCTCAAAATATGTCACTACCATATTCTCTTCTTTTACAGTCAAGATTTGTTGTCATTTGCTAGTCCACCAGAGAAAGAGATTAAAAGGTGAGCACTTTTTAAAGCTCATTAGCCCCTTTCTACAGGATCTGGGCCTTATGGAGTCAGTTGGATTGTTTCATTCATGGTGTTGGAATACATTACCTCTCAGGTCCTGCTTCTCAGTCTTAAAATCTCCTTGAGGCAAGTTTTAGCATCTGCATAACCACACAGTCAGCGTCAGACTTTTAGCATGGATATACATTCCCCCAAATACACATTATATCCATTACTAAGACAAAAGAATTGATATCTCTGCTTTGTGACATCCCCAAAACACACTTCAGCCCTCATTCCAAGCTATTCCGGACCCTTTCCATGGAAGGAGATTTCTGCATCTCTGGGGCAGTAATGAAATTTACTGCATGTCTGGAAATACGTGTCTCTGCCATCCTATGCCTTCTGGATTTGTACCCCTGGGACTCTTATTTGCTAGGTATCAGGGCCTGATTGACCTATTGATCATAAGTATCTTGTTTATAGACAAGAATTCTACGGTGAAGGCAAACTCATCAGCATGGTTAATAACGAGGAACTGGGATCTCTTTTGAGGACACTTTTGTCTTGTGTTGAAAAACTACCTTAACTCCAGTCGCTCGAGTACCAAAAATTCTACATCAAGGGGCTTATTTTATTCATTTCTACATTTCTTTCAGCTCTCTGTCTGAACTGAGTCCCAGTGCTACTGTATTCTGGGATGTTCCTCCAAAATAGCCATGTCACCTCTTGTTCTTTCTCCTCCAAAATTAATAGCTTGAGCAGGGGCGAGTCGGGGGAATTTTTTGTGTCTTTTCCCATGTTGCCCAAGTTCTTCCAACAGATACTGTAAATGGATCTATATTGAACTTATTTCTACCTTTTCTGTTTAATAGCAACATCCTGTCCATCTCTGCAAAAATATCTAATCTTAAAGCATTTATTATTTCAACCAATATGTGTTGAGCATCTCCTAGGTAACAGTCATTATTCAAATTTTTGAGGTTGTACAGGTGAATAAAATAGGCAAACATTTCTGCCCTCATGGGACAATGAAAGGGGAGGGGAAGACAAATTAATATAGGAGGTTTGTCATATGGGACCAGATCAGAGCAGTGTGGCAGGAGTAGGCTAGGGGAGTGAGCTGTCTGCTCCTATAACTGACTTTTGCCTTCCAGGCACTTCCTTTAGAGGAAAGGATGAATGCTTGATTTTTTGGCCGAATGGATGGGATGCAACCAGTTATTTATGGGGCACCTTCAAGATGAATTCTCTGATGTTTAATGGTTAGACATTTTGTCCTCACCAAGATCTAGAAGCAAGCCAGAATCTTGCTGTTTCTGAAAAGAAGGACGGTAGTTACTCATTCAAGGAAGATTTATTTTTGCTTCAGAATCCTAGGCATCCCTGTTTGGTTCTTCCTGTGAGAGCTTGACACACATTCTTTATAGCACCCTAATCTGCCGCAGACAACTTGTGTACCACTGCATCTGCCGGCTTATAAGATGTGTAAAGTATGTTCTTGCCTTGAGAACACTACTGCAAGTGGTATTTTCTACTCAAAACTCAAAACTTTTCAGTTGGCTTGGTATTGAGTAAGAGTGTGACACCAGCATGGTATATGAAAGTGTTGAGAGGAGGTGCCCACAAATAGGAACTCTCCAAGTCAGCAAAGCTTCAGATTCCTTTCTTTATAGTACAGAAAAGTTTATCTGATTGTTTTAAAGTCAGGTTTATTTAGGCCCCATCAAAATTATATAATACAAACACCTTGTAAAAATCTGCCAACACAAACATTTAATAGGCTTTTATCAATAAGAATTATCATATTCCAGCAGTTCCTCAAAATGAGACTCTTCCTTTCACAGTCACTAAATTTTACCCTAAGAACAGGTTCTCTCTCTCTTTTCTCTTTTTAGCAGAATGAGGTGTTGTTTTGAACTTCATAGCCTACCATTACACGAAATCCTTTTACTAAAAGGGCTTTTTCTATTCCGGCTCAGACTTCCTGGACCCTGGAGACTTGTTGGTCAGAACTTCTCCTGCATGAGCAGAAGACCCTGTAATCCTTGAGTGACTTTGGAGATGACCAAGTTGGCTATAGATTTCGTTCTACCTCTGCCCATCACCCCTCCCCCCAGATTGTCCATTGGCCCTGTAATCAAAACAAAAGCATGACTTTATTTTTAATAGAAATTTCTCACGGTGTAGTGAATAGCAGTCTTTTACTTTTCTCCCCAGTCTGGCCAATTTGGATGAACATGAACCCCAGTTGCTCATATCTGAATAGGGATCTGTAGCCCCATGTCTGCTATTCTTTTCCTTCCCTGTGGGCAGCCAGTATTACTTCCCTGTTGTTATCCTTTTGAATTAAGAATTCAGGGGCTCTTTGGGTCTCTCCAGAAGTCTGAACTCCTTCATTCATGTTTCTCCATAAATAGCAGAGCAGTAAATTCTTCCAAATGATCCTGAAGAAAACTATAAAATTTAATTGGGATATATAAATAGAGACTTAAAAATGTAAGGCTGTAGCTTTATCCTAAGGAGGTCACCAAATATCAGATACATTTATAGCTTTATTACAATTCCAATAAAAGTTTTAAAATATATCTTTTATTGAAAAATCAACATATCACCATCAAAATAATCTGAAAAATAAATGTTGAGAATACAAGAGGTCATTTTGAAAAAATAGAGACAGATACTACCGAATATTCATTCACAATAGTTGTAGAGATCAATGAAACAGTTTTGATAGTCCTGACATGATAGAAAGTCATCAATTAACTTTTAAAGAAAAAACTTGGGACTTCCCTGGTGGTGCAGTGGTTAAGAATCCACCTGCCAGTGCAGGGGACTCGGGTTCAATCCCTGGTCCGGGAGGATCCCACATACTGTGGAGCAATTAAGCCTGTGCGCCACAACTAGTGAGCCTGCGCTCTAGAGCCCGCGAGCCACAACTACTGAGCCCATGTGCCACAAATACTGAAGCCCGCGTGCCTAGAGCCCGTGCTCCCCAACAAAAGAAGCCACCACAATGAGAAGCCCATGCACTGCAATGAGAAGCCCGCGCACCGCAACGAAGAGTGGCTCCCCACTCGCTGCACCTAGAGAAAAGCCCACACGCAGCAACAAAGACCCAACGCAGCCAAAAATAAATTAATAAATAAATTGCTATAAAAAAATTAAAGAAATTTAGAGATGTAGTTGGCTATAAAAATCAGACCAGTTTACAAATATTTCAGTAGATTAAGAAGCTAAGCATAAAACAAAAGTGCTAGACAAACTAAGAGAAAGTAATTTGAGGATTTAAATGAAGACATGGAAACTTATTAGGAATAAAATTATAATAACACTGACTTACTCCTAATAAGTTTCCATCCTTTCATTGATATCCTCAAATTAATTTCTACATTAATGAAAGGACTTTTTTTTTTTTTTTTTTTTTTTGCGTTACGCGGGCCTCTCACCGCTGTGGCCTCTCCCGTTGCGGAGCACAGGCTCCGGACGCGCAGGCTCAGCGGCCATGGCTCACGGGCCCAGCCGCTCCGCGGCCTGTGGGATCCTTCTGGACCGGGGCACGAACCCGCGTCCCCTGCATGTGCAGGCGGACCCTCAACCACTGCGGCACCAGGGAAGCTGGACTTTTGTTTTATACTTAGCTTCTTAATCTACTCAGTGATTTCTGCCCCATCCTTTGCCCTGGATTATCATTTCTTTAAATGGATAGAAAATTATCACAAGGGAGCACATCCATAGATTTGACTCTACATGCCATGAGCTCTTTGAGCCCAGAACTCTGTCTTTACATTCCTAGCATAGGGTCTTTCTGGCCTGCATTCAACCAACATTTATTACTTGCTTCAGTTGTGTCAGACTCTGGAGAGGAAAGAAAAGAAGCCCGTCATGCTACAACATAAAGCAGGCATTTTAATTTGTGGTAAATGCAGATCGAAATTAGTCCTGGGTATTAAGAGAGAACAGAGAAGGACTTCTTAACCTAGTCTAAGGAGGGAGCAAGTGTCAAGGTGGTTGTTTTTGTTTCGAGAGGCGATGCCTTCAATGCTCGAATATCAGAACTGCTGAGGATTGTGAAGAAAACCATGATCCGATAAACTGGAACCCAAGGCTCAAGGCATCGAGTTTTCCTGAATGAGATCAAAGTTCTGGGGGGAGGAAGGCTCAAGTACTGGGGGAGAGTCGGAGATTTGTGCTGCCCTGTGGTTCCTGTGCTGTTCCCTGACGTCCCGTTCCCATGCAGGCTCAGTGAGATGCTCTCCACTCTGCTCAGGAGTGCTTCTTCACTACATTCCTCTTTCTTAACAGAAGGCCTAGCTTCCCACTTCAGGGGTAAGGTAGAAGCCATCACACAAGAGAGTTCCTCAGGTTCTTAGACCTGGCCCTGGTGAGTACACCTCATGACACAAGAAGACATATCTTTCCAGGGGTGTGCAGTCTACCTTCCCTGGACCCGTCTGCTCTCCCTTCCCAGTGAATCTCAAGCATCATCAATCCTCTTTGTAAAGATTGTAGAAAAACGTGGACAGTCCTAGTTTATGCCAGTAGCATTAAAGATTCCATCTCATCATGCAGAGACTTACAAACTATGTCATCACAAGATAAGATGTCGGGGGAGAGGGGACATTTGAGTTTTGCTTTTGACAGATAAGGGGATTCCCAGGAGGTTACACTGTCAAGAAGGCACAGGGAACTCTACTCAGTATTCTGTAATAACCTATATGGGAAAAGAACCTGAAAAAGAGTGGATATATGTATACGTATAACTAAATCACTTTGCTGTACACCTGAAACTGACACAGCATTGTAAATCAACTATACTACAGTATAAAATAAAAATTTAAAAAAGAAAATTAAAGAAGGCATTCCAGGTGGATGGAAGAGGGCATGGAAAAGTGAGTTATGTTCCAGAAATGGTGCTTAGTCTAGAGTAGCTTATGGAGAGGAGGAGTGAGAGATATGAATGAGTAGACTGAACTGTTTTATGATTGATTTACTCTAAATTGAGGAATTCAGATTTAATTTTGCAGTTAATATTCAGCCAGTAAGTTTTCGCTTAAGTATATTGATTAATCACTACCTTTCTTAATGAGATGTTATATGAACCTCGAGGCTATTTTTATGTACTACTTATTTATGTGTTTATTTATGCATTTTAGTGTGTATTTTTGCCTGTAGACCTTACGTATATTTATTCATGTTGCAAAGTATTGTCTCATACATTTTAAATATATATTCAAAACCTATAAAATTTTTCTCACTTTAAAATATATCTTTTAATAGAACAAAGTGCTAAATCTGATTATTTACGTACATCTTCTACTTTTCCTGTAAGAGGTATCCTATTAAGTTGACTTCTCTGTGTGGCATTCACTGACCACGTTTAGCTATGGTAACGGTATAAGATTTACTTCTTATCTTTAAGGAAATGTCCTGTAGATAGCTATTTGTCCTTTGGGACTAGAAGAGGATGAAACCATAAAAATAGCTTATTCACTGTGAAACTGTAGGTGAGTTTCCATGTAGATTTTGTACAATTTTTCTTTTTTCCATTCCTACTTCCACCATGTTAACCTGCCTCTTTACGACTTCACATCTGGTCTTGAAATAAGCCTCTTAAGACATTGGTTTCCTGCTCCATCCCATTTGATTAATCTTGCACACTATTGCCATACTCCTGTTCATAAAAATTTCTTGGATCATGGCATGTCTCATCAAGACAACTTTTATTGTTCACCCCCATGACTTTTTTATAGTCCAAAGGACACAGTCTAAACTCTGCAATTTAACATTTAAAGGCCACCAATTTCGATACCAGATTACCTATGAAATCATTCAAGCTGCTCTATTCAGGTAAATGTGTCCTTTGCTATTTGATTAATTTTCTCTTTTCTGGAAGGTCATTTCTTCCTTTGTTTGAACTCAATGAAATTGGACCCACAGGCAGCCATCCCACTCCCCTTGGCGGTAAGGGTCTTTAGTGATCTCTTGACCCAAATTATCTTTTCCTTCACTGGCTGTGATTAGAAAAGGAATGGTGGGGGCCAGGTTGGGGGGCACTGGGAGGAAAATTGTTCCCTCAGAAAGAATAATGCTAACAAAAAATGCTTTCTCTTTTCCTCATATTCCTAACACTGCCTTAATTTCCTGGGCAATTGGGAGGCTGATGAATAGGATGTAGGTTAAAGTCCTTAGATTCTTGGCAACTGTTGGGAAGGGCCCAAAGCTGAAGGCAAAGAATAATCATGATTTGAAGCCTAAGTCCTAGAGGTTGGAAAGCTCAAATACTGGGACGGTGTCTTAAAGAATCAAATGCCTACTCGTTTATATTAATTCTCTACACTGATGGTAGGTGGAGAGCATGAATGAGTTTGAAGCAAAGATTCTGCATTAGATTTAGGTGGTGGAGTCTAGTTAAATTGAAAGGAAGAATACCTGGTGTGAAGGAGATAATATTCTTCTTGGGTTCTCAGGTTCTTGGTTTTGTTTTATTTGTTTGCATTTGGCAAGAGAGGACTTTGTGAATGGGACCAAGCTGAAATGGAACTTGCCCTGGAGGTAATTAGCTATTCAGAAAAAAAGAAAAAAGGAATAAAAAGTAATTAGAACCTTACTTCACTCACTAAAATATAATTCAAAATAAATTATGCAATGGTTAACTTTCTATTTTCATTTGACATTTTTTTAGTCACCTCAAATTCAGTATTTCCCCAACCAAGGGAAATGGCCATGTATCTGTGGCCATATTTCTTGCACTATCTATATTGTTATAAAATAATTTAGGAGTTATCTTTACACCTCTAACCATTATATCATATTCATTATCAGATCCTATTGCTCTTGTGTGTGAGATATCTGTGAATACATCCACTTCTCTCCTTTACCATCCCCATCTTATCCCAAGCTTCTCCCATTTCTCCTCCACAATGTTTATTATTTGGGTGAGACTTCCTTTCCTCTATCCCATTTTCTTCTTTACAGCCAAAGAGATCATTTTGAAATATAAAAACTAAGTGTATTTTCCCTCCCTTCATACTGTTGGGGGAAAATGATTAAAAACACAGTCTTCTTCCAGTCCAGAAAATTTCTCCATGAAGGGAGGAGAGAAAGAAAACACTTTTATCATTGAGTAAGCCTGAGACTGGAACTTGAGACACATCACAGGCACCCCACTAGGCAACAGAAAAAAGAGAAACCTCATCCTCTGATATAGCCAAGCAGATACAACCCATCACTTACATGTTCTCAAGATAAACAGTAACTCATCCTCAAGTAAAAGGACTTGACAGCACCATTTGTCACACACAGTTCATCTTAACTTTACTTGGTAATTGGAGTGACCATCTGTGTTAACTAAATGGCTTTACCCAGAGGACAACCAAACTAACTTCCCAGGTCTTTATTACAGGAAGTTGTTTTGCAACTTGAAGTCCTGAAGATAGACTGCTGTCCT
The DNA here is from genome assembly GCF_008692025.1 of Phocoena sinus. Classification (NCBI taxonomy): domain Eukaryota; kingdom Metazoa; phylum Chordata; class Mammalia; order Artiodactyla; family Phocoenidae; genus Phocoena; species Phocoena sinus. The sequence goes on along the minus strand of NC_045763.1, from coordinate 180,411,098 downwards.
ACTACAGAAACTGAGAGACAGGGGCTATCTCCCTTGATGTTCACATCTCAGAGAGATTGCTCCCAGGTCCTTGAGAAAGAATGACAGTCCGAGGTCTGTAAAGCCCACAGGAGGCTGACCTAGTTTTCGAAAGGATTTCTATCACTTCAGAAGAGCAAAGTATTTACAAGTACAGATTTTTTAAAGGAAATGCTCAAAGGAAAAGGAGCTTGGGGAAATCTCTTTATTTTCAACAGGGAGAATTAAGCCTCTTATTTTTAATTTGTATTTGTCTTTACAACACCAAAAATGTTTCCATTCTTTCCATTCTTCTTAGGATAAAGACCAGAAATCTTAACAGGCTTGTAATGCTGCCTTACCTCTCTCTCTAGCTTTATCTCTGACTCCATTCTCTCCTCACACGCATGTTCAGCTACATTGTTCTTATTTTATTGTATCAGAATTCACACCACATTGCTTTAGCATAAGATAATTTTTCTGCTTCACCATCCCTTCAACAAATTTAGCCATGGTCAGATCTTTTACATCTCAGCTCGAGCCTTCCTTTCAGTAATAGCTGCCTCTTGCGTGAGATTTTAAGCTGCATGAGCCCAGGGGCTGTATCAGATTTTGTTCAGTATTGCTTTATGCCAAGTTTAAACTGTGTTTTCTTTATGCATAGTAAGCACCTATTATATATATATATATATATATATTTTTTTTTTTTTTTTTTTTTTTTTTTTTGCGGTATGCGGGCCTCTCACTGTCGTGGCCTCTCCTGTTGCGGAGCACAGGCTCCAGACGCACAGGCCCAGTGGCCATGGCTCACGGGCCTAGCCGCTCCGCGGCATGTGGGATTTTCCCAGACCGGGGCACGAACCCGTGTCCCCTGAATCGGCAGGCGGACTCTCAACCACTGAGCCATCAGGGAAGTCCAGCACCTAATAATTTTAAAGGAATTAATAAAAAAGAGTAACATTAAAAAGTTAGTAAAAAAAGTAAAAGAGAAATTGATTAAATACTTACCAAATATTTGAATGGAGGAAAGCTTCTTAATGGTTAAAAAAAGACGTTAGAACCAGTTTCTTTAAGAAAAAGAATGATAAATTTGATTTAAAGTGTCCCATGTGTAAACACACACACACACACACACACACACACACACACACACACAAATCAAAAGGCAAATAATACACTGGAAAAATACAGCAATGAATTAAGTACTGTATTATAATTTTGGGGGGAGGATATTTTACAAAGAATTAGGTAATAAAATCCAGAAAAGATGATATCTAAATAAATACCAGCCACAGAAAAAAATACATCACCAGTAAGCTGAGAAATGCACATTAAAGTTAGATGTCATGTTTAGCAGTGCTTTTTACAATTGTACTATTTAATATGGAAGAGGATATAGTAAAACTTTCTTACATTCCTAGTGGGAATGTAGATTTGTACAACTCTTTGCAAAATGACTTGGTAATATTTATGAAGAGCCTTGAAATGTTGATACTTTTTGAACAAGTAAATCCACTTCTGGGAATGTCCTCTGGAATGCAGCAAGAACTTAGCACATAAAGATGCTTATTATTCACAGTTTGTTTTAATAGTGTGATACTGGAAACAAGCTAACTATTCAAAATTGGAGGAATGGTTTACTAATTTATAGAATATGTATATTTATGGGATGAATTTCTGTGCAGGCACAAAATATGTTTTCAGGTAGTTTTTAACAGCATGGAAATATGTCCTTTTGTATTTATTGCCAACTTTAACAAATATATATACACACACGCACACACATATATAATAATATTAAATAACAAAAACATTCCACTTATTTACTATGACCTATATTAAAATTAGATTTTATATGTAAATAAGAATTGTTGAAAAGACACTTCACCTTCAGGTGATCTTAAAAAGCTCTTCTTTAGGTGTGATCAATTTAAGGAGAATATTCAGTGAATTTTTTTCCCCAAGTAAAACAACTATTGTTTACATCTTTAGTTTTTATTTAGGCATGGCTTTTCTTTATGTGTATTTCAAATAAATGTCCCTCTGAAGATATTATTTGCATTAAGAAGAATAACCATGTATTATCACCTTTTCATAAAACTGTATATAAACCTGTGTGTTAGAGATTTATAACTAAATTTTCTATGCATACTGAAAAGAAATTCAGAAGCTGGTACATTTGATTCAGTGAATATATTTCAATTTTACTGTATTTTCACAAAATAATTAAAAATAAATTTCGACTCTGAAAGAAAACACATTTTGACTGTGTAAAAAGAGAAGCAAATAGAAAACCATGAGAAAAATACTTGAACAAAAGGCAAGGATAAGAGATTGGTTGTGAGCTTATTTAATTCAGCATTTCTTCTTCTTCCTCTTAGTTCATAGCCTATTTGTTTTTGTTCTATTTCCTGGAAAATCATTGACCAGGTCCCCAAAGACATTAGAGATTCTGGTAAGTACATATTACTTGGCTTGTTGCACCGGTTGTGGGAATAGAATTGCTCCCATTTTCCTGCAACAGCTGCAGGGCAAAACAAAAACCAAAAAAAAAAAAAGAAAGAAAAAGGAAGGGAGAAGAAGGAGAAAAAAAGAAAGAAAAAAAAAAAAGGAAGGGAGAAGAAGGAGAAAAAAAGAAAGAAAAAAACCCCACACAAGTTAAGGCAAATTTAAAAATTATAAAATAATAATACAGATATAATATCCTTACTTTATGATCTTCCTTGTTAAATTGGAGGTTGATTTTTAATAGATTTCACCATTTGATTCAATTTGACCTTTATGCACATTTTCCTATGGTATATGAGCGTTGCATATATAATTTCTTTGGCAATGCATAGGATGTGAGACTACAGTACTGAAGAAATGTCTTCGGTTTCATTGTATCATGTTATTTTCTAATTAGAAATAAAAGTTAGTCACTCACTCTATTACAATATCAGCTTGCGGTTAAAGAGTGCTTTGTGGAAAGTATTAGACATCCCCCACTTTACCAGGATGCTAATTTGTAACATTTTGGTGAAAACAGTGAGGTAACATATTATAGAGCATTCCCTGTCAGAGTGTGCAATCTCTCACATCTCTCCAGGTAAGAATAATTAGATCTCATTGCTTTTTCTTAATAATTCTGAAAGGTATTCTTTTTTTTCATTTAATTTTATTTATTTTTTTATATAGCAGGTTCTTATTAGTCATCCATTTTATACACATCAATGTATACATGTCAATCACAATCTCCCAATTAATCACACCACCACTCCCCCTGACGCTTTCCCCCCTTGGTGTCCATAGGTTTTTTTTCTCTACTTCAGTGTCTCAATTTCTACTCTGCAAACTGGTTCATCTGTACCATTTTCTAGATTCCACATATATGCGTTAATATGTGATATTTGTTTTTCTCTTTCTGACTTACTTCACTCTGTATGACAGTCTCTAGATGCATCCACATCTCTACAAATGACCCAATTTTGTTCCTTTTTATGGCTGAGTAATAGTCCATTGTATATATGTACCATATCTTCTTTATCCATTCATCTGTTGATGGGCATTTAAGTTGCTTCCATGACCTGGCTATTGTAAATAGTGCTGCAGTGAACATTGGGGTGCATGTGTCTTTTTGAATTATGGCTTTCTCTGGCTATATGCCCAGCAGTGGGATTGCTGGGTCATATGGTAATTCTGTTTTTAGTGTTTTAAGGAACCTCCATACTGTTCTCCATAGTGGCTGTATCAATTTACATTCCTACCAACAGTGCAAGAGGGTTCCCTTTTCTCCACACTCTCTCCAGCATTTGTTGTTTGTAGATTTTTTTTTTTTTTTTTTTTTGCGGTACACTGGCCTCTTGCTGTTGTGGCCTCTCCTGTTGTGGAGCACAGGCTACGGACGCACAGGCTCAGCGTCCATGGCTCACGGGCCTAGCTGCTCCATGGTACGTGGGATGCTCCCAGACCAGGGCACAAACCCGTGTCCTCCGCATCGGCAGGCGGACTCTCAACCACTGTGCCACCAGGGAAGCCCTGTAGATTTTTTAATGATGCCCATTCTAACTGGTGTGAGGTGATACCTCATTGTAGTTTTGATTTGCATTTCTTTAATAATTCGTGATGCTGAGCAGCTTTTCATGTGCTTCTTGGCCATCTGTATGTCTTCTTTGGAGAAATGTCTATTTATGTCTTCTGCCCATTTTTGATTGGATTGTTTGTTTCTTTAATATTGAGCTGCATGAGCTGTTTATATATTTTGGAGATTAATTCTTTGTCTGATGATATGTTTGCAAATATTTTCTCCCATTCTGAAGGCTGTCTTTTCGTCTTGTTTTTGGTTTCCTTTTCTGTGCAAAAGCTTTGAAGTTTCATTAGGTCCCATTTGTTTACTAGAGTATAGGAATGCAAGAGATTTCTGTGCATTAATTTTGTATCCTGCAACTTTACCAAATTCATTGATTAGCTCTAGTAGTTTTCTGGTGGCATCTTTAGGATTCTCTATGTATAGTATCATGTCATCTGCAAACAGTGACAGTTTTACTTCTTCTTTTCCAATTTGTATTCATTTTCTTCTCTGATTGCTGTGGCTAGGACTTCCAAAACTATGTTGAATAATAGTGGTGACTGTGGACATCCTTGTCTTGTTCCTGATCTTAGAGGAAATGCTTTCAGTTTTTCACCATTGAGAATGATGTTTGCTGTGGGTTTGTTGTATATGGCCTTTATTATGTTGAAGTAGATTCCCTCTTTTCCCACTTTCTGGAGAGTTTTTATCATAAATCGGTGTTGAATTTTGTCAGAAGCCTTTTCTGCATCTATTGAGATGATCATATGGTTTTTATCCTTCAGTTTGTTAATATGGTGTATCACATTGGTTAATTTGCGTATACTGAAGAATCCTTGCATCCCTGGGATAAATCCCACTGGATCATGGTGTATGATCCTTTTAATGTGTTGTTGAATTCTGTTTGCTATTATTTTGTTGAGGAATTTTGCATCTATATTCATCAGTGATATTGGGCTGTAATTTTCTGTTTTTGGTAGTATCTTTGTCTGGTTTTGGTATCAGGGTGATGGTGGCCTCATAGAATGAGTTTGGGAGTTTTCCTTCCCCTGCAATTTTTTGGAAGAGTTTGAGAAGGATGGGTGTTAGCTCTTCTTTAAATGTTTGATAGAATTCACCTGTGAAGCCATCTGGTCCTGGACTTTTGTTTGTTGGAAGATTTTCAATCACAGTTTCAATTTCATTACTTGTGATTGGTCTGTTCATATTTTCTATTTCTTCCTGGTTCAGTCATGGAAGGTTATACCTTTCTAAGAATTTGTCCATTTCTTCCAGGTTGTCCATTTTATTGGCATAGAGTTGCATGTAGTAGTCTCTTAGGATGCTTTATATTTCTGTGCTGTCTGTTGTAACTTCTCCTTTTTCATTTTTAATTTTATTGATTTGAGTCCTCTCCCTCTTTTTCTTGATGAGTCTGGCTAATGGTTTATCAATTTTGTTTATCATCTCAAAGAACCAGCTTTTAGTTTTATTGATCTGTGCTATTGTTTTCTTTGTTTCTATTTCATTTATTTCTGGTCTGATCTTTATGATTTCTTTCCTTCTGCTAACTTTGGGTTTTGTTTGTTCTTCTTTCTCTAGTTCCTTTAGGTGTAAGGTTAGATTGTTTATTTGAGATTTTTCTTGTTTCTTGAGGTAGGCTTGTATAGCTATAAACTTCCTTCTTAGAACTGCTTTTGCTGCATCCCATAGGTTTTGGATCATCGTGTTTCCATTGTCATTTGTCTCTAGGTATTCTTTGATATGCTCTTTGATTTCTTCAGTGTTCTCTTGGTTATTTAGTAACATACTGTTTAGCCTCCATGTGTTTGTGTTTCTTACTTTTTTTTTCCCTGTAATTGATTTTTACTCTCATAACATTGTGATAAGAAAAGATGCTTGATATGATTTCAATTTTCTTAAATTGACTGAGGCTTGATTTGTGATCCAAGATGTGATGTATACTGGAGAATATTCCATGCGCACTTGGGAAGAAAGTGTAATCTGCTGTTTTTGGATGGAATGTCCTATAAATATCAATCAAATCTATCTGGTCTGTTGTGTCGTTTAAAGCTTGTGTTTCCTTATTAATTTTCTGTTTCGATGATCTGTCCATTGGTGTAAGTGAGTTGTAAAGTCCCCCACTATTGTTGTGTTACTGTCGATTTCCTCTTTTTGAGCTGTTAGCAGTTGCCTTATGTATTGATGTGCTCCTATGTTGGTTGCATATATATTTATAATTGTTATGTCTTTTTCTTGGATTGATCCCTTTATCATTATGTAGTGTCCTTCCTTGTCTCTTGTAACATTCTTTATTTTAAAGTCTATTTTATCTGATATGAGTATTGCTACTCCAGCTTTCTTTTGATTTCCATTTGCATGGAATATCTTTTTCCATCCCTTCACTTTCAGTCTGTATGTGTCCCTAGGTGTGAAGTGGGTCTCTTGTAGACAGCATATATATGGGTCTTGTTTTTGTATCCATTCAGCAAACCTGTGTCTTTTGCTTGGAGCATTTACTCCATTCACATTTAAGGCAATTATCAATACGTTTTTCCTATTACCGTTTTCTTAATTGTTTTGGGTTTGTTTTTGTAGGTCCTTTTCTTTTCTTGTGCTTCCCACTTAGAGAAGTTACTTTAGTATTTGTTGTAGAGCTGATTTGTTGGTGCTAAATTCTCTTAGCTTTTGCTTGTCTGTAAAGCTTTTTATTTCTCTGTCGAATCTGAATGAGATCCTTGCCTGGTAGAGTAATCTTGGTTGTAGCTTCTAACCTTTCATCACTTTAAGTATATCATGCCACTCCCTTCTGGCTTGTAGAGTTTCTGCTGAGAAATCAGCTGTTAACCTTATGGGAGTTCCCTTGTATGTAATCTGTCGTTTTTCCCTTGCTGCTTTCAATAATTTTTATTTGTCTTTAATTTTTGCCAATTTGATTACTATGTGTCTTGGTGTGTTTCTCCTTGGGTTTATCCTGTATGAGACTCTCTGAGCTTCCTGGACTTGGGTGGCTATTTCCTTTCCCATGTTAGGGAAGTTTTCAACTATAATCTCATCAACTATTTTCTCGGGTCCTTTCTCTCTCTCTTCTCCTTCTGGGTCCCCTATTATACAGATGTTGTTGAGTTTAATATTGACCCAGAGGTCTCTTAGGCTGTCTTCATTTCTTTTCATTCATTTTTCTTTATTCTGTTCCACAGCAGTGAATTCCACCATTCTGTCTTCCAGATCACTTATCCGTTCTTCTGCCTCAGTTATTCTGTTATTGATTCCTTCTAGTGTATTTTTCATTTCAGTTATTGTATTATTCATCTCTGTTCTTTCTTTCATTCTTTATTTATTTATTCTGTTTGTTCTTTAAATCTTCTAGATGTTTGTTAAATATTTCTTGCATCTTCTTGATCTTTGCCTCCATTCTTTTTCCGACGTCCTGGATCATCTTCACTATCATTATTCTGAATTCTTTTTCTGGAAGGTTGCCTATCTCCATTTCATTTAGTTATTTTTCTTGGGTTTTATCTTGTTCCTTCATCTGGTACATAGCTCTGTGCCTTTTCATCTTGTCTGTCTTTCTGTGAATGTGGTTTTTGTTCCACAGGCTGCAGGATTGTAGTTCTTGCTTCTGCTGTCTGCCCTCTGGTGGATGAGGCTGTCTAAGAGGCTTGTGGAAGTTTCCTGATGGGAGGGACTGGTGGTGTGTAGGGCTGGCTTTTGATCTGGTGGGCAGAACTCAGTAAAACTTTAATACACTTGTCTACTGATGGGTGGGGCTGGGTTTCCCTTTTGGTTGTTTGGCTTGAGGTGACCCAACACAGGAGCCTACCTGGGCTCTTTGGTGGGGCTAATGGTGGCCTCTGGGAGGGCTGACGCCAAGGAGTACTTCTCAGAACTTCTGGTGCCAGTGTCCTTGTTCTCACGGTGAGGCACAGCTGCCCCCCACCTCTGCTGGAAACCCTCTAACACTAGCAGGTAGGTCTGGTTCAGTCTCCTGTGGGGTCATCGCTCCTTCCTCTGGGTCCCAATGTGCACACTACTTTGTATGTGCCCTCCAAGAGTGGAGTCTCTGTTTCCTTCAGTCTTGTCGAAGTCCTGCAATCAAGTCCTGCTAGCCTTCATAGTCTGATTCTCTAGGAATTCCTCCTCCCGTTGCCAGACCCCCAGGTTGAGAAGCCTGACCTGGGGCTCAGAACCTTTACTCCAGTGGGTGAACTTCTCCAGTTTGTGTGTCACCCACTCAGCAGTTATGGGATTTGATTTTATTGTGATCGTGCCCCTCCTACCATCGCATTGCAGCTTCTTCTTTGTCTTTGGATGTGGGGTATCTTTTTTGGTGAATTCCAGTGTCTTCCTATTGATGATTGTTCAGCAGTTAGTTGTGATTCTGGTGTTCTCTAAAGAGGGAGTGAGAGCATGTCCTTCTACTCCACCATCTTGAACCAGTCCTGAAACGTATTCTTTGATAAAGAAGTCTAATTTCCTAGGGAGCAAAAGATGTGCTTTAAAATAGTGAATGATGTATGTTTTCATTTAAAAGAAGGTAGATAACCAGAAAACTGATTTTAAGTAAATTACCTGCTCTTGTTCACAAATAAGAACTTTTTTTTACCCACTCCTCACTTTTGAGTGATTTTATAATTTTTAAAAAGTTTTTTTTCTTTTTGTGTATTTCTCATCACTTTGATGTGATTAGGTGGGGCTCTGCTAAGCAGAATGGAATTACTTTGCTTTTAATTAATACATTCCCTGTATGTACTGGGTCAGATTGTCATTTTTCTTATCAGCCTACCATTCTTTTTTTTCTACACAGAGATAATGTAGAATCATAAACTTTGTAAGAGGAGAATATCCACAGTGACCATGAAAAATTACGTCATGACTGTTAATTAACACCAAGGCCTGCTACAGGTGATAAAGTTTGGTGGGAATGTACACCGAGATCATTATATTCCTTAAGAAATGGTGTAGGGTGATATTTGCTATGTTTTGGTTAATTCATAATCAAAATTATGATGCAAATACTGTTAGAATTTTGTAGAAAAAAGATTTTTTATGTCATCTTTATTTGTCTTTCTAAAACAGTACTATGAAGTATTTATGAACTAATACAGAGACACCCAGAAAGTGAAAAAACTCATGATTTTAACGATAGAACAATCAGTAATTACTGTTTTTAGGAACAAATATAATGTAGGGGTGGACACATCTGTGGAGAGAATTGGGGAGTGTTGTTTTAGAATTAGTGTATGGTATCTTTGTTTCTCATTGGCATAAAAATATCTATCTTGCTTTCTCTTTTTTTTTTTAACCTATTTTATTCTGATTCTAGGGTGGGGTTGGAATTGGGTAGGCAAGTACTGTGGTGACTTGATAGACAAGGATAGGAAGAACAGAAGAATTGGCAAGAGTTTGAGGTTCATCGTGTTCATAAATACTTCTGAATCCCAAATCACATGACTTTTAATCTAGTAATAGTGCCTGGATTCCTACTGCATTATGGACTTCTCAAAATTCATCTCACATGTTGTGGTTAGTTATAGGTGCACCAATTCACAAAGGATACCAACCAGGGCAGGTAGAAGGGTGACACTCTCTGAATTAAAATGCAAGTGTGGAGAGTGTGTATGAGATCTATCTATGTTCAGATGCCTGGAGATATTTAAGCTTCTCAGGGAAGTGACCACCATGTTTATTTAACTTGATGTGGTAGCCTTTTTACCTAGCACTAAATGTAGCTTACAGTGGATGTTCTTTAAATGACTGTAATTGAAGAAGGAAACTTATTTCTGTTTTTGTTTTGGTTTTTTTTTGCGGTGTGCGGCCCTCTCACTGTTGTGGCCTCTCCCATTGCGGAGCAACAGGCTCTGGACGCGCAGGCTCAGCGGCCATGGCTCACGGGCCCAGCCGCTCCGCGGCATGTGGGATCTTCCCGGACCAGGGCACGAACCCGTGTCCCCTGCATCGGCAGGCAGACTCTCAACCACTGTGCCACCAGGGAAGCCCAGGAAACTTTTTTTTTTTTGGTCATGATTCAGGGCAACACTAAGAGAGTAAAAAGTTGCAGGAAAACACATAGAGGAAGAATTATCTCGTATTTAGGAATGGACTTCATCCTTATGAAGGAATTGGGTTCCCTAACACTAAGTCTGACTTCCAATGCTGGTGTTCATCTTTCATGGATGATTTAGAAGATATCTCTCTGGGGCATAGAAGAAAGTACCTTTTAAAGAACGCCTGCATTTTAATTTTACATGATTCTAACTTTCATGTCCTTAGCTTACAAAATACTGCAGTCACCACGATCTAACTGAAATAGCAAAGTAGTCAGAGTTCATTTCTGTAATTCTCTCTCTGCACTTCAGAATCCCTCTCCTTTTAAAATTGTTCTCCCATCTTCAAAATCTCCAAAGCCCCAAGTGTACCTGTCATGTACCAGCTCTCCTGTTCCCTCTAGTTCCACTGTTTATGCAGACAATTCAACATCTGTTCTGTCCCTCAAATCCAAACAAAAACAGCCCTTATTGCTCAGTGCTTTTGTGTTACAATCTGGTGAAAATAATTCAACAGAAGTTATGGATTTAAAATAAATGGAATGATCTCAGAGGGTGTTTAAGCATGAGTACATCCCCATCAATATCTAAGTGTTCAGTCCTGGAAGAGGTAAGAACAGGGAACTTCTAAGCTCGACATGTCTGCTGGAGGCCCTGATGAGCCCACCCACTTTTTTCAGTGACTCCCGCCCCAGGGGGCAGTGCTATAAAAACACACACCTTGAACTGAGAGAGCATGGTCTGGCATAACTTCTGCAAGTATCTGAACTCATGAATGATAAGTATGTGAATGTGAACAGTTGATTGTATGTAGGAAAAAAAAACTTCATTAGGAACATAGTTGTCCCATGAGGTCAACTTGAATTTACTCTCAACAATCCCTCTTCTTCCTAGCATGTTTTTTTGGTTTTGGTTTTGGTTGTTTTTCCTTTTACTGTCCCCAAGCCTCTGGTTCTGAGAACAGAAGTATCTACCTGAAGCAAACAGAGGTTTCCATGATATCTAAGGGGAAAGGGAATAGAAGTGAGAAACAGAGCAGATCTGGTGTCTGCTGGCTGATTTATTTTAGAACCTGTACACGTGATCTTGTGTTTGTTTTTAAGCCTGTGTACTTGGATAAAATATAAATGTGGTCTACATTCAAAATCCTAAATGAGGTCCTGTATGTTAACATAAGTGATGATGTCGAAAGACTACAAGGCTGAAGTTATTTCCTTGATTTTGAATCTTTTAGTATAATAGTATATCTAACAGAAATTATATGTAATATAAAAATCCACATTTTTCTGACAGAGTGATCACAAAATGTGTGATGTTTAAAATAACCAATCTTCATTTTGTGTTTTTTCTTACACATGGTACTGGAAGCAAAACACTTAAGAGGAATCTAGACAATCCAAATGTTTGATTTTCCAAATGATTTTGCCAGAATCTTTGAGTTAAAATTTTTTTTCTCTCACTCCTACTGAGAAAGTACATACATTTTGAAATTTAGTCTATTTGAGCAATGCTTTTATTCCCCTTTAAGATGATAATAAGCATATGGGAGTGGGATTGAATTTGAGACAAGCTGTTGATTTCTATTGAATACTCAAAAAATGTAAGGTATCAAATTTTTTTTATAACTATCCAGTGATAGGCTAAAATGTATTAAAAGTTCAGTAAAAAATCATCCTGATGTGGACCTTATAGGAAGAAACGTATGGTTGGAGTATATTTCATAATTGGGGTTGTGATTATTTTGCTTAGTCCTTAGAGTTATAAAGTTATGGTTTTCAAGGAAGAGAATTAAGGAGCAGAGAGGGATACTGAAATTCACATAGCGGCAGCAAGAATATTATTATTATTATGCCTATCCTATCACCATTCTTTTGTTATCTCTGTTATTTTCGGAACCATGTATTTAGAAATAACATACATATATATATATAATATGTTCTATTATATGATTATAAAATAACATGTATGTTATATGATAGTATATATATGTCATAATATATATATAACATATATAAACATATATAACAGTATAATATATTATAATATATATATAGTCTTATACTCCTAAGAAAGATTTTGAACAGATAGAGAATATACACTAGAGGCATTAACTGATTTTAAAGGATATACTTATAAATATATTTTCTTCTGTATCTATTGAGAAAATAGACTTCTGAGAAATCAAGTGGTATATCTTAGAGGTACAGCTAAAAGGAAATGGAGACTTGGGTTTTGTTTACATCTTTATGACACTAGATTAGCACAACCATTTAACTTTGTGGGTTCTCAGTCTCTTCATTTGTAAACCAGTGGGACGGAATGGGAGACCATTTCTAGCTCTAGTTTGTTTGACTAAAGAAAGAACCAGGCTAGTCTTAGAACATCTGTGAGAACACGAGGTTTGTCTTTGGGGCCTTCTCATCTATATTTCTTTGCCACTCTCTCCTCTTTCTGGCTCATCTGCTTTCTGCTAAAAATATTCAGGTGTCAGGGCCCACGAGGTTTCCTACTGAACTTCTTCCTTCTTGCAAAGGTTTATGATGACTATTTTTTTTTTTTTTTTTTTTTGCGGTACGTGGGCCTCTCACTGTTGTGGCCTCTCCCGTTGCGGAGCACAGGCTCCGGACGCGCAGGCTCAGCGTCCATGGCTCACGGGCCCAGCAGCTCCATGGCATGTGGGATCTTCCCGGACCGGGGCACGAACCCGTGTCCCCTGCATCGGCAGGCAGACTCTCAACCACTGCGCCACCAGGGAAGCCCTATGATGACTTTTATAACTTGCTGTTTAGCTTAACCTCTACCATAATACCCAGGCCTTATCCCATTAAACTCTGCTTTCAGCTACCAATAAAAAATAAATACTCGAATGAATCTAAGTAGCAGACTTACATGTTCATGTTCTCAGTTTTTAGTATTCATCACTTGTTGAAAGCCCATATTTGGCGCCTGGTGCCCCAGCCCCTGAATGTCCATTTTTAACAAATTCCCAAACAGATTTGGAGGCTATTTGGGAAACATAGGTCTAGGATTTTTGTATATTGCCAGAGATTTAGAAGGATTTATTTCAAATTATAGATAGAATATTTGGGGTTTGTGACATGATGCTTCAAGTTACATAATAAAATTGTGCATAATTTTTATAGGTTTTACTCCTTAGACAGTTCTCACTCTCTGGCACGGGGCCTATTTCCTGCAGAATAATTGTTTCTTTTCTCCAATGAATTTTCCCATATAGTATTTCACCTAGAGTTCATGTGTAAAAAAGTGGAGTCACAATTGAGAAAAATGGAAGAAAATGAACTTTCAAAATTACAAATTAGTCATCTATTCTATATATAGTAGTAACAATTTATCCCTCCCCTCACCCACCCCCTGGCAACCACAAGGTTGCCTTCTACATCCGTAACTCTATTTCTGTTTTGTAGATAAGTTCATTTGTCCCCTTTTGTAGGTTCCACATAGCAGCGATATCATATGATATTTGTCTTTCTGTGTCCGACTTCACTCAGCATGACAATCTCCAGGTCCATCCATGTTGCTGCAAATGGCATTATTTTGTTCTTTTTTATGGGTAATATTCCATTGTATATATGTGCCACATCTTCTTTATTCATTCATCTGTCGATGGACATTTAGGTTGCTTCCATGACCTGGCTATTGTAAATAGTGCCGCAATGAACATTGGGGTGCATGTATCCTTTAGAATTATGGTTTTCTCTGGGTATATGCCCAGGAGTGGAATTGCTGGATCATATGGTAGTTCTATTTCTAGGTTTTTAAGGAACCTGCATACTGTTCTCCATAGTGGCTGTACCAATTTACATTCCCACCCACAGTGCAAAAGGGTTCCCTTTCTCCACACCCTCTCCAGCATTTATTGTTTGTAGATTTTTTGATGATGGCTATTCTGACCCGTGTGAGGTGGTATCTCACTGCAGTTTTGATTTGCATTTCATTAACAATTAGTGATGTTGAGCATCTTTTTATGTCCTTTTTAGCCATCTGTATGTCTTCTTTGGAGAAATGTCTATTTAGATCTTCTGCCCATTTGATTGGGTAGAAGAATATTTTAAAAAACTATGAAAACAGATCTTCCTTAAGTGACTTACTGTAGAAGTTCAATGCCAAGAATAGATTTTTAGTATTTTTATTTATTAGTTACTATTGTTTTCTCTAATTCCCCTCATATACTCATTTTCATGGCATATAAAAGTTCTGCTTATTTAATGAGCAACTCCATGAAATTCCTTAAAATCTATTGCTCAGTGGATGGCCTTGGGCCTTTACTAGAAATGCTGAAAATTTGGACCCAGCAAGACCTACTGAATTAGAACCTGCATTTTATGAGATTCCTAGTTGATTTGTATCTGTTTTAAAATTTGAGAAGTGCTACCTTAAAATTACTTTTCCTTGGGCTCTACCAGACTGGAGTTTACTTTTAATATGTTACCTTATGAAATTACAAATTTTTAATAATAATGTTTTAAAAAATAGCTGTATTGTTTTTGTATAAATTATACGTTTATTTAAGATATAAAGATAATACAGAGAAATAGAAATAAGGAAACTCACTCAACCACTCAGAAATAACATTATCATATGATAATTTTAGACATTTCTATATACAGATATAGATGTAGCTATAGGTAGAAAGATGGATGTATGGATGGATGGGGAAAGGACAAGAGTGAAAATTTTACTGAAGTGAAATCATGCTATCTATAAAACATTTTAAAATGAAAGATACTAAGTTATTTTTTTCTGAAATCGAAATTATTGAGAATTTATAAATACGAAGAAATTTAAGTGAAATTGAAGGTATTGCTGAACTTGAAGCAAACCTTTCTTTACAAGAAGAGGTATTAGATTTTAAATGTCTTCTAAAATGTAATAACTTTGTGTTTCAAGTTTGGACATCTGTTGTCTGTCCAATGAAGGATGAGGAAATAAATATCATTGTACTGCTTTGCACTTTCACCTCCTGATTTTGTTTCTTCAAAACAATTTTTTTTGCAATGTCAAGGTTTCTAATATTCACGTTCCATTATACCATCATGATTTTAATAATTGTTTAAGCTTACTACTTTATTTAGGGGTACAATTATCTTATCAGTAGTACTTACAGCATCTCCCATCCTGAATTTTTATTTTGATTCATCTCTTAAATGCAAAGATTTCATTAAATATTACTATTCTCCTCCCAAGACAGTGCAACGAGTATTGTTTTCTTTAGCTTCTTGCATGCTTGAGAAGGCATGTTGTCCTTCTCCTGGAAGGCCAAAGTGCATGGATATATACTTTGTTATTCTTTGATGCTTAATACTGGTGATACTGCTGTGCTTTCAGAGATTATTTTCTGGAAGAAATCTCAGAACAGTTTAATACACCTATCTCCCCCTTCTTGTACTTAGGGAGTATATATACAACTCTTTTTCTATGAAGTTTAGTAACTTTACCAGAATATCTTAGCTTTACTATCAATATTTTTGTGGTGCACAGTGTGCCGTAAGTTGCCGTAGATTTGAGTTTCCTTTACTTCAGTATAGTTTTCTTTGATAAAGTTTAAAATTTTTTTCTCCATTTTACTTGTTCCCTTTCTTGGGAGCTCTATCTGGGTGTTCAGATTTGTTTGTTTTTCTTCTGTTTCAACATAGTAATAACCAGCTTTGTTACGAATGGGAGATTTCATCACTCACTCGACCCTGATGTGTAGAGTTTTCCTTCTGTACTATGTCATTACCCTTAGGAATTATCACCAATGTTCTATTTCAGAGACTGATGAATGTTCTGAACTGTGGCCACAGGGTACAAGCAGAGGTGACTTGGAAAACACTCAGAGTTATGGGAAGATGTCCATCTGTTGGTAATATAAATGTCACATTGTTGGCTGCTATCACTGGAAGGCCCATATGGCCCAGAGATGGCAAGTAGCTCATTAGGCTCCCCTCTCAGAAGATATATAGTTTCCTCTATAATAACGACACATGGTATGATATCAGGAGTACAAGTGACAAAAAAAAAAAAAAAATTTACCTTACCAAAATTAAAAAATTGTGTGTTTCAAAGGTCATCATCAATAAAGTGAAAAGATAATCCATAGAATAGAAGAAAATATTCCCAAAACATATATCAGATATTCTAGATATTTATAATCTACAATATATGCGCAACTTTTACAACTCAATAATCAAAGGACAAATAACCCGGTTTTTAAAAATGGGCAAAGTATCTGAATAGGCATTTCTGCAAAGAATGTATACAAATTGGCGAAGAAGCATAAGAAAAGATAGCATTACAGCCATCATGGGCATGGAAATCAAAACCACAGTGAGAACCTCCTTTCCACCTACATCAGTGCCCTCATACATTGCTGGTGGGCGTGTAAACTGGTGCAGCTGCGTTGGAAAGCAGTCTGGCAATTTCTGAAAAGGTGAAACACAGATTTACCATATGACCCAGGAATCCTAGGTGTACACTCAAGAGAAATGGAAACATGCGTTCATGCAAAAACTTGTACGTGGGTGTTTATAGTAGCTTTATTCATAATAGCCCCCAAATAGAAACAAGTATGTGCCCATTAATAGATGAATGGGTAAGTGCAATGTGATATATCTACCCGAAGAATACTGTTCAGCAATATGAAGGTATTAAGTACTTGTACAAGGTACGACATGGATGAACCTTGAAAATATTATGCTAAATGAAAGGAGCTAGTCACAAAAGATTGCATATTGTGTGGCCCATTCATATGAAATACTCAGAATAGGCAAATCTATAGAAACACAAAGTATTGATAGATTAGTCTTTGCCAGGGTCTGGGGTGGGTTGGGGGTGGGATGTAGAGACATTGCTCATGGTGGATGGGTATAGGGTTTCTTTGGGGGGCTGAAAATATTCTAAAATTAGGTTTGGTGATGGTTGCACAACTCTGCTGATATACTAGAAACCACAGAATTGTATACTTTAAATAGGTAAATTTTGTGCTATGAGAATTATATCACAATACAATCACTAAAAGAAAAAAGCCAAGTGGAGTGCAGTCTTGCTCCCAGGTTTCTCTTTGGTCCCTCATGATATTAGCAGCTTCCCAGTCAGACTGTTTCCCCAAGGTCATGGCTCTGCTTATACTCTGGTACCATTTTTCTGTCCCTCTTCCCCTCAGTCCAGGTGGTTCCTTTCATGGTCCTGGTGAAGATCAGAGCTAACACATGGAGGTGGCTTTATTCTTCCCTTGCTTTCTTTTTAATATTACAGTCACTGCATCATTATACCCTGCTTGTCTCCCAAAGCCTTCTTTTTTGCTTTCCAAAAACCTCTGGTGAAAGTAAAAATCCAAACCTAGACAATTTTTTTAATGGTTGTTTTTGGGATTAGGGTTGTAGGAAATATCTCATAATTCACAGGAATTGTAATTCCTGCTAGTAACTTTTGGCATGTTTGGAGAAAACAGAAATATATTGGAACCAAATCATGTTTTCCAAGCCTGCTAGGCTTCTTTGAGAAGTCCACTGGGTTTTGTTTTTTTTTTTAATCTTTTGCTAAGAATGAAATGAGGATTGATTTTTTTCTCTTTCTCTTGTCCAGGAAAACATTTCATAAATTTCAGAGTTAAACCCACTCTTCTTATTTTTGTGGTCAGTTTTCATTCCAAAGTTTTTTCCTCAACTGCTCACATCCTGAGAAAAATTTCACTGTTTAATCTCACAGGAGACATTATTTGTATTACAAAACAAATTTGATCATGTATAATGAGACATAAAAGTGCCAGGCCTGCTGGTGCGCTTTAACACTGCTCGGGGCATTCTTTTTCCAGTGAATTTTATGTCTGAAAACAAATTAGGAAGAAAAGACTACTCAGTGAGAATATGGAATCATATCAAAGAAAGTGTTCAAACCATCAGAGTTTCTGACATCCAGCAGTTCACTTCCAGACTAGACATGTATTAGGCAAATTTATTTCCAAATAAATTTGGAAATCTAAAATTCTAAATCTAAAATTCCCCAAGGTGCCCTTTTATGTTTATAATTGTAACCCCATTTATAATTAAAACACTTCTGTTAGTTTGGGAAGAGGGTTATTAGAACTTGAAATATATATGTATAAATATTTTTACATAATTAAAGTTGTATAATATATGTTATAATTAAAATTATATAATATATAATTATAAAAATTTATATAATTTTTCAAAAATAATTTTTTAATATGTAATACATTCACATGGTTTAACATTTTAAAACTGTGCAAACAGGAATAGAAGAAATAGAATGAAAATTCTCCCTCCTCCCCCCTACCCCCTCCCAGTTTGCATTTCCAAAGACAAGCAGTTTAGCTGGTCCTTTGTTTCTGGTATATGGTTCAAGAAACATTCTACAGATTAAGAAGGATATATATATATATATATATATATATATATATATATATATACACACACACATATTTCTTTTTTTCATCTTTATACAAATGCTAGTGATTATATAGTCTATTTTGTACATTTCTTTTTTTCACTTTATACGAAGTCTTGGAGATGTCCATTTTTCCAACATGGAATTGTTCCTTAAAGATGAAAAAAACAGAGCTTCCCTGGTGGCACAGTGGTTGAGAGTCTGCCTGCCGATGCAGGGGACACGGCTTCGTGCCCCGGTCCGGGAGGATCTCACATGCCATGGAGCGTCTGGACCCGTGGGCCATGGCCGCTGGGCCTGCGCGTCCGGAGCCTGTGCTCTGCAGTGGGGGAAGCCACAACAGTGAGAGGCCCGCATACCGCAAAAAAAAAAAGATTAAAAAAACGTAAGTTAAATGTACTTTACAGTTTTTAAAAATTAAGTTTCGTTTTTGTCTGGACTCCTTTTGTCTCGCAATATTTTCTTTTTCATTATATTCTTACTTTCACAGATTTACCTTTGAGAGTATTAAGATGGTAGTGTGATGTTTTAATTGCTGTTCAATCTGACAAAATTTATCTTTCTGTGGTTATACCAGAAGAAACTTCTGATTGATAATCCCTCGTGAGATGTACACAAGACATTTTGCTGAGATTAAACTTTAGTCTTCTGATTTCAGAATCCTCACAATTGCAGTATGTTAAAATGTTAATTCTCTAAGATATTGCTGAGAGACAGATGGGATAATTATCTACATATCAAATATAATTGTTTGGAAGTTACAAATTAAATCATGAACCAAATTTCTTATGCATGAAGCTGAACTCTAGTGAAATCCCTTGAAGAATTGTAAGTCAATAGCTTTCAAGACCACTACCACTATATTTTAAATGAATGGTTTGCTTACATGTTAGCTAAATAGTTACATTATCAATTTATAACAATACCAAATATCTCACAGTATTTATTTCTGTTTTCACTTTGTTCCTTGGTGTTCTACCAGCTTTTTTCTTTCTGACCCTTCGGATCTCTATTCCTTGGTTATTTTCTTGGCTTTGTGGAACTCTGTCATCTTTGCACAGGGACCATGCTTATCTTCTCTGCATGGTTCCAGTTCTGGTAGATCTGATGCCTAAGTGAGCATTCTGAGCTCTGGACCAGGTTAAATCCTCCTTCTATATGTTTCCTTAACTCTCCTCTTATAACACATATGCCAGCATCTTCGGTATCAATCATCCTTTTTTTTTTTTTTTTTTTTTGCGGTACGCGGGCCTCTCACTGCTGTGGCCTCTCCCGTTGCGGAGCACAGGCTCTGGACGTGCAGGCCCAACGGCCATGGCTCACGGGCCCAGCCGCTCCGCGGCATGTGGGATCTTCCCGGACCGGGGCACAAACCTGTGTCCCCTGCATCAGCAGGCGGACTCTCAACCACTGCGCCACCAGGGAAGCCCAGTATCCATCATCCTTTAACAGAACCTCTTGTTCATTGTCTTCAGGAGGAGGACCATGTCTCTCTTGTTCATTGTTTTCTCTCCACTCTCAAGCTGGGTGCCTTACCCATCGTAGGCACTCAATAAATTTATGTATTTTCGTTGAATGGTTGAGGGAATGAAATAACGACTTGAAAATACCTCCCAACTTCTAAGTTCCATGGACATGTTCATGATTCTTTCTCAACTAAGTTATTTGTTCCTAATTCCCATTTCTTTGAGGCTGAGCAGGTTGATAACTCAGAAGGAAGATTATGTAAGAAGAAGGGAGAACCCTAGAAAGTTGCCTGGAATTTAGTCTCCTCCAACCACTTCCAGATATTCCAGACTTATGTTAGACCTCTTACTCCTGTATCCAGTATTCTATATGTTAGGCAGAGTTCTATGAAAATGCCTACATGTTTACTCCAAATCAGTGATCTCTGAAGTTTTACATACATAAATCAGATGTTATGAAGTTTTATATACAAAATCAAATGGAAGTTGTTCCTTTTCCTTGTCTTGAAAAGACGATATCACTTTGTGGCTATGTCTTTGGAAGGGTAATGCATATTTGGTTCAATTCATAGAAGGTAATTAAGAAATTCTAATTAGATTAAAAAGTGCACCTTAGAAACTATTTTTTTTAATAGAATACGTTAGGTAGATTTTAACTCAGTGTAAGTGAGTTAGTTATTTAAGCCTTTTAAATCTTGATTTTTAAAATTATAAATGTTATATTTCTAACTTTTATAAAAACTATGCACAATTTTTTCTTAATTTGACAGAGGAAAACATTGTGCTTAAAGGGTTTGATCATCTCCTCTCTTAAAAAATAAGCATATACTTTGAATAGGTAACATATTTACATATATTAATAATCAATGACTGTACAAGAATGTTGTGAAAAGTCTTTCTCTGGGCTTTGTCCTCTACCCAATTTTCATCCATACCTCCATTCAATGAGCTTTTTTTTTTTTTTGCGGTACGCGGGCCTCTCACTGTTGCGGCCTCTCCTGTTGCGGAGCACAGGCTCGGGACGCGCAGGCTCAGCCGCCATGGCTCACGGGCCCAGCCACTCCGCGGCATGTGGGATCCCCCCAGACCGGGGCACGAACCCGTGTCCCCTGCATCGGCAGGCGGACTCTCAACCATAGCGCCACCAGGGAAGCCCTCAATAAGCATTTTTTTTTTTAGTGTCCTGACATCATCTCATCTCATAGGATATGGATTAGTTAAAAGTCCAGGGTGTATTATCAGATAATTAAAACAAATCCTCTATAATCAAAAAGTGAGTCTCTTAAAGGTCTTGCTAAAATGTAACAAAATAGGTTATGGCAGAACATAGGATATTCTGCTTGCTAGAACAGGAATCAGCAAATTTTTCCTATGGAAAGGACCAGAAATTACCGTAATTAGTCTAGGCCCTGTAGGCCGTAAGGACTCTTTTACAAGTAGTCAACTCTGCTGTTGTAACTTAAAGAGCATCTGTACATAATATGTAGATGAATGAACATGTTTGAGCTGAAATAAAACTTTATTTATGGACATTGAAATTTGAGTTTCATATGCCATGAAATATTCTTCTTCTTTGAATTTATTCCAGACATTTAAAAATATAAAAAACATGCTTTGTTCACAGGTTATAAAAAAAACAGGCAGTGGGTGAGATTTGGCTTCTGAGCTATTGTTTGCTGATCCCTGAAGTCCAGCAAAATATGTTGTTGGGTTCTGAACACAATTCATTTCATTTTTAACTGATGTTTTTTGCTTTAGTGTATTCATAATACTGATTATTAAATATCTTAATTTTTTTTGTCTTATATGTTCAATTCAATATATTACTTAGGGAAGAAGACGTAACACTTTCGAGTGACGATTAGATGCTAGACACTTGGTACTTTATCTCGGTTAATCCACTTACCAACACTATGAAGTAGATATTATTTCTATTTTATAGACGAAGTAATGAAGAAGAGGATTAGCAACATTTCTCCTATGTACTAGCTAGGGGATGGACTGTAGTTTTTTTTTTTTTTTTTTATTGCGGTACGCGGGCCTCTCACTGCTGTGACCTCTCCCATCGCGGAGCACAGGCTCTGGACATGCAGGCCCAGCGGCCATGGCCCACAGGCCCAGCCGCTCCGCGGCATGTGGGATCCTCCCGGACCGGGGCACGAACCCACGTCCCCTGCATCAGCAGGCGGACACTCAACCACTGCGCCACCAGGGAATCCCTGGACTGTGATTTTTAACAGAGGTTGATCATACTCCATGGTTATAGAACTGAACAACAACAACTACTATTCAGTCACATAAATATGCTGCTTCCACTTGGCACCATTCTATGCTCATGGAACTTAGGTGTTCAAAGTTTTGTTGCTGTCTGTTGGTAGGTTGATGTTCAGTGCTGCTATTTTCACAAACATATAAACAGGAAAATTGAATTCATAGTGACTTTCATTACGTAATTTTCACCTGAGTGATTTTACTTTATCTAACTTCCTTTTAAGGGGAATTGGATTGGAAAATTGGCAAATGGAGTTTAAAATAGAGGTTTTTTTTTTTTTTTTCCAAATATGGTCCCTGACTTGCAGTTATATGTATAATTTAATTTTTCTTTCTGCAATTTCAGTCTGTTTCCTCTTGCATCCTCAGATGTTCAGAACATTGGATGACACCCGATATCAGGGGATTGTTTTTCGCAGTGGTTAGAGGGAGAATGAAATGTTTTTCTGGAGGGATTATAACATTTGTTAAAGCATGCGCTCTTTCTTTGGGACTTAAGACAATTAAGAGTGTGATCCTTTCATCCCAACAACAGCATTGAATTATAGCCATAATGTTGAGAGTAAAATTCAGCTACCCTTAAAAAGGGACTTCAACATAGGAAATGCATTTTACTTTATTACTATTTAAATTTAAACAAACCTTTGTTGAATAGATACTGATTTATTGCATAGAGATTATTTCAGAGTATTTTACGAGTTTATTAAATTATTTAAACAGGATTGTTTCAGTAAAAGCAAAAACTAGTAGCACGCCATTATAATTAATATTATCACTTGTTTGGAAAAGGTTAAATTTTCATTTTACGTTAGAATCTTGCACTAATAGCTTGAAATATGCTAACCAATTGGATGATTATGACCTTCAACAGTCATCTGCCATGCTGTTAAGACATTCTCTCTTTAGCCCTGGCAAATATACATTTTATAATCCTTTTAGAGATTTGTGGGTTTATCTCCGGTGTACCACAGCATTCTGTAATTAAATAATTAAATTATTGATTCCAAATCATAGGGCTTTAGAGATCAGACAATTTCTTTAATTTTAATGATCGTTTAAAGGCTAATAATTAGAAGGTTCACTTACTGACCTGTAGATGTCAGAGAAAAAATTTATTTCATATCTCCTTCCACAATTTAAAGCAGAAACTAATACTAAGATCATGCCATTGCATTTTATTCTATTGATAAGAGTTGCAGTCATTACTTAATGACTATAAAGGAGGAGGAAAAGCCCCTCTTTGTAAGAAGAGTAGTTTATTTAAAATAAAAACTAAATATTGTGTGTGATGAAATTGAAAATATTTGTTAAGAATGTGGAATAATGCCGTTCTATGTAAGAGACACTAATACCCTTAAAAACATTAGCTGTTCTTATTTTTAAACTTTTTACACAGTGTAAGATATTAATATTTTGATATTTATTCACAGAAGTCAGAAATTTATAGTTGAAACATGATAAACATGTTGAAAATTATTAAATATACCAACGATTATACTTTATGTATACATAATAATGATTTCAGAAAGCCCTGTGAGGGAGGGCATAGTATTCTCAGCAGGCCATACAGTGCCCAGTACATATGGAGTACTCAAATGTTTATTGAATGAATTAATTAATGGCACTGATATTCTATCTACTTTGTTTTATCCCCCCCAAATCTTTTTTTCTCATATCCTTTTGTCAATCCTCAGTAAATAGTCCTATTATTTTTTTTAATAACTGAAGAAGCTCAGTTAGTTTATAATGGATAATTTCTTGAAATATATTAGTTATTTAAAATTATTCTTTGTATTCATTTCTCATTTCTGTCTTCAGGAAGTTATTTAACAACACTTTGCATGAAATACATGAAATGCCCTCACTTCAACAAAATATAAAACTGTAACATAATAAAACATGAAGAGGGAGTTAAAGCCATTTATTTATTTTTCATTCAAATAGAGATACATTTCATGGAAGTGCATATTTCATTTCTGAAGCTCTAATCCTCTGAATACATTTTTAAGTTAATTTTTCAGCTGGGTGGTGCTAGGATAGTAAGCAGAAGTTAGAAAATTTTGAGACTAATGAATCAAGGTAGTCAAATGGTATATTGAAAACGGAGTCTTACAATTTAGTAAAATCTCATTTTAATATGGCTTGACATTATATACAGTTGTAGGTACTTCAGATTAGGGTTCCCTATGAACATAATTACCTATAACTTGTGTTACATATAATATCCTTCTCCTATCAGGTCATGATGCTACAAAACCAAGGTTATAAAAATGTACAAAGAAAATGAGCATGACTTAAAAACATTTTTTGGACTGTTTTCAAAGAGCCCAATTTTACTACATTTTCTGAAATACTTATTAGAGTTGTTTTCAGTTGTCTTTTTTCATTGGAGTTGTCATTAACTGATTCAGGTGGTTTGGATTTCCCACTTCCTATATGCTACTGATACTGCCTTTATTATTTTTTTAATTGACGTATAGTTAATTTACAATGTTGTGTTAGTGTCAGGTATACAGCAAAGTGAGATATATATATACATATGTACATGTATATATATTTATACACACACACACACATTCTTTTTCAGATTCTTTTCCATTATAGATTATTACAAGATATTGAATATTGTTCCCTGTGCTGTACAGTAGGTCCTTGTTGCTTATCTATTTTATATGTAGTAGTATGCATCTGTTAATCCCAAACTCTTAATTTATCCCTCTCCCCACCTTTTCCCTTTGGTAACTGTAAGTTTGTTCTCTAAGTCTGTGAGTCTTTCCATTTTGTAAATAAGTTCATGTGTATCATTTTTTGTTTTTAGATTCCACATATTAGTATGATAATCTCTAGGTCCATTTATGTTGCTGCAAATGGCATTATTTCATTCTTTTCTATGGCTAAGATTTCTTTGTGTATATATACCACATCTTCTTTATCCATTCATCTGTTGATGGATACTTAGGTTGCTTCCATGCCTTGGCTATTGTGAATAGTGCTGCTATGAACATTGAGGTGCATGTATCTTTTCAAATTATAGTGTTCTCCAGATATATGCATAGAAGTGGGATTGCTAGACCATATGGCAACTCATTTTTAAGGAATCTCCATACTGTTCTCTGTAGTGGCTGTACCAATTTACATTCTCACCAACAGTGTAGGAGGGTTTCCTTTTCTCCATAAGAAGAGCTCATCAACTTGATTATTTATCAAAGCATATTAATAGAGCGGGATATTATCCTATAAACATCCCTTTTTACATGCAAAAGTTCAAATAGAAAGCAGAGGTAATTGATTTTGACTCAGCCGCAGGGAATCGTTAAATATATTGAAAAGTATGTTCTGCTGATAAATTATTGGAGGTTGCAATATAGTTACAATTTTTTGACTTTTTTCTTTTTATTCCATTTAATAAATATTATGCACACAGAATCCTGCTAGGTATACTGAACATTCTAGTATGAAATAAGAAACATATGGTGGTCTCAAGGATCCTGTCTGTCTTCTCGTTTGTTTATCTCTACATTTTCCTTCCTTTCTGGTTAGTAAGACTCATGTTCCAAGTTTGAGCTCAGAAATGTTAAAGGGCTCCAGCATATGAAGTTTAAAAATGAACTTAGCTGTTGAATGGCTCTGTTGATTTAGTTCTGGAAACTCAAATGATGTCCAAATACATTACATGGAAATGGTACAAATCACCTACTTTTCCCTGCTTCTTGCTTGGCTACTGTTGGTGTTGATGATACTATTCAGAGTCAGAATGAGTTGTTCCTGGCAGCGTGCACTGTTAGCCCAAACTCTGATGTTTTGAAAAGATATTTCATGGACTAAAGGTTTGAGTCAGAATATTATTTCTGTTGATCCTCATTTGCAGTCACTGTGAAATAAATGAATGTGAGCATGTGATAAGGCATTTCTTTCCTAAGAGGGAGAAAAGACTAATGAAGGCTTTGTTTACTAAGAAAACCCACTTTACTGTAGTATTAAGCAAATGAAGCTAAATCGCCAATTTGAGGATTTTGATGGCTTATGCATGGGCAGAGCAAAAAAGTTAGTTCCCAGATAAGCCTACCTAGGTACTCTCTGCCATCACTTTATAAAACTAAATGCTAGGAAATACTGCTTCAGCTGTGCTTCTGCACTTCCACCAGCAGCCATATGGTCTAATTACATTAAATTGCTGGAATAAAGGCATCTCTGATTACTTCATGGAGAGAGACTGTAGTACAGCCTGACTAGAGATCCTGCTATAATCATCTCGGAACCCTTGAGTTATTTTTGTTGTTTCAATAAACTTACCACAAATCTACATTTCTTAGGGATAATACTGGGACGCCTTACTAAAATGTCTATTTGCTGTGGGGTAAAATTTTATTAGCCTTGTGTGATAATGATGGTTATCTTAAGAATACCAGGCTAATAAGGATATGAGAAAGAAAATCGAGAGGCTACTATGTCAGTTTCTATATTAGGTATTTCACACGCATTCTCATTTCGTTCTCATTAACATTAGGAAGTAAGAATTACTACCCCCATTTCACCGCTTCGAGGAAACTGTGAGTCTCAGAACAGTTAGGTAACCTTGGTTTGTTCAAAGTCCTATGGGACTAGCCAGTCTATGCAAGTCCTGTGGCTCTGAATTTTGTCCATTTCCCTCAACATTATAATCCCCAGATGGTAACCTGTTCTCTAGGAAGTCTGCTTGGGGATTCTGCTCTGAGAACTGTGGGACTCCCTGATGGGACTGGTGGAAAAGTATGGGTCCAGCTCCGTTGAGTTGAAGAAAATGCCTCCTGAGCTCTGAACAGCAAAGCACATACATTGTACTGGAAGGAATGACAGAAGCAACCTCCAGAGACTCTGCAGAAGGATATAAGTTATAGGATAACTTAATAAGGATATTAGGTAATAAGGATATTAATAAGGTAAATAAGGATATTAGGCAATACAGTGCTTGATCTATAGTGATAAGGTCAAGAACTTATGTTTTGTAAAATTGCTATTTACAGTAAATATTTGGCCTTTGATTTGTTCTTCTAAACTTTTCTGAGCTTAGCAAATAACCCTGGGAAGCTGGTAGGGCCTGAAGTCTAATTAGCTGAACTAACTAGTAAGTAGTATTTAGGATGAGGAGCTCTCAATTCTGACTCTGGATGTCATGTGATTTCCAGCATGACGTACTTTAAAATGACCTCATGTCACCAGAGAGCAATTATTTGGATCTTTGTAAATGACATCCAGAAAGTGATTTTGAAGGGATACACATTTTAGGAAGTAAAATCGTGGTCAAACTTTGTGATAGTGATGTCACTTGGTACAACTGGTTCATTTTCTTTAGTTAGTGCTTTATTTATTTATTAATTTATTTAAAAAAATTTTTTTGCGGTACGCGGGCCTTTCACTGCCCTGGCCTCTCCCGTTGCGGAGCACAGGCTCCGGACGCGCAGGCTTAGTGGCCATGGCTCACGGGCCCAGCCGCTCCGCGGCATGTGGGATCTTCCCGGAGCGGGGCACGAACCCGTGTCCCCTGCATCGGCAGGCGGACTCTCAACCACTGCGCCACCAGGGAAGCCCAGTGCTTTATTTTTATTACATAAGTAGTACGTGGTCACTACGGGAAAGGTGGAAAATAATTGATTAACAACAACCACCAGAAACTTCAAAAAACCCACAAAAGCATAATTTCATCAATGCTAATAACTTGTTGTATAATAATCCAGTTTTTTTCTATTTTGAAATGTATGGGCTTTATCTAAACAGAATCAAACGACAATGGTATTTGGTAACCTATTTTTGTTTGTTTATTTATTGGTTTTCCACTTAATAATATATTATGATTAGCTTTCCATCATTATTTGTGATGGCTTACTATTCCATATTATTGATGTACCAAAAATATTTTTATCTGATTTTCTATTATTGGGCACTTACATTGCTTTGATTTTTCACAATCCAAGCAAGATTATAATGAGTGAGGCTACAAAAGAAAAAAGTTTATATACTTCTGTGCACCATTGTTATCATATAAATTGCTAATATCTTCCTAACATTATCACTGCCTTTTAATGAGACTTGTACATTTTATGTATGTCTGTATTTTTATTAATTCATACATATATATATATTTTTTTCTTTCATATACTCTGCCATTCCAGTTATGCCTAGAAGAACCTTCTCATTTACGGTGTCTCTCAATATGTCAGCCATTTTAAAGGGCCATGCTAAACAATAATGTCCTCTTGGAATTTAACATTTAGTGTGTATATATATTTTAGTTGCAGAAAGCCCTTGCTGTTTGAAATATGATCACTCATATTGTTCTGAGTTGTAAGGCTTGTGTGTTTGGTAGCATGGTCTCAGTACCATAGACTTTTCTGAAAATTAGCATCTGAATTTGTTTTGTTTTCATCATGAAAAGTCTGAATTTATAACAAAGACCTTTTTCTTGAGGACAGTGTGATACTTTCTTTTTTTTATTATTATTGAAGTATAGTTGATTTACAATGTTGTGTTCATTTCAGTTGTACAGCAAAGTGATTCAGTTATACATATACGTATCTATTCCTTTTCAGATTCTTTTCTTTTACAAATCTATTTTTTTCAAATTCTTCATAATTTACCAGAGAAAAGTTTATGTATTTTCTGAAACAAGTGATATTTCTATATTTTGAACATCAAACATCCCAAGACTAAATACAGATAAATAGAAGATTCTTAGAAAGAAATAGAGAGGAGTGTGTGACAACTTATTCACTATGCAGTGTTCTGTGGAATAATTATGTTAACGTAGGCTGGTCTTCCTGCATCATTAACATTTCCTTAATTGTCTGTCAAGCAACGCAGAATTACAGATAGCATTAAAGAAATTAGAATCAGCTGCTGGAGCCGAAATGTTGACACCCTATCAAATCTTTCTAAAGTCATGGTAAAAACAGAAGTCTTAATTCCTTTGATCTTGTAACTGGATTGAAAGGAGTTTGTGGCTGTAAACACATTTCTTTCTCTTGAACAAATATCTGAGCAGAAGATCATAATGTCTCCACAGATAGTTCCTTGTGGCTCCACTTTTGTGCCTTTTCCACGACTTCAACCATCAATATCTGACTCACGAGAAAGGTACTGTAGGGTAAGCTACAACATCAAGGGGCTGAAAAAATGAAAACAATGTTCAAGGGCTTTTGTTGACAGGGATAGAGCTATCAGTATTTGTTCTTTACTAATTTACTAATATCCCAGAGTACTTTTAATAATTCGTGATTTCAGTGAACTTATATTGCATGTTTTAATATATTTATTTTAATGATCAAAAAGAGAGATACATTTAAGAAAATTCTTTTAGCATTTAGTAATATTTAATTTAGTAATTTATTTTTAAGATACCGTAGCATAATTGAGTATATAACATATGCTCCCACTTTAAATCATTATCAAATTGCTCTGATTCAACATAATATTCTGTTTCTAACATTTTTATTTAAATGGGAGGTATTTTTTTTTAAATGGAAGGTATTTTGAATATGTTAAGCCCAATGTTTGTTCTAAAAAAAAAAATCATTCAATCACATTATTTATTTTAAGATACATATTCAAGAGTTAAATATTTATGTATAGCATAACTGTAAGTATGACAGGTATGGGGCCATCTAATGCATAGATACGTCTTGCCTGACTTTTCCTGCTTTTGACTGACTACAATAGCTTTCTCTCAAATGCCAACTCCTGCTTCTGCTCCTTTTATTGGCACATTTTAGGCCAGGCTGTCAGCCTTGCAGATGGGTTGTTTCAGATACATTGATGTCACCAGTCAAGGGAATAATTCTACCTAATGGGAAAGCGAAATTCTAACCAATTTTTATTACTGACGAGCAGTCTGAGGCGGTAAAAAGGAAACTCCCATAAAAGATATATCTCTACTCCATTAATGATTATGTATTTTATGATCAACACTTAAAACTAAAATGCTTCTTCCTTAAATGGACTGTAGTCAAGTAAAAGTTTGGGCGATAACCCATAGTGAATAAAGATTTATTGCATTTATTCTTGGCTCTTAGGTCAATAATACCTTCTTTGGCTTGGATATCATTAGAAAATTAGAAGTTAATATATGCCATTTCTATTTGATCCTTGCTTGAACAAAAAGAGTCACTCTGAGAGAAGTGAGGAAAGGATCACACATAATTTGTTTTTGCAATTGAAATGGCAGCTTAAGAATTTCCTCTTGCGCTCAGAGGAAAACAAAAAATAATAAAATTAGTTGTATCTGAAGATATTTTTCAGCATTTGTAAATGCTTGGGGCCACCCAGGGTTGTAATATTGGGGGTAAAATGTTTGTTCAGAGTAATTCCACATCTTATTCACGTTCCAGAAGGTATTATCTTATGCAAGATCAAAAGGACTTGTTTTCAATGATCATGTGTTTACAATGATCACAGCACTGATGTACTAAAGAAATTAAAACATTGTTTAAAAATGAGACAGGCTATTTTGACTGACAAAGCATAACCTTTTAATTTTTTACCTGCAAGTGGTCATTTTCCCATAGAGATGATTACCGAGAGTATAAGACTAGTGACAGGATGGCTGTCAATCCATTATTGATCATTATCGTATTGTTTTTTCTTTAAAAATGTTTATTAGAGGTAGTTAATCAAAATTGATTTGAAGCTGAGAAAGTTGATAAGTTAAAAGTAGGGGAGATATGGCAGAAGAAATCTAATACATCAGCAAGAGCCGTGATCTGAGAATCAGAATTGTGTTCGGTTTTTGCTCTGACACTATGTGTGAAAGGGATGCACCTTAGTCACATTGCTTATCTATTCTGGGCTTCAGTTTCTAACTATAAGTCTAATTCCAAAGAACTTTTGTGCAGAAGGACTTACGGCCCTTTACATGTAGTGATTTTATGAGGTAAACTGTAAGAAATATGGGGGTAAGTCTTCAAGATTCATTTTATTTTCATTGCAAAGTTGCACTTCTTTTAAATTCCAGCTTCATGACTTACTAGCAGTGTGACCTTGGGTAAATACTGAACTTCCTGAGCCCCATCTGCCTCATTTGTATAATGAGAATAATAATTCTTAGTTATTTTGTAATATTAGAAAAAAAATGCCAAGTGTGTGGCTAAAATGGTGGAGCAGGAAGACCCTGAGCTCACCCCCTCCCAGAGACACACCAAAATTACAAGTATTTATAGCACAAATATTGATGAGAAAGACCTGAAGACGAGCAGAAAACATTTTCCACAATTAAAGTTATAAAGAAGGAACCAACCATAATGAGACGTGCTATAGTTAACACCCACACCCCACAGTAGGCAACCCATGAGTGAGGGGATAATCACAATTGCAGAGGTTCAAGGAGCAAGGGATCTGAGCCTCACATTGGGCTCTCCAGCCTGGAAATCCTGCACTTAGGAGACAAGTCCCCAGAATGTCTGGCTTTGAGGCCAGCAGGGCTTACCTATGGGAGAGCCAGAGGGCTGTAGGAAACAGACTTTGCTCTTTGCATGCACAAAATCTCACATGCTCAGAGTTTCAGTGCACAGGCAGTATTTGAAAGAAGCCTGGGTCAGACCGCTTGCTCATCTTGGCAGTCCTCCCAGAGATGCAGGAAGCAACTTGAACTCCCCTTGGGGATGTAGATACTGGCAGCAGCCATTTTGTGGAGCTCATCCTACCACAAGGACACTGGGGCTGGCAAGCACCATTTTGGGAATTCTCCCTCTATCTTATTAGTGCTGGGGGCTTACCCCCTCACCAGCAGGTCAGCACCAGCCCCAGGCTCAACCTGGGCCCTACAGCCAGTGACCAGGACCCAACCCTGCTCATCGGTGGGCCAGCACCAGCCAGGGTGTCCCTGACCCCCATAGCCAGCTGCCCTCAGACCTGGCCACACCAAATAATGGGCCAACACAGCCCCAAGATCTCCTGGGCCCCACAGCCAGCTGCACTAGGAACTGGTCCCGCCCACCAGCTGGCCTGTGACCACAGTAAAGGGCAGAACCTGGCAGCCAACCAGGCCAGGGGCCAGCCCTGCCTACAGTGCACCCAGAGAAGTTGGACCTGCTGCAATGGGTGGGCCCACACAGTCCACATAGGGGGCACCCCTAGATCATACAGCTCTGGTGACCAGATGGGAGAGTGTTGCTGGGCCTCATAGGACATCTCCTACATAAGGCCATTTCTCCAAGATCAGGAAATGTAACCAACCTACCTAATGCATAGAAATAAATCCAGATAATTTGGCAAAACAAAGAGATAGAGGAATATGTTCCAAATGAGGGGACAAAATTAAACTTCAGAAAAATAACTAAATGAGGTGGAGGAAAGCAATCTATCCAATAAAGAATTTAAAGTAATGATCATAAAGGTGCTCAATGAACTCTGCAGAAGAATAGATGAGCACAGTGAGAATTTTAACAAAGAGTTAGAGAATATAAAGAATAGCTAAACAGAGCTGAAAAATAAACAATTGAAATAAAAAATACATTAGAGGGGATCAATGGTAGATTAGATGATACAGAGGAATGGATCAGAGAATTGAAAGAGTAATGGAAATCACCTATGCTGAACAGAAAAAAGAAAATAGAATTTTAAAAAATGAGGATAATTTACGAGACCTCTGGGACCAAACATGAAGGGAGAAATTTACAGTGACACAATAATAGTAGGGAACTTTAACACCCTACTTACATCAATGGACAGATTATCCAGACAGAATTAATAAGGAAACACTGGCAGTAAATGACATGTTAGACCAGTTGGACTTAATAGGTTTTTATAGAACATTCTATCCAAAAGCAGTAGAATACACACTCTTTTCAAGTACACATGGAACATTCTCCAGGATAGATCACATACTGGGACACAAAACAAGTATTGATAAAATTATTAAGATTGAAATCATATCAAATATATTTGGCAACCACAATAGTCTAAGACTAGAAATCAACTACTAGAAAAACTGCAAAAAATACAAACACATAGAGGGTCAGCAATATGCTACTAAACAACCTGTGTTTCACCGAAGAAATCAAAGAGGAAATTTTAAAAATACCTGGAGACAAACAGAAACAGAAATACACTGGTTCAAAATCTATGGCATGAAGCAAAAGCAGTTCTAAGAGGGAAGTTTATAGTGATACAAGCCTACCTCAGGAAACAAGAAAAATCTCAAATAAATAATCCAACCTTAAACAAACTGGAAATAGAAGAACAAACTAAACCCAGTAGTAGAAAGGCAGAATAAAGATCAGAGCAGAAGTAAATGAAATAGAGAGTTAAAAAAAAAAGTAGAAAACTTAGTCTTTGAAGAGATAAACTTGATAAACTTTTAGCCAGACTCATCAAGAAAAAAGGAGACATGGTCCAAATCTATAAAATCATAA
This sequence comes from Phocoena sinus, assembly GCF_008692025.1. Lineage (NCBI taxonomy): Eukaryota > Metazoa > Chordata > Mammalia > Artiodactyla > Phocoenidae > Phocoena > Phocoena sinus. The sequence goes on along the minus strand of NC_045763.1, from coordinate 180,377,503 downwards.
ATGAAAGAAGGCAAGTTCTGACTGACACCACAGAAATACAGAGGATCCTAAGAAATTACTATGAACAATTATATACTAATAAAATGGACAATTTAGAAGAAATGGATAAATTCCTAGAAACATACAATCTTCCAAAACTGAGTCATGAACAGATAGAAAATTTGAACAGATATTACCAGGAATGGAATTGAGTCAGTAATTTAAAAACTCCCAACAAACATAAGTCCAGGACCAGACGGCTTCACAGGTGAATTCTACCAAACATTTAAACAAGAGTTAACACCTATCCTTCTCAAACTGTTCCAAAAAATTGAAGTGGAAAGAGGGCTTCCAAGCTCATTGTACAAGGTCAACTCCACCCTGATACCAAAACCAGAAAAGACACCACAAAAAGAGAAAATTATAGCCCAATGCCTCTGATAGACATAGATGCAAAAATCCTCAAACAATATTAGCAAACCAAATTCAACAATACATTAAAAGTATCATAAACTCTCACCACGTGAGATTTCCTCTCATGATGTAAGAATGTTTCAATATCTGCAAGTTAATCAACCTAATACACTACACTAACAAACTGAAGTATAAAAATTATATGATCATCTTAATAGATGAAGAAAAGCTTTTGATAACATTCAATGTCTATTTATGATAAAAATTCTCAACAAAGTATAGAGGGTACAGAGAGAATAGGCTTCAACATAATAAGGGCCATATATGACAAACCCACAGCTAACATCATACTTAATGGTGAAAAGCTGAAAGCATTTTCTCTGAGATCAGGAACAAGACATGGATGCCCACTCTCACCACTTTTACTCAATATAGTTTTAGAAGTCCTAACCACAGCAATCAGTCAAGAAAAAAAGAAATAAAAGGAATCCAAATTGGAACGGAAGAAGTAAAACTGTCTTTGCAGATGACTTGATTCTATATGTAGAAATTCCTAAAGAGCTAAAGACTCCATGCAAAATTATTAGAGCTCATTGATGAATTCAGTAAATTTGCAGGATACAAAGTTAGTATACAGAAATCTGTTGAGTTTCCATATGCTAATGACAACCTATCAGAAAAAAATTAAGAAAATCCCATCTACAATTGCACCAGAAAGAATAAAATGCCTAGAACTAAATCTAACCAAGGAGGTAAAACATCTGTACTTGGAAAACTGTGAGATGCTGTTGAAAGACATTGAAGACAATAAAAACGGATATACATACTCATGGATTGGAAGAATTAGTATTGTTAATATGACTATACTACCCAAGACATATTCAGTGCATTCCCTATCAAAATACCAATGGTGTTTTTCACAGAACTTGAACAAATAATTCTAAAGTTTGTATAGAAACACACAAGACCCTGAATATCCAAAGCGATCTTGAGAGAAAAGAACAAAGCTGGAGGTATCACACTCCCTGATTTTAAACTGTACTACAAAGCTACAATAATCAAAGTAGTGTGGTGCTGTCACAAAAACAGACACATAAATCTGTGGAACAGAGTGGAGAGCCCAGAAATAAAACCACACTTATGTGTTCAATTGACCCATAACAAAGGAGGCAAGAATATACAATGAGAAAAAGAGAGCCTGTTCAGTAAATGGTGTTGAGAAAACTAGACAGCTACAGTGAAGAATTAAGCTGAACTATTGGGTTGGCCAAAAAGTTTGTTTGGGTTTTCCATAAGATGTTACAGAAAACCCGAACAAACTTTTTGGCCAACACAATACTTTCTCACACTATAAAAAAATTAATTCAAAACCGATTAAAGACTTAAATGTAAGACTTGAAATCATAAAGCTTCTAGAAGAAAACACAGGCGGTGCACTCTGACCTCAGTCTTAGGCATATTTTTTTGAATCTGTCTCCTCAGGCAAAGGAAACAAAAATAAACAAATGAGACTACATCAAACTGAAAAGCTTTGGGACAGGGAAGGAAACTATCAACAAGACAGAAAGGCTGCCTGCTGAATAGAAGATATTTGCAAACCATATATCCAATAAAGGGGTTAATATCTAAAATATACAAAGAACACATACAAAAATGCAAATAACCTGGGCAGAAGACCTAAATAGACATTTTTTCAAAGAAGACTTACAAATGGCCAACAGGTAACTGAAAAGATGCTCAACATCACTAATCGGGGAAATACAAATCAAAACCACAATGAGATACCACCTCACATCTGACAGAATGGCTATCGTCAAAAAGACTACCAATAACAAATGTTGATGAAAATGTGGAGAAAAGGGAACACTAGTGTACTATTGGTGAGCATGTAAATTTGTGAAGCCACTATGGAAAGAAGTATGGAGTCCTCAAAAAATTAAAAATAGAAATGCCCTATGATCCAGCACTTTCAATTCTGGGTGTTTACCTGAAGAAAATAAAAAACTAATTCAAAAAGATGTATACACTCTAATGTTCATTGCAGCATTATTCACAATGGGCAAGATATGGAAGCAACCTAAGTGTCCATTGATAGATGAATGGATAAAGAAGAGGTGATATATAGTATGTATGTGTGTGTATATATATATATATATATATGTATATATATATGTATATATATACATATATATATATATACACACACAATAAAATGTAACTCAGCCATAAAAAAGGAGAAATCTTTTCGTGACTAGGGTATTATGCTGAGTGAGATAAGTCAGACAGTGAAAGACAACACACAAACTCACTTATATGTGGAATCTAAAAACCAAAAGAAATAAGCAAAACAAAGTGAGAACAGACTCATAGATGCAGAGAAGAAACCAGTGGGTGCCAGAATAGAGAGTGGTGGGCAAAATAGGTGAAGGGGTTAGAAGGTACAAACCTCCAGTTTTATAATAAGTAAGTCACAGGGATATAATATATAGCATAAGGAATATGGTCATATATTGTAATAACATTGTGCGGTGAAAGATGGTTCCTATACCTACCCTGGTGATCATTTCATAATGTATGCAAATGTCAAATCATTATGTAGTACACCTGAACTAGCTTAATGTTGTACATTAGTTGTACACAACAATAAAAATTAATAAAAAATACATTCTTAGCATATAGCAGACATATATTAAGATGGTATTTATGACTAATCTAATACAAGTACATTTTGGAGATGAAAATTTTTATTGGTGATGAAAATTTTTTCCTCTTATTAGTCATTCGGGATTGTTTTTTCCTTCTGTTTCCTTTTACCCGTATTTTTCAACCTGCCTTGCACATACTTAGGACAAAGTGCTTGAGCTATGTAATTGTTGAAGATGCATAAGTGTAAAAACAGGTTTCTTGAATAGTTTCTTGACCTACAGATTGGATCTTTTCATAGTTTCTTGACCTACAGATTGGATCTTTTCACTGTAATCTGCAGATTACAGTGAGAAATGAATTCAACTTGAAGCTTCGTGTATTTCTTTATATGAATTATGTTCCTTCATGTGCATCAGGAACTTTGTTTCACATTCAATTATTTAAAGTAATGGAAACTTTTCAAATTTCCTTCATGTGCATCAGGAACTTTGTTTCACATTCAGTTATTTAAAGTAATGGAAACTTTTAAAATTGCAACTTTATTTTTTTATTTAAATGAAAGATTCTGCATTATTAAGCATATATCCTTCATATGCTAGAAATATATGCTACTTTCAAAGGACACATGCTGATTTATAAGCGGAATAATGGTTTCCTATTAATATTCTTCCCTGTGAAAGAAATTCAAGCAGCTTTTAAAGTACTTGAAACTGTAAAGATAATGGCCTCATTTTGGGGAAATTTGTTAGATTATTAATACCATTGATTTTAGGTCACCCTGTTTTGCTAGTAAAGTGTCATTATGTGTGAATAATTCGGAACACATTTCAGTTAATTTTAACCAACTTTATTTTCGTGTGATAGATTTCTATGTGTGTACTTTCAGCCTTTGTGGTAGTAAAACCTTATACTTTGATAACAAAAGACAAATTACTGAAGCTAATAAATGGCTCATAAATGCTCTGAGGTCTACCTTTTCCATTCCCATTAAAATTAATAAAAGATAATTTGCCATTTCAAAAAACCCTTTGTTTCTTCAACAGGAAATTTTGAGGGGTATACTGTAGAACCAACACACTGTGGGGAATATAAAAATGTATAAGGCTGTTAGTGCCTTTGTGTTGGTAACATTTAAAGAACAGACAAGTATACATTATACTATCCAAGTATAACTACAAGGTAGGTCCTGATCAAGGATTAGTACAAGTGATAACTTCATATTATATCTATGTTTATATAATATATATACAGTTGACCCTTGAACAACACAGGATTGAACTGCGTGGGTCCACTTGTATGTGGATTTTTTTAAATGGTAAAAATTACAGTAGTACGTGGTCTGTGGTTGGTTAAGTTCAAGGATACAGAGGGCCGACTATAAAGTTACCAGTGAATTTTTGACTGATCTCTAACCCCTGCATTGTTTAAGGGTTAACTGTATATATAATTTGTATACAGGTACGCATGTGTGAACATCTCGTTGTTCACATCTCATGAATCCACACATTTAGCCAGTTTTCCAACTTTTCCATAGCTTCATCATACACTATAGATCTCAATTAGACATTTTCCAGAGCAGGCTCACATACAGATCAGTGAACTTCCTTTTTCTGAAGGAACATTGAACTCACAGCCAATAACACTAACTTATTCCTGAATGAAGCTTACCTAACAAGCATATTTTCTCCATAAGGTACATCCCAGCCTGGCATCTAGGAACCCAGACAGTACTTCAGCATTGTGGCTTGAGGGTTATTTTGAACAGCGAAATCACCAACAAAAAGCACACAAAATGCAAAAAACATGACACTAAATAGACCATAGAAAAGGCACTTGTTCAAAGTATGAGAAGTTTTATATATATATATATATAAAATATATTAAAATATATATATAAAAGAAGTTAGAGCATCTTGTTCAACCTCAGCTGAAAACTCGCCCTAAAGACTCACATTTTTTGCTGCTTTGTGAAAATCCACAAATGACCGTGAAACTACTGAGAATGTTGATTTTGTCATTTTCTATCTCTTCACTAGTTATTCTCCAACAACTAAAAATCACTGAAATATCTCTTTTCTGATATTTGCTTTCCTGTTAAATGACACCCACATCTAATCAGATGCTCGAGATAGAAATCTGGGAGTCAAATTTGACTTCTTTTCTCCACAGGGACCTTGATATACAACAAATCACCAAATTGTCTTATTCCTAGCCCTAAATAAGTGTTTGTTTTTAAATTTACTTAACATCACCTTTTTCCTGGACTACTGGGGTTTCCTCATATTTAACCATGACCCTTTAAATGCAATGTCTATACTGATCAGAACTATCAAAAACCACAGACATAACAAATAATTCTCTATCTAAATGGCTCCCCGTTACCTTTAAAGTCCAATTTCAAACTCCTTAATGTGGCTTATGAAACCTTGACACCTTTCCATGATCACCTTCCTTTGCTTTCTCTACTCCAGTCATAACAATATAAAATAGATGTAAAAACTGAAGATTATATAACAAAACACTCCCTGTATTTATAAAAGTTGAAACCTGGCATTTTATTTAACTTAATTTTCTCTAAGCTAGGGGACAGTTTAACACAAAATTATATCTAATTTGATTTTCCTATCTACTTGTAGCTAGAGATGTATGCAAAATGAAATTTTGATAGCTAGGAACTGCCGTAATAAGCTGACACCCCAAATATTAAATCAAGGTAGAAATGCCCTAATGCACTTCTAATGTCATTTTTCAATATTATTTATGATAACTATATTTAAGATATAGGAACATGAAGATCCTGCTTAGCACTGAAAATAAATCTGATTATGTGTGATTTTAATGTGAACTGTATTGTTTTACATCGTATAATTTGCATCATATCATACATCGTATTGCCACTGGCATCCAGTTGCTCTTTTTTGCGGTATGCGGGCCTCTCACTGTTGTGGCCTCTCCCGTTGCAGAGCACAGGCTCCGGACGCGCAGGCTCAGCGGCCATGGCCCACGGGCCCAGCCGCTCCGCGGCGTGTGGGATCCTCCCAGACCGGGGCACGAACCCGTGTCCCCTGCATCGGCAGGCGGACTCTCAACCACTGCACCATCAGGGAAGCCCCAGTTGCTCATTTTTGATCTTGATTCTTGATTTCTCTCTGGAAAACCACCTATTCCTCCATCTCAGTCCATGGGCTTTAGTGCCTTCCTCCCTCCACCCCCCCCCTAATTAAGCTCCAGATTTGAGACCGAAGAATATGGCCAAGGCTAAGCCAATCAGAGAAATTCATCCCCTGAACTCAGTGTTTAATTTAGGGATGGATATATGGCACAATCAGATCCATTGACACCCTGTGGTCAATGAGATTCTGGTAAAGACTTGCTTCTTTTTCTCTGCACTTCACATGAACAGATGCAATTTCTGAAGCAGTTGTAGAGATCTAATTACCATAAAGGAAAATCCGTTTCAGGATAAAGTAAGGGAAATGAAGCCTGGGAGATGGAGAAAAATAAAGTCAGTGAAATTGATGAGCTCCTGCTTCAAGCCATTCCGTCAGTCAATCCCAGGCTGGCACTTTTCAATTATGAATGAGTTTAAATTCGTTTTTAATTTAAGATAGTTTGAATAGGTTTGTTTCCTCAATTGCAAACTGAAGTCTTAAGTGATATAACACATATCAAATAATATAGTCAATTCAGGCATCTGCAAGTTTTTTTAGTCAAAGCATAAATATGTAAGATTTAGTAACTTCATTACTGCAGATTTTACTGACTCTTCGTATAAATTATAACATTGTTTTGGTATATGTAAATCTGTTCTTCATCAGAAACTGCTGGCATCTCTATTAATAATACTTTTTGCATATGTAGTATCTTTCAGCATTTGTATATAAGAGACCTATAACATTTTTGGACAACAAAATTAAGTTTTTCACTTTAATTTTAACTTTTGTTAACATGAATTAATACCAAGTACATTTACAAACAAGTTTAATAAGAAAAAAAAGGGTAGAATTGTCAGATATGCATGGAGAAAGTGAAAGCTAGTTTGAAATGGAATTGCCAAGTAGAGATTCTTTCTGCATAAACATATTGTTAAATATAATTATAGAGATCTTTATATTCTTTGGTTGTTAGATAAAGCTACACATATTCTTGGCATTTCCATTTTTTCTTTAAATGAGGGAAAATATGATTCCATCATTAAGAAGAAAAATTCCATTACAATTGAATCTCAGTTATTTTCACAAGATATATCTATAATCAGGCTTTAATTTCACTTCAACTTTTTTCTAATTCTAAGGAACACCTTCCTTGCTAATGGCGAGCCAGGGCTTGCTCAACTTTATAAATGAAAAATGAAATATTCATATTTTCATAAATACTAGAGTGGTAAGCAAGTTTGCATGGTATTAGTATTCTTGAGCTTATCATCTATTTTATAGTGTAGAATGACTATCTTTTAACAGAAAACTAAAAGCCTTGTATTGATATTTAGAGTTGGAAGCCTTCTTAATAGGGATTAGAATGTGAGGTGGCAGCTTTCTGAGTTCTGGTGACAAACCTCAGGATCCTTGAAAGGGTCATGCTGTAGTTATACCCATAGCTGTGGTTGCTAGTAAAATTGCTTTCATCTAAAAAATGCTACAAATGCTGTACAACCATCCTCATAGTTCCTTTCCATGAATATTGTCAATGATGGTGAGCCAGGACCCAGAATTTTCCCCAATTTTTTTTTTTTTTTAGTACTTTAAAACATATTTTTCAATTTCCCTGAACCAGAGACTTGGGTTCTGACAAGAGGTTCAATCCATCCATCTGGGATGGATTCTGTCATCTATTGTGGCTTTGTTTCATTTGTTCTTTGAGATGAGCTCTATTCATTTTTGTTTCCCTCTTAAAAACTGATGATTGTAATTCAGACTTATTTGATCTGAGAGATATCTTACATGTTTCATTTCAGGGGCAAATAGTTTCACGATTCTAAAAGCCATGTTTTGGCAGAATTACCAAAGTGATACTTTTGGAATTTAATGATTTATTAATATGTAAAAGAAAAATATCCAACAGAAATGAATAAATGGAAATCAACTATCTTATATTTTTATATAAATATAGAGATGCCACTGCTTAGTTAAATATGTAAATTACTATTCAAATACTGTACATGTACTTATTTAAATATTTAAGTAAATATATGTCAATGTTCACATGGTACACATTTTTAGCCACATTTTATCAGTAATTTTTGTGAAGTGCAATAGTTATTCTGAAAGTATCAGAAAGAAAAATATATGTATTTTCAATAGTACTTCTCCCACAGGGAAGAAAATATTGAGGAGTGAAGGTTGAAGGAAATACTGGGTGGAAATTTCAAATATGCCTCCACATCAGAATGTGTAAAGGAAGGATGATGGAAAATTAGAAACATCTTCAGAAGAGATTTTAAATTGACAATATGATTTGGCAGATAAGAATGTAAATAATAGTGAGCAAAAAGCAAACTTCTATAGCAAAATTCATTCAACTCTCAGCAAATATATTGAGTACCTATTATGTGTACCTGGCACTGTGTTAGCTTCTGAGAACACAATCAAAATGAGCAAAATAGACATAGTTCCTGCGCTCACAATTTTAGAGCCAAGCAAAGCCATTACTAGCAGCTTTGGAGGGACACACAGCAAGAAACATGCCCTCAAATCAACTCTTGATGAGGCTTATAGTTCGATGTTATTAATGATGCATTCCATCTGGTACTTGGTAGCTTCCTGTCTATTTCAGTCTATTTTTGCTCTTTATTCTTGCAAAGCACTAAGCTAAGCGGTTTCTGCTTTGCTCAAGGAGGGTATACATTTTCAAAATGTAAATGGACCAAATTTCTAATTATGTAAATATTGTTTAAAAGTTAACTTTTTCCTTCTTTTACATTTCTGTGTTCTATGCCATAGAACTAGGTTTGTGCTCTGTAAGGTTTATTTGATGGATAGACACCTTTCAAAAGATCCTTCTGATACATTATAATAAGCACTATGGTCAAAGGAATCGAGTGCGCTAAGCAAAAATACATGTGTGTCACTTAAAGACTTTGGTGAGGAAGGAGGTTGGGGTGGCATCTGAAATGAGACCTGAAGGAAGCAGAGCAAGGTGGAGAAGGAAGGCAAAAGAAAGCTTAATTAGTTTGAGCTGTTCATTTTTCTTAAGATCCAGCTGAATATTTTTTATTGAAAAGTAGTGGACCCACAAACTTAAAAGCCCAGTAACTCGTAGGATAATTAAGTCTGGTTGAGAAAGTAAAGAGGGACTATGGCATGCTAGAGTATCCATATTATCCACAGCAAATCAGAAGCATGCATTTGCAAACTGACAAATGTGTTCTTCCTTTTGAAGCAAGGTAACTTGGGAGTTCTTGTTGCCCAGCATAGATGCCAGATGGCAGTAGCCACAGATTGCCAGCCACTGCATGCTGATAGTTGTCAACTTTGGATGCTAACGTGGTGTCAGCAGCAACTACTGCCAAATAATTTTTCACTCCATATATATTAGTGAACATCCACTCTATTCTAGGCCCTGGGCAAACAGTTATAAGCAAAACCTGATAAGTATCGCTCTAGTGGAGCTTGCGATTTAATGAGGCTTTAAGAAACTGTGCGATGACAAATTTTATCCTCAAACCAATCCTGAATTTTTATAGAACTCTGGATGATAGAATTGGAATTAATTGGGGGGAGCGAGGGGATAGCATAGGGAAAATTAGCAGGTAGATCAGAGTATCTCCTTTCTCAGACACAATAAGGTGATGGGAAGAAGAAAGTGGGTGGTTATTTCCTTTCCAATACTTCCCTCTGTGTCACTATACATCCCTAGGTATCTAATCTGGCAGTTTTTGCAGTGGTATCTAATTAAAGGTCATGGCTCAGGATAGAAGACTTTGCACATCACAGTTCTTTCAGTGATGTGAAATATTTTGCACGTATTTTTCTAGATTGATACATGGATGAAGTTTCCATTTGGGTTCTATATTTATATTTATCACTTGAAGTTTTGTTTCACTTTGTTTTTCCATACCTTGCCTTGAAAATCAATTTTAACCTGCAGGCAGGTTTAAATATCTTTAGGTCATTCTTGCAAGCTGGTGTTGACCAAACATGTTGATTATAAGCGTTTTTTAAAAAAGTTTCTTCTTTCTTATTCTGCTAAAAGATTTGTACTGCTCAAAGAACTCTGGAGAATAATATTAATGTATGCTCAAGTGAAAAGAGGATTTGGGTATAACTACATGACTTTTGTGTGTACCACCAGAAGCATGGATTTAACATCAGCTCAGATTGGGAGAAGATTCCAGGGGAAAAAATCAGAAATTTAGGTCTTGGTTATGCCAAGTTGGAGACATCCACTAGAGATCCCGGTAGAAAAGTTGAGTAGGCAGTTGAATTTGAATGTATGAGTTTAGGAGAGAGGAGTGGGCGGGATATATAAATTTGGCAAACTTGGGCATAGAGATTCATTACTCTTTGAGTATAGCTGCAAAAGGATGGATTTTAAGGACAGAAGGGAATGAATGAGCCAAGGATACCCAGGAGGAGTAAACTGTAAGGTGGAAGAAAACCAAGAGAATAGAGTGAAGAAAGGGATTCAAGGATGAGGAAGTGATCGACTATGCCCAATGCTGATAGAATAGGTTAGATGACCTGATTTCTGCATCGTGCCACGTAGAGGTCACTGGTGACCTTGATGATTGCAGATTTGGTGGAGAAGTGGAATAGGCTTAAGAAAGAAGAAGAGGTGAGGAATTGAAGCCAATGATTTCAGGTTTATTGTTTGTAAGTGTTATGGGCTGAATTGTGCCCTACAACATTCGTTATGTTGAAGCCCTAATCCTCAGTACTTCAGAACGTGACTGTATTTGGAGACAGGGCCTTTAAAGGGTAATTAAGTTAAAATGAGGCCATCAGGATGGGCCCTAATCCAACCTGACTGGTGTCCTTGTAAAAAGGGGAAATTTGCTCACACAGAGGCAGCACGGATGCTTGAACTCAGAGGGAGGATCCCGTGAGGACACAGTCAGAAGGTGCCCTCTGCCAGCCAAGGAGAAAGGCCTCAGGAGAAATCAACCTGCTGGCACCTTGATCTTAGACTTCCAGCCTCCAGAACTATGAGAAAATAAATTTCTGTTGTTTAAGTCACCCAGGTATTTTGTAATGGCAGCTCTAGAAAATGAATACAGCAAGTCTCAGTGTCTCTTTATTTCTTTCATTACGGATCAATGCATAGCCAAGACGGCCAAGTGCATTCACATCCTCTTCTGCTATAAGAGATTTTCCTTAGTTCATGCACTGATGATGTACATTGCCTTTTCAATAACCCTGGTTCTTTCTAGGGGATTTCTGTGGGAGATTTCTTTGCCAGGTCTCCTGTCTGTCAAAATAGAAACTCCATATCATCAAAAATTGGCAGAAAGCACCAGGGTGAACAGCAGATTTAATGCTAACTTATATCTCTGGTTTCTTAATTTCTTGTCTTTTCTGGCTTCTAAGGATTTCCCTTACTTTCCTACTAACTAAGATATACACGTTAAAAAAGTGGTGTGGTGTGTGTGTGCGTGTGCGTTTAATAATTTATTTAACTTCTCAAGGTATTTCATTTGGGAAGAGTTTATGGAATATGTTTTACCATATTGTCAGAAGCAAAATCCTGAGTTACTTTGAAGTCTTTTCTTGTGATAAAGCAGTTTGCTGTTATCTGTACGTTGCCAATGTAATCACAATCAGTTGCTTGCTTTTTGATCAAGTTGAGTTGCCGTTAAACTCATAGACAATCTATCTAAAGTAATTGCCAGTGTCTCTTATCGGATTCTCTGGAAGCAGACCTTGATAAGAGTTTGGATTGTGAAAGGTGTGATCTCAGGTAGGCTGGCTCATTGCAACCGAGGCAGAGCCTGTAGCAGCTTAGAGCTAGCAATTATCCAGCTATCATTGAAGGAGAGCGGGCTGGGTGCCAAAATTCCATGTCTACCAAATTCAGTTATATGGTACTTAATCATGGTACAGTCTTAGGGATAATATTTATTTACTAAACTAAAATAGTTGAAGGTGAAATTGTTAGGCAGTATTTCTTGTGTAAATAAAATTTAATCCAATAAATTCCAAAAATGTCTATCAGCTATGGTTGTATATTTTATAATTCGTTTTACTATATTTTGTAATCAGAAAAAAAATACAATAACTTAAAAAATAAAAAGTAAATTTGGGGTGGAGATGGTCAAAGTACAGACCTCCAGCTATGAAATAAATGTCCTGGGCATGTAATGTACAACATGGTGACTGTAGTTTAAAATACTGTATAGCATATTTGAAAGTTGCTAAGGTAGTAGATCTTAAAAAAAGTTGCTAAGATAGTAGATCTTAAAAGTTCTCATCACAGTTTACTCCTCCTGGGTATCCTTAGCTCATTCATTCCCTTCTGTCCTTAAAATCCATCCTTTATCTCAGTAAAAAATAGCAAAAAGAAAAGTAAATTTGATTTATATACCACGATTTTTCTTTCTTGGTTAAAGCTCATATATCATCAGGCTTAGGCGTATGGGAGTTAGTCTGCCTGGTTGTGAATGCTAGGTCCACCATGTAGGATTTGTGTGATTTTGGGCAAATGCCTCTGTCTCCTAATCTGTAAAATGGAAATAGTAATAGTACCATTAAGGGTATGTCTTGAGAATTAAATGAGGTAATACATCTGTATGTTCAGTGGAGTGCTTGGGTATTTTCAATAAGTAGCTCCTCCATGGTACTGTCACTGTTTATTAACACCTTTCTTGGCTTCTATTCAAGTTCTTTTAATTATCTGGCTTCTTCTCTACCTCTCTGCTTTCCCATATTGCTATTACCTGGTACACTTCCTGTGCTCTAGCCATTTTAACTTCTTTTAATTCCATAAGTGTACTATACTTTTTCTCACATTTTTTTTCCCTTTGTACCTGCCATTTCTTCTACTTTTTTTTTTTTTTTTTTTTTTTTTTTTTGCAGTACACGGGCCTCTCACTGTTGTGGCCTCTCCCATTGCGGAGCGCAGGCTCAGCGGCCATGGCTCATGGGCCCAGCCGCTCTGCGGCATGTGGGATCTTCCCAGACGGGGGCACGAACCTGTGTCCCCTGCATCGGCAGGCGGACTCTCAACCACCGCACCACCAGGGGAGCCCTCACCATTATTTTTTAATAAGAGTTTAAAAGTTTCCTTAATCTATGTAAAGGTGATTTAATCCATATGGTGTGAGATAGGGGTCCAATTTCACTTTTTTTTCCTATTTGGATAACTGTTTAAAAAATCAATTTATTGAAAGTTCTTCTTTTTACTATTGACCTGTCATACTCTTTTTGTTACATAATAGTATGCAATATATGCATGAGTCAATTTCTTGACTGTTTTATTCCATGAATCAATTTTTCTTTCTCTGTGCCATACTTATAATCTTTTAATTACTGTAGGATCATAAGTCTTGATATCAGGTAGGGAAAATATCTACTCTTTATTCTTCTTCACAAATGTCTTATTTAGTTTAATCTTTCACCCTCTATAGAATGAGCTTATCAAGTTCCACAACATTGCCTATGTGATTTTGATTGGAATTTTATAGAACCTTTGGTTTATTTTATAATATAAATACCAAATTGTTTTCCAAAGCATTTGGGACAACTTAAATTATGCTGGTAATTAATAAGAAGCCCTTATTAGAGGAGGAACTGTTAGAGTACAATTTTCAAAAGGTTAAAAGATCATGTCCCTCATCCAAATACGAAATGAAAACTTGTCAAAACTTATATTCAACTCATTGATTAAGGAGGGAAACAGTACTGATTTAAAACTGGTAGAGTATTGAAGAAGCTAGGTATTTCCAGGCAATGTCAAAATAAGGTGGTTGGGTTAGCAGCCCCACCTCCAGAAGTCCTACAGGTCCATGTGTATTAACCTTTGGAGCTTTCTCTTTTGTTGGGTGGAGATTCATTGCATGTCTACTTGACACAACTTTGCTTACTAAGGTCTGTTCCTCCACGGTGGTAAAAATGCACAGAAAATACAAAGTCAGCATTTTATTAAAAGAACATCTAGTAATCTCTTTTGCTTACTTCCAACTTTTGGATAATTTTCCTGACAAAACTGACAGCAAATGTTTCTGTAGTATAACAGTTTCACATTTTAACTGTATCATTTTCTACCTTCTTGGACAGTTTGGGAAAAAAGTATTGGGAAAGTACTCTGAGAGAAACTTATTTGACTGTTAAAATAAGATGATAACCAGATTTTTAGATTACTGCTATGTTGTTTGTCATATACATAGGTTTAAATTGATTTGACATTTAGATTTTATGTTATTTAGTAAAAATATAGACAATATACTTATTATTTATTAGAAAAGTGCATGATTTTTTCTTATTTTTTCATAATAAACCAACAAAACCTAAAAATCCATTTATGTATGTAAGAGAATTGTGAAAAAATGGTGCATTGTTAACATAGAGGAATATATAGAAGAATACCATGCAGTGTTAAAAATGACAATCTAGGTCTGCATCTTCTATGATTGAGTAAAAATAATTACGTTATAAATCAGCAGATGTAGGATAATTTCTTTTATACTATTGTTTAAATAATTGACATGTCACCAGATGCTTGTAAATGAAGCAAAACTAAGTTTATTTAAACTCCCTGAAGTTAGTGAGTAAGCATTGGCAATGCTTCAGAAGATGATGTTAGAAGTGAGATATTTATTAGGCTTTGGAATAAGGGCTCAAGTGGTGTAAGAGGGATCTTTCATGGTGAAAAAGGATAAGTCACATAGCATTGGCGGACACAGCAAAGTGAAGGTTTTGAACTCTTAATGAGTAATAAGTAAAAAGACAATGCAAGTCTTAATGTCTTATAAATAAGTGATGTGTTTGCCTAGGTAAATGGACTGTTGTCTCCAATAAATTGATCTGTAGGAGTTTTCTGGAGTAAACAGTGAAGTTATTTATTGCCTTGTATCCTCATTTTTCCTAAGCAAATATCTTGGAGGAATCAACTACATCAAATTGGCATCAGTGATCCACAGTTTTTGTTTTTCCCTTTATAAGTGTTTATTCTAGGAATATTTTTAAGCTACCAACATACCAGAAAACAGTTATTTGCCATTGTCCAGTTGTTTGTCTCACGTAGAAAGTATCTTCTTTAATTTTCATAACCTGTTAATGGAAATAATATCCACATTTTACAGAGAATAAATGTTAGGAAATCTGATAATCAGATGCATATCATCTGATTCCAAAGTCTGTGCTCTTATCCCTCTTAGCTTTATACTTCACTACAAAATAAACAAATAAATGAACATATCAACAAACTATTATGGAGAAAAATTCAGTTTCTCTAGAAAACCCATTAGATTTATTGTAATATTTATTAAGTGAAATTCTATTTGTGACTGTTTCCCCCTCTTTCTCCAAACTGTGGGGCCATGTCTTTAACTGTATTCAACCCAGTATGATTTATCTATTAAAATCATATATGTTACTTAAGTAAGAATATTAAGTAATAAAATAAATCCTAAAGAAATGTGTGTCCCCAGTGAGCTGTGCCTATTACTCATCTATGACTTTTGAGGTACAGAATGGGAGAGGGCTTGCAGAACTGATTTAAAATCTTATGACATTGGTGCAAAGAATTCAATAAAACTAAAAGGTGCTTCTTTCATTGCATATGGAAGTCTTTGTGTAATTTCCAGTTTCATATTAACAACTAGCATCTGTTGATCATGCCCTATTTGAGACCCAATAGCTTCCTCCCCCAAAACACACACATTTCTTCCCAAACTGGGCTTTGCTATTTAATCATGCCGCCCATTCCTAGCAATCCTGGGCTGTGGGAGCATTGTTATATTTTTCCTTCAAGGCTTTAAAATGACTGGTGCAAGAGTCCAATCTGAGTTAGAAGTTACATGGTATCTTCTATCCTCTTCTTATCTTATATGCATACAGAAAAAGCAAAGAGGATTTACATGTTGTAGTTGTTATGAGTTTTGATTGGGAGGCCGTTAGGCTTGTGGTGAGGCCATGCTACCTGTAGTCGTTATTATGTAAGTTTTTCTACCTTCCTGTGGCTAACAGCTTTATACTTTACGAACGTATGTTTACATTTATGCATGTTCATATATTTGTGTATATATATATCTTTATACCCTGTATGAGTATGTATATATACCTACTTGATCCAGACCTGCCCGCCACCATGCAGTTGGGCCAAGGTATGAAGAAGCAAAATCTTTTTGCAATTTAAGGGTGAAAAAAGTGTATCTTTATACCTAAATAAAGCTAAATACTTATTCTAGCTTTCTTTATGTTTTGCTTCCTGTGCATAGGTTTAAGTTAAATTGGGATTGCTTAAATTTAATTATTTTTAGAAAAATGGGGAAGTACAGAGAGTAGGTCCTGAAAATGAACATTGACATGAGGACATGAGTTTTCAAACTGAAGAGAGACTTGAATAAAAAAGTACTCCTGGGTGGACTTGTAAATTGTTTTCCCATGGAAACCACAAATCTGTGTATTTCCAGCTACCAGCAAGCTGTGATTACCAGGGAGTGACAAAAGCATAAATGCTATTATTGAGGGGTATCAGCATTATCCAGAATGAAAGAAAATTGATGAGTGATTAGCACCCCAGGTTCTTTCCTCATTACCATTACATCTATCTATCTATCTATTTATCTATCATCACTACATAAAAATATATATCTATTTAAACATATATATATGTACATGTACTATATATAAACATATATCTATTTAAACACATATATGTATATATATATGTATATATATACATATGCATATAATAATAGCTGGTTTCCCTTTCTGAAAATGACATTATTTAAAATTTTATTTTTAAGATGCAGAGAATGCTATTGAAAGTCTCCAGAATTAATCTCTGCCTCCTTATAAGATGTTACCAACTAAAAGAGGTGGGAAAGTTAGGCTTGCATAATTATGAAAAGAATAAGACGGGCAAAAAGATGTTGGGAGATGCTTTAGGAAGGACTCCAAAGTATTTAAAGTGAGGTTATTTTTTGTGCATGTAGTAAAGATTGGAAGCCAGGTAGAAGGCCTTTGGAAGCACTTGAGCATGAACTGGTGAAACTAATTTTTTTAAATGAGAAATTAATGGTAGGCTTATTTTTTAATTTATTGTTTTACAAGGTTCCACTTGAATGGTAGCTCTGTTAAATAATTTAGTTACCTGAAGTTAAGGGTGAATATTTGGAAATGGACAGGAACCTGGTTTAGAGTCAATAATCAAAGGGCAGTATTAAACAAACACTTCTCAGTGCCCCTGTGTGGGTTTGGTGTTTGCAGTCCTCTTTTGTAAGACTTTGCAGGTGACCTAGAACTCTCCTAATAATGAAGAACTAACTTGATGAGGAGTCAGGAAGCAAGAAGTAGTAACAGAAGGACCAGTGTCCCAATTCTGTCTCAGTACTAGCTATAAATTTGGGCAAGTCGCTAAAATTATTTGAATTGAAGTTTTTTCTCTATAAAATAAAGTTGATGGTGGCCTTACCCAAGTCATAGCAACACTGTAAAAATTAAATCAATCAACAGTAGTGGATTTTTTTCTAAATGTTCATTAAATCATGGGGAGATGGTGCAAATAAACAAACACATCCAAATTAATAAAACTGAAAAAAAAAAAAAAACGCTGCAGGGAATGATCATTAATCACAAGGTAGACCAAGTTGGAATAAGAGCTTACGAGGATTCAGCTCACCACAAACCCAAGTTTTGCATCCTCAAAATAGTTATAACCTAAGGAAAGGAAGATGACTTTATCTATTCCACTACACTATCGACTCAGAGTCCTTAAGATTTGTACCAAAGAAAGAACTGGGGACCTTCATTCAGGCATTGAACAGGAATAGGTCCCTTAAGAGACCTTAACTTAAGAGATACTTAAGACATAAACATGAACAATATGGTCCCCACCCTCATGGAGCTTACAATCTAATGGATTTACTTCATATGACTAAGAAGCGCTACTGTCACCATCATAGAGAATGATTGGAAGGGAAGAACAACAGTTAGACCAGAAAGTCCAGGTAGATATTGCCTTGTTTGAATGAGTGTAGTAATAGAAAAACTGGTACCTGGACTCCATGACCAATATCACAGCATCAGAGGAAGGCAGGAAGGGAAAAGCACGAAGTGGACACAGAGGAAGAATTTTCCTTTGGTAATGATCTGTATGTAGCATAATTTTCAAAAGAGAATATCTGCAAAACTTTGGCATCCTAAACAGAGTCCAAGGCATTATTAGAGCAAAAAAAAAAAGTGTTTCTGAAAGAATGGTGCGCTGACAACCTGGGTCAGAATTATTTTTGGTATTTTAAAGAAAGTAAACAAGAATTTTAAGACTGAAACAAGGAAATTGCCTTTTAACAAGATCCTGCATAATTTTTATGCTAAATTCAAGTAACCAGAGCAATGGAAAATGGGAAAAAAATAAAACATTTAAATCAGTATTAAGGCAGTTGATATTAAGACAAATTGATGATGGTTATACAAAAAAATCTCTATATACTTAAAATTGTTCCAGAGAATAAAATATCTGGAGAGTTTTTCAGTCTGTATTTGAAGATATTAGAATAATCTAAAGGTAATAGCACATCAATCTTAGTTATGAGCATAGAAGAAAAGCTCCTAAAATATAGGAAAATGAATCCAGCAGTAAATTACATGAATAGTTCACTATTACAAAAACAACTTATTCCACAACTGAAAAAAATAATTGCCTAATAGAAAAACTATTAAAATAATTTACCAAATCAATAAATCAAGAGAAAAACAAAAATGTACCATCAACTAATAGATTCAAGACGGGTTTTTTTTAACATCAGCATTCATTCATTCCTGTTATGAGTTTTAGTAAAACATAAGTATTTATTGCAATCTCATGGTCAACAATATAATTACTGCTATAGCACTAAAGCCTTCTAAGAATGCACACCATGGTTATTTGATTATTTTTTTTTCATCAAAAAGTTCTAGTCAACGTAATAAGACAAGAACAATAAAATGGGAATACAAATATTGGAGATTTCCAGATGACATGATTGTCTGCCTAGAAAACTCAGAAAATAAACCTGAAAAATATCACTACCTATGAGAGAGTTCAACATGGTAGTCAGTTACAGTATCAAAAACAAAAGTTAAAGGTTGGAACAAAACACTTTTAGAATAGCAAACAATATAATAGGATCTGCCCAAATAAAACATTGTTGACCAACATAAAAATAATGTTATTAACCAATGGTAACATATGTCAGTAAGAACAGATATGGCCTAATAAGGATTGCAACTCCACTTTATTTTTTATTAAATACACCCATTTCCACTATTATATTAGGATAAATGTGACAAAATGATCTTAATTTTATTTTGAGTATAAACGTGGAAAAATCACATTTTAAGGATTGATGAGGGCAGATTTGCCCTGGTGTATTGTTCAAAACCATATAGTTTGAGTCCACTAAAATGACCTTCTGGATGGAGGTAAGTTCAGATAAAGTTAGATGGGAGGAGGCAGGCCATAAAAGAGGAAGGAAGGAAGGAAGGAAGAGAAGAAGGAAAGAGGAAGATCAGAAGAGAGGAAGGAAGGAAGGAAAAGCACATTTAAATCTGGAAAGGGAAATACTAGGAGGATATTGAAAATCAACTAAAATCTTGAAAAAAATTGGGAAAGATAAAAAGTAAACTCTGTCCTAAATCTCTGAGTACTAGAGAACTTTATGGTGCTGGAGAGTTCCTGAAAGTGTACAGTACACTAAGTGTCGTTGATTCCCAAAGAGTTGCTGTTGGATCAAATAAAAGAAAAATCCATTCCATATTATAAATCGTAAACCCAAAGGACATTTTTTTGTACCTGTTAGAAGACATGGGTCAAAAAGCATTTTGTTTGTTTTTTTTTCATTTTAGCTTTGAAAAGCATTTGTATAAATTTATGCTTTAATATCATCCATGGTCCTCAGTGATATTGACTTGGAGAGATCGCTAAGAGTTTTGGGCTTCCCTGGTGGCCCAGTGGTTAAGAATCCGCCTGCCAATACAGGGGACAAGGGTTCGAGCCCTAGTCCGGGAAGATCCCACATGCAGTGGGGCAACTAAGCCCGTGCGCCACAACTACCGAACCTATGCTCTAGAGCCCGTAAGTCACAACTGCTGAGCCCATGTGCCACGACTACTGAGCCCACGCGCCTAGAACCCGTGCTCCGCAACAAGAGGAGCCGCCACAATGAGAAGCCCATGCACCACAATGAAGATTAGCCCCTGCTCGCCGCAAGTAGAGAAAGCCAGCATGCAGCAACAAAGATCCAACACAGCCAAAAATATAAAATAAAATAACATAAATTAATTTAGAAAAGAAAGAGTTTTACTTCGCACGATATTATACTTAAAATGGAATTTCGAAGTCATTTAATGAGAGACCTCACACCGTGCAAAATTGTTTTTACCTCAGGAAAAAAATCCAGTCACTTGCAAGCTCTTATCTAGTCTTTGGCACATTTATATGGATTGGCGAGCTCTCCACTTTATAATGATAGCCATTTCAAAATCGGGTAATATCATTCATAATCTCATATTTTTCTATAATTAATCCTATACAATAGAGCATCATATTATGAATCATCTCGTTTTATTTTATTTTTTATTTTTATTTATTTATTTTTTTGCGGTACGCGGGCCTCTCACTGTTGTTGCCTCTCCCGCTGCGGAGCACAGGCTCCGGACGCGCAGGCCCAGCGGCCATGGCTCACGGGCCCAGCCGCTCCGCGGCATGTGGGATCGTCCCGGACCGGGGCGCGAACCCGTGTCCTCTGCATCGGCAGGCGGACTCTCAACCACTGCGCCACCAGGGAAGCCCTGAATCATCTCATTTTAATACTGATGGTCACTTCAGTATTTAAAGACAGCCATTTTGTTAGTGCATATTCTTCATATTTAGGTTAAACATTTCCAGTTCCTTAAACTTGTCATCCAATGAAATACTTTCCAGATCCCTCATTTTTTGCTTCAGGCTTTAGATGATCTCATTTTAGTTGAAAAATGCACTTCTATTATATACCCAGTACTGCACTCTGATATTAACTGAAGAATGGACTCATATTTTTATAAATTGGATAATTCTAGGAAGCAAATCTGCATGGCCTTTGCTTTATTACTTGTGTATTAGCCATATGTCCTCTCAAACTTGCTTTTGTATCCATAGCAAATATGAACTAATTTAGCTTGATATCAGTGTTACAGTTGCTTTATTTAAAATAAAGTCCTTTTCATTTGATAAACAAGGGAAATAGAGCCAATCATGGCTTTCCAAGATACTAGTGGAGTTGTGGGACTGCATGTGTGTACATGTACTTTTGTAGCATGTGAGTGTGAAGGTTTGCATATATGTGAAGTGGTGTGTGCATGCACACTGGCATGCATATAGAGGTGTTCTGCTAGAAGATATTGTTTTTTCATGGCTTCTTGCTAAAGAAATTAACAAGTAAAGAGAATCATGATTTATGTGTTGATTTTTGTGATTTTACATATAAAGTAAAAAAGAGGACAGTAAATGACAAAATTATGCAAAGAAGAGAAAAAATGTTTATGGGTGAGGATATTTTCTTTAGGAATAAGAGAAAAAGAGCAATTCAAGTCTTCTGGAAGGTATAACAGATAAAACTTGTTTTGCAATTGATAACAAAAGCCCTTTTGTTTTTATGGCCTAAGAGATATTGCTTTTAAAATATTCATAGATCTTCTTGAACATGCAGCTTAGAATTTAGGAGTAATATTTCTGTAGTACATGTCAATTATTTTTTCTCCAGTTTTATCTCTTTTGTGTACTCCTGCAAAACAAAAAACAAATAAAAAACTACCTCATTTATATAGATTACCTTATCAAAATTTTGTCACATAAGGAAAAATGAAATTATGTCTTTGTTGTTTGTGTAAGCATTAAAATGTTTTCTTAATTTGCTTAGAATCCTAACCCATAATAAATATGTTTGAGACTATTTAACTAAGAAAATTTCAGATGATGATTATTCACAAGTTACCATGCACTGAACACAATGTTTCTTTTCACTCAGTATTTTGAAAATATTATTTAAGCCCTATCACATAAGACAAGTTTGCTAGAATTTAGGGAGAAAGCAAATGCATTTATTAGAACGCTATTATGTTTTAGAGTGTTGGTATCAGTTTATAGTAGATTAAATGTAGAATATTCAGTCCCTTAACTGATTTGTCTGGTTTGTAACTTCTCTATGGTGACTTTAACATGCCACTTGCACTACCACTCCTTTGTTGATCCATATATATTTTATTATGAGCTAGATAAATAAAAAGGTAAAGTGTTCCATACATGGTGTCCCAAATAGTCTCAAGATAAAGTGAAGACTTGGTAGAAATAGATTTTCAGGCCCAGTCCCTTAAGTTTCAGACACAGTAGATCTGGAGTGGTTAGTTCAACCTGAATTTTTTAAGCATGCAGTTGATTTTGATGACAGAGAAAAGAATTAGGAAAACACTCATGAAAAATTATTCCAAAAACACATATGAAAGACTTTTGCATTAGTGCTGTTTGGAATCACCCATACCACTCATCATATCCACTGATACAAATAATCAAATCAACTACATATGATATTTGAACTGACTATATCTTTAAAATTGGAAAGTAACTGCTTCTCTCAAAAATAAAAAATTAGCATTTTACTCAATTCTCCTTTTCTGTGGTGGGGATTCACTCAAAGTATACAATGTATCACATCAAATAATTTATTTTTATTTTCTTATATATTAGTCTTTAGATTAATTATGTTTTTATTTTTTGTTTGCAGGGTGCAAGTTGAATTTTATATGAATGAAAACACATTTAAAGAGAGACTAAAGTTATTTTTTATCAAAAACCAGAGATCAAGTAAGTCTTTAATTTTATTCCCCTGTGTATATATTTGTATATATGTTTACCTTAAAAAATTTCAGCTTTGCAATCCTTTTGCAAAATATCTTTTATAGAGAGAAGTAAAATTGATAGTCTTATCTGCCGGGCATTAAAGTTTAGAAAACAATAGATGTTACATCTGGTGGTGTCAAGTCAAGGTTTCTTGACTATTTTACTTCTCGAAATCCCACATCAGTAAGTAGACTTCTGAGTGGACCATTTGGATTGCTAGGAACATTGAGGAAAATCATTTAAGTGAGGGTTCCCCATATTTTAACTGTGAGGGATACCAAAACTTGTTTTGAGAAGACTCTGGTGATTCCAAGTGACCATAATGGGGAATAATTTTCTGGTTTAGTGATTTAGTAGGGAAGAGTTTCCCCATCACACCTAATAACGAAACATGTAGGCTGTTCCGAAAGGTACAGATTACTAGCATCCTCCCCTGGAGATTTAAAATCAGAAAGTATAGAGCTAAGCTCAGCATATAACATCTCAGTGATCCTTATCATCAAAAAACCTTGGGAAACGTTGGAACTTCAAGGAGGCATGAAATCAGCATAGTCACTGACCTCCTAAGCCTGTTCAGGGTTGAAGTGCCAGTCATACTTGCCTCCCCCTAGTACCATGTACTTTGAAAAAGCCATAAATAATGAACCAATATGCAGTTTTTTCATGTGATTATTACTTAAGATGTCAAGAAGCATTGAGAGGTCTACATTAGACTGATGTAGACTTTGCTCTTTTTGAATTTTGACCTCCTGGGGTGGTCTAAAGTAAGTTGTGCTTCTTTAGAGTTCATAGAGAGAAACTTGAGTTGTGAGCAGTTACCCAAATACTGACTACAGGGAATATTTCAGTCTGTAAGGCACACAGGTTAGAGAATCTTAATGGCTGGTTAGTTTTAGGATTAGGCTAATAATAACTAATGCTTCTCTAATCCAGTTGTTTTGAATTCCCAAGGTGGAATCCCACCAATAGGTGTTACCTGGAGAGGCCACATCATTTGCATAGAAGGTTTCCTTTATTTTAAAAATTTTACTAAAAATTTTCTTTCTCCAGACCAGAAGGAATAGATGTATTATTTGAATACTTTAACAACAGCCAGCTTTGACTAAGCTGTCATTTGAAGAGATCAGTTCTATAAAACTGGGGCAATTTCATTAACAGTTTAGAAGACTTTATAAAGAAGCTAAACCATAAGTACCTAGCATTTTAGTAGGAAAACCCAGGAAAAATTGCACAATTAATAAGCATTAACCTTTTACTGTTAAGAAATATTACCTCAGGTACACTCACTTATAGCAGAGTAAAAACAAAATGGCATTTCATTTCCAGATTTTATTGACAATTAATTATAGGAAGACCTCAAAATTTTATTCACAATCTGTGAATCAGTCCCCACCTGATAATTGCAGGAAAGGTAATGCTTCTATTAATCAGACTTTAAACATGTTTTGCTTAATATTAATTACTCTTCTTCATCATCAAGTATTATAGGCTGCATAACTGTGAACGACAGGTTCAAAGATACATACATGGCAGTCTTAATTCCCACAAATTTTTTTTTTAAGATTTCATTGGTATTTAAACCTAAAGTAAAAAGTTGGTGGAGTCTCAAAAATGTGTCTGCGTGTGTGTGTGTGTGTGTGTCTGCGTGTGTGTGTGTGTGTGTGCTTGTGTATTTCCCAGCATATGCTATTAGGATTTCTCTATAATTACTAATTAAATGTATAATACATAATTATTTACATGATTATAATTTCTCTACAATCAAACCTACAAGGTGCTCAGAAGATACAAGATTTATAACTTATCCTATGAATTTGTAAGCAGCTAGATTTTCTGGCTAGTTAAAATTTATTCCAAAATTCATGGATCTATAAAATGCTTAAACTTCTAAGCATACTTGAACCAATCTTGATCGGACATGATTTTTGTGGCTTCTGAATGCTCAAATGTAGGTTTTCTCTTAGTGTATAATATTTACTGTCATTTTGCAGGTTTCATACATTCTGTCATTCTCATTTTTGTTTCAATATTTAGCCACTAGAACTTCAGAGTGGTAAGCAATTATGGTATTGTAGATTCTAAACACAATTTGAGTGCTGTACTTAAAGCTGATATTTTTGACAATTCTTTTTAATCTTTTTTGGACTGAGTTCAAATGAAAATCCAATTTTTGTTGTTTGTTTAAAGGTCTAAGAATACGTCTGTTCAATTTTTCTCTCAAATTATTAAGCTGCTTTTTGTACATAATCCGAGTGCTACTAGAAAACCCTTCACAAGGAAATGAATGGTAAGGTATCTTTGTCTGATTTTCTACAATATTCTTTTGATTAGTTTAAATTGTATTATAAGTTTTGAGGTAAAACTGGTAAAAATAACATTATATTAGTTTCAGGTGTACAACGTAATAATTTGATCTTTGTATACATGAGAAAGTGATCTCACCATAAGTCTAGTTACCATACGTCACCATACAATCCATCCCCTTTACCCATTTTACCCCATTCTCTTCCTTTTCCTCTGATAACCAGCAATCAATGAGTTTTGTTTTGTTAGCATGTTTTTTTTTTTTTTTATGTTCTACATATAAGTGAAATCATATGGTATTTGTCTTTCTCTGTCTGACTTATTTTACTTAGCATAATGCCCTCTAGGTCCAACCATGTTGTCACAAATGTCAAGATTTCCTTCTTTTTATGGCTGAATAACACATTTCATTGTGGGTGTGTATATATACATACATACCACATCTTCTTTATTCATATATCCATCAATAAACACTTAGGTTGTTTCCATATCTTAGCTATTGTAAACACTACTGCAACGAACATAGGGGTGTGTGTGTATCTTTTTGAATTAGAGTTTTGG
This sequence comes from Phocoena sinus, assembly GCF_008692025.1. NCBI lineage: Eukaryota > Metazoa > Chordata > Mammalia > Artiodactyla > Phocoenidae > Phocoena > Phocoena sinus. The sequence continues at coordinate 180,351,589 of NC_045763.1, read as the reverse complement.
GGGATTTTTAGGGGATAAATACCCAGAAGTAGAATAGCTGGATTATATGGTAGTTTTATTTTTAAGTTTTTGAGGAACCACCATACTGTTTTCCATAGTGGTTGCACCAACTTACATTCTCACCAATAGTGTAAGAGGATTTCCTTTTCTCTGAAACCTCTTCAACATTTTTTATTTCTTTTCTTTTTAATAATGGCCATTCTAACAAGTGGGAGGTGATATCTCATTGTGATTTTGATTTGCATTTTCCTAATAATTAGTAATGTTGAGAATATTCTCATGTACCAGTTGGACATCTGTATGTCTTCTTTGGAAAAATGTCTATCTGGATCCTATGACCATTTTTATTCCAATTTTTTTTTTTTTTTTTTTTGCTGTTGAGTTGAATGAGTTCTTTAATATTTGGGGTATTAACTCCTTATCAGATATATGATTTGCAAATGTTTTTCCCATTTTAGGTTGCCTTTTCATTTTATTGATAGTATCCTTTCCTGTGCAGAAGCTTTTTAGTTTGAAATAGTCCCACTTTTTTATTTTTGCTTTTGTTGCCTTTGCTTTTGGTGTCAGATTCAAAAAATCATCACCAAGGCCTAGGTCAAGGGACTTACCACCTATGTTTTCTGCTAGGAGTCTTAAGGTTTCAGGTCTTACATTCAAGTCTTTAATCCATTTTGGATTAATTTTTATGTATTGTGTAAGAGAATGGTCTACTTTCATTTTTTATGTGTGTCCTGTTTCCTCAACACAGTTTATTGAAGAGATCGTCTTTTACCCATTGTATATTCATGGCTCCTTTGTCATTAATTAATTGACCATATATGTGTGCATTTATTTCTGGGCTCTATATTCTGTTTCATTGATCGGTGTATCTTTTTTATGCCAATACCATGCTATTTTGGTTACTATAGCTTTGTAGTATAGTTTGAAATCAAGGAGCATGATTCCTCCAGGTTTGTTCTTCTTTCTCAAGATGCTCGGCTATTCAGAGTCTTTTGTAGTTCCATAGAAATGTGTAAATTGGTTGTTTTAGTACTGTGAAAAATGTCATTGGAATTTTGATAGAGATTGAATTGAATCTGTAGATCACTTTGGGTAGTATGGACATTTAAACAATATTAATTCTTCCACTCCATGAGTACAGAATAGCTTTCCATTTCTTTGTGTCTTATTCAATACCTTTTATCAATGTCTTAGAGCTTTCAGTCTACAGGTCTTTCACCTCCTTGGCTAAATTTACTTCTAGGTATTTTATTCTTTCTGATGTAATTGTAAATGAGGTTGTTTTCTTAATTTCTCTTTTTGATATTTCATTATAATTTATAGAAATGCACAGATTTCTGTACAGTCATTCTAGGTATCCAAAGGGAGTTGCTGCCAGGACCCCTGCACAGATACCAAAATCCATGGATGCTCAAGTCCCTTTTAGGAAATGGCATAGTATTTGCGTATAACCCATGAACATCCTTCCATATACTTTATATCATCTCTAAATTGCTTACAATACTGAATATAGTATAAATGCTATGTAAATAGTTGCCAGCATGTAATTCAAGTTTTGATTTTTGGAAATTTCTGGAATTTTTTTCAAATACTTTTTATTTATTTATTTATTTTTTTGCGGTATGCGGGCCTCTCGCTGTTGTGGCCTCTCCCGTTGCAGAGCACAGGCTCCGGACGCGCAGGCTCAGCAGCCATGGCTCACGGGCCCAGCCGCTCCACGGCATGTGGGATCTTCCCAGACCGGGGCATGAACCCGCGTCCCCTGCATCGGCAGGTGGACTCTCAACCACTGCACCACCAGGGAAGCCCCTAAAATACTTTTGATCCATGGTTGATTGAATCAACAGATGTAAAACCCATGGATAAGGTGGGTTGACTGTACATTGATTTTCTATCCTGCAACTTTGCTGAATTCATTTATTAGTTCTAATATTTTTTTTTGTGTAATTTTTAGGGTTTGCTATGTGTAGTCTTATGTCATCTGCAAATAATTCCAGTTTTACTTCTTTCTTTCCAATTTGGATGATTTTGTTTCTTTTCCTTGCCTAACTGCTGTGGCTAGGACTTCCAATACTATGTTTATAAAAGAGGCAAGAGTAGGCATCCTTGTCTTGTTCCTGATCTTAGAGGGAAAGCTTTCAAATTTTCATTGAGTATGTTGTTAGCTGTAGGTTAGTGTATATGACCTTCATGATGTTGAGGTACATTCCTTCTATACCTACTTAGTTGAGAGTTTTTAATCATAAGTGGATGTTGAATCAAAATTAAACAATGCCTTTTTTGCATCTATTGAGATGATTATATAATTTTCATCTATTTTGTTAATGCGGTTAATGTTTTTTTTTTAAACATCTTTATTGGAGTATAACTGCTTTACAATGGTGTGTTAGTTTCTGCTGTATAACAAAGTGAATCAGTTATACGTATACATATATCTCCAAATCCCCTCAACTTGCATCTCCCTCCCACCCTTCCTATCCCACCCCTCGAGGTGCATACAAAGCACTGAGCTGATCTCCCTCTGCGATGCAGCTGCTTCCCACTAGCTATCTATTTTACATTTAGTAGTGTATATATGTCCATGCCACTCCCTCACTTCGTCCCAGCTTACGCTTCCCCCTCCCCGTGTCCTCAAGTCCATTCTCTACATCTGCATCTTTATTCCTGTCCTGCCTCTAGGTTCTTCATAACCTTTTTTTTTTTTTTTTTTTAGATTCCATATATATGTGTTAGCTTAAGGTATTTGTTTTTTCTCTTTCTGACTTACTTCACTCTGTATGACAGACTCTAGGTTCATACACCTCACTACAAATAACTCAATTTTGTTTCCTTTGATGGCTGAGTAATATTCCATTGTATATATGTGCCACATCTTCTTTATCCATTCATCTGTCGATGGATACTTAGGTTGCTTCCATGTCCAGGCTTTTGTAAATAGAGCTGCAATGAACATTGAGGTACATGAGTCTTTTTGAATTATAGTTTTCTCAGGGTATATGCCCAGTAGTGGGATTACTGGGTCGTATGGTAGTTCTATTTTTAGTTTTTTGAGGAACCTTCATACTGTTCTCCATAGTGGCTGTATCAGTTTACGTTCCCACGAACAGTGCAAGAGCATTCCCTTTTCTTCACACCCTCTCCAGCATTTACTGTTTGTAGATTTTTTGATGATGGCCATTCTGACTGCTGTGAGGTGATACCTCATGGTAGTTTTGATTTGCATTTCTCTAATGTTTAGTGATGTTGAGCATTCTTTCATGTGTTTGTTGGCAATCTGTATAATCTTCTTTGGAGAAATATCTATTTAGGTCTTCTGCCCATTTTTGGATTGGGTTGTTTGTTTTATTGACATTGAGATGCATGAGCTGCCGGTATATTTTGGAGATTAATCCTTTGTCAGTTGTTTCGTCTGCAAATATTATCTCCCATCCTGAGGGTTGTCTTTTCATCTTCTTTATGGTTTCCTTTGCTGTGCAAAAGCTTTTAAGTTTCATTAGGTCCCATTTGTTTGTTTTTATTTCCAATTCTCTAGGAGGTGGGTCAAAAAGGAGCTTGCTATGATTTATGTCATACAGTGTTCTTCCTATGTTTACCTCTAAGAGTTTTATAGTGTCTGGCCTTACATTTAGGTCTTTAATCCATTTAGAGTTTATTTTTGTGTATGGTGTTAGGGAGTGTTCTAATTTCATTCTTTACATGTAGCTGTCCAGTTTTCCCAGCACCACTTATTGAAGTGGCTGTCTTTTCTCCATTGTATATTATTGCCTCCTTTATCAAAAATAAGGTGACCATATGTGTGTGGGTTTATCTCTGGGCTTTGTATCCTGTTCCATTGATCTATATTTCTGTTTTTGTGCCAGTACCATACTGTCTTGATTGTTGTTGCTTTGTAGTATAGTCTGAAGTCAAGGAGCCAGATTCTTCCAGCTCCGTTTTTCTTTCTCAAGATTGCTTTGGTTATTCAGCGTCTTTTGTGTTTCCATACAAATTGTGATATTTTCTGTTCTCGTTCTGTGAAAAATGCCATTGGTAGTTTGATATGGATTGCATTGAATCTATAGATTACTTTGGGTAGTGTAGTCATTTACAAAATGTTGATTCTTCCAATCCAAGAACATGGTATATCTCTCCATCTGTTTGTATCATCTTTAATTTCTTTCATCAGTGTCCTATAGTTTTCTGCATACAGGTCTTTTGTCGCCTTAGGTAGTTTTATTCCTGGGTATTTTATTGTTTTTGTTGCAATGGTAAATGCGAGTGTTTCCTTTATTTCTCTTTCAGATTTTTCGTCATTAGTGTATAGGAATGCAAGAGATTTTGTGCATTAATTTTCTATCCTGCTACTTTACCAAATTCATTGATTAGTTCTAGTAGTTTTCTGGTAACATCTTTAGGATTCTCTCTATATAGTATCATATTATTGGCAAACAGTGACTGCTCTCCTTTTTATTTTCCAATTTCGATTCCTTTTTCTGCTTTGATTGCTGTGGCTAAAACTTCCAAATCTATGTTGAACAATAGTGGTGAGAGTGGACAACCTTGTCTTGTTCCTGATCTTAGAGGAAATGCTTTCAGTTTTTCACCATGGAGAATGATGTTGGCTATGGGTTTGTCATATATGGCCTTTATTTTGTTGAGGTAAGTTCCCTCTATGCCTACTTTCTTTAGGGCTTTTTTTTATCATAAATAGGTGTTGAATTTTGTCAAAAGCTTTTTCTGCATCTATTGAGATGATCTTATGGTTTTTCTCCTTCAATTTGTTGCTATGGTTTATCACATTGATTGGTTTGCACATATTGAAGAATCCTTGCATTTCTGGGATAAACCCCACTTGATCATGGTGTATGATCCTTTTAATGTGCTTTTGGATTCTGTTTGTTAGTATTTTGTTGAGGATTTTTGCATCTATGTTCATCAGTGATATCGGCCTGTAGTTTTCTTTCTTTGTGACCTCTTTGTCTGGTTTTGGTATTAGGGTAATGGTGGCCTCGTAGAATTAATTTTGGAGTGTTCCTCCTCTGCTATATTTTGGAAGAGTTTGAGAAGGATAGGCGTTAGGTATTCTCTAAATATTTGATAGAAATCACCTGTGAAGCCATCTGGTCCTGGGCTTTTGTTTGTTGGAAGAGTTTTAATTATAGTTTCAAATTCAGTGCTTGTGATTGGTCTGATTATATTTTCTATTTCTTCTTGATTCAGTCGTGGAAGGTTGTACTCTTCTAAGAATTTTTCCATTTCTTCCAGGTTGTCCATTTTATTGGCATGTAGTTGCTTGTATTAATCGCTCATGAGCCTTTGTATTTCTGCAGGGTCAGTTGTTACTTCTACTTTTTCATTTCTTATTCTCCCTTTTTTTCTTGATGAGTCTGGGTAATGCTTTATCAATTTAGTTTATCTTCTCATAGAACCAGATTTTAGTTTTATTGATCTTTGCTATCATTTCCTTCATTTCTTTTTCGTTTATTTCTGATCTGATCTTTATGATTTCTTTCCTTCTGCTAACTTTGGGGTTTTTTTGTTCTTTCTCTAATTGCTTTAGGTGTAAGGTTAGGTTGTTTATTTGAGATATTTCTTGTTTCTTAAGGTAGGATTGTATTGCTATAAACTTCCCTATTAGAACTGCTTTTGCTGCATCCCATAGGTTTTGGGTCATTGTGTTTTTATTGTCATTTGTTTCTAGGTATTTTTTGATTTCCTCTTTGATTTCTTCAGTGATATCTTGGTTATCAAGTAGTGTATTGTTTAGCCTCCATGTGCTTGTATTTTTTACATATTTTTTCCTGTAATTTATATCCAGTCTCACAGCGTTGTGGTCAGAAAAGATACTTGATATGATTTCAGTTTTCTTAAATTTACCAAGGCTTGATTTGTGACCCAAGATATGATCTATCTTGGAGAATGTTCCATGAGCCCTTGAGAAGAATGTGTATTCTGTTGTTTTTGGATGGAATGTCCTATAAATGTCAATTAAGTCCTCTTGCTTAATGTATCATTTAAAGCTTGTTTTTCCTTATTTATTTTCATTTTGGATGATCTGTCCATTGGTGAAAGTGGGGTGTTAAAGTCCCCTACTGTGACTGTGTTACTGTTGATTTCCCCTTTTATGGCTGTTAGTATTTGCGTTATGTATTGAGGTGCTGCTATGTTGGGTGCATACATATTTAAAATTGTTATATCTTCTTGGAATGATCCCTTGATCATTATGTAGTGTCCTTATTTGTCTCTTGCAATAGCCTTTATTTTAAAGTCTATTTTGTCTAATATGACAATTGCTACTCCAGCTTTCTTTTGATTTACATTTGCATTGAATATCATTTTCCATCCCCTCACACTCAGTCTGTATGGGTCCGTAGGTCTGAAGTGGGTCTCTTGTAGACAGCATATATACGTGTCTTGTTTTTGTATCCATTCAGACAGTGTGTGTCTTTTGGTGGGAGCATTTAATCCTTTTACATTTAAGGTAATTATCGATATGTATGTTCTTATTCCCATTTTCTTAATTGTTTTGGGTTCGTTATTGTAGGTCTTTTCCTTCTCTTGTGTTTCTTGCCTAGAGAAGTTCCTTTAGCATTTGTTGTAAAGCTGGTTTGGTGGTGCTGAACTCTCTCAGCTTTTGCTTGTCTGTGAAGGTTTTATTTTCTCCATCAAATCTGAATGAGATCCTTGCTGGGTAGAGTAATCTTGGTTGTAGGTTTTTCTCCTTCATCACTTTAAATATGTCCTGCCAGTCCCTTCTGGCTTGCAGAGTTTCTGCTGAAAGATCAGCTGTTAACCTTATGGGGATTCTCTTGTATGTTATTTGTTATTTTCACCTTGCTGCTTTTAATATGTTTTCTTTGTGTTTAATATTTGATAGTTGGATTAATATGTGTCTTGGCATGTTTCTCCTTGGATTTATCCTGTATGGGAGTCTGTGGTTCGTGGACTTGATTATTTCCTTTCTCATATTAGGGAAGTTTTCAACTATAATCCCTTCAAATATTTTCTCAGTTCCTGTCTTTTTCTCTTCTTCTGTGATGCTTATAATTCGAATGTTGGTACATTTAATGTTGTCCCAGAGGTCTTTGAGATTGTCCTCAATTCTTTTCTTTCTTTTTTCTTTATTCTGCTCTGCAGTAGTTATTTCCACTATTTTATCTTCCAGGTCCCTTATCCATTCTTCTGCTGTTGACTTCTTCTAGAGAATTTTTAATTTCATTTATTGTGTTGTTCATCATTGTTTGTTTGCTCTTTAGTTCTTCTAGGTCCTTGTTAAACGTTTCTTGTATTTTCTCAATTCTATTTCCAAGACTTTGGATCATCTTTATTATCATAACTCTGAATTCTTTTTGAGGTAGACTGCCTATTTCCTCTTCATTTATTAGGTCTGGTGGGTTTTTAACCTTGCTCCTTCGTCTGCTGTGTGTTTCTGTTTTTTCTCATTTTGCTTAACTTACTGTGTTTGGGGTCTCCTTTTCGCAGGCTGCAGGTTCGTAGTTCCCCTTGTTTTTCTTGTGTGCCCCCAGTGGCTAAGGTCGGTTCATTGTGTTGTGTAGGCTTTCTGGTGGCGGGGACTGGTGCCTGTGTTCTGGTGGATGAGGCTGGATCTTGTCTTTCCTGTGGGCAGGACCACTTCCGTTAGAGTGTTTTGAGGTTTCTGTGACCTTATTATGATTTTAGGCAGCCTCTCTGCTAATGGGTGAGGTTGTGTTCCTTTACTGCTAATTGTTTGGCCTAGGGTGTCCAACACTGTAGATTGCTGGTGGTTGAGTGTTTTTTGGTCTTAGTGTTGAGATGGAGTTCTGTGGGAGAGCTTTTGCTGTTTGAGATTATGTGGAGGTCTCTGGTGGATCAATGTCCTGAACTCTGCTTTCCCACCTTCGAGGCACAGGCCTGACACCTGGCCGGAGCATCAGACCCTGTCAGCCACATGCCTCAGAAGAAAAGTGAGAAAATAATAAAGAAAGTAAAAAATAAAATAGAATAAAATAAAATAATATTATTAAAATAAAAAAGCAAAAAAATATTAAAAATAAAAAAGTAAAAAGTATTAAAAAAGGAAAAGAAAGAAAAAAGAAGAGAGCCACGAAACTAAAAAACAAATTCACCAATGATAAGAACACTAAAAAACTATAGTAAAACCAACCAACAAACAAAAAAATGGACAGATAGCACCCTAGGATAAATGGTAAAACAAAGCTATACAGGCACAATCACACAAAGAAGCATACACATACGCCCTCACCAAAAGAGAAAAAGGAAAACAATATATATACATATATATATAAACAAAAAAAGGAAGAGAGCAACCAAATTATTAAGCAAATCTACCAATGATAATAAACTCTAAAAACTAAACTAAGATAAACATAAAACCAGAAAGAAATTAGATGCAGAAAGCAAACCCCAAGTCTACAGTTGCTCCCAAATTCCACCGTCTCAATTTTGGAATGATTTGTTGTCTATTCTGGTATTCCAGAGATGCAGGGTACATCAAGTTGATTGTGGAAATTTAATCCACTGCTCCTGAGGCTGCTGGGAGAGATTTCCCTTTCTCTTCTTTGTTCGCACAGCTTGTGGGGTTCAGCTTTGGATTTGGCCCCACCTCTGCATGTAGGTCGCCGGAGGGCGTCTCTTCTTCGCTCAGACAGGATGAGGTTAAAGGAGCGGGTGATTCAGGGACTCTGGCTCACTCAGGCTGGGGCAGGGAGGGGTACGGAATGCAGGGCAAGCCTGTGGCGACAGAGGCTGGCGTGACGTTGCAACAGCCTGAGGCACACCGTGTGTTCTCCGGGAGAATTTGTCCCTGGATCACGGGATCCTGGCAGTGGTGGGCTGCACAGGCTCCGGGGAGGGGAAGTGTGGATAGTGACCCGTGCTTGCACACTGGTTTTTTGGTGGCTGCAGCAGCAGCCTTAGCATCTCATGCCCATCTCTGGTGTCTGAGCTGATAGCCGCAGCTTGTGACTGTATCTGGAACTCCTTTAGGCTGTGCTCTGAATCTCCTCTCCTCGCACAACCTGGAACAATGGTCTCTTGCCTCTTAGGCAGTTTCAGAATCTTTTCCCTCCCAGCTAGCTGTGGCACACTAGCCCCCTTCAGGCTGTGTTCACACCGCCAACCCCAGTCCTCTCCCTGGGATCCAACCTCCGAAGCCCGAGCCTCAGCTCCCAGTCCCTGCCCATCCCGGCGGGTGAGCAGACAAGCCTCTCAGGCTGGTGAGTGCTGGTCGGCACAGATCCTCTGTGTGGAAATCTCTCCCCCTTGCCCTTTGCACCCCTGTAGCTGTGCTCTCCTCTGTGGCTCCGAAGCTTCCCCTCTGCCACCCCTCGTCTCTGCCAGTGAAGGGGCTTCCTAGTGTGTGGAAACTTTTCCTCCTTCACATCTCCCTCCCAGAAGTGCAAGTCCTGTCCCTATTCTTTTGTCTGTGTTTTTTCTTTTTTCTTATGCCCTATCCAGGTACATGCGGAGTTTCCTGCATTTTGGGAAGTCTGAGGTCTTCTGCCAGCGTTCAATAGGTATTCTGTAGGAGTTGTTCCACATGTAGATATATTTCTGGTGTATTTGTGGGGAGGAAGGTGATCTCCACATCTTACTCCTCCGCCATCTTGAAGGTCTCTCCTGATGTGGTTAATGTTAATGAGATGTTGATCCACTCTGCATCTCTGGAATAAATCCCACTTGATCATGATGTGTGATCCTTTTTAATGTATTGTCGAATTTCGTTTTCTAATATTTTGTTGAGGGTTTTTGCATCAATATTTATCAGGGTTATTGACCTGTAATTTTCTTTTTGTGTGGTTTTCTTGTCTGGTTTCATTATCAGGGTTTCAGGCCTCTAAAATTGAGTTTGGAAACATTCCCTCCTCTTCAATTTTTGGAAGAACTTTAGGCAGCTAGGTTTCAAACCTTCTTTGAATATTTGGAAGAATTCATCAGTATAGCCAGCTGGTGGTAGACTTTTGTTTGTTAGGAATTTTTAAATTACTAATTAGATCTCCTTACTCGTAGTCAGTCTATTCAGATTTTTTATTTCTATATGATTCAGTCTTAGAAGCTTGCATATTTCAAAGAATTTTTTCATTTCTTCTAAGTTGTCCAGTTTGGCACATAATTGTTCGTAATAATCTCTTACGATCTTTTGTATTTCTGTGGTATCATTTGTAATACCTCTCTCATTTTAGGTTTTATTTATTTGAACCTGCTCCCTTTTTTTCTTGGTAAGTCTAGTGAAAGGTTTGTCATTTTTTTTTATCTTTTCAAAGCACCAGCTGTTGGTTTTATTCATCTTTCCTAATGTTTTCTAAGTCTTTATTTCATTTATTTCTACTCTGATCTTTATCATTTCCCTTTTTTTTTTTTTTTTTTTTTACTCTTTCCCTTCATTTGTTCTTTTTTTCTGGTTCTTTTAGGTATAAAGTTAGATTGTGTATTTGGATTTTTTCTTGTTCCTTGAGGTAGCCCTGTATCTGTATGAACTTCCCTCTTAGAACAGCTTTTGCTGCATTCCATAGGTTTTGGAATGCTGTGTTGACATTTTCGTCTCACAATAATTTTTTATTTCCTCTTTGATTTCTTTTTTGACCCATTGGTTATTTGGTAGCATGTTTTTTTATTTTGATGTATTCGTGATTTATCCAGTTTTCTTCCTAAAATTGATTTTTAGTTTCATACCATGTGGTCAGGAAAGGTACTTGGTATAGTTTCAGTCTTCTGATATGTTTTGTGATCTAAGATGTGTCCTATCTTGGAGAATGTTCATGTGCACTTGAACATGTATGTTCTGCTAAATTTGGTTGGAATGTCCTGTATGTGTGTATTAAATACATCTGATCTAATGTGTCATTTAAGACTAATGTTTCTTTATTTTCTCTCTGAATGATCAATCCATTGATGGAAGTATGGTGTTGCAGTCAATTTCTCCCTTTAGGTGTCTTGGTATTTGCTTTATATATTTAGATACTCCTAAGTTGGGTGTATATATATTTACAAATGTTATATCATCCTGCTGGATTGACCTTTTTATCATTATCTAATACCCTTCTTTGTCTTTTACTACAGTCTTTGTTTTAAAGTCTGTTTTGTTTGATATAAATATAGCTATACCAGCTTCCTTTTTATTTTAATTTTCATGGAATATCTTTTTCCACTCCTTTACTTTGTCTGTATGTGTCCTTATATCTGAAGTCTCTTGAGGCAACATATAGATGAGTTTTTTTTTAATCCATTCAACCACTGTATGTATTTTGATTAGAGAAGTTATTCTATTTACATTTAAAGTAATTATTGATAGGTATGTACTTATTACCATTTTATTACTTATTTTCTGGCTATTTTTGTAGTTTGTCTCTGTTCCTTTCTTCTTCTCTTGCTCCTTTCCCTTGTGCTTTGATGACTTTTTTTGTTATGTTTAGATTTCTTCTTTATTGTTTTTGTGTACCTACTGAAGGTTTTTGCTTTGTGATTAACATGATGTTCACATATAACAGCATATATATATATAGCAGTCTCTTTTAAATTGAGAGCAAGTTAGGTTTGAACATATTCTAAAAACTCTACATTTTTATCACTGCCATCCACATTTTATGTTTTTGATAGCATATTTTTCATTTAAAAAATTTTATGTATGTCATAACTAATTATTGTAGTTACAGTTACTTTTACTACTTTTTTCTTTTAACCTTAATAATAGCTTAATAAATGGTCAGTCCACTAGTTTTATTGTGTATTTACCTTTACCAGTGCAATTTTTACTTTCTTTTGTTTTCTTGTTACTTGTTAATGCCTTTTCTTTTCAGCTTAAAGAAGTCCCTTTATTTTTCTTTTAAGGGTGGTTTAGGGATGATAAAATCCTTTAGCTTTTGCTTGTCTGGAAAATTCTTTATCTCCCCTTGGATTCTGAATGATAACCTTGCCAAGCAGAGTATTCTTGGTTGGAAGATTTTTCTTTTCAGCAATTTGAATCTATCATGCCACTCTCTTCTGCTCTGCAAAGCTTCCTCTTGAAAATAAGCTGGTAGTCTTATGGAGGTTTCCTTGTACATAAAAATTGTTTTCCTCTTGCTGCTTTTAATATTCTCTCTTTAACTTTTGACATTTTTATTGTAATGTGTCTCTCTCTGGGTTTGTCTTATTTGTAACTCTCTTGTCTTCCTGGACCTAGATGTCTGTTTCCTTCCCTAGGTTAGGAAAAATTTCAGCCATTATTTCTTGGCATAAACTTTCTGCCCCTTTTCTCTCTCTCTTCCTTTTTTGTCATCCCTATCACGTGTATATTAGTCTGTTTGATGGTGTACCGTAAATCCCTTAAGCTGGCTTCACCCTTAGTCATTTTTTTTCTTTTTGCTGCTCTTACTGAATGAATTCCATTATCCTGTCTTTGAGTTTTTTCTTTTTTTTTTTTTTTTCTGCTTGATCTAGTGAACCCCTTTACTGCATTTTTTCAGTTCAGTTATTGTATTCTTCAGCTCTGTGACTTTTGTTTTGGTACTTTCTTATATTTTCTATCTCTTTGTTGAAGTCCTCACTGTATTCATCTGTTCTTCTCTCAAGTTTGGTGAGCATTTTCATGACTATTATTTTGAACTCTATATCAGGTAAATTACTTATCTCCATTTCATTAAGGATTTTTTAATTTAATCTTGCTCTTTCTTTTGAAACATATTCCTTGGTTTCCTCATTTTGCTTGCCTCTCTGTGTTTCTATGTATTAGGCAAAAGAGGATACCTCACCCAGTCTCGAAGGAGTTCTATTGTGTAAGCAGTGAACATTATTGTTTGACCTTGCCCTAGCTCTTGGTGGTCTCTCAAATCTTTGTGATTGTTTAAGCAGTGTGGTTTATTCTTGATAAGTTCCAGATTTTGAGGTTGTGCTAAGCCCTATCAGTGTTCAAAGGTAGGGATCTCAGTCAGCCCCTAGTTTCAGACTGATTTGAAGCCAGACTCTCAGGCAGCAGCTTTAAAATATGCAAATATATATAGTCTGGTGGGACCACTGTTGTTATCTTTACTGACCTCCAAACCAGGTAATTTGGAGGTGACAGTTGCAAAAGTCAGGGCTGTAGACGAGTGTATATGCTCTTTTCTGGGAGGTACTGGTGAGCTGTAGCAAGGCCTGGGAGGGTGCAAAGATGGTATTCCCCTAGCCTAGGTTCTCTGAGAGCTCCTCTGTAACCCCTAGATGTGTGGAAAGCCTGAAGCTACTCTGCACTGAGGCTCTAGGACGAGAAAATGGGCCTTTTTTAGTGGAAAACTGGGGGTATGTTTCAGTCTGCTATGTCATTGGGGTGGTAGCTGTGATGCCTAATTATTTCAATCTCCTGAGGCCCAGAAACGCAGGCCTCCCTGGCCACCAGGGCCAGGTACTCAAGGGGCATCACCTGTATTGACGCTCTGCACCCGTGGGCTTCATTGGGGCCACAAGATAGTGTGGGTGATGCTAGCAAGGAGAGGAAACACAAAAATGGTACCCACCAGTGCCTCTGTTTCCTGATGATGTCCAAAGAGAGCCCTGTGCCCGTGGCAGTTGCTTTAACATTGGCTAATGAATCTCCTACATATGTGGTCTAGGTGCTTTTTAAACTGCTGCCTTTTCTCTGAGTCTTAGGGTGAGTTAGTCTGCATGTGAGCCCTTTAAGAGCAGACTTCTAGTACCCCACAGCCTTTTGGGTCTCCTGAACCTAAGTCCTACTGGTGTTCAAAGCTGGTGGTTTTCTGGGCTCATTTCTCCAGGTCCCAAGGGTTGGGTGTCTGTGTGGGGCACAGACTCCCTGTTCCTCAGGGAGAAGCGCTGTATTGTGAGATTCCTCCCATCCGTGGGTCACTGCGTCAGAGGTGGGGTTTTTTTTTTTTTTTTTTTTTTTTTTTTTGCTGTGCGCGGGCCTCTCACTGTTGTGGCCTCTCCCGTTGTGGAGCACAGGCTCCGGACGCACAAGCCCAGCGGGCATGGCTCACGGGCCCAGCCGCTCTGCGGCATGTGGGATCCTCCCAGACCGGGGCACGAACCCGTGTCCCCTGCATTGGCAGGCGGACTCTCAACCACTGCGCCACCAGGGAAGCCCCAGAGGTGGGGTTTTTGATGAGACTGCATCTCTGCCTCTCCTACGTGTCTCATTGTGGCCCTTTTATCCCTTGTTGTGGAGGAACACTTCTGCTAGTTTTCAGGTCTTTTTCAGAGGGAATTGATCCATATGTAGCAATATATTTGGTGTGTCCGTGGGAGGAGATGTGTTCAGGATCTTTCTACACTGCCATTTTGAATCACCTCCTGAATTGTAGTATAGTTTTAAAGAATGTTGTATAGAATTTATTTCTTCAAGGACATTTTAGGTGTTTGTCGCAATTAAATTGATCTGGTTTTCAGTTAATACATCAATGTAGTATTTGTAGTTTCTTTGAAAACATCTCTTATTTCGTTTATCTAGTTGTCTAATGCTAATACTTGACACCTACCCATACAATTTTTATTGCTAGTCAAAGTACTCTATTTAATTGTTTGAAATGAATCAGTCTCTTTAAAGACCCAAATACTTTTCTGTTCTTGATTCACATATACTCCTAAAAGGTTTACTCTACTGTATACCAGTTTTGTAAGTATTTTCAGTTATAGTCTAGACATTACTTTTTTTTAAGCTTCCTTGAGGGCATTATTCTAAGTGAAATAAGTCAGACAGAAAAAGATAAATACTGTATGATCTCACATGTGGAATCTTAAAACAAAACAAAACAAAACAAAAACAAAACTGGTTATTTATTCTTGAATAGAAACATATCAGCATTTATTGGGATGCCTGATTCAAGTCACAGATTTAGCTTGTGTAGTTCTTTATCTAATTTGAGTTAAATGACATTGATTTATTTTAACTTACTTTTCCCTTCGTTATCATGTTGCTTTTATTAAATTGCATTTCTATTCATTTATGGGTTTTCCTTTTAGTTTCTGTCTTTTGCTAGAAGCAGTAGGGAAGGGGACTGGGTGTGTAATGGCCTAAATAATTATTATCTCAAAGCTACTGTGGGTCTCTGTCCAGCCTACAAAATTGAAAATAATTTTCAAAGCAGAAACTGAATTTGATGACTAACTTCTGTACAATTATTTTTTCATGTGGAGGCTCGCCCTAAGAAAAGTAAAGAAAAAAAAAGATCAAAGTTAAGTGGGAAATGAAGTCATAATATGCATTTAAATGAATTGGTTACTCTTCAGCTTGTTTAGATAGTGAAAATGATTTCATATGTGTTAAAGGGTTTGGAGATAAAGATTAAAAAGTGAAATTTCATTGTGTAATAATTTACATGATAATCCTTTATGATATAATTTATTCAATGAATATAATTATGGATATTTCGCTATATCTGTTTTGAATACTTAGTATATATTCATATTGCTGCAAATGAAGACATAGCTACGAAAAGGAACATTAACTACCCTCAGGAAATTTTCAGCCCTTTAAAAGGTTTTA
This sequence comes from Phocoena sinus, assembly GCF_008692025.1. Lineage (NCBI taxonomy): Eukaryota > Metazoa > Chordata > Mammalia > Artiodactyla > Phocoenidae > Phocoena > Phocoena sinus. The sequence continues at coordinate 180,336,153 of NC_045763.1, read as the reverse complement.
TATTTTAGAGTTCTTATATTTTCTGGCTCTGGGCTAGTTGTTTTATATATGTTATTTCCTTCAATACATACTTAATGTTATTATTCCTACCTTACATATAAAGAAGCAGAAGTTCTCTCCTATTTGACCTCCACTTTGAGAACCTCAGAAAGTAATTTTTTTTATCCCTGATTAACTTGTTGTCTGCAGGAAGCCAGCACCTCCCTGCCACTCCCCAAATTCTAACTACACGTTCACCTTCTCTACTTGGAGGTCAAATAGGCATTGCAAACTTGCCATGTTCCAGTCGACTTTTGTGCTTTTCTACATCTCAGTGAATGGCAACCCCATCCTTCCCCAAACCCTGCTCAACCCATAGCCTCCTACATTGCGGTTGATAGCAACTTCATCCGAACAGTTGTTCAGGCCAAATGTTTTGGAGTCAGTAAGTCTTCACTTCTCTTTTTTCCTCACATTCTGCAGCATGTGCAAAATGCGCAGAAAGTTCCATCATTTCTACCTTCAAGATAGTTCAGCATACGATCACTTCTCAATGCTACCATCCTGGCCAAGCCATCTTCTCTCCTCTGGATCACTGCAGTACCCTTCCTAATTAGTCCTGCTAATTCTGCCTTTTCTCCCTTTTGGTTTATTCTTAGTGAAGCAGCCAGTATTCTTTTAAAGTATAAGTCAGATCTTGGCACAGCTGTGCTCTGAATGCCAAAGTACCTGCCATGGCTATAAGAACCCCCATTTTCCCTGCATCTCCCTCCTTGTTACTCAACCCCCCACCCACCCACTTTGCTCCAGTCACGTTGGCCTCTTCTCTGGTCCTGGGTCACACCAGACACCCTGCCAGCTCAGGGCCTTCATACCTGCTGTTCCCTCTGTCTGGAGTTTCATCAGGTAACTCTGGCACATTTCCTCAGATATTTACTCAAAATCAAATTTTTAGTGAAGCTCTACCCAAACATCCTGTTTAAAATTGTATTCACCTCACAAGACTCTCTTGAATACTCTTTTTTCCTTTCTTTTTACATTTTTCTCCATTGCCTTTATCTCTTTCACATAGGGTATGTCTGTTACTTGTTTATTTTGTTTTCTGTTTGTTCCATGTAGATTGCAATAGATATTTCACAAGGGCACAGATTGTTGTCTGAATCCAAAGAGCCTGGCACCATATGGCACTAGTAGTTATTAAACAAGTGAGTATTGATTGAGTAATGGGTGAGCATGAGTAAATGAAGATCCTTTGTTTACTTCACCTCACCAGCCTCTTAGTCTGGCCATGCTGACCTACTTGAAGCTACTTACCTATACTCTGCTCTCCACTGTCTCTGGGCCTTTGAACATTTGCTCCCAGTTCTTGGGCCCATGATTTCCACTCCTGTCCCTCCTCATTCACTCTTTTTCAATGTACCTCAGGACCTTTGGACCTTCAGAACCACAATTTATTGGATAAAACTTAATCTGACACTCTCACTTGACATCATGCCCTATAACCCAGTGCCACTCTGGGTTAGGAGTGGTTTCTGGGGATTCTGCGAGTGTCCCCCACATATTTCTGTCACCACAGTTAACATGTTGCCCTTGATTTCACTGTTTACTTCTCTCTTCTCTCTATACATTCACCAAGGTCAAGGGCCATGTTGTATTTGCCTTTGTAGCTTTCATACTTAGCATAGGACTTGGTGGGTCAGTGAATGTTGCTGAATTAATGGAATTATGCTCAATGGTTTTACTGATAATGTTGCACAATGATTGAAGACCACTGCCTAGAGATGTCAGTGAGTATTACATTTATTACATTTTCTGTCTATGTGTTATTAAAAATGGATCACATTTCAAACCCTTCCAGAAACCCTCCAGCATTGTTTTTAAAACTTGGTGATTTATAAATAAAATGTACTTTAGAGAGACCTGGGAATCATAAAATTAGGCATGATAGAATCCTTCTAAGAGTAAAAGGGCATTGGCAGGTGATAGAAAAATGAGATAATATTATTTGAAAACATTAAGAGGAACAAAGTTTCCCATAATTAACTTCTATGCCATATTAGTAAGAATATTCAACTGTAATTACAGAGGATATACACTTGAAAAATCAGATTACTGCAATGAAAAAATATAACAAAAAAACTCAGGGCTCTATTTTGAATACAATGTTCTGTTTGGTTCCCATTGTCAATGTAATATTGGTTAATGAAAAACAGCAGTGGCCCTTATGAGCACAGGCTCTATTTTAAAATAATCAGGCTAATTCAGCAAAGAGATTTATTTAATTAGAGCTTCTGACATAATAAAGCTGAAGGTATTTTGTGCCGCTTTGCTTTATTTTTAAGTCCCAGGAGTCAAAACTGATATGAAAATGTTGCAGGTGTGGACAAACTGAAGGATATGAAAAGAATTTTACTCTTAATGTATGAAATTGTGCAAATGACAAGCTCTCATGTACACCCAGTTTGTAGTAAATGATTTAAAGGCATTAGCAAAGGAAACACATCCAGCATGTAGTTCATGAATTTCATTGAGAGCTGAATCATCAGCATTGACTCATTGCCTGCTGGTGCTTATGGTGGCTCTTCAACGGGTCAAAACTCACGCATCCTTTCCCACTTTAAGAGTTGTTGAAGTGATTATTAATTTTCAACATCAAATGATAAAGACAAAAGTAAGAAGCATGTAAATGTGCTTATATTTTATGGTACTTGGATTTACATTTAAAATCAGTGCCTAATAGAGCAACAAGTGTGTTGAGATGACATTCCAATTTTAAAGGGTATTTCTTCTTTAGGGTAACAACTATTCAAAGAAGGAATATCATTTTCACAGTATTTTTAAATATCTGATGACCAATAAGATTGAATATCATAATGTAGGCCTTTTCTTCTCTCATATACATTGGTTATAGTATAGATTAAAGCATCTCCAAGTATTGTAACATGTAAACTCAAAAATTCAAAAGAATTTCTTTGTTTACTAGAGTCTAACGCTGGTGCTCTTAGTCAGTATACTTCTCCATATGGCGACACACACACTCTCTCACACACACACACACACACACACACACACACACACTATAACATGGTAAGTTCCATATTATATATGCAAGCCACTTTCATTCTGTGGCTATGTGCTGTCCTAAGACCCTAGAATCCTTCGCAGTCAGCTTTCAGAAAGATGAAGAGAGCATGGAGAAGGCACATACAGTTGTTAAAATTATTGGCCGACAAATGAGGAGCGTCACTCTTACTTGTATTTCATACTCAGATCTCATTTGAGAATCGGTCACATGTCATACCTTGACACAAAGCCTGAGAAATGTGGCCTTTTGATGAAGAGTCGCTTTTTGCACCCAGCTCTGTACCGTGGAAGGGGAGAATGAATGTTGATAGATGGAAAGCCACTTCTGCCTCAGCCCGTGTGTGTCAGATGGAAAGGCTCTTAACTTCCATTCTCTCCAAGGCTCAACATTTAGTTCTCTCGTCCACACCCTGACAGTTAGTGTAAAGTATACCTGAATTTTGAAAGGATTTGGCTATTGGAAAATGTTCCTAATATATTGTCAAGACTCTCCTGTGCTTCAGTATCCTGGTCATATGCTAAATTTTGTCTGTCTTTAAAAACGTGGACTTAGAACCACAGGTAGTACTCATTGCTTAGTGTTTGTTATGGTTAGGCGAGTGTCATAATTTTCCTCCCTGGTTTAGGATCTTACACTTTCTTTAATACAATACTAGCTTGCCTTCTGTGTTTGGAGCTCTGGCAACCCGAGTTCACCTTGAGCTGTGACCCACAAGTCTTTCATATGAATTCTGCCCCATGTGGTGACCCTGTTACTTTCGCATGTTTAGCAGGTGCTTGATTCTTCCGGTTAACATATTCACCGCCTGACCTCCACCTCTGTGGCCCAAGCAGTTCTGACATTTTCAGCAGCTCTTTTCTTACCTTTAGGAGAGGTATTTATTCACCATAAATAAGCACGCTGTGAAGAGTGGCTGGGGCTGCATATTATTAATTTTCCATATTTAACTTCATTATTTCCATTGTTTGATATGGTTCTTCCAGTTTTCATAATGATGCTTCAACATGATTTTATCTATAGGCCTACTTTAATTTAGAATAACTGAGTGATATAAATTTCATTTTTATGTTTGCTTTTGTTATTTTATTGTTATAATTTTAAAAAGTGAAATTTATTTTTATGACTTTATAAATGGTTCATGATTATTGCAATATAAATACATAGGGCAAGGAAAAGGAAGTAAAAGTTACCTAAAATCTCAATACCTAGAAATAAGTATTTTTAGTATTTTGACCACCCATCTTTTGTAAATTCTATCTATACACGTATACGTGTAACACACTCACACGGATACAATTATGACAATATTATCTACATCATTTTTATCAGTGAGTTTTCTCTCAGGGATGGTATTTTTGCTGTTGCTAATGATGAGGAGCCTACTTACTACTATTCTCTTTTTGTTGGTCTGGTAGACTCCAGTTACTTTCCTGCTCTAAATAATATTGCAATAAATATTTCTGTACAGGATTTCTTTCCTCCAAGTGCTTTTTTGTCAATGGGATTGAAGCCTCGTTTGGAATTAGTCTGTCTGCTAGTTTCAGTTTCAACTCTTGTTTGTTTTGATGGTTCTCTAGGACTGTGCAGATCAGATCCCACATTCTTTTTTCTTGATAAATTTATTTTATGCAGGAGAGTTTGGGCACTAGCTTTTTATTAAAATGTGTACATTTTCCTTCTATTCATTTATTCAGTTTAGTCCCTGGTAAATGGATGTAAAAGATGACTTTCCATTGGAGATCTTACTTTTTATCAAACTTTACATATTACAGTCTTGTAGAAACTTTTTTTAAGGATCATGAAACTTATTCCACATGGCACAGTCTTGTCCAAAAAAATCTTTTTTTCAAAGTCTTATTTAAATTTAAGTATATGGGGCTTCCCTGCTGGCGCAGTGGTTGAGAGTCTGCCTGCCGATGCAGGGGACACAGGTTCGTGCCCCGGTCCGGGAGGATCCCACGTACCAGAGAGCGGCTGGGCCCGTGAGCCATGGACGCTGGGCCTGCGCGTCCAGAGCCTGTGCTCCGCAACGGGAGAGGCCGCAGCAGTGAGAGGCCCGCGTACCACAAAAAAAAAAAAAAAAAAAAAATTTAAGTATATGATCTTTCAAGACCTATTAAAACAATGTCAGATCAAAGAAAAGGCCGTTAGTTTGATAACTAGCTTTTAGTAAATCTATGCTAATTACCAATCTCTTTTTGAAAATGTTCTCAAACATCTTATTTGCAATTTATTTTATGATTTTACAGAGATTGCTATCTCCTTAATTATTTCATAGTTTTTGTAGAATACATTTCTATCTGCAAAAAAACATGGATTATCCCTCTTTGCTCCTGCATACTGTATTTTGGCCTGATTTCTCAAATGTTACTGAGAACGTATGTGAGATGTGTTCTGGAAATGACAGTGTTGCTGAGTTCATCACTCACAATTTGCTTTTACTGGCACCATCCATTTGTTTGTATTGAATGCCTAGCCTACTATAGGCACGTACTTGGGAAGACATTAGGACCACAATGGTGGGTGAAATAGACATACTACTTCATCCTGTGGAACTTGCAGTTTAGTGAGGTGCCAACTATTCAAGAAATACATTTACAAACAAATACAAGGTTACAACCTAGATGAGTGGCAGGGGAGGTATGGTGAGTGACATGGCTACACATGGAGATTCATTGGCTACGTTGATCAAGGGGAAGCCTTCAGGAAGGTTTCCCTGAGAGAGGGTTGAGCTGAGAGCTCTCGGATAAGGGAAAAACATGTGAAAAGGGCTGTGATAGGAAGGACCATGTCACAGTTGACAAAGTCTCAGAATGCCAGGTCAAGGGTTTTGGTCCTTATCTTGACAAAAGTGAAGTGTCAGTACACAGTGGAGGGACTTCCCTGGTGGTCCAGTGGTTAAGAATCTGCCTTCCAATGCAGGGGATGTGGGTTCAATCCTGCATGCTGCAACTAAGACCCAAAGCAGCCAAAAACAAATACATAACTATTTTTTTTTCATAACTATTTTTTAAAAAAAGGAAATGCTTTAAAAAAATACACAGTGGAGTGATGTGATGATGTGCATTTAGAAAGAATCTCTGTAGTTGTAATTTGGAGAAAAACTGTAGAAGGCAAAAGGAGGTTTAGGGTTCCAGTTGCAGGCTTTTGCAAGAGTCCAGTTGCAAAAAATGATTAATTTAGGTTAAGGTGGCTGTGGTAGTGGAGATGAAGAGAGGTAGGTACATTCTACAGATATTTGGTGGGAAGAATTGAAAAGGTTTGGTGACTCATGTATTAAGTATTTACAAATAGAGGAGAGGAAAGCATCTAAGACGATGCCTAAGTCTTCCGCTAACCAAACACAATGGAATTTGGTTCCATTTACTGAGATGCGAAAACCTGAGAGGACCTGTTTTGGTGAGAAAGGTCACAGGTTTGTTTTGGAGCAACTGAAGATGTTAATCACCCAGGTAGATGTTACATTCTAGAATCACAAAGAGTACTTTAGTCTAATATGCTTGGTAATTTCTTTGAATAGTTTTCTAAAGTTTGCAATTCTCTTTAAAACAAGAATTTTAAAGAGTTTCTTGCCCTTTATTTTTGTTTAACATATTATGAAAAAGAAAATGATTCAAAGATTTAAAAATACACAGTCTTTTATGGGATTCCTCGAATACTTCCTAACTCTAGTGAGTAGGCTTTGTTCTGCTTTGTATGGTTTTTATTTGCATATTTTGGGCAGTGTAATACAGCTATTTTCATCTTTTCCTAAGTAGAGTGTATTGCTGTGAATGACTAGTATTTGAATCAACTGTACACCAAATGATGTAGGTAAGGGTGAGGTATAAACAGTGAGAAATTATAACTAGTAGGACATTAGAATGTATGGTGTTCTTTGCAGACTATAAACAATTTTTAACGTCAGAGATAATAGGATTTTTAAGAGACATTTAAGGACAATTACTCCTTGTCCTGCATAATGTTTTTGTTTTTTGTTTTTTTTTTTTTTGCGGTATGCGGGCCTCTCACTGTCGTGGCCTCTCCCGTTGCGGAGCACAGGCTCCTGACGCGCAGGCTCAGCGGCCATGGCTCACGGGCCCAGCCGCTCCGCGGCATGTGGGATCTTCCCGGACAGGGGCACGAACCCGTGTACCCTGCATCGGCAGGCGGACCCTCAACCACTGCGCCACCAGGGAAGCCCCTGCATAATGTTTTATGTTAACCTCAGTCACAGGTTTTTGGGTGATATATTAAATATTTTATAAAGATTCAAATCTGAATATAAATGTGCTCTGCAATCTGAGTCACTGACTTTCTTCTGATTATTTCAACTGTTGAATGTGTGTTGCCGATATATTGTGTTAAAAATAACAAAGTCCTAGAGTTTATGGAAGAGCCTTAAGTAGCTTTTCAATGGAGAGTTGATTAGCAGGTGGTTTGAGTTTTTCTACCCTGGCCATCCTCACTCCTTAAATAAGGGCCCATTGTCTTTTCTTACATGATTAACATGAGACGGAAAACAAAATTAAAAAGGGTTTTTTTTTCCTGGAACAGAGACGAGTATTACCAAAAAGAAAATTGAAGCAATGTAAGATTTTTTTTCTAATTTTAGTTATGGTATTTTATTGTTTTTTTATGGTAACAACATTTAAATATTTCCAACTTTAGTGAAAATGTGAAAATGAATGCTTTTTTCATTAAAAAAAACTAATGTCTTATTATTCTTTTCATAGGTCTCATATCTTTTGGGTGAACAGAAGTCTACCTTTATGGGGCTTACAGGTTATGTACAATTTTGTTGTATTCCTATATTTCTGGATTTATTTATATTTTACTGAGCAATACTACCAGGGAGAAAAGTTTTGACATTAAAAATGAGTTTTCGTTTATTGTTTAATTAATCTTGATGCACATCTTAAAATTTTTATTCCTTTCTTCATGTCTACGTGAGCCCTCCATTCTACCTTTTGAGAATTTCCTCATGATCAGGTTTAGACTTCAGAAAGCTTTTGAGGATCTGAAGGAAACTAAAGTAAACCCAACCTTGTTTGAAGGCACAACAAGTTCCCCAAACTACTTTAGGCATTCCTAAAGTCTTAGGTTATATCATCTTTGAAAAATTAATCAAAAGCCCATAACCATGTTTGCATTTTTTACCTTATGTGCTCAATGTTGGGAACATGGTAGAATCTCAATAAATAATTGTTAAATGAATAAACAAATGAACAAACAGTTCATATTACCAATAGGAAGAGCTTGGTCCCTAAGCAGATAATTTTGTAAATAAAACAAAAAGTGTGCCCTGGCATAAAAGGAGTCTTGAAGAAGGAGTAAGGGAACCTGTGGAGCACAGTGTGTCTGAAGTACATTGTTGTGGTGTTCCCTGGAGTCCTCTGGATCTATCTTTGTTCCTTTTTTTGTTGAATTTCATGCCAGGCAAACTTTTTACAACTTCCCATCTCCTCTACTCGTGTCTCTGCAGATACTTTTTAGTTTCTATTGTTTTTCAAAAGCAAAAATCATTCAAAGAAGAGAGTCTCTAAGATTAAAAACAGTTGAGTCTGGAAGAAATGGAAGGACTCAAGTCTCACTGTGTATAAACAACCTTTAAAATACTTTAAAATCAAATGTTTGGGTTGTCTTTTAAAGTCAGGTTGACTGTGAGGTCTGTACATTTTATATGTGACAATGAATTATTTTAATTATGTATGCATTGTGATTATAACTATGAATCAAGTCTTTACTATGTCTGCATATTTTGTATTTTATTGAAGTCAAGTTGTGTTTTATGTTTTTTTTTTTACTGACTTTCATTTCAGTGCCGTACACACTTGTAAAGTAAGTTAATATTTTTATGAATAGTTATATATGACCTTGAAATATATTTTGATCTGTTCAAATTGCTTTTTATCTGATAGTGATATTCTAAAATAATAAAAACACTCATTTTCACATAGGATTTTGGGCAATTCATGCTAAAAGTGGTCTCAAGATCATCTAACAATGTGTACCTCTAGAAAAAGTAAGAGATTATGATTTAGAGAATTTGTGGAGAAAATTGAAAAAGTGAAAAATTTCTATTTTACTATCTGTCTACTGTATGTACTTCTGGACTTATTTTACTTAGATTGTCATGCATTCATATGTTTTAAAATTCTCCTTATATTTTACCTAAATCAAAGTTTTCATTCCAACAGGAGTCAGAATCTAAAACTCTATGGTATCTGCCTTTCTAATGCAGATTGACTGTACTCTCACAAATCTATGAACAAATATATTTGTTACCTCAGTTATTTCATGTTGATGCTTGCTTATTTTGATTATATTCCTGTCCCCTGAAGTGCTTAGGGTCTGTAACACAAAATAATTTGGATGTCTTTACTGGTTACTTTTTCTGTTGCAATCATAGCTCTTTGGTAGCTGAGCAGAGGAAACTGTATAAAGAGTAGAGAATAGAGAGAAAAGTGGAAGCTTGTCTAGGGGGCTGCAGGATGCCCATGTCCAGCAGCAGAAGGGGAATTGGCTGTGAAGTCCATTCAAATAAAATCTGAAACTATCTTGAAGTGCTGACATGGACTATTTTGTTTAGTGTTTGAGGATGTTTCATTTTGTTTGAAGTGGGTGATAGGATGGAAAGTATCCTTTAACTCCAAGCTTGTATTCTTTTATTTTCTGAAGGGAACTGCCATTTTTGGTGGGTGTACTGAGATGGTGGTGGTGTGGCTGGGGGAGAGCATTATTTGTGATGGGACAGTTGTGTGTGATTGTGTGTATTAAGAATACACACACAAACAAAACCTATTCTTTACGTATGGTGAAGATTCCAGCCATCTGACTGTTCCAATCCCACATTTACATTTGTGGTAATAAACTTAAAAAGATTTAGTGAGGAGTATTAGAAATTATAAAAACTAAGCTGTAGTGCCTGGGACAGCCTGCTGCCTACCACCTCTATGTAGAAATTAAAGTGCCACATAGCACCTCCTATATCATATATATATATATATATATACATATCATATATGATATATATATAAGTATATATGCATATACACACATATATGCACATATTTATAAAGTTAAAAGTATTGTAATCAGAATATATATTTTGATTTTGTTGGATTTTCTCATTAAGGTATAATTTATATTTTAGGTTTCAGTGGCATTGATAAGTCTCTTTGAAACAATACTACTTGGTTATCTCAGTTATAAGGTAAGTTATTTTAATTAGAAGTTTTCTGCTGGTAGAACACATTACTAGCGTTGACCCAGTATTCCTCTATTTATAATTCATACTCTGGGGATAAAGCAAGCTCTTCTGAAACCCCTTTAACTGTTTTGAACCTCTCCAGTATGTGATAAAAAGCTGTGGTAACACAGTAATGTTTTCCTCGGTGGCTTAAACATACTTCGCTAATTCCCATGGGCTAATTTACCCATTACGTACATGCTCATATGAGACAAGCAGATGGAATGGTTTGGCTTTTTATTGTTCTCCATCTCTTTTCCTGATCTGTACAGGAAACACTGAGGGAGAAAAACATGTCTGTTAGGAATTATTTTAATGAATTCCCTTCAGTTTTGGCGAAGGTTTGCTTGGCTAACCCAATTTAACAAATGTTTATTAAGTTCTTATTTGATGAAGAGCACCACACTGTGCATTGTTTTTTTCTCAATGAATTTACAATCTAGAAAGTGGGGTGGGCAGGAGAAAATTATATAGACAATAATAATACAAGGCTGAATAATAGGTACTTCCTGTGAGGTGCAAATAAAGTCCTGTGGGGCTTCGTAGAGAGAGGCGAAAAGACTGATTTAAGCAGAATCCTTGAATCAGTAACTTCACTAAAGAAAGATGAAAAGGCAGAACATCAGGGATTTATAGAATTAGCAAAGGCATAAAAGAAGGAATGTGCATATAAAATTGGAAGAATGAATAAGTACTTAGGTTTGGGCAGAGTATGGCATATGTAGGAAAATATTGGTGGAAAAAGATGGGACAATATAGTGAGGGCCTTGTACGGCAACTTACAGTGGGAAGTTGATGCAGGATGTTGAACGCGAGAGTTCTATAATTGTAACTAAGTTTTAGGAGTATTAGTTCAGAACATCTGTGCAGCACAGGTCAAAGAGACATGACACTGAAAACTACATGCTCAGTTAAGATGCATTTGCAGTATGAAAGGAAAACTTCGAGTGAAGCTTTGGCTGGGTGAAAGGAATACATTCAATGCAAGATAAGTCATGAAGGTAGAAACTAAAGAAATCATCAACTGATTAGTTGAAATAGATGAGGAGAAGAAAATGTCAAAAATCATTTTAAGATTTCCTAAATCCAAATGACTGGGAACAAGGCAGTAAAACCAAGAAAAGTTACATCAAGAAAAAAATCAGACTGGGGTCGAGATAGGTGGAATGATGGAAATGGTTTTGGAAATGATGAATCTGAGGTATTTTTGGACAAATAGCTGTGACATGCAGGCAATTGAAAAGGAGGATCTGGGACTTGCAGGAGAGATTTATTAAGAATTGACAGTCATTTCCATAGAGATGATGAAGGAAGCATGCAAGTCCATTAAGGATGGGATAGTAGCCAATGGAGAAGAGAAGGCCCACGTTAATGAAGATGCTTATAGTGTGTCCATAGGAAGAACCGAGCAATGAGGACAGACAGAGGGATAGGTGAGAAGCGTGGAAAGTCATCAGAATGGTTGTCATAGTCATCACGGATTTCCAGTTCGCAGGTTCTGCATGTACGACGTCAACAAGTGCACTCAAGGTTCTGTTTTGGGGGAATTCTTATCTACCATATAAATTTCCTTCTCACTTCATAACATAAGGTTTTGAAGATAACATTCCCTAGACTACTTTTTAATCCAAAATTTAGGGCAAGAAGTCTTTACAAACTCTTTCACCTTTTCCGCTGGCTTCCTTTTTAAAACTCTCATTAACTCCGCCTAAAGAACATAAGGCCAGTGTCTAATAAGGTGAGATTGATGAATTAGAAAGTGTAGAAAGAAAAGAGTGAGTGCCTTCCAAAAATAATACAGATGGATTGATTTAATATTTATGAGAAAAATAGGATGTTAGAAATGTCTAGGGAAGAAAAGTGTTAAATGAAAGCATGGGAACCTTGGAAAGTTTAGTAAGAAGCTTGAGAAAGGCTTTTGGGTTTACAATTTGGGAGATCATTTGTTATTCACCCTTAAGAGCCCAATTTCAATGGAATACAGTTGAGAGTAAAATTGTCAAATGAAGAATGTTGATTGACTGGTACAGGAGCTCCCTAGAGGCAATATAATGAGGTGGAAGATTGCCTCACGATGATAAAAATATGCATCTTTTAAAGAGAGCAAGTAGAGGGGACAGGAAAAAATGATGGATGAAGCAAGGTTTATAAAAAGTAAGAATAAGCTAGAACAGGAAGTTGAGGACTACTAAGTAGCTTTGGATACATTCTGTTCTTTTCTGAGAGCACAGGAGATGGAAAATGGTGCCTGAAAGAATATTTTGAAGTTAGAGGAGGAAGCTGAAAGATCTTGCACATAGCTGGTCACTTAATCCTAAATTACTTAGAAAATACTAGCGTAGTGATGGACACTATAGAATAAGATGTTGAGGAGGGATCTTTTAATGGCTTATTAGTATATCTTCTTGTCAGAATAGGTGCTCTATAAATATGTACTGATTGACAAATCTGGATTTTGGATACCTAGAAGAATAAAATAAAAATCAAGTAAATTAACATCCAAGATGTTATCTTCTAAGGTCTTTAGTATTCAAGTATGTGATAAATGTTGAATATGATACGCAAAAAGTGACATACTAAAAAATTAGGCATGTGGGTGTTTTTTTGTAATTTAATGAAATCTCTTCCGCTAGTACAAGAGTATGTACAAATGCATAAACTGGCCAAAATATTAATCTGCATTGGTGAATGTATGTGCTCCAAATTCAAACTAAAAAGGAATATGAAATTAACTTTGGTGCTTTGCTAATAGCAGTCATTTAAAAAGCACGAGGGCTTCCCTGGTGGCGCTGTGGTTGAGAGTCCGCCTGCCGGTGCAGGGGACACGGGTTCATGCCCCGGTCTGGGAGGATCCCGCATGCCGTGGAGCGGCTGGGCCCGTGAGCCATGGCCGCTGAGCCTGCGTGTCCGGAGCCGGTGCTCCGCAACGGGAGAGGCCACAACTGTGAGAGGCCCGCATACCGCAAAAAAAAAAAAAAAAAAAAAAAAATAAAAAGCACGAAGAGATTCAAGATGGAATTATAATTTTCCATTGTAATTATGTGGTGCTGACATTTGTAATCAATTAATTCCTGCCATTTATAAAATGAGAGCAAAGACCTAGCAGGTAGAGCTAGATGACATATAATATTTTCATTCTGACCTTCATAAACATTAATGTCTAGATGGAGGAGAGGTTCATGGTGAGAGTCCTGTGTGTTACAGCACAAAAGATAAAAAGGAGTTATGTGACATTGGAAGGACAGGTTGCTGTTAATTACCTTCTTTTCCTTTCATATATTCAGTCAAATTCATGAACTCTTCTGACCCTTTCAATAAACTGTTGGATACATTTTTTGGAATGAAAAAATTAAATAATTGATAACTATTTATGGCATATATATAATGCAAATCCATACAGCAGAACTTCAAATGAGGTCCTTCTCTCAAAGTAGACTTTTAAGAAAAATTATAGATAGGTATGCAGAAATGGATATTGCATTAGTAATGAAATCCATTTCTAATATTGCTCTTTGATATTTCTAGTTCTGAAATATCAATAGCAAATCAACATACAATTTTCTCATATTTGTTTACATCTGCATATATATATACAGATAATGTATATATTTACATACACAACATATATGTATATATGTGATATTTTTAAATGAATTTAATACTTTATTTGTAAGTACTTCATAGTTCTTAAAATTAGACTTTCTGAAATAAGCATGACTTAATCCTTAACAATTAAAAAAGTTTAAACTATCATGGAGACTATAGTTTTTTTTAAATCAAAAGACTAATGAGTAAAAGCAAAATGAGCAAAAACTCTTAAAAGTGTATGTTGAGGTTAGCAGATAATAACTTACAAATCCGTTACATCCACTTATTTTGTCCTCTGTCATACAGAATTGCAGGTCTGAAGTTAAATCATCATTCAATTCATGTTTATTTGTCGCTGTTTGTCAAAATAGTCGCAGGGATTGCCCAACAGGGAAGTTCTTATTCTTCTGTCAGATAGATACCCTATATGTCTTTATCAGCTGCTTTCAAAATAGAACTCTATTTATACACATACATTCATTAACTCAAAAGGAAACAAAAACACACCCTGGCATAATTTCCAAATCTCTGAAAACAAAAGTTCAGCACACCTAGAAGGCTTTGGTTAAATCTACAATTCTTTTTTCTATACAGTAATCGCTTTATGAAAAAGCAACAGTTTTGAAATGTTAACATCATGATGGGCTTATTTCTGGAAAGAACAAAGGATTTGGACTAGGACGCCTAGTTCCTGGTGATTCTGCTTACCATGCCATGGAAATGGTAAATCTAAATGTTGTTGAGTTTACATTCAGAAATACAAAAGACTGCCATAGGGTTACTCCATAATTTAAACTCACTGAAGGAAAGTAAGTTATTAGTCTTTTTGGTTAAATATTTTAAATATAGGTATTCTTAATATTATAGAAGAAAATGCTTTTTAAAAGTCCCATGTTCCATCCTGGGCTAACAACTAAATTACCATAAATCTTATAATTTTTAAAGTGCTTTTTAGAGTTACCTAGATAATAGTTCCACACTTGCACTTTCTTTTATGATAAAAATAAAAGCCTGGTACATCTTAGAAAATCACCTGTTGTCCTGCATTTTTATTGGTTAAGGAAGGTTACATCCATACCAAATGTTGTAGAATGGTTAGATTAGGTTTTATTTTTATTTTACTGAATTCTGTCAATAAGGAGAGGAACACAGAGAGCTCTACACGCTTAGAACAGAAAAACCTACTTTTTAGAAACTTTTTTTTCTTTAGGTTACCATTTGGAAGGAGACTAATGCCTTTCATCTCATTCAGGAAAATAAGATTAAGTGAAACAGGTATTTAACTTAACTTTGAAAGGCATGTGCCTGCCTTTTGGATCTTATTTCATGCTTCTCTAGGTAGCCGCATTCTCCAGATTTAGGCTTTCTTTTTCCACCATAATTACTTTTATCATGTGGATTTATATGATGCAGGCCCATGGGGACTCTCTAATAGCCAATGCAACTTTTGGATAATTTTTCTATCTATTTTTCATCAGCTTATCTTAGGGGAGATAATTTATGAATGTTCAGAAGACAACCTGAGATCTTAGAATTAAACCTAATGAATATAATCGAAAAGTTATTCGCTTATTTTTAGCAATGAGTACGTTGCCTCCCTGTATAATTTTATATTGTGAAAATTAGTCCTCAGGGGGAAATTCCTTATTTGCTACAAATACACACACATTAGCTATGAATCCACAGGAGCGTGTTTGACATAATGCCGTTCTAGTTTTTATTGAGGAGCTTCAGGCTGTCAAGGACTGTGCTAGGAACAGAGCAAAGAATCCCGAACTAAACAGATGCTCTCACCTGGACCTCATGACATTAAAATCAAGTGTTGATTAAATATATAAAAACAAACAAAAAAAGGAATGAGAAGGATGTTGATGAAGATAGAAAAACCTAGTGTGGGAATCTGATCTTGTCTGGTGTGTGTGCAGTGAGGGGGCAAGGAAAGCCTCAAAACACTCAAAAGATTTTGACTTAAGAGCTGAAAGATGTGTGTGAATTAACTAGACAAAGGGAAATTGGAAAGGAAGGTGGAGATTTTCCAAGTCTCTTAAAAAGCACGTGCCAAGGCCCTGGGATATATGAGGAGTGGAAGGTCTTAGGAAAGAATGATCTTTAAAATTCGGGGGGAGAGGACAAGGAGAGCTAAACGATATGTTGCCTTTTGTAGGTTGTAATAGAATCTGTGTTTCGCTGTGCAAGTGTCTGAATTGTTCAAGAGTTACAAAGTGAGTGGGGGTGGCGTGGGGTGAGGGGTAGGGATTGGCACATGAGATGTGCCTTAGAAACGTATTCCTGGTAACATTGTGGGAGGTGAATGGGAATGGGGCAAGAAGGAAGGGGAGGAGACCGGTTAGGAGGCTGGAGTGGGATTAGCATTAGAATGAGAACCGGAGGACTCAAGGTCCATATATGAATCAGGAAGTCTTATTGTCGAATTATTCTTGTTTAGCATGTGAAAGGAAGGTGTAAAGAGTTTCTCCAGAACTTTTGGTTTCTGTTACTGGAGAACCAGTCAGGGCAAACATCATAAATTTTACTTTTAGGTAGTCTATTTTATTGGCATAGAGTTGCTTGTTAGTCTCTTATGATCCTTTGTATTTCTGTGGTGTCTGTTGTAACTTCTCTTTTTTCATTTCTAATTTTATTGATTTGAATCCTCTCCCTTTTTTTCTTGATGAGTCTGAGTCATCAAGATGAGTCATCTCTATTTCATTTATTTCGATTTTTATAATTTCTTTCCTTCTACTATCTTTGGGTTTTGTTTGTTCTTCTTTCTCTAGTTGCTTTAGGTATAAGGATAGGTCGTTTATTTGAGATTTTTCTTGTTTCTTGAGGTAGGATTGTATTGCTGTAAACTTCCCTCTTAGAAATGCTTTTTCTGCATCCCATAGGTTTCGGATTGTCTTGTTTTCATTGTCGTTTAAATTTTACTTTTAGACATATTACCCACAGGGTGCCTTTGAGGCATCTGTGTGAAGCAGTGGATTAGGCAGTGGAGATCTGAAAGAGATTCTCAGATAGAATATTGATCTGAGCTAGAGATATAACATTGGTTTATTATTGACGATATGTTGAAGTTGACACAGAGATGAGATTACCTAAGATGGGTATATAGCCAAGTATTCTTGAAATGCTTTCTTCCAGAAAACCTGTTGAGCTTTGTGGCCATAAGTTTAACAACTTATTTATAATTGCACCAGGAAGGCTTTAAACACTAATATTCTTTCAGGGGTTTCCACTTGGATCCCATAGAAAGAAATATAAATGTTTAAGGTCAAAAATTAATTATACCAAGAAGGGAAGAATATGTATAAGATATTTGAAAGTTTCATCTATTCATTAACATGCTTATTGAGTCCAAATGTCATATAAACAAATAAGTTTTATAAAATGTTACAAAGATATATCCAGGTAGTTAGTGGTGAAGGTATGGGGACTGAGACATTCCAAGCAGAGGGACAAGTATGTGAGCAAAGTTGTAAAAGTATGAAACAGTGTAGTGTGTTCAGAGAACTGCATCAAAATCAGTTTTACATGTGATGAATCTGTAGCTGAATTCAAGGTGGGCTAGGAATGTAGTAGGTACAAACCAAACCAGTAGCCAGAGTCCAAGTTATGAAACTTCATATGATGTAATGAGGAGTTTGGATGTTAATATGATGGCAATGGAAATTTGGAACTTTAGAAATAATTCCCTGGCTTTAATATGGAAGGTAAATCAGAAGTGAACCCAACCAAGTCACATACCAGTCATGAGACTCTTTTACTGGTTTGAGAAAAAAATCACAAAAATCAAATTGGTGTGTTATAAATGGAAATGAAGAGGGACATTAGAGATAGAAAGGCTTTTGGTTTACTATGAGCTAAACTTTCCAGTGTGCCACAGCTAAGAAAACGAACTAATCTTGCTGTGTATTCGTAGAAAGATCCTGCCGTATGACCAGTGGTAACTGTACTCATACCCCTCCCCACTCCACCCTGCCGTCTTCTTCTGGTCACATCGGTCTCTTTTCCTGTGCAGAATCATTGACATCAAGGAACAATGTACAATGACAAGTAAAAACACAGTAGGGAGAGAGTAAGCCAAGTGTTAAGCATTCTGGAATCAGAGTCATGTAAAAAACTGATGAAAGAAATGGTAATGTTAACCTGCACAGTAAAAAATAGGAGCTTCACCTAATTAAAATCAATTATAAATGGTCTGTTGAATAGGTAGGCCTGACTCAGTGCAAGTAGGAAAAGGCTTTAGTTTTCTTGCATTTCTCCTTCAAATCCAGTCATTGTCCTTATGAGCCATGCTCATCAGATGAAGTCTTGGGCAGGTATCTTAGCTTTTTTAGACTTTTCAATCGCAATGCAAATCTCAGTTTAGTACTTAAGAAATTATGATCAGTATGTAAAAATTTAAAATTCTTATCCAGTTTTAGCTTTTTCTTGGCCTGGAACCACATGGGGCAGGGGATCATCTTGGGGGCTATCTCCTCTTTTCCCCTCCTCCCTTATTTGACACCAGCTGATTTTGGTCCCTCAGGGCTGAGGAGGCATGGGGAGAAGTGAGGTCAGCTTCTGGGACGAAGTTGCCTTACTGGCACAAGAACAGTCTGCGGTTGGGTTGCTCTGATGGCAGGTCCAAACGGGGCTTTTGTGGTTCTCCTGAGGCCTTTGGCCAAAGCTCCTTGATGCCTCAAGTCTCAGGCTGGCCACTAGGGCTCTGACCCAGGCCCTGGGGTCCTGAGGGCCACCATCTCTCACGGTTCCATGTCCCCTTAGGAACACAGCCCTCCTGAGTGTGAACTTAGAATGGCCATAAGTTTCATTCTTTAGGGTCTATATCTCATCCGCAGAAAATAAGTACCTCTTAGGATTGGGATAAGTGTGGCCTGTTCTCATCTCAACCCTCTTTGTCTTTGCTCTGCTGTTTTTTGATGATGTTTTAAGCATTCGCCAAATGCAGCCCCCATATCTGAGCACAGCTGTCTGGGCCGTTCACCCGAGCTCTCCTCACTGAGCTGGATGTGGTGAGGGAAGTAACACAGCACCCTTGTATCTCTACACAGAGGAGGTCTCATTGCTTCTGTTTCTTCCACCTGCTCCCTCCTCCACTCTTTATACAGCTTGCAGACGGGTGATGAACGAATGATGATAAAACCTCTTTAGCACACAGACGATTGCTGATCTAGAACTTGCCTTGTGAAGTGGAGGTGTTTTATATCATTGTAATGTTTAAAGGCTTTGGGACCTCAAGAAAAATAAAGAATCCCAATATTATAGCCAGTGTCACAAAATAATTAGACATTACAGGGAGTCAGATTTCAAATTGCCTTACTAATGGGTAGTTCTTGTTTTCATAGACGAATAAACTGCTTTAGGAAGTTCTGAGTCCTTTTTTGCTAGACACCGTTCAAGAAAGTTTCAGGAATGACCTGTTAGTCAGTGCAGTTGCCCAGAGCTGCACAATTAGAAGGGCCTGTGCTTGTTTTAATGCTCTGATGTCACCTTCTTGAAGTTATTCATAATTTGTTAATAAGAGGCCCTGCTAAGAGGCCCTGCATTTTCATTTTGCCCTTAGCCCCACAAATTAGGTAGCCAGGCCTGATTAACATTGTTGCACTATGTGGGTTGGAAAATTAGAATCCAGAAGATTGAGAAAATCCTCCCTTTAAATTTTATTAATCTAAAAACAATGTTAATTCCAAGGAACATTGTTATATGTTTGTGAACTATTTGATATGCTTTAAAGTTTGTGAATGTAATTATTATAGTAAAAAAATTAAGATTGAGTCGCTTTTTCATTGATTCTGTAAGGTTTTTTAATGTGTTTTATTTTTACTAGTAACTTTTCTTCCATGAAATATGATATGATTAAAATGTGTTATATGCAATATTCAAGGATTACTACAAACATTTGCTTTACTTCTTACACTGACTACAAAATTGAGAGGGCACAATTACATTCAGCAAAATAATCTCTAAAAGTCATTGCTACATTTCTAAATAATGATTTGGTATTCTATTAATATAAGCATCCTTATTGCTAGAGAAATTCTGATGCTGTCTTTTTCCCCCTTTAATGGGATTCAGTTATAATTGACTTTCATTTTTACTCATTCTTTCTTGGAAGGGAAACATCTGGGAACAGATTTTACGAATACCCTTCATCTTGGAAGTAATTAATGCGGTTCCCTTCATTATCTCAGTAAGTCCGAAAAGAGTCTTTAAAAGAAATAAGTTTTTTATTAGACATAAAGTCTTTAAATCTAAATAGTAATAGATAACATATTAGCTCAGATGAATTAATTTAGACTTTGTTATTGTTTTAAATCATGGTATTAAAAACGAAATAGTAAAATCAGTTGGGTAACTGGATTGTGAAATTAAGTGAAAATTAATGAGATTTAGTACAATTGCAAGATGAAATGCTTTTAGAAATATATACTCTAGAGGTGCCATTTTAACAAGTGTCAATATTTTCTAAACAGACCAGGAATGAATCATTCCATTTCTTGTGTATATTGTGGAATTAAAAAAAAATAGAAACCAAGTAAAACCAAGTATTTATAAAAGTTTCTTATGCTAAGAATATGTTTATCTCGAGCTTAACCACAGGATTTCCTAAGTCCAGTTCTCTTTTTACTAAGAAAGTTGCCGTCAGCCAGACAACTAGTAATTTGCTTCTTTATCAAAGTCTGTGGAGGACCAATTCCACAGTGATCCTGTTTTAACTACAAAGTATGTAACTAGCACCTTCCCTTTGCAAAATTAGGTCTTAATCTCTATTTGATAAAGTTACAGTAATATCTGTTGGTAATATGCTTTCTAAACTTTGTTTGTTTGAATTTTATTTGGAAAATTATGAAAAGAAGTCAATATGATCTGAAGCTGTTGCTCAGTTCTGACAATTATTTTAATTTGAGTGATTTATCTAGAGGAGCAACTGGCCCCAGATTGAATGACTGGCTAAATTAAACATAATTCCAATGGAGTACAGTTCCCCAATGTCACTAAGAATGTTTGCATCTGCAGAGACTAAGTGGTAATGCTATGAAAAACTAAAGCTCTGTCTCCTTGCATCTACTTTTTACTTTCAGCTGCAGGAAAGAAAGAGGTGATGTCTATTATAAACTGTCACACTAAAAGATTTAGTGATCGAATTAGCACAGTTATAGCTGACATCCAGTGAGGGCTGATTATTTTCATTCTGCTTCTACAATAATTTTCCAAAGAATTTTTCCTTAAGTAAGACTTAGAGAATGAATGAAAAGATCCTGTCTGCTCCTTGCATTTCAATAGTCATATGAGTTTAAAGTATTTGCCACATGTTTTAGATCATTCTATTGTTTTTCATAACTTATTTCTGTTTCACATTTCTTCTCAATCATATCGATTTCTTGCTCTGAGATAAAAGTTTAGTTTTGATTTGTTTTCCAGATATTCTGGCCTTCCTTAAGAAATCTATTTGTCCCAGTCTTTCTAAACTGTTGGCTTGCCAAACATGCCTTGGAAAATATGATTGTAAGTATAAAAGACAAGTGTAAAGACAAAAATATTTTTCAACACTCCATTATTTCTTACCTCATTAAAGTGATGTGTTGCATAAATGTCTAAGCTAATAGATCCCAAGTCGGCTTATACCCTAAGGAGAATGAAAAGTCATAAAATGCCCATATTGCCAAGTCCCTTCCTTCATAAGGCCCTACGAGCTGGTAAACAGAAATAGTTCAGATATTCCAAATATCACCAAACCAAAGCTAACTGCTGTTCGGACTGGTCCAACTAGTTAGCCAATTTCCTGAAGACAAACAGCCTTCCCTTCTAAGGCAATCTCTTGATGTATAACGGGACCCCTGGTTTTAAGGCTTCAGGAGGTAACATTGTCAAACTGTTCTTAACTGTAGGTAGTCTCACAGTCCGTAAATATCTATGGGCTTTTGTAAGACCCTATATTGGAGCCAGAAGGCCCTCATGTAAAGTCACCTTTTTAGGCCAGGTTGGGTTGGTAGTAGGATATTAGGAGGGAGAAAGGGAAGCAGGAAAGAAGAGATGCAGAACTCAGAGATGTGCCACAGTTGCGTTTTGCCCAAGGCTGACCCTGTTCAGAGGACTGTTTTATTATTATGACCAAAATCTCTTTGCTATAATAGACTTGGACACTTATGAGTGAGCTTGCTGCTTGGTCATTTATTCTACAGGTGTTAATAGGAGTCCACTCTATGTTAAGTGCTGTGATAAGATAAGCAAATGATTCAGCTTCTTTGCTAATGTCTTCATCTTCACAAGAGAATAAAAGTACCTACATACAGGCTTGCTGTGAGAATTAAATGAAATTATATATACATGCATATATATGTATGTGTAAAATCTTGTATCTGGCATAAACATAGTAAGGCCTCAATATTATTAATTTTATTACACAGAAATTAAATTTGTTTGGAGGCAAACTTGCTTTTCTCTTAAATAGCTTTTTTTTTTTTTAACATCTTTATTGGAGTATAATTGCTTTACAATGTATATAGCTTTTAACAGAAATTATGACACAAGTTGTGGCCAAAAGGAATATCTGGATAACATTTGAATATTCACAACCAGATGAATATTTCTAAACATCTGTGTTAAGTAACCACTGGAGCCTCATGAAAGTTCACGTCTAAGAAGGGGAGACTGTAGCCTGTGGATGGTTTGTGGAAACATCAGTCTGTCTTAACTGTCCAAAAAAATACTATTTCACTAAATATAGATTGCCTAAATTCCTAATGAAAAAAAAATACTCCAGGAAAAAAAAAATAAACGTCTTTGCTAATTTGCATTTGTTAGCTGTTGGAAAAAGTAACCTAACCAAGAGAGGAATTATTAGTCAATCGTTGAGAGTAGAAGTAGTGCTTGCATTGTTAATTTAGGATTCATTTTCCATCATAGCTCTCTATTTTACTTCTCCTCTCCCTGGTTGCTAAATTTTAATTTATTTTTCTGTTCATTAACACCTCTGTTAGAAGAAAGTAAGAGATGCGAGGTGAAATTCTAGTCAACTTAGTTTGTTTTTGTTATAGTTTTGGTTAAATGTGTGGTAGAGAAAGATAAACTATGGCTCATTGAGACTTTGCTTGTATTGATGAAGTTATTTATCTCACGCAGTCCTGATATGCAGACTGTTAAAATGTTACTATAAAAAATTTATACAACAGGAAACCATAAAATAAAACATTATACAAAACTACAAACCTTCCACACAGACTAAGCACTAGTAATAATTTATATTCTTCTAATATTTTCTATGAAAACACACACACACAAAATAGTATGTTTAATTTTATAATTTAATTTTTTTGTCATATAATAGTATGTGGTGGACAGGTTCCTATGTCATTAAATATTCCTGTTCAAACCATTTTTAATGGATGCATCTAAATCTGCTATCTAGTTTTGATCAATTTATTTAACCATTTTTCTATTGCATTTTTAGTTACTTTAATAGTAATGGACATTCATTATTTCACGTAATAAATATTAAAATTTTGTAAGAAAGATGAACATACATAAGTATTCGATTTCCATCTCATAATTTTCATGTGGTTAGCTTTTAGAAATTATGTTATGGGGTAAATACTAATTAAATGAATGAATCCATGAAGTAGAAAGGGCATACTTTTGTGAATTTTGACCTGTATTACCAAATTACTTTCAAGAAATTTATGACAAATTACATGAGCAGTATTATATATGAGTGCTTGTTTTTTGCATATTAAATAACAGTGGGTATTATTATTTTCAATGTTTTTCAATTGGAAAATAAAATTATATCTTGAATTCACATTTCTCTTAATATGAATGAAATTAATCTAAAAATGTTCATTGGCTATATAATTTTTTATTTTTATGATAAATCACTTGGCATAATTCATGTTATTTTTCCTGATTCAGAGAATGAGATATGGTTGTAGTTTGATCCAGCTATTACTTTCCCCTTAATTGAACATATTATTTTCTGATCTTTTAAAATTAGAATTTTCCACAAGAGAGCATACTCACCGTGGAGGGCTTTTGGGGAGTCAGTGTAACAACTCTACAGATGTTTGTAAGGCGAGTAAACTAAAATTTGGTGCTTTGGTGGTCTCCCATAGTATTATCTTGGTAATATGAATGTTACAGTAAGGTTATATAGACCAAGGCAAAAACGAAAATATGCTGCTATATCCATTTAAAGTATATGTGTTGAGTATGCACAAGATAGTTGAAATGTAATACATAGTAATAAATGTAACAAAACTCCTGAATATGTAGTATCTATCAAAATTTTAAATATGCTTGTTCTGTATTATTTCAGAATGATCTACACAGAGCCATTCAGCGTACACAGTCTGCAATGTTTAATCAAGTTTTGATTTTAATATCTACATTACTATGCCTTATCTTCACCTGGTAAGATCATACATATCAGCATTTTTATTATGTTTTGTTTTAATTATAGTTCTACAAAAACATATAATAAACTACTTTAATTAAGATTTGGCTACAGTAAATGAATAGATAAATATTCACCATAAAAGGTAATGGTCACCTGTAGAAATGAAGTAAAATCCTTACTTCAGTCTTAAGGAAAAAAACAAGAAAGCACATCAACCATTTGGTATTGATATTTACTGCAGCTCTGAGGTTTTCCTAAATGCTGTAAACAACCAGATCACAAGAATTTGTACTGCAGGCCACAGTTGTCTAACAATAATTTTTCCTTCAAACTGCTGGCATGGGGGTGCCCTCATCTTTCCATATTCTTCAAAGCAGAACTGCTGTTGAGAACACTGTCCCTGCCCATCCCTGTCTGCCTGCCCCTCCTCCCCCGATGTTCTCTCAGGCATCCAGGCAGAAAGCGAGGGCAGACAGGACAGTGCGAGGCAACTGGTACCTTGCTTTATTATAGAAAACAGTTTTTTTGTTTTTTTTTTATGAACTAGTTTTTTATTTTTTTAAACATCTTTATTGGAGTATAATTGCTTTACAATGGTGTGTTAGTTTCTGCTTTATCACAAAGTGAATCAGCTATACATATACATATGTTCCCATATCTCCTCCCTCTCCCATCTCCCTCCCACCCTCCCTATCCTACCATTGTAGGTGGTCACAAAGCACGGAGCTGATCTCCCTGTGCCATGCAGCTGCTTCCCACTAGCTAGCTATTTTGCATTTGGTAGTGTATATATGTCCATGCCACTCTCTCACTTTGTCACAGCTTACCCTTCCCCGTCCCCGTGTCCTCAAGTCCATTCTCTACATCTGCGTCTTTATTCCTGTCCTGCCCCTAGATTCTTCATAACCACTTTTTTTTTTAGATACCATATATATGTGTTAGCATACGGTATTTGTTTTTCTCTTTCTGACTTACTTCACTCTGTATGACAGACTCTAGGTCCATCCATCTCACTACAAGTTTCTTTTTATGGCTGAGTAATATTCCATTGTATATATGTGCCACATCTTTTTATCCATTCCTCTGTCGATGAACACTTAGGTTGCTTCCATGTCCTGACTATTTTGTAAATAGAGCTGCAATGAACATTGTGGTACATGACTCTTTTGGAATTATGGTTTTCTCAGGGTATATGCCCAGTGGTGGGATTGCTGGGTCGTATGGTAGTTCTATTTTTAGTTTTTTAAGGAACCTCCATACTGTTCTCCATAGTGGCTGTATCAATTTACATTCCCACCAAGAGTGCAAGAGGGTTCCCTTTTCTCCACACCCTCTCCAGCGTTCATTGTTTGTAGATTTTTTGATGATGGCCATTCTGACTGGTGTGAGGTGATACCTCATTGTAGTTTTGATTAGCATTCGTCTAATGATTAGTGATGTTGAGCAGTATTTCTTCTTTTGGAATGAGAAATGATGCACTGCCCATATGGGTTCATGCAGAGCCTTACTAGAGAAAAAAAAATGTGAAAATCAAAAAAATGAGGTAGAATGATATGTCTGTTTTTCAACTTAATTATGTGTAATTGTGCTCTGACCTGGATTTGACCTACTGAGAAAGAGAAAAAGCTAATTAGGAAGTACTACAGTAGGAAGAATGCCTTCATCACTAGTACAATACTATTTTTAGATTAAAGTATAGCTATAGATATATGTATGTAAATATAGTTGTAGGTACAGCAATATAACAACTATTACACCTAAGTAGTATGCAATTAATACCTCTATTAAATGGATTTAAAATATGTTTTATTCCATACTTTTATATTTAAAAAGTAAACATTTTAGGATATTCCATGCCTTTAAACATAAAATACCCCTTTAAAATGGACACAATGCCATCTTATCATTTAATTTTTTTTTAGTCTTCACAAATTGTTTTTATTATTTACCTAGTAAGTATCTAACTGCATAAATTTGAAATACTAACAGTAATGCCTTCTCTTCTAATGTCACAAAAAGTTCTTAATTTTAAGATACATAATTTAGATAATTTAGGAATTTTCTCATTTTACTTAAGGAAAAGTATTATTTAAAATTTTTATATACCTATGCACATGCTACTTTCTCAATTACTGGAAAATTACAAAAAGTAAAATGAATGAGTCTAAATAATATGGGAGTCTGTTAAAGTAAATTTGCTAAAGAGGTAATTGAAATTTTAATGCAAAAGTAAGGACAGATTATTTTTATATGATAACACTTAGTCCAGTACTTTGGTTCTCGAGGCATCCTCATCACAGTGAACTACCCACAATGGGCTCTCTATTTGCTGTTACTTTCTGCCTATACATCTATTTCTTGAGTAATTTTTATTTTCAAAGGAAACAACTACACAAATTTTGCCACTTTCTTATGCCACAGTGCTGTGCTAGATAAAGGGTTTTCATGATCTATATGTAATTTCTATTATGCAGTGTGTCACTTTAATCATTTGTGTTTCACTTTTTGTTTTATTTGCAATTATAGTTACTTTGTTGTTGTTGTGTGTATGTATGTTTAAACTTTAGACATTTGAGTGGTAGTTTTGACAGATACTATCTAATGTTAAAACTGTCACCAATACGTGGATATGAGTCTACCTTTTAACATGCAATTATAATATAGAGTTAGTTTAGGTACATAAAATGTTATTGTTTTTAATCACACGTACTCGATACATTTACATTAATATGTTTTAAAATTATAATATCAAGGATGGAAAAGCTGAAGTTTGATTTCTTTGTGTATTCTTCTCTAGCATTACAAGCGAAATATCTTCATAAATCATGATCATCATAGTAAGGTAGAATAAGTCTTATTCAAATTCACCATTGATGGTTGGGTTACCTACAAGAAAAATATGAACAATGATACATTACTTATGCTGTATCATCAGGCTATTTTACCGAAGAGTTACACTACACATATTATAAAAGACAAATATACACAAAGATACAAGAACTTACACAAATAGAAACATCTAGGTAGTCTGTCCAAGATTGTTACATCAGCTTAATACTGTTGGAGACAAAGTTTGCTTATATCTTGTTTTCAGCCATTCTCAAAACAGGGTTTCCATGCTTTAGTATGGCTGCTTTGCTCTTGCCATTACGTCCTTACTCCATCCTTAGGAAAGAAGAATATAAGGCACAACCCAGAAATTGTGTGCATAACTTAGGCTAGATTTGGTCATATACCCACACAATAGCTGCAGGGGATCTGCAAAAAATGTAGTCTGTCGGGGCAACAAATACCCAGTTGAATATTATACTATCAAGAAAAAAAAAATGTGATGCTGTGGAACAATAAGCAGTCTCTGGCAATGATAAGTCATGAACGTTTACATGTACACTGTTTGTTTAAAACTCAAGGCTATACTAATCTGGAGGCCTTGGGCAAATTACTTATTTATCTAGCCTTGTTTTCCACATCATTAAATGAGTACAATATTAATCACCCTATAAGATTTTTGTTGTTTGTGTTTTTTCAAATGAGGATTAAATTGGATATGTTTATAAAATGTCTATCTAACAGAGGGCATGGCATATGGTGTGAGCACTCCAAAAATTTTAATTTCAGAAGTCCTCTTTATACAAGATGATTGAATTATCACGTGAACCTGCAAAAAGAGATTTACTCTAAAATGTTTAAGCATAGTAATTTGTTAGTAATACTATGAAACTGAATCAGGATGCCTAAAAATGACTCTAGGCAGCAGACAGGGGACTGACTACTTTTTTTTTCTTCCAGTTTTATTGGGAAATAATTGACGTACAGCATTATACAAATGTAAGGTGTATAGGATAATGATTTGCTTATATACATCATGAAATAATTGCCATGATAAGTTTAGTGACTATCATCTCATATAAATATAAAATAAAAGAAAAAATTTCCTTGTGATGGGAACTCAGGATTTATTCTCTTAACAATTTTCATATATAACAGAGCAGTGTTAATTATATTGATATTAATCCTGATTTACATTACATCCGTGGTACTTATTTATCTTATAACTGGAAGTTTGTACCTTTTGACCGCCATCATCATCATACAAAGATACTACATTATTATTGACTATATTCCCCATGCTGTACATTTCATTCCCATGACTCATTTATTTTGCAACTGTAAGCTTGTACCTCTTAATTCTCCTCATCTATTTCGTACAGTCCCCAGACCCCTTCCCCTCTGGCAACCACCTGTTTGTTTTCATATACTTGTTTTGTTTTTTTAGATTCCACATATAAGTGAAATCATACATTATTTGTCTTTCTCTGTCACACTTAACTTAATACCCTCTGGGTTCAGCCATGTTGCCACAAATGGCAAGATTTCATTCTTTTTTATGACTGAGTGGTATTCCATTATATATATATGTATATATATGTGTGTGTATATATGTACATATTTTATATGTATATTTGTAAATATGTGTATTATATATATTTGTATCTATGTATGTGTAATGGTATATATGTATATATACACACATATATATATATTCCACTGTGGTGAAATTAGTCATAATTAATTGCTGTTAAGTTGTTTCATAGAGCAAGTCTATCATTGCTTTACCAAATCAGAACTTTTAATACATACATTAAATTTTAAGCCCCAAATGATTCAGGAACTAATATTTGATGAAATGGCTCTGTTGTTCATGGATCTCACAATCTTAATATTACCTGTTTGGAAAGCTGCTGTATGGTTTTAAAATGTATCTTGTCTTCAACATTATGAACATTAAAAAGGACTATCATTAAGCATTCGTCTATAAAAGACACCATGCTCAGTGCCAGACTGAAATAAAAATGAGGCTACTGACCCCTTCCTGTAGGGAATGTGCTCAGAATTGCTTTTCCTGTCATTGTAATGGAATTGGACTAATCTTCCCGCATGTCGGCTGTGTGCCCCTCTAGCTCAGTAGTGCACAGTTCCAAGACAGCTGGAAATTGTGATTCAGCCTGTGTCTCTGGAACAAAGCAGAGACAACTGGTCCATCTGGTAATTAAGTGCATGACTTTAGCTTAATTATCAGCATATTCTAACCAATAGTAAGTACTCTAATTTATAATGCATTTGGTGTTTCTAATTTTACACTAGTACATTTTTTTTGCACCTACTTTGATTCAAATTTTTTATTTGAATATGTATTACATATTTTCATATTATTTTGTAGAGTTATAAAGCAAAGAGCTATATTAGGTTAGTGGATATTTTGTGTTTTAGTCCAATGTAAAAAAATTTATTTTACCTCCTCAGTCTTATTTAAAGAGAAAATGAACCTATTTATTTATTGTTTAAAACATGATCTAGTTAAACATTATTAGCATGCTTAATTCAAAAGTATTTGGGATTTTCTTGTGCATCTTTGATTAATACTTATTGAATACTGGATGCTTAAGTTCTTGAACTCAATTTACTGAATTGACTCTTAGGGCAAAGAGCTACTTGGGAAGTGGACAGTGAGAAGCTAAGTACTGTAGTTTGGAGAAAGAATTATAACATATGGTCTAGCAGTATAGCACCATCATGATATTTGATTACTAGTTTTGTTAGGTCACATTTGTTTTGCTTATATTACAAATGAACGACAGAAAGTGCATTTGTCTAAAGATCTGGCAACTGACTAACAGTCCCCAGGCTTGTTTCACACTAGAACAAATAGAAAACTATTTGTCCCAACTCAATTTTGCATACGTGAGCAGCCAAGTTTTAGGCAGTTAATTAACCAAGTAAGCTGAATTCAAATTGAGGAAAGCAGAATATGGTTATTGAATATATATAAATAATAATTATGTAATTATTATTAATATAAAAATCTAAGAAGCATGGTTTTGAATTAAAATTCTGCAACAAATAAGCAATTTTTGAAATATGACAATAATGTACAGTTATTTTCAAACATCAAATACTGAGAATAATGGCTAACATTTCAAGAGTTTCCTATGTGTTAGGCGCTTTTCTGAGCACATGTATTAACTAATTTAACCTTTAACAGCTTATAAGATAAGTTCTATTGTCCTTATTTTATAGATGAAGAAACTTTGAGGCACAAAGTAGTTAAGGAATTTGCAAAAAAAGTAAAACAGCTAAGTATATCTATCTTAAATATCCACTTATCTACTGTAAGCTGTGCTAAAACTTCAGGAAAAAATAAAGGCATTACCTACAAATGAATAAGAATCAATCTGATATCCATGTTCTCATCTGAGTTAAAAGTTTCTAAAACACAGTTCACAAGTTTCCAAGAAAAATTGATTTAGAACCTAAACTTTAATAGAATTTAAGCCCTCATTGAATTATGAGAATAATATAGTTATTTTCAGATATACAAGAACTTAGAAAGTATGCTACCTATGTAGTATTAAACATGTATTACAAAAATAAGAAAAAAAAGGTAAAGGAAAAAAAAATATGAGAAGCAGTGGTATATGCAACAGCTACTCATTGGATCTGGCTCTGGGAAACCCCATCTCACACTTCATTTTATCAGAAGTGTAGTTGAAGATTTATCCAAGCAGAGGCAGAGACCTCATTTTTATTGTCCGTGGTGAAGACACCTAGCCAAGGGAGGTTTCCACTTAGAAGCTGGGGTAAAGGTGTGAGAGAAAGCCAGTTGTCATACTACACTAATTGAGAATCAACGACTTCTGATGGTCTTTAGGAGAATAATAGTTCTGCAGGAAAGGCTCTGTGACTTTGGTTTTATACTACTCAAGATGGTCAGTTATGTATGAAAGCCATCAACTGATAACCTCAAAAATGAATACACGTAGCGAGTGTGACACATGTGAGGTCTCCTTGAAAAAATTACCTTAGGACAAAATCTACAAAATTAAGAAATAAAATTAAGGAAAATAAAGAAGTCTTGATAAAAGATTTGAGGTAAGAGATAAATCAGTTTACTTGTGGCAGCAGACATGAATGCTCTGTTCCCAAAGAGATCCTAAAATGTCATCATAATAGTAATTATAGTTAATACTTATTTAATGTTTACCTTCTTTGCCAGCCAATTTTTTTATTGCTTTATGTGTAATAAATTGTTTAATTTTGCACAACAACCTTCTATGGTAGGTATTATTCTCATTTTACAGAGAATAAATGTAACATTCTTTTAATGTTAAAGAAAACTGAGGCACAGAAAGGTTAGACGGAAAGATAAGCCTTAGTTTATCC
This sequence comes from Phocoena sinus, assembly GCF_008692025.1. Taxonomy (NCBI): domain Eukaryota; kingdom Metazoa; phylum Chordata; class Mammalia; order Artiodactyla; family Phocoenidae; genus Phocoena; species Phocoena sinus. The sequence goes on along the minus strand of NC_045763.1, from coordinate 180,304,653 downwards.
AAAGTCTACGATTAGTAAGAAGCAGAGCTCAGTTCTGGACCTAGGCAAATTGGTTGGTTCCAGAGCCCACCTCCTTAACCTTTGTAGTATTTTTTGTATGAAGTTCTAGAAGTCATTAACCTAGATATATAAAAATTATAATCAAACTAAAAACTCAAATAGAATTATGATAATTTGCTCATTTCTATTGTGAATTTTAAATTACTGTTTAAAGTAGGATAATAGTTTAATAAGACATTAAGATGACACTTTCTTCATTTGTAAAGATATTTTGGATTAACTATAGAAAAATATTTTAGCCATTACTTTCTCTTTTGTGTGAATAGTTACTTTAAATTTAGCAAGTTTCTAATCTTTATTTTTTTAGTTTTATCAACAACAAATATGATGTGTTTAGATAAAATTACCACATATATACATGATTAAAATCTGTTCAGATTATTTCCACTTACCTGTTCATCTGTCTTTCTATACTTCTATGTTTCTATAGAGATATAGATAAGAATATATCAAGTGATTCTATAAGGATATAGGGTTTTTCTTTTAACTTTCTTATACTTTCTGCTATGGTTTAAATTTTCAAAATGAATATGTGTAAGTTTTTAAAACGAAAGTCACAAAAATTAAGGGATTTAAAAAGAGGCAAAAAAATTTAACACAAAATGCAAAATGTAAGGATCACATTCAATATGATTTGTATGATTAATTTTTTACATTTGTAAAATGATTCTCATATTAAGTTTTTTTAAATCTAAATTCCTCACCTTTCTCTCCTGCTTATCCTTTGAGTCTCGACTTTTAGATTGAAGCTCTTTTATGAAGTTTTCTTGAAGTTTATCTGAATTAATGGGAGATGCCCAAGCTTTATGTTTCTCAGTGATGGAAAAAATTATAAAATATATAATGCTTCTTTAATTATCAGTGTTTCCTGCCAAATTTTTATCATATATAACAAAGTTTCAATTTTCCTTTCTTACCATTTTATGTCCAGTATCTCTTGTGGTTGGAAAATATAAGATGCTTAACAAATGTTTGCGATTGATAGAAAATAACATTCCGGGGTTAAAAATCCCAGGACAATATCCTTATCAACTGAAGATACTTAAATATATTGTAAGCTAATCATATTCAAACCATATATTCTGAGAATGTTCTTTTAAATGCCTTCTTTTCACATTTTGGTGTCAGGTGATGGAAAGAATCTTTATAATTGTAACCTTCTAGGCCACTATGGTTTTATGAAGACATTCTAGTTCTGTTCACTTGTCAAAGAGATATAACTGGGTAGTAAAACTTCTACAACATTTTTAGTTAAAAAGAGATGCTCTCTGAAATAATTTTTATAAATTGCATACACATACCTCATAAATAGGAGCTTCCAGATAAATCAAATTTTGGCTGTTAATTTTCTCTCCATATAACTTCAGAATTTACATCTTGAGAATTTTTCTTTTAATGTTAAAATTTGGGAGAGCAGAACAAAGTCATAAAATTACTGAAATTATCACCTCCTGTGTGATACTAGAGAGCATTGGGATACATGTACTCTCATGCTTTTCTCTTCCCATCATCTCTTAGGATTTTTGTTTGTTTGTTTTTTCTTCTACTTCTTTCCTTGATTTTTTTGGTTCCTGAAATCTCACTTTTGTTGCTCCCATCTGATCTAAATCCCAATCCTCTCCTGAAAAGTCTGTTTATTATTTTGAAATAAAGAAAATGCATGTTTGTGCATCAGGGCATAGGGTGGGGTGTGGTCACTTTTCACGAACTACTAAATTGCAGTGTATGTTGACTTCCGATCTGTGGCCTGTGGTATCAGTTACTAACCTTTTTTTGCATAGACATGAAGACAATGACCAGCAGAGCAAGAACTTGCTTTTAACAATCGAAAAATGAGATTTATTATTACTTCAAAAGCAACAATTCTCTCTAGAAAATGTAAAATCCCAACATCTCAAATGATATTAAATCCAATGGGAATCTTAGGTTTTAGGCAGACATTCTACAGGAAATACAAATGATTATTTGGAACAATTTAATTGGTATTCATTCAGTAAATACCAAATTGCAAGTTGTGGGTTGATCTGAATGCTAATGTCTGAATTACAAGCACGAAATCAAAGTGTTAGATGCTTTCAGCACAGAATGCCATTGCTAATTAAATTTTTCCAGTTAACTCTGCACAGCAATGGGATTCATAGGGAGTGCGTTGATATTTATTTATTTCTGCTATGTGACTTTTTTTTCCCCTCTGAAAACATTTCGTTGTACAAATTGACATTTACCAGGTGAAATTTGTGGTGAGAAAGTTTACAGTCTCAATATTTCCTTTCATTCAAATTAATGTTTTCCTTATAAACCTTGCCAAAGCTTAAAAAGCTTGTATAACTCAATGTATAGGTAACATTAAAAGAAGCACATTTTAAAAAGCACTAATTACAAGTGATTAGAAATTAAGGTGTTTTTGTTATTATAGTTATAACCTATTTAAGTAAGCAAATCAATTACGATTTTTCAGTCGTTTTTAAAGAGGGTAGCATGAGAGTCTGTATTTTAAATCCTAAATAAATGTTGTTCACATTTTGTTTTAGAATTGTATAACACTAAAATTATTTTGCATGGATCTGTGTCAAAGACAGCACATAAGAATGTTTTGTAAAGAAGCAAAGCTCACAGTAGACTCTTAAATCCAGCACTCTTCATGAATCATTTCAAAAATAAACATATTTTTCTAAAAGGCAAATAATAATAAGCTAACATTGAAACTTAAAAATGTATTTAATTCATGTGAATGTAAATGAAGTATGTTTTCAGTGCCTATACTATTTTTCAGTATTGTTTTTTTAATGAAGCAGCTACATATTAACAAAACTCTATATATGTCATTTTAATAAGGTAGGTTGACCTCCTTGCAGGTTGGGGCTGAGATACTTGGTAAGTCTAATGCTGCATCTCTGTAGCTCCAACCATATGTGCACTGGGAGCTTTGTCTTGAACTGCTGCATAAGCCTTCCAAGTGCCCAGGGCCCTGTCTTCTAATTCTAGCTCTTATCATTGTTAAGAGCCCAGGTCCATCACTGCTGTGAATGGTGCAATTTGAGACCATGACTCACCTGTACTGTCTTACCTGTATTCTCAAGCTGTGAGTGCATTCCCCTCAAGGTCAGGACAAGCCACATACTGATTTATGTTACCTGCTGGCTCCTCCGTAAGAATGGTGTGTGAGACCTTGGCCAAAATACAGAGCGTTACAACAATTAAGAAATGCCCCATTCTGGTTCAATCTGTGCTGAAACTTTTTCATTTTCTGTGTGCCTTTCGCTCAGGTTGGTCTTAAACACGGTTATTTTCCGTCACTTATTAAGAACTTCTTTAATTTCTATCTTAATGACAGCTGTTGTCATACCAGAATGACTACAGAGTTGCTTTTTTTCGGTGAGCTCTGAGGTGTGCTTGCTCTTTGGTATAATGGTAAAAATCATAAATTGGAGCAATACAATCCTGGGTTCATGTTATGCCTTTTCCATTGATTAATTCCATGACTATACCTTTAGATCATTTATTGTACACTTATAGATTTGTTAAGAGGGTAGATCTCATGTTAAGTGTTTTACTCCAATATTTAGAAGGGTAAAAAACTGAAATCCAACTGAGTAAATCTGAAGATCAAATTGGCTTTCTTCAACAGTTCATGAATCGGGCGCCAGCCCATCTAGCAAATAGAAAGGAGCTCTGAAGAGCTATAGAAAAGGAAAGGTTTTCAAAGGCAGAAAGAGGGTGGGGAAAGGAAGTTTATTAGCAAAGAGTAGATTGTTTCAGGCAAGGTCACTTTCCCATGGAGGGAGGCAAGGGTCTATCCAGCAGATGACCTCACCAGGTGATTCCAGACTGACTGGTTAAAGAGTACATTCTTGGGAGAGACTAAAATTGCAGTTAAGTTTTGGTTTGCTGATGTGGGGCTCAGCACAAGTGACTCCATTTGGAGCCCATGATTTCTTTTTTTAACAGAAGTAACACAGTTTTGATGACAAATTGGACGTAAGGTGAGAGAGAAAGGAAAATTGAAGATGGTTTTGAGATTTACATTTTGACTGAATGTCATGCCATATGTGAGGATAAGGAAATCTGGAAAGGAACATGAAGAGGAAGAAAAAGAGTCCATTCTAGTTGAGACACATTTTAGAAACCTAAGGTAAGGTATTGAGTAGCCATGTGTCTGTAGGAGCTCAGAGTTTAGGAGAAGGGTGGGGACCAGGTGGTGAATTTGGTAACCGTCAACATATGGATCAGCATTAAAGGCAATGGATTAGAAAAGAGCATCTAGGTACCGGAAAAAAAAAAAAAAAAAAAAAAAAAGAGCACCTAGGGAAGAACACAGTAGAAATTCTGATTAAAAACAAAGCAAAACAAAAACCTTAACAGGGTAGGAAGAGAGGATAAATGGCACAATTTACAAGGAGACGGGATCTTCATTTACCTCTGTATCCAAAAGAGGTGGCAGTTAAATATATAAAGTAAAAACTAGTGAAAATGCAAGGAGAACTTGATAAAAATATAATAGCAGCAGACGACTTTAATAAAGAATCATACTCAAGTGGATCCCAGAATATTTCTTATTTTTCACTTCTCCAAACATAGCCCTCTCTATACCGTCCAACCAGATGGCTGCCTATTTCAAACCATAGTCAACGTCAGAGCTTTTATAGTACATTTTCATTATAATAAAAGCATTTTCTTACCATCAAGCAACAAAGCCTATGCAAAATTCATACATCTTTTTAAAACACCATAAAATCTTTTTTTTTCTCTTTCAAAGTTCCTCCTCATTTTTTCATCTTGTCTTTCCCTTCTCATTAATTCCTTTTCAGTTACTGAACTCCTTAAATTGCTCAAACACTTTTGTGTTTCAACTGACTTTTAGCAGGGTCATGTATCATTGCTGTTCTTCTCACAACTTCCTGTTAGTAAATTCTCTAAATTATTTTATGTTATAAAATATATAATATTTTACATTTATATTTTATTTAAATAGATAGAGGGTATTGTAATTTACCCTCTTTCTGTGCTTTTGAGTATTTTGATTCAGTGTTGAGAGCCTCATTTCAGCACTGTCTCCTTTCTCTAGACCCATTGCTTATTCTGGTGGTATCTCCTGCCCCAAGGTTATAATAACTTTCACCAACATTTTGCTATGCAAATGGTATACAGAATATTTCTGATTATCCCTAATAATTCAGGCTGATTCAGCTACTTAAAATTCTTTCTCATTCCTGTCTATTAGCCCACTGAATTATATTTATTATAGGCCCTTGTTCTACCTTTATATTTAAGTTTTTGGTATTTATTTTTAGGCTTCTCATTTGCTAGCAAATTGATTTTAGGATGTTCTAAATACCTCATTTGAATTTCATATGAGCTTCTTCCCTCTAGTGTGCCAGCTGGGAAGGTGAAAAACCACTTTCAATCCCCTGCTTTATAATTAGCTTTTATATTGACAATTGAAGCACAGTCTTCTTTTCTTCAAGTCAAATATCCCCCAAGTGCTTTAATTTTTCTCTACAGGACTTTTTTGGTTTGTTCGCTTGCCTTTCACTAAATTTTCTCTATTTTCTAATTATAAAGTCAAGCAAGACCCAGTGCTGAATAAACACAAAGATCAAGATCATTTATATAAAAGCGTTTTGTTAATACATGTAAATGTAAAGTAGTAATTTTCATTGCCATAATTTAGGGGACAGATTTTTAGTTTAACAAAGAAATCGTTCTTCTTAGGCTTTATTTCTCACAGGGACCTATGCAGCTCTCTGGAGGGGCTTTAGGTAAAAACAGAAATTCATTGGATTTGAAGGTTTCTTGGTTGTGTCACTTTTTTGCTGTGACTTCAGTTAAATTATAGCTTCTCTGAGGCTTAATTTATTCATTTGTCAAATGGAGACAGAAAAACACTGCATAATCTTCAACAAAAGTTGGAGGCAGTTTTCAAAACAGACATGAAATTGGGTCATTATAACAGAAGTAGAAGAAACAATAAATCAACATAGTAGGGATGAAGTATAAACCTGATATTAAGTTTTAAGACAGCTGAGGTGGGGAGAGAAATGAATTATACTGAGCTCTCATTATCAGAAAAAAGAAAGCACACACATCCCTCAATGTAATTAATGTCCTCTTTCCCTGTTTCCTGCAGAACTCAGGAACCTCATTCTGTAGGCAGAATGATACAGAGACAATATATAAGGGTAGATGCACAATGTATATTATTTTTACAAAAATTTACATAATGGAAAGATAGCATTGGTTTTCTGCTTATTGGTTTAGTGTTCTCCTAAGCCCCCATGACAGCCTTATGACACTCTGAGGTATGCATTATATCCCTAGTTTGGAGAGGAGACCAATAAGGGCAGAGGAAAGAGTTAAGGAGTTTTGGAAGTAAGTGGGGCTCCAGGAATGAGCTCAGATTTGTTTGATCATGACCTGTCATCTTTTCTATGCATATGAGGCCTTAACAGGTGCGTGAAAGCAATTCTTTCAGGAGACAATGTGTGGTGGTACAAATTATGGTGCTTGGCAGGGTTCAACTTTATTCTAGGAGATCAATTAGAACACGTAGAGGGTGGAAAGATCATTTGTACTTTCACCTAACTTTCTCCAACATAAATTTTTTTTTTCCAGACCTTTGCTAAGAATTGGCAGAGAAAGTTATCAAGGCTTTTCTTGATTTCCACGACCTGGCTACTCTATCTGCCTAGGTGAGCTCATTGATGCCTATGGCTTCCAAAACCATCTGTAAGCGGACAGCTTCAGCAGCCCAAAACATTTTTAATTCTTCTCTGTTTCCAGGCAGTTTTCACCTATATGTTCTCAATTATCCCACTGTTGACCCATCCCTTAAAAAAAGTAAAGTACCTGGAGTCATCTGGCCTGCTCCTTTTTTCTCAGGCAGAACATCCAATCTATCAGCAAGCCTACTGGCTTAAGGGCCAAGATCCCTCCAGGCACCATCCCCCTCTATCTGCACTGTCTCTACCCCTCAAACAGCCGTTGTCTCTTGCTTGGATATCTGGTCTGTCTGCTGACACCCTTGCTTTCTTACAATCTATTTCCACAGAGCAGTAAGAATATTCTTACAAGTTTAAGAACCTCCATCTTCCCCCCCCAATGCACTTGGATCAAAACACCAAAAATAATTATGGGGCTGTCCACGGTCTGGCGCATGCTTACCTCTTTGACCTCAACTTATATTGTATTTCCTCTGAACCACTGGGCTGCCACACGACTGGTTTCTTTCTGTTCCTTGATGATATTATGACGATTCCTGACTTGGGTTTTCTTTTCTTTCTTTTTTTTAGCATCTTTATTGGAGTATAATTGCCTTACAATGGTGTGTTAGTTTCTGCTGTATAACAAAGTGAATGAGCTATACGTATGCATATATCCCCATATCCCCTCCCTCTTGCGTCACCCTCCCACACTCCCTAACCCACCCCTCTAGCTGGACACAAAGCACCGAGCTGATATCCCTGTGCGATGCAGCTGCTTCACACTCGCTAGCTATTTTACAGTTGTAGTGTATATATGTTCATGCCAAACTCTCACTTCGTCCCAGCTTACCCTTCCCCCTCTGCATATCCTCAAGTCCATTCTCTGTGTCTGCATCTTTACTCCTCCCCTGCTCCTAGGTTCTTCAGAACCAATTTTTTTTTTTAGATTCCATATATATGTGTTAGCATACGGTATTTGTTTTTCTCTTTCTGACTTACTTCACTCTGTATGACAGATTCTAGGTCCATCCACCTCAATACAAATAACTCAGTTTTGTTCCTTTTTATGGCTGAGTAATATTCCATTGTATGTATGTGCCACATCTTCTTTATCCATTCATCTGTTGATGGACACTTAGGTTGCTTCCATGTCCTAGCTATTGTACATAGAGCTGCAATGAACAATGTGGTACATGACTCTTTTTGAATTATGGTTTTCTCAGGATATATGCCCAGTAGTGGGATTGCTGGGTCATATGGTAGTTCGATTTCTAGTTTTCTAAGGAAACTCTATACAGTTCTCCATAGTGGCTGTATCAATTTACATTCCCAGCAACAGTGCAAGAGAGTTCACTTTTATCCACACCCTCTCCAGCATTTACTGTTTGTAGATTTTTTGATGATGGCCATTCTGACTGGTGTGAGGTGATACCTCATTGTAGTTTTGATTTGCATTTCTCTAATGATTAGTGATATTGAGCATCCTATCATGTGTTTGTTGGCAATCTGTATGTCTTCTTTGGAGAAATGTCTATTTAGGTCTTCTGCCCATTTTTGGATTGGGCTGTTTGTTCTTTTGATATTGAGCTGCATGAGCTGCTTGTATATTTTGGAGATTAATCCTTTGTCAGTAGCTTCGTTTGCAAATATTTTTCTCCCATTCTGAGGGTTGTCTTTTTCATCTTGTTTATGGTTTCCTTTGCTGTGCAAAAGCTTTTAAGTTTCATTAGGTCCCATTTGTTTATTTTTGTTTTTATTTCTATTTCTCTAGGAGGTGGGTCAAAAAGGATCTTGCTGTGATTTATGTCAAAGAATGTTCTGCCTATGTTTTCCTCTAAGAGTTTTATACTGTCTGGCCTTACATTTAGGTCTTTAATCCATTTTGAGCTTATTTTTGTGTATGGTGTTAGGGAGTGTTCTAATTCCGTTCTTTTACATGTACCTGTCCAGTTTTCCCAGCACCAGTTATTGAAGAGGCTGTCTTTTCTCCATTGTATATTCTTGCCTCCTTTATCAAAGATCAGGTGACCATAGAAAGCCAATGGGCTTTCTGTCCTGTTCCACTGATCTGTATTTCTGTTTTTGTGCCAGTACCATACTGTCTTGATTACTGTAGCTTTGTAGTACAGTCTGAAGTCAGGGAGCCTTATTCCTTGAGCCCCATTTTTCTTCTCATGATTGCTTTGGCTATTTGGGATCTTTTGTGTTTCCATACAAATTGTGAAATATTTTGTTCTAGTTCTGTAAAAAATACCATTGGTAGTTTGATAGGGATTGCATTGAATCTGTAGATGGCTTTGGATAGTATAGTCATTTTCACAATGTTGATTCTTCCAATCCAAGAACATGGTCTATCTCTCCATCTATTTGTATCATCTTTAATTTCTTTCATCAGTGTCTTATTTTCAGCATACAGTTCTTTTGTCTCCTTAAGTAGGTTTATTCATAGGTATTTTATTCTTTTTGTTGAAGTGGTAAATGGGGGTGTTTCCTAAATTTCTCTTTCAGATTTTTAATCATTAATGTGTAGGAATGCAAGAGATTTCTGTGCATTAATTTTGTATCCTGCTACTTAACCAAATTCATTGATTAGCTCTAGTAGTTTTCTGGTGGCATCTTTAGGATTGTCTATGATTAGTATCATGTTATCTGCAAACAGTGACAGTGTTACTTGTTTTCTGATTTGGATTCCTTTTATTTATTTTTCTTCTCTGACTTCTGTGGCTAAAACTTCCAAAACTATGTTGAATAATAGTGGTGAGAGTGGGCACCCTTGTCTTGTTCCTGATCTTAGTGGAAATGGTTTCAGTTTTTCACCATTGAGAATGATGTTGGCTGTGGGTTTGTCATATATGGCCCTTATTATGTTGAGGCAAATTCCCTCTGTGCCTACTTTCTGGAGGGTTTTTATCATAAATGTGTGTTGATTTTGTCGAAAGCTTTTTCTGCATCTATTGAGATGATCATATGGTTTTTCTCCTTCAGTTTGTTAATATGGTTTATCACATTGATTGACTTGCATATATTGAAGAATCCTTGCATTCCTGGGGGTAAACCCTACTTGATCATGGTGTATGAGACTTTTAATGTGCTGTTACATTCTGTTTGCTAGTAATTTTTTGAGAATTTTTGCATCTATGTTCATCAGAGTTATTGGCCTGTAGTTTTCTTTTTTTGTGACTTCTTTGTCCGGTTTTGGTATCAGGGTGACGGTGGCCTTGTGGAATGAGTTTGGGTATGTTCCTCCCTTCTGCTATATTTTGCAAGAGTTTGAGAAGAATAGGTGTTAGCTCTTCTCTAAATGTTTGATAGAATTCGCCTGTGAAGCCATCTGGTCCTGAAGCTTTTGTCTGTTGGAAGATTTTTAATCACAGTTTCAATTTCAGGGCTTGTGGTTGGTCTGTTTATATTTCTGTTCTTCCTGGTTCAATCTCAGAAGGTTATGGTTTTCTAAGAATTTTGTCCATTTCTTCCAGGCTGTCCATTTTATTGGCATATTTCTGCTTGTAGTAATCTCTCATCATCCTTTGTATTTTGTGCAGTGCCAGTTGTTACTCCTCCTTTTTCATTTCTAATTCTGTTGATTTGAGTTTTCTCCTTTTTCTTGCTGAGTCAGGCTAGTGGTTTATCAATTTTGTTTATCTTCTCAAAGAAACAGGTTTTAGTTTTATTGATCTGTGCTATCATTTGCTTCATTTCTTTTTCATTTATTTCTGATCTGATCTTTATGATTTCTTTCCTTCTGCTAACTTTGGGGTTTTTTTTGTTTTTCTTGTTCTAATTTTCTTTAAATGTAACTTTAGTTTGTTCATTTGAGATGTTTCTTGTTTCTTGAGGTAGGATTGTATTGCTATAAACTTCCCTCTTAGAACTGCTTTTGCTGCATCCCATAGATTTTGGGTCGTTTGTGTTATCCTTGTCATTTGCTTTGCAGGAATTTTTTGATTTCCTCTTTGATTTCTTCAGTGATCTCTTTGTTATTTAGTAGTGTATTGTTTAGTCTCCATGTGTTTGTATTTTTTACATATTTTTTCCTGTAATTGGTATCTAGTCTCATAGCATTGTGGTGAGAAAAGATACTTGATACGATTTCAATTTTCTTAAATTTACCAAGGCTTGATTTGTGACTTGCGAAATGATCTATCCTGGGGAATGTTCCATGAGCACTTGAGAAGAAAGTATATTCTGTTGTTTTTGGATGGAATGTCCTATAAATGTCAATTAAGTCCATCTTTTTTTTTTTTTTTTTTTTTGCGGTACGCGGGCCTCTCCCTGCTGTGGCCTCTCCCATCGTGGAGCACAGGCTCCGGACGCGCTGGCTCCGGACGCGCAGGCCCAGCGTCCATGGCTCACGGGCCTAGCCACTCCGCGGCATGTGGGATCCTCCCAGAACGGGGCACGAACCCGTGTCCCCTGCATCGGCAGGCGGACTCTCAACCACTGCGCCACCAGGGAAGCCCAAGTCCATCTTTTTTAATGTATCATATAAAGCTTGTGTTTCCTTATTTATATTCATTTCGGATGATCTGTCCATTGGTGAAGTGGGGTGTTAAAGTCCCCTACTATGATTGTGTTACTGTCGATTTCCCCTTTTATGGCTGTTAGTATTTGCCTTATGTATCAAGATGCTCCTATGTTGGGTGCATAAGTATTTACAATTGTTATATCTTCTTCTTGGATCAATCCCTTGATCATCATGCAGTGTCTTTCTTTGTCTCTTGTAATAGTCGTTATTTTATTTAATTTATTTATTTATTTATTTATATTTTGCGGTATTCGGGCCTCTCACTGTTATGGCCTCTCGCGTTGTGGAGCACAGGCTCCGGACGCGCAGGCTCAGCGGCCATGGCTCACGGGCCCAGCCTCTCCGCGGCATGTGGGATCTTCCCGGACAAGGGCACGAACCCATGTCCCCTGCATCGGCAGGTGGACTCTCAACCACTGCGCCACCAGGGAAGCCCTAGTTGTTATTTTAAAGTCTATTTTGTCTGATATGAGAATTGCTACTGCAGCTTTCTTTTGATTTCCATTTGCATGGAATATCTTTTTCCATCCCCTCACTTTCAGTCTGTATGTGTCCCTAGGTCTCAAATGGGTCTCTTGTAGACAGCATATATATGGGTCTTGTTTTTGTATCCATTCGGCCAGTTTGTGTTTTTTGGTGGGAGCATTTAATTGATTTACATTTAAGGTAATTATCGATATGCATGTTCCTATTCCCATTTTCTTAATTGTTTTTGGTTTGTTATTGTAGGTCTTTTCCTTCTCTTGTGTGTCCTGCCTAGAGAAGTTCCTTTAGCATTTGTTGTAAAGCTGGTTTGGTGGTGCTGAACTCTCTCAGCTTTTGCTTGTCTGTGAAGGTTTTATTTTCTCAATCATATCTGAATGAGATCCTTGCTGGGTAGAGTAATCTTGGTTGTAGGTTTTTCTTCCTTCATCACTTTAAATATGTTCCTGCCAGTCCCTTCTGGCTTGCAGGGTTTCTGCTGAAAGATCAGCTGTTAACCTTATGGGGATTCCCTTGTGTTAGTTATTGTTTTTCCCTTGGTGCTTTTAATATGTTTTCTTTGTATTTAATTTTTGGTAGTTTGATTAATATGTGTCTTGGCGTGTTTCTCCTTGGATTTATCCTGTATGGGACTCTGTGTGCTTTCTGGACTTGATTAACTATTTCCTTTCCCATATTAGGGAAGTTTTCAACTATACTCTCTTCAAATATTTTCTCAGTCCCTTTCCTTTTCTCTTCTTCTTCTGGGACCCCTATAATTCGAATGTTGGTGCATTTAATATTGTCCCAGAGGTCTCTGAGAGTGTCCTCAGTTCTTTTCATTCTTTTCTCTTTATTCTGCTCTGCAGTAGTTATTTCCACTATTTTATCTTCCAGGTCATGTATCCGTTCTTCTGCCTCAGTTATTTTGCTATTGATCCCTTCTAGAGTATTTTTAATTTTTTTTATTGTGTTGTTCATCATTGTTTGTTTGCTCTTTAGTTCTTCTAGGTCCTTGTTAAACGTTTCTTTTATTTTCTCCATTCTATTTCCAAGATTTTGGATCACCTTTACTATCATTACCCTGAATTCTTTTTCAGGTAGACTGCCTATTTCTTCTTCATTTGTTAGGTCTGGTGGGTTTTTACCTTGCTCCTTCATCTGCTGTATATTTCTCTGTCTTCCCATTTTGCTTAACTTACTGTGTTTGGGGTCTCCTTTTTCAGGCTGCAGGCTCGTAGTTCCCAGTGTTTTTTGGTGTCTGCCCCCAGTAGCTAAGGTTGGTTCAATGGGCTGCATAGGCTTTCTCGTGGAGGGTACTGGCGCCTGTGTTCTGGTGGATTAGGCTGGATCTTGTCTTTCTGGTGGGCAGGACAATGTCTAGTGGTGTGTTTTGGGGTGTCTGTGAACTTATTATGATTTTAGGCAGCCTCTCTGATAATGGGTGGGGTTGTGTTCCTGTCTTGCTCGTTGTTTGGCATAAGGTGTCCAGCACTGTAGCTTCCTGGTCATTGAGTGGAACTGGGTCTTAGTGTTGACATGGAGATCTCTGGGAGAGCTCTCACCAATTGATATTACATGGAGCTGGGAGGTCTCTGTTGGACCAGTATCCTGAACTCATCTCTTCCACCTCAGATGCTCATACCTGACACCTGGTCAGAGCACCAAGACCCTGTCAGCCACATGCCTCAGAAAAAAAGAGAGAAAAAGAATGAAATAAATAAAGAAAAAATATATAAAATAAAAATTTTAAATGAAATTATTAAAACAAAGCATTTAAGAAAATTATTCATAATAAAAAAATAAAAAGGTAATGAAAGAAAGAAGAGAGCAACCAAACCAAAAAACAAATCCACCAGTGATAACAAGTGCTAAAAACTATACTAAAAACAAAATAAACAAAACAAAAAACAGATAGATAGAACCCTAGGACCAATGGTAACAGCAAAGCTATACAGTCAAATCACACAAAGAATAATGCACATACACACTCACAAAAAGAGAACAAGGAAAAAAATATATATATTAAAAAAAATAAAAAGGAAGAGAACAACCAAATCAATAAAGAAATCTACCAATGATAATAAAACTAAGATAAACATAAAACCAGAAACAGATTCAGAAAGCAAACCCCAAGTCTACAGTTGCTCCCAAAGTTCACCACCTCATTTTTGGGATGATTTTTTGTCTATTCAGGTATTCCACAGATGCAGGGTACATGAAGTTGATTTTGGAGATTTAATCCACTGCTCCTGAGGCTGCTGGGAGAGATTTCCCTTTCTCTTCTTTGTTCACACAGCTCCTGGGGTTCAGCTTTGGATTTGGCCCGCCTCTGTGTGTAGGTCACCTGAGGGTGTCTGTTCTTAGCTCAGACAGGATGGGGTTAAAGGAGCAGCTGATTCGGGGGCTCTGGGTCACTCAGGCGGGGAGAAGGAGGGGTACAGATGCGGGGTGCAGGGCAAGCCTGCGGTGGCAGAGGCCAGTGTGACGTTGCACCAGCCTGAGGCGCACCGTGCGTTCTCCCAGGGAAGTTGTCCCTGGATCACGGGACCCTGGCAGTGGCGGGCCGCACAGGCTCCTTGGAAGGGAGGTGTGGCTAGTGACCTGTGCTGGCACACAGGCTCTTTGGTGGTGGCAGCAGCAGCCTTAGCATCTCATGCCCGTCTCTGGGGTCCGCGCTGTTAGCCGCAGCTCGCAACCATCTCTGGAGCTCCTTTAAGCAGCACTCTTAATCCCCTCTCCTCGCGCACCAGGAAACAAAGAGGCAAGAAAAAGTCTCTTGTCTCTTCGGCAGGTCCAGACCTTTTCCTGGACTCCCTCCCGGCCAGCCGTGGCACACTAGCCCCTTCAGGCTGTGTTCACGCAGCCAACGCCAGTCCTCTTCCCGGGATCCCACCGAAGCCCTAGCCTCAGCTCCCAGCCCCCGCCCACCCCGGCGGGTGAGCAGACAAGCCTCTCGGTCTGGTGAGCGCCGGTTGGCACTGATCCTCTGTGCGGGAATCTCTCCGCTTTGCCCTCCGCATCCCTGTTGCTGCGCTCTCCTCTGCGGATCCGAAGCTTTCCCCCTCTGCCACCCACAGTCTCCGCCCCTGAAGGGGCTTCCTTGTGTGGAAACCTTTCCTCCTTCACAGCTCCCTCCCACTGGTGCAGGTCCCGTCCCTATTCTTTTTTTCTTGTTTTTTCTTTTCTCTTTTGCCCTACCCAGGTACGTGGGGAGTTTCTTGCCTTTTATGAAGTCTGAGGTCTTCTGCCAGCGTTCAGCAGACAGTTGTTTTGTAGGAGTTGTTCCACATATTGTTGTTGTTCCACATGTAGATGTATTTCTGATGTATTTGTGGGGAGGAAGGTGATCTCCATGTCTTACTTCTCCACCATCTTGAAGGTCCCTCTGGGTTTTCTTAACAGTGTTCTCTTTGCTTTGTATAATCTCCACTTAGCTTTTGTCGTCCTTAAGGCCTCAGCTCATATGTTAAAGCCTTAATGGAACCTTTCTTAACAACTCAGTCAAGGGTCCTGACAACTCTGCTGTATCATCCACAAGCAGTGGTTCTGCAGTGCACTAGCCTTCTGTTATCTTAATCATCTGTCTTTATCAGAAATTAGACTTATTTTCTTTTTCTTATATAAAATAGGTTATGTAATGATACTGAGTTTGTACTGTAAGTCTGGGATAAAATACTTGCTTGAGGATGTAAAATATAAAGCTGATTTTAAGTTCAGTCATATCTAAAGGTGCTAATACTAAAGATCACTTTATAGATGATTAGTCCCTCTTATCCTAGCCCTATTTTACACTTTGACACAAGTACTAAAACATGTATCAAAATGTTTTATAGGTTTACATTTCAGATGGTTAAAGACAGAATGTAGTAAAAGGATTGATGTTACATGAGTCTTTTCCTCTTCGCCTTACCTAGGTGGAAGATATTGTACACAAATTTGTCACTCAGGAAAGACAACATAGCTTAGTCAAATTTCATCTTATTTGGGACATTCACCCTAGTTAATTACTAACTAAATAGATCATTAGTCACTTTGGTACAGGAAGGATTTAGAACCTACAACTTAAATTAACAAATTGCTTTGAGGCAATTGGTTTCCTTTCTAATTGTTCTCTCAAACAAAAACATGTCTAATTTCACAGTTTTATTAAAGAAAGCTTGTGTTATTTAATCTCTACAAAGTTGTGGGTAGGGGAAAAGAAACTTTGTTATATTCCTGGTGTTCCCTCTTAAGAGTATAGATAGCCTTGGTCAAGTGTTGGACTCTTTTCTCCCTGAGATGCTGCCTCTGAAGAGAAAGGAGTTGGACTAGATCAGTTGTTCTCAATCCAGTGTGCCATGGTACCCTGGGTGTCCCAGAACTTTCCCAGCAGGGTTATTGAAGTTATATCATTCTATGACATTCATAATTGCTAAGAATGAGGATAAATTCTATTAGGATGATGTATGTTAAATGAAATTTTGAGCTGAATGAGTCTTATGATGAGTAAAAAGTAAAGGAAACGCCATATTTATTGTATAGGTTTGACCCTAAAAATGCTATTGTTTTGCTTAGTGAATTTCTTTTGGATGCCAAAAAATAAAAAATCAAAGATTTTTTTGAATGGTAGTACCTTAATTGCAATATTAATCCCTAGCTTAATGTCTTTGAGTATATATAATCTGATATGGGAAAGCTGGTACAAATTTTTTAAAAATTGAAGCCATTGGAGCAAAATGTGCTTTAGGTACATGTTAATGCAAACCATGTTTCCAGTAAATTTCTTTAGTTTAGAATGTGTGATTGACCTCCTGAAACTGCCCTTTGAACAAATATTATCTATCAGGAAAACAGTTGTGATTCCCAGTGAAAATGAAAATTAATTATTTACCTAGGAGACAATTCTACATAGATACTGATATATTTGGCATTAACTTAGAAGCAGTAAATACACCATCAATTAGTCGAATGCTCAAATGAGCCAGTCAGATACTTCTCACGAGTGTTCTGACTCACATATAGAAATATTTTATATTATAGAGTTTTCTGAAATATTAGCTTTCATAGAGTCTATGAAATGGTTATAGGTTCACCTCACTGTCTGTTAGGGGAGAGTTTTCAATTGCTTTTAAGCAGAGATTAAGTGTTATGAATGTAAAATTGTTATCAGTATGACAGAGTTTTTCTGTCAATGAACATGATAACAATATTACATTTTAAAAATTGGATTCAAGTAAATTATTACATAAAAGTAAGAGTCACTTTCTCTATGGGAGTAATTCCCACTCCTTACAATATAAAGTAACATGTGAGGGTCTATGTTTTCTTTTATTTCTAATGGCTAATTAAATTTGGATCATTTCAGATAGAATAAAATAAGCCTTGTTTTGTGCCTTAGGTGATTTCCAAAAACTGTTGACTAGTGACTAAATATTTGGGATTGGTCTTGTTATGTGACAGTAACTAGCAAGACATTCCTGTGGGAACACGTTAAATGAGTATAAATCAGCCTAAATTAGCTGATATTTATTTGGCACTGTTACATATTTCATATGTACAGAAACATATGAATTAGTGTTTATCTTACTAGCTTCTTGATAGTAAAATAGAAATGCATTGTAAATCAAATATTTTCTGAAAAGAAATATGTATACATATTTTTATAAACCTATCTTACATATATAATGGGAATTAATGGTGTGTAAAACTAATATTTTATTGGTTATATACTTCACTTTTGAGAACTGAATAAGATAATTTTTAAAAAATCGAGCAAAAAAAAAAAGTATATTGCAGAGAGGCAAGAGCTCAAGCCTAGAAGAAACTTTAGGACTGAATGTAGTAGCCATTATTTCCTCTGCTCACAGATGGAACTTCACTTGGGTGATTTGCATGGGCAGTGTCTTAAAGGTGATTTGTCAGCCTGGAGACTGAGAGTCTAGTGTAAATGTTACTGCTTGGAGCAGTAGTAACCACTCAGAGTATCAGCAGACTTTATTAATGAGCTCGACACTATTTGATTTGATCATATCATTCATTCTCTTGCTTAAAATTCTTCATTCGTGTCTTTGGAGTCTTCAGTATAGTATAAATTCTTCGGTGTTGTATAGAAAGCAATTTACAATTTTTCCTGTCTTACATCACCGGCTTTATCTTCCCTTATTTGTCTTAGTCTGAAGGCTATACTGTAGGCAATGGCACTATAGCAATACTTTTCACAGTTGAGGTTTTTATGCAAGATTCCATTTTATCTTCTTTGCAACCAGTAGAAGTTACTTTGAACTGTTCATGACTTGATTGTGAAGCTTTTCCTATCAAGAATACCTTTTATTTTCTCTGTTAAAGTAAACTTATGGGTAGAAATAAAAAGTGTAAATCAAGAGGAAAGAAGAATAGATATCATACTTTTTGTTTGTTTTTGAAATTTAAGCCTTAAAAATGAGGAAAAAATGAAATATGATCCTTAGAGCTATTGACTTTATTCTGTTATTCTATTACTAGAAATGGAGCAAAAATATATTTGAAGGAATCTCTGATATCACAGTAGGACTCAGAAAGCCAGCGTAAGTCACTGACTTTAATATTTCCAATATTTTAATATTAAATATTATTTAATATTTCCCAGTATTAAAGTCAGAAAAATTTACATGAAGAATAATTTACATGTACATGGGGGTTATGAGAATGCATTGGGCATGTGAGACACACATACACACACCCCATATGTGCATTCACACTCTTTTTATGTCTTCATTCTCTTCTATAACATTTCATTAAATGATGTGTTTTCTCAGCAGTCAGTGCTCAGCCTTTTTATTTTTCTTCTAGAAATGTATCATATATTTTAGTTATATTTTCTGTAATCCCGTAAATATCACATACATACCACAAGACAGCATGGTATACGTGTGTCCAGACAAGTTAAAATCTAGGGATGGTTAATAAGTGTGTGAAGGATTCTCATCAGGGACTCATTATCAGGTATCAACAGATTAAAGCATCAATATCTGTGTCAGAATTTTTACAAATTAACATAAAGGGAATTAAAAATCATTTTCTAGACATATAGTTGTCAAGAAAGTGTGGTTTGGTTATTTCTGCTCCTGCATAACTGGACTATAAGAATTTGGTGAGCACAGCAGCCTAACCCTTTAAGGAAGTTGTGCCTTAGGTCTAGAGACCCTTTCAAACCTGTTCCTACTTAGAGCATTTTGTCATCTGATCCCACAGACCATGAGCAGAAACTACCCTCAGTATGTTTTCAGGCTTTCTTTGGTATGATCATTTCTTTCAATGTATTTGTTGTTATGCACAGAAAGACAAGAGAACAGGAAGCTCTTGGATCTTACAGAACAGGGATTCGTGAGTGTTTTATGTGGCAGAATTCAGTCCATGACTTGCTCTCATCGTGTCATGATTGGCAACAAGGTTGTTAGGGAGAGATTCTGACACCACAGCTTTTCCTCTTTTCGTTGGAGGTTACAAATGTGCAACAGAAAGAACCTAATAATTGTGACCAAATTGTCTTGGGCCAGTTTCTATGGTGTTAATTATGTCCTTTATAGTTAGCCGTTTCTGTGCCATTTCCTCTTAGATTCCTCAAACAAAATATGTTCAAAAGCAAACTTATGCTATTTCTTCCCCCAAATGGTCCGTAACTCTGAAATAGCAGCTACTCTCCATTTTTTGGACAATCCCAAAGAATGGAGTCATTCGTCACATGTCCTGTTCTGTTACACAGTACATGATAAAACGAATCCCATACACTTTACCTCCAGTATATCCTGGAAATCTTCCCACTTCTGTCCCTCTCAGTCTCACCTCACTCATCTAAACTGTCATAACCTTTTTATGGCAACAGCCCTATAACTGGTTTTCCTGTTGTCCACCCTGGTTCCCTTCCAAACCATTCATCTCGTGTCCACCGCAGTGAGCACTGGGAAATGTAAATACAATTGTGTCACCACTTGCTTAATGCTTGTTAAAGATTTTCCATGTGTTGTGGGATGAATACAAAACTCCTTAATAAGTTCTAAATTTCCTTCACCATCGGGATTCCCCCCATCTTTTCTTTCTCAAGCAGAAACTCTGCTTTTCTTTCTTTTTCCCTGATTCCTCTTTCAGATTAACCACCCCCCCCCCCTTCCTAAAATGCTCTGCCTTCTCTGCAGACTAAGGTCGGGCTCACCTTTTTATGTAAACATCACTTTTTTTATTGAATCCTGACTCTCCTGAGTAGGTTGGATTCCATTATTACAGGAAATCATAGCACTAGAGGGCTCTCCTTTGTTATTTGTATATATTTACATTAGTCATCATTTTCTATCTCTTCCACTGCACTCTAACTCCC
This sequence comes from Phocoena sinus, assembly GCF_008692025.1. Taxonomy (NCBI): domain Eukaryota; kingdom Metazoa; phylum Chordata; class Mammalia; order Artiodactyla; family Phocoenidae; genus Phocoena; species Phocoena sinus. Next base: position 180,284,573 of record NC_045763.1, on the reverse strand, counting down.
ATTGAGGAAGTAGTCTTGCAAGTTTTTCTATACCATTTTCTCTCCCAGGACCTAGTACTGAGACAAACACTTAGTAACACTCACTAAATAGGAGAACAAATAAATGTAAAAACTTTTCAAATGCTTATGATCTACAACACAGTGGAAATGAAATTACAAGCCCTTTACTGAAGCTTCAGGAAAGAAAAATCCTAAAAGTTTTCCAGAAAGCAAGGAGTAGTAAGTAAAAAATGCTTTCACTTATTAACAAGAATATAAGATAAGTATCACGTCTTTATTTACTGTCTTATCCATGTTATTTTGTTTTAAAAATATGAACATAATTTTAATAGCTTTCTGCTAGTGATACAGTTCCCCATTTTTTCCAGTAAGGGCTTAATCTCTGAATTTTGGAGTCTCCTAAAGTGAGATTTTCAAGAACATCATCCTGATTTTACTTGATTCTTGCCTATACCATGTTATTTATTACCTTTAACCATGATGATTTTGTCTCCTTGTTTTCACCTAGTTTAATCATCTTTCTTATCCCACTGCCTTGTTTCTTTATCTGCCTACTTCCTTCACAGTTTATAGTAGAAAATACATTTTACATCGACACACAGTACCCATTCTTTTAATAAATAATTATGGATGAATATGAATACATGCTCAACATATAACCTGAGGAACATAGAAAAAAAAACACTACATGATTATAAATTCCGTCTTTCGTACCATGAGCAAAATATCCTACTTCCATCTGTGTGCAATATACTAGTAATGGCCTATAGGCTGATGAGCCTATGAGTCATTTACATAGACTATTGAGTAGATGCTTTTATTCTGTTTAGGTCATTATTGATGAAAAGAGAGGGAATGTAATAAACTAAAATTTAATGTAATTTTGTGAAAATAAATGTATTCTGTAGGACTGGTAAGGGACAATGTGGAATCTCTTTAATTGAAATATTTAATATAAGAAAGAACACTTACCATTTGGTTATGGTTAGTGTAGCGTATAGCCTTACATAATTTCTAACTCATACTCTGGTGATCCTTCTTTCACTAAGTGAGTGAAAGAGAAACAAAGTAGATTTTAAAATATATAAATTAAGATGTCAGCGTTTCTAAATGGAGGAGTATTTAGTGAAAGTGAGACTTAAGAAATAAATACTTTACATTAGCCTTTGTTTTTTCCTAAGTTTAACTAGAAATTAAATGTGTGGTATAATATATATCATTGCTTTATATATATTTAGTGTAAAACGGAGCCTAATCCTTTTTTAATTAATGTGATTATGATTTTTGCATGTGTTTGAATACTTTTGAAAAAATTATCCTAAGATTTAACACTATTTCAGTTAACAAAAAAGGAGAATTTATAAATTTTTTAATGAGATAAAATTTGGAGTCTTCTTTTTCATATAAGATACTCAATTTGGCAATCCACATCTAAATAATTACAGTGCCTATGAAAAAATTTGTCCTATTCTCTTAGCTTCTTTGTGAGCAGGAAGAAAGAGAGGACTCTTCTATGTATATCCAGCACTCAGCACGGCTGCTGTGGACCTGTATTTATAAACTGTCCTTTGTCATATGTGCTCAAAGTTCAGTTTTGTAGGAAGTCGGTAAAGACCAAGGAATTATGAGCGAGGCATATTGATTTTTGTGGATCTATGGAAGGAATGGTAGGTCATTCCAAAATGCATATTTATGGGTTTTTAAGTAGTATTAAATAAATTGAGATTAAGGGTAGAGATGGAACACCTTTAAAATGTTGCATTTAAAAATTATATCTTTTGATCTCAATTAAAAAGACAAAAAACAAAACAAAGCAAAAAACTCCAGGGACTGAATGTTTCATTGTTAAACTTCTTCAAGGAACAGTCCAGGACATGGACAAAGGTACAAAGTTACCCAAATCATTTAATGATTAAGCTAAACAGTTATTCTGAAATACTCAGAGCACAAATTATGGGCTGATGTTCTCATATTTTAGTTCATAAAATGCTCCTACTTCAAGATACTCTATCAGAAGTAAGAACTTTGGCAGATATGTTTGGTTAATCCTATGAAAAATATTCTATTCTCAGAGATTCATGATCAACATTAACTCATTAAAGGGATCTGAAAAATCCTTTGCTAAATAAAACATACATAACTCAGAGTTGCCAGATGTATTTGACTGTAGACCCCTATGTCTGGTCAGCAAACTGGCTTTTCAAGGAACATGGGTTGGGATATAAAACTGTAACCCAAGATCACTTTAAAAAGATAGATATAAAAATCCTATAGTAATAAATTGCCAAACTCAAATCAAAAGTGCATTTACATTAAGGACAAAAGCAAACAAAACAAAATACCAAACAAGCAAAAGGGTATATATTAAATATTATTACCTCATGGAGAAAAAGAGGTGGAATGATATTAATTCTTATTTATATCTCGTTATTTGTCTTGTAATAACAAGCACATATTACTGATTTTTGGAATTTAAAATATTAGAACTGTAAAAAAATTACCATCAGGTAAGATTTACCCAAGGAGTGTAGGTATGGCTTCTTATAGGTATATATTAATAAACTACTTTATTACAGTGAACTGGACATAATATTTTACAGGAATGATAAATTCAACATATCCCCAAATTAAATAATTTATATCCCTCTCCATCTGCAAAATTTTTCCTACTGTTTCTTTTCTTATGCCGCTATTATCTGTTGCCTTTATTCCTTGATATCTATAGGTCATATTGAAAAACAACAAATATTGGTTAAAAACCAAGCAAAACATTGTATCGTTCATGAGCTGTGTTTGTTCATATGGTTCTAGGCATATAGTCAGTCTTTGTCCTTATTGATCGTGGAAGTATTGGATGATATGAAATCTCGAGGGCATTTCTCTGTTTCTGGTGCATGTTGGTGATAATCAAGTTCTGAGTTGGTATTTAAAGACATATTTGACTAGTTGGCATTTCATCCTCCAATCTGCATAGTTTAAATGCATGTCCACTTGATTTAAAAAAAAAACAAAAAACTTTCCAAAGTGCTTGCTATAAAATTCCTCAATGGTTTTTATTCTGTGATAATGATCTTTAAAATAGACATTGTCACAAGTGAGTATTCATGTAAAACTAAATTGCATTAAGGCAGAAATGGCTATGTGAAAGATTTTTGAAATTCCAGTTTAAGCCCAGTATTGTGAATACTGACTACAATTATGAAAAAAACATAAATATGTGAATGGCAGGAATACTCTATGGCAGGAATACTCTGCTTTTCAAAATGCATAGAATTTCAAAAACTAGGTATATTTAATCTTCATAAGATAGAAAATTCATAAGTTATATAAAATTAAATACATATTTAAATGATAGCCTTGAGTATGAGTTAATATGTTAAATAATACAAAAAGAGAAAATTGTACTGTTTTTTCAAAATATTATGATTTTAACATTTCAATCTTAAAATATTACCATATAATGATATGCTTAGTAGTTACCTGTCAGTGAATTTTTAAAATAGATACATATATAATATACATATGTACAGTCTTTTATATAATCACAATAGAAATTCTTTCATTTAAGCAATCTCAGGGATAAGTAGTCCTTTTTTAAAAATAAGTATTCCTTTTTAGAACAAGTCACTAGCCTAATATTGACATTTTGGCCCAGAAATAACACCTAACTTTTTTTTTTTTTTTCCCTTACTGCATTACCAAGAATTAGTTGTCCCTTTCTGTAAATGACGACAGTGAACCCTCCAAAGGTTAACTAATATCAGCATGACCATCTTTCTAAATAGTTAAAGATTATAGGTTTACCTTGCAAATTGCCTAACTCTTCTTTTTTTTTTCTCTCACTGTCGTGGCCTCTCCCATTGCTGAGCACAGGCTCCGGACGCACAGGCTCAGCGGCCATGGCTCACGGGCCCAGCCGCTCTGCGGCATGTGGGATCTTCCCGGACCGGGGCACGAACCCGTGTCCCCTGCATCGGCAGGCGGACGCTCAACCACTGCGCCACCAGGGGAGCCCCTAACTCTTCTTTTTAGAGCCCTCCACACTTGCCCATGTTTCCACTTCCCCTAGCAGCTAAGAGTTACAGGGCGGAGAAAAGATTGGACACGATTACAGATATTCATTAATCCATGGGTGGTTTTCTGCTGCTAACAACTCTGTTAGCTAATCCACAGCAAAGAGAACAAACAGGCTGTTTTCTCATTGCCAGTTTCTTCCTCCACAGTCCCTGACTCTCTTGCTAATAGTACATTTAGCTTTTTGTCAGGCGGAGAGGGCTTTTTAACACTTATGTGGAGATATTGGATCCTTATATTTGACTCATTTTTGTGTTTCTTTTTCTTTTATGCTGGGGCTGTCATATAAATAACAAAATTACTAGTGAATTCATTGAAGATTCTTAGGTGTCAGGCATTTCACTGAGCATTAGGCCACTTAATTCTCATAATAACCAAATGAAGAAGTTAACATGATTACGTTTACTTTTCAGTTGAGGAGCATGATGTTTAAAAAGCTTAAGTAGTTTCCCTAAGTTAGTATCAATCAAGTTATGAATTAAGTGTTTGATTATTAATTTATGGTGTTATTGCTAGTAGTAATTAGTGTTATAAAGTTGAGGTCAGAATCATTCACTTTAGATTTTAGAAACTGTTTTTGTGTAGACTAAGATGTCATGTATCTGCATCTCTAACATACAGCACAGTGCCTGGCACTAGTAAGCCATCAATAAGTGTATTTGTATGAATAAACATGACTTACCTTTATGATATTAGTTCACCCTTTTTCCATTTTAAACATTTGATTAAAATATTATAGCACTTACTGGTTTTATAGAAATCATTTTTAAATTTAAAATTGATAGGTATTTTTACAGTAGAGAAATTATAAGAAAAATATATTCATTTGCAACTTTCCATTTCAAAGTCACTCACTACAAATGAATCTGAGTAACTTGTATACATATTAAAGAAACAAAAAGGCAAATAGAACATGGTGTGATATTGGTCTATTTTTATATCTTAGATTGTAGTAAATTATTTAATTTCAAATGTTTAGGCAGGGGATACATGATAATAAACAAAAATTTGGTTACAATTAGGTATCCGTTAAAATTAAGCATTTAAGTGAGCTTTTTTTCTTAAATATTATGGCCCAGTCACAAAACAACATTAAATTTGATTACTAGAAAATTTGAAGGTAACAGAGTGTTTACTAATATCCACCAGCTATGATTATTTACTTTTTAATTCTATATTATTAAATCCTACTGCTACTTTCATTTCAGGATATAACTTGAACAGTTTACCTTGGGCTTTGACGGACTGGACAGATGTATCTCTTTTATAAGAAGGCAAAATAGGATATTTTGATTATGAATGTGCTGTATTTGAGCACATTCTTGGATTTAGTTCATCAGAAAATCTGTGCCATCATTAAAATCACTTCTGGGTACAGAGACAAAATAATAATTAACTGAACTTCATCAATTATGATCAGGGAGAAGAGGCAGTTTTCATTTAATAATGGCTCGAAAGACATCTGTGAATGAAATAAGATAACAATCTATATTAAAATGGATTATAATCACTGAATAGCTTCAAATCCTTATGCAGCACATTGTAGCGTTCACAGTGCTAGGAAAAATAGCTAACGTATAAATGAAATATTAATGTTTATGCATAGTAAAATAAAATGGCATTTCAATGCTAAAACTGTCTTAGCTTCAAGAATTATATAATAAAGTAACAGTAAACTATCTGTGTATCTGTCTCTCCTGAAAGTGCACTTTTTACGTTCCTTCATAAAAGTAGCTGAATTATTGTTTAGAAAGATAATTTATATGAACAATATTAAAGTATTTTTATTTGAATGATTGACATAGAAGAGTAATATAAGTTTTCATATTTCTTTAAAACATTCCTAGTTGTGTCACCTATAACCAAAATGGTATGTAATAAGTTGGCAGATATTCTTAACATTCTCCACGTGTTGCATGTAGATGCTCTATGACTAGTATCAGAAAGTGATGCTGTGTCCATATAATGTGATCAGAGTAGTCTGGTCTCTGCCTTTTTATTAAGCTTCCCCATGTGTTAGTATTTACTTTTGTAAAATAAAAACATGCAGCAAGTAATTTTCAAAATACTTTTAAAATCTAATTTTTATAATTCTAGAGGAGGTTTGAAAGACTTTTTTGTTTAAATAATGTGAAGATCCTATCTTAGAATTTGATGTTAGTGCAAATTCTGCAGAATTCCCTTCTAAAGTGTTTCTACCCTTCAAATAATGTGATTCTTTACGTAAATACAAGAGAACATAAGGGAAATAGTTGCAGAAGTTCATGTGAAAGTGAATCCCAACAACGAAGTCAAGATCATAAAGTTATTGTAGGCAAATCTCTCTCTAATGTTGGAGAGTAATTTGTTTCTTCCATAAAACATAAGCTGGATACTTTTGTTATTATGATAGCTATGTAACTAACCTGATTGACTGAACTTAATGTATGCAAGATTCACTCACTAACATGAATGGGATTTTGGGTAAAACTTTTGATTACTAAATCGTGAAATATAATCAGTTTAATTCAGTAATTCAAACTGTTTTTAAATATGTTAGTGACAGAAAGTTTAGAAAGTTTAGACAGAAAGACTAAATAAATACAAGCTTTATATTTGAATATTAAATTTGATTTTATAAAAAGACAAATTTTTAGTTATACAATTTGCTCGCCTACTACCCAAGCAGAATGGGTTTCAATAAGTAAGTCAATGCATTTTAAATTTCCAAATTTTGTATTTATCATATTAAGTAGTGCTAACTAAACAAATGATGGGGTTACAAAAGCGAGTTACTAAGGAAAATAAAACCTAATTTACTTGTTTATAAGTACTCGAATATTTCAAAAGGTGGTGGGAAAGTCATTTGCCTGTTTTGACAAAGAAGTATTTAGCCTTGCCTCTTAGTTGTATTAGATTCCACCATTAAGGCAGTGGTGAGATAAACATTTTTGTGTGCTCTTTCTTTAATGAAATGTATTTAGTTTATATCTATCTAAACAGGCTAAATAGCTAGGTGATTTAAATGTGGGCAACAGAGATCTGTGTATTTTACATTCAGACCCTCATTCATTCAGGAAATATTAATGCACATCATTATGTTCTTGGCAGTAATATAGGTGCTCAGGCAACATAGATGAAGACACCATGTGACTCTGTCCTAATAGACTCCATTCTTATAGAGGTTTATGGATAATGGGCATCAAACCCAGCAAATGACTAAAACTATTATATATTTTTTTAATTAAGCAGTATAAGAAAGACTTGGGGTACATATGATGGTCAGGATAGAAGTAAAGACTTGAAGGATGTGAGGAGATAGCCATGACAATATCTCGGCAATAGGGTCCAGCCAGAGAGAGCAGTCCATGACAGGACTCTGAGTCCGGACCATGCCTGTCATGTTGGTCAGAAAGCAAGAATGCCAGTGTAGCTGGGGCAGAGCAAACCACAGGGAGGACAGTAGAAAATTAGTCCAAAAGGCATAGGGAAGGGTCGGATAGAGGAGCACGCTGGAGACAAATGAAAGATGGTTAGCTTTTAGTCTAAGCGAAAGAGGGAGCCCTCTCAGGGCTTTAAGTAGAGGAATAGCACGGCTTGACTCACGTTGTCATAGGGCAGCTCTGGCTGACGGGTCGACTATACGCTGTTGGAAAAAGGGTAGGGATGTTTACTGCAGTGGAGGGAAAAAAAACTGATGGCAGGGATCATTGTGGTGGCAGTATAAATGGTGAGTAGTGATTGTGGAGTCTGGTTATAGTTTGAAGTTAGAAGCAGTGGAGTTTGCTAAAAGATTGGATATGGGTTGTTATAAAAAAAAGAAAAAAAAAAGTCCAGGATGATTCCAGGATTTTGGTTCAAGACAGCTCTCTTTGCCACCATCCAATGATGAAGAGTTTGAGAGGAAGTTTAGGATTCCATTTGGACATGTTAACTTTGAGATGTCTATTGGAAATAAAGGGAAGGCATTGAGAGGAGCTGGTTGATGCTTGACTGCAGTGAGGCTGAGGGACTAGAGGACAGTGAATTTGGGGTGATCTCGGAAGATGAGGTCAGAGAAGAGCCAGGTGTTTGGGATTTTATTCTGAATGTGGCATTGAGAGTTAGAAACAGAGAGGGAACAAGATTTGACCTGTAATTTAAAAGGATTATTGTGTTCTCGGGCTAGATATTTAAGTATCCTCTGCATCATTTTCTCTTGGGGAGAAGGAACAAAAGTCATTTATTTATTACAAAAATATTTATTGACTTAGAAGATCATATGTTGACATCAATGTTTTAAAAACTGTAGGGACATTGTTACTCATGAACCTAAGCAGTGGCCCATTTAATGAGCCCCTAAGAGAAACTGGCAGACGAGCCTATTCAAAATCAGAGGAAAACTCTAAAAGTAATTCAGTGTATTCATCTTTATTAGTCTTTTTTTAAAAAGTTGATTTTGCTTTTGTATAATTATACCAAATATGCAACAACTGTTTCATTTTCTTATCATTTTAGGGGTCTTCATTTTCATATCAATTTAGAGAGCATTAAGGTATACCAAGTCCTTTAAGTGTAAGTGTAATATTAACAAATAAGTGAAAGGCTCACATGATTTTCCCAGGTCAAGTAAATGGAATGTTGCATAAGGATTATAAAAAAATGATTATAAGTATAGATTTAACTACAACCATATCAAGGAAATTAAATACCTTGCAATATGGTTTATTCAGCAAAATTTATTAAGATTTACATAGGTTGTGATAGGTATTATCATGTATACAGTTTGGTAGATTGAAAAGCATAGCCATAATATTTTGTGGCTCCTCTCATGAAGACATGGAGTCTGTTTCCACACTCCTTCAATCTGGGATGATCTTGTGACTTTCTTTGGCAAATAGAATGGGCAGATCAAAGCTAGGTCTTTAGAGGGCTTGCAGCTGCCATGCCAAAAAGGAAGCTGGTTGAGTTGATTGGAGGCTGAGAGGTCTCATGGAGAGAAACTAGGCGCCACAGCCAACAATGAAACCTGACCATAGACCCCAGTGGTGGGACCATCCTGAGCCTTCCATTCAGCCAGACTTCTAGCTGACCACAGCTGCCGGTGTGAGCCCAAGAAAACCAGAGGAGCTTCCCACCGAACCATGTGAGATGATAAATTGTTACTTTTTTAAACCACTAAGTTTGGGGGAGTTTGTTATGCAGTAATAAAAAACTGAAACATGCATGAACTATTTTTTGGAGTTTGTTTGTATATATTATTTGAGCAGGGTTTAATTCAGTGTTCTTTTGTTCATTTAGCAGTTAGCTACTGGATAGCTGCTATGCACTTTGTTCTAAGTGTTGTAGGAAAATTATAAAGTATAAATACTGTCATCGAGGTTGATAATAGTTGAGTAGGGTTGATAAATATTTAACACTAAATATATATATATATATATATATATACATATTTGTAAAAGTGTAGCTATCTAAGACATGAACTCATATATACTTTAGAAATTCATCAGAAACACTGTAGCTTGGGATACAAAGAAGTCTTCATGACGGAGGTCATATCTGAGCTAGGGTTTCAAAAAATGGGAATTCTTGTAGGTATTGGAGAAAGAGGATTTTCAATTGAAAGAAACAGATTGGGCAAAAAATATACATTGGGCCATGGGTTATATATATTATGATAAGCAAACAGTCCAAATAACATGTAAAGGGGAGATAAGCGAGACAAACGTTGAAGAAAAAACAGGTTAGATTCAGGTTTTGGATTCTAGTTAATTCTCTTTTCTTACAAAGCTTTGCAAAGATTTATCAAATGATTATTAATTATTTCTGCTACTTTTTCACCTTATTTTACACCTTATTTCTCTTTACTAGAGGCACCTTATTTTATTTCATTTTCATTTATTTTATTTATTTATTTTTGGCTGGGTTGGCTCTTCGTTGCTGCGTGTGGGCTTTCTCTCATTGCGGTGAGCAGGCCCACTCTTTGTTGCCGTGGGTGGGCTTCTCATTGCGGTGGCTTCTTTTGTTGCGGAGCACGGGCTCTAGGTGTGTGGGCTTCAGTAGTTGTGGCACGTAGGCTCAGTAGTTGTGGCTCACGGGCTTAATTGCTCTGTGGCATGTGGGATCTTCCCAGACCAGAGCGGATTCTTAACGACTGTGCCACCAGGGAAGCCCCTGGATTCTAGTTAATTCTATATGCACCATGTATCTATTGCTGAATAACAAGCCACTGCCAAACCGAAAACTTTGTAGTTTCTCACAGTTGTGTGATGGGTGACTGGGCCAGTTTTTCTGCTGTTCTCACCTGTGATTACTCTTTCGGCTTCAGTCACGTGACGGCCTCACAGGTGCTGCTGAGTCCAAGATGGCGTCTCTCTGCTGTGCAGCTCTTTGTGCTGGCTGGCAGCTGGGACATGCTGTTTTTTCTCCGCATGGCCCCTCATCCTCCAGTTGACTATATGGGGCTGCTGCACAGCACCATGAGTGAGAACAAGAACTTCTGTGTCTTCAGAACTTCCGAGACTTGGAAGTCTTGGTCTTAGACTTCCAAGAAAGTGAGAACAAGAACTTCAGTGTCCCCTCAGGTCTAGGCTTATGCAACTCACACAGCATCACTTCCACAATACTCTATTGGTCAAAACAAGTCAATAGGCCAGCTTAAATTCAAGGTCAAGGAGAGACACACTGTACACCTTAGTGGGAAGTACAGCAATATCATGTTGCAAAGGAGAATGAACATAAGAATTGATTTATTGGCAGCTATTATAATAATATGTCACACCACAAATTAGAAAGTGTTCTTGGGCTTCCCTGGTGGCGCAGCGGTTGAGAGTCCGCCTGCCGATGCAGGGGACACGGGTTCGTGCCCCGGTCCGGGAAGATCCCACATGCTGCGGAGTGGCTGGGCCCGTGAGCCATGGCTGCTGAGCCTGCGCATCCGGAGCCTGTGCTCCGCAACGGGAGAGGCCACAGCAGTGAGAGGCCCGTGTACCGAAACAAACAAACAAACAAACAGAAAGTGTTCTTCAACAGTGAGAATCCAGTTGCTTTTTTGAACCTGAGATTGATATATCCAAGCTGTGTTTAAAGAATATGAATATGGCCTTTATTAGTGGGTTGCATTAAAAGAAGGACAAACTGAAGACCAGGAAGCAGAGCAGATTTTTTTCTGGTAGTTCTGGTCACGGTAACACATGTCTGAATTAGGAAATGTACATTTTATCTATAAACAGAGATTTGCTTTTAATGTGTAGTGATGCAAAATATAGTAAGCCCTTCAGTAACATTTGAATTCTTAAAAATATATAAATTATATTTTTCCTCATTCTATTTCCTACTGAAGTATAAAAGTGATGCAAAGTTGTTTACCTTCTCAAATATAAATTATTTTAAATAAAGTAAAAAACATATTCCACAGAAAGGTCTATTGTTATCAAACAGCTGTACTCTTTGGTTGTATGAAGGCTCCATCTGAATAGTCTTAGAATTAGCTTGGCTGGTATATTGCATATAGGCAGCTGAGAAAATAAACTGACACGAGTCAACTATTATGACCTGGCAGCTTACACAAAATTTCTGAACATAGAACAAGTGAAATTTTGCTGAAATGTTCTGGAGACCTGGGGTTAAGAAAACAGTAAAAGAACAGAACAGTTCCTGCCTCAGAAGCAAAATGGTGACACGTACCCTACTGTTTCTCTTCTGTCCCTTGGTTTATCTACCTTTGTGCCTACCCATCTTCCTAACTATCCAGTGGCTTATATACTCTGCCTTAAAAAGGTTTAAGATAATTGAATATTTATGATATGTAACTTAGACAAATACATAGATATCTTAAAAGGCTGGAAAAGGAATTTCTGTAGTTTAAACATTGAATAGCACATCTTCTTGGTCATCATAATCAAGCTGTGTCTGCTTGTTCTGTATAGAAGTTACAAGGAGTATCCAGAAGCATACAGGAATTTTTTTGGACAGCTTTATAAAAGAGTAATTTACATACCATAAAATTCATTCATGTTAAGTGTAAGAGTCAATCATTTTTAATATGTTTACAAAGCTCTGCAATCATCACCACAGTCCAGTTTTAGAACATTTTCATCACCCCATTCCTACCATCAGTCCCAAGCAACCATTAATATGCTTTCTGTGTCTTTTCTGGACATTTCATATAAACAGAATCATACAATATGTAGTCTTTTACATCGGGCTTCTTTCACTCTTTTTTTGGCTTGTTCATATTTTAACATGCGTCAGTACTAGATTCCTTTTTATTGCTGATTTTTTATGTTGCAAATCTCATTTCCCTCCAACATTGCACATATATGCATGTTTCATAGCCTTACTTTTTTTTTTTTTTTTAGCTAGTAGCAGTGCTATTTCTAATGCTATTTTAGGAATTCTACTTTGGGAACATCTTATAACAATTTCTATGCTGTTCCCTTACTTTCATATCATCAATAGCTTTGTAAAGATAATTGATCTACTTAGAGACTCATTTTTAGGGGCACCTTGCAATGGTTAACTCCTCAAGCCTTTCCTGTATACAGTTGTCCCTCTGTATCCACAAGTTCCACATTTGTCGATCCAACCAATCACAGATTGAAAATATTTGGGAAAAAATTTCCAGAAAGTTCCAAAGAACAAAACTTGAACTTGCCGCATACAAACAACTATTTACATAGACTTTGCAACTTATTTATAGCTATTTTTATAGTGTTTACATTGTATTAGGTACCATAAGTAATCTAGAGATGATTTAAAGTATACAGAAGGTTGTATAGGTTATATGTTATATGTATAGGTTATATGCAAATATCAATACTATGCCATTTTATATAAGGGACTTGAGCATCTGTGGATTTTGGTATCTGTGGGGATCCTGGAACGAGACCCCAGGGGATACTGAAGGATGACTGTGTGTGGAACACACACACACACGGAATATACACACATATATCTATACCACATGTATATACTGAAAAATGTCTCTCTGTTAAAAAAAAAAAAGACTACTGACTATTGCTATTTTCTTTTGAATTTTATTTTATTTACTTTTTTTATACAGCAGGTTCTTATTAGTTATCTATTTTAAACATGTTAGCGTATATATGTCAATCCCAATCTCCCAATTCATCCCACCACCACCCCCTGACAATTGCTATTTTGATGGGGAAGAGATCTAGTGAATTCTGGTGTCTGTGTTTCCTTGACACGCACTCAAAATGTTTGTGTAAGTCACCCATGAAATTCAGTCTCTTTATTTTACATGTTATTCAAATATACTTTGTGATAATTTGGCTACAATTTTTGGCTACTAATGAAAATAAGACTATATCTGTTTGATGTAGGTAAAAAAGCTTAAAAATGATATTTCCTCAACCCAAATACTGTTCCATATAAGATCCTAACTACTAAGTGGCTTTATGAAATGCACTTTGGTTTTCAAGAGAGTCATGATGAGAAGCAGTGTGCCTAATTTGAAAGTTTTAATTGAAATACACATGTGTTTCTTTAGCATTTGTGGAATCCAACATCTGGAACGAATAGGAAAGAAGCTGAATCTCTTTGACTCCCTTTATTTCTGCATTGTGACGTTTTCTACTGTGGGCTTTGGGGATGTCACTCCAGAAACATGGTCGTCCAAGCTTTTCGTTGTTGCCATGATCTGTGTTGCTCTCGTGGTTCTCCCCATACAGGTAAACACAACCATGTTAAATTTTATAGGAACCTGCAAAGTCTTATGAAATCAAATCTTCCACATTTAATAAAAATTGCAGGGTGGCTTGTTAATCTAACAATAATATATTAACACCTGCTATTGTTCCATCCAGTCAGTTAATTACAATTGTATCAGAAATGCCTTTTTGCATTGTATTAGAAACATTGAGTTTTTTTTCCCTCCAGTCACAATTGATAGCTCACATTTCATTTGAATTCTTCAAGGTGCTTTCTTTCAAATGTAGAGTATTTATGTTAATTTTAGAATTGTAGGATAGTATATTTTTAAATTATAGAATGATAGCTCAAGGAAATATACTTGTGAAGGGTTGATTTCTCTTGAGTCTTGAAAATACATGTAAAAGCCATATGTTGTAATGAATAAAAATTGTTTCCATATGATGGTCAACTAAAACAAAATCGAAGAGGATACATAGCTATCATGCAGCATTTTGGAGAATGGATAAGGAGATAGCAAAGGGACAGACAGAGATATAAAATGAGACTAAAGGTACATAGAGGCAATCTTCAACTTTTTCCTGCAATGAACTCTGGGTGTCCATGGGTGGGCAGGTCAGAAACAGGATGTGGCCAATACAAATAAATCTTGCATGTTCCATTACAGAACCATTGGCCACAGTGTATTGAAATATACTTTACATAGGTATAAAAATGATCTTCGGGCTTCCCTGGTGGCGCAGTGGTTGAGAGTCCGCCTGCCGATGCAGGGGACAACGGGTTCGTGCCCCGATCCGGGAAGATCCCACATGCCGGGGAGTGGCTGGTCCCGTGAGCCATGGCCGCTGAGCCTGCGCGTCCGGAGCCTGTGCTCCGCAACGGGAGAGGCCACAACAGTGAGAGGCCCGCGTACCGCAAAAAAAAAAAAAAAAAAGATCTTCCCGTTCCTATCCAATCATACATGTCATCCTTAATGACACCCCTCCCCTATACACTCCACAACCCTTAGATACCAGCTACTAAATAACTAGAATGTGGCCTTTTGTTGGTGGTAAGGGTATCTCCCCTTGCAGGAGATGTGGGCTGAAGTTGATATAAGAATGTGGGAGAAAAAAGTGAGGCTTTTCTCTTTGACTCAGTGTATGACATATATAGCTGCATACGCTACTGGACAGAGCAGAGGCACGGACCTCTTAGTGCCCTGCTATGATACAATAGGAAAATCATATTACTGTGTTTCCTGAAGACCTGAAGGCCCTGGGAGGCATTAGCAAGCTCTGCAGCCATCCTGTGAAGAGCCTCTTACGGAAGGGAACACTGATCATTTGGATCTCAAAGACTTTCATCTAAGAAATTGAGTATACTTAATAAACAACAGATGTATTGCATTTATTTTTATTTTTATTTATGTCCCGTGTCTTTCATTCACATGTGGAAAATGCATTACAGTTTGAACAGCTGGCCTATTTGTGGATGGAGAGACAAAAGTCAGGTGGAAACTATAGTCGACACAGAGCTCAAACTGAAAAGCACGTTGTTCTGTGTGTCAGCTCACTGAAGATTGACTTACTCATGGACTTTTTGAATGAATTCTATGCTCATCCAAGACTCCAGGTACCTCTAAACAGATCATACCTACTAACATTGTCAAAGTCAGTTAATCATGGTACAGCCTGTGTTCTGGAGAATTTTTATTTATACACTCAAATTTAGAATGAAGAACTACAAATATAACCAGGAACATAGAAAAAAATGCTGGAGGAATACACAGTATGTTAAGTTTCCTTCTGTATCTATACTGAAAGACAGATGGAATTATGTTACTGCTACAGAGAAAGGTTTCCTCTGATTAAAATGATTGCTTTTTTCTCCCTTGGGTAATGCATAAATGATATTTTTATGAAACAGTGAAATTTAACATAAAATATAATAAAACAATGAAAGAATCATGGCAATATCATCTGCTCACTTGAATATTTCAGAATTTTATCAAGTGTTGCTGATAGAAATGTGGAAGTCTGGAAGTTCCATTTTTCCTTTTGTTTCCTGGAGTGAAACTAGGTCTTATTTATAGTAATAATAAGTGACCAAAATTTGGGAAATAACTTGCTGATCGAGATCATAAATTCAGAAAAATCTCTTCTTCTGTCTATGCAGACGAACTCCTCAGATACTTCTTCCACTTGCCATGGTTCTGGGTCATTGTAGACTTAGGTCATCTCCTTTGCTGCTCAAGGCACTTAATCTAGTCCTAAGAGCAAAGAGCTACTTGAATTTCTTGTGTTTCCCCAATAAATTAGTGGCAAGAGTTTGGACAATCCTGAGGTCAAGACAGTGCTGAGTACATCAATTATCTCTCCCTTAAATAAAGAGCTTTTTTTCTTGAATATTTTAGAGAACTTTTAAAATACTATTTTTTTGGATTTAAAAAAAATCTAATTTAGGGCTTCCCTGGTGGCGCAGTGGTTGAGAGTCCGCCTGCCGGTGCAGGGGACGCGGGTTCGTGCCCCGGTCCGGGAAGATCCCACATGCCGCGGAGAGGCTGGGCCCGTGAGCCATGGCCGCTGAGCCTGCGCGTCCAAAGCCTGTGCTCCGCAACGGGAGAGGCCACAGCAGTGGAGGCCCGCGTACCGCAAAAAAAAAAAAAAAAAATCTAATTTAGAAGTGATACTTATATAATATATTCTTCTGTTTTTGCATAAATTATTTTTCCTTTTTTGCAGGAATTCCAAATTTAATGGTTAGGTTTTTTATTATTCATATTAAATAATTTCAGATGCTTATTATAACCCACAAAGAAAATCTATTTGGGGGAAAATCCGATCCTTCCAAATTTTGATCCCTAGTAATTTATTTTGTCTAATATCAATATGGAGAATTCTTAGAACTCCAAAAATTCCTACTAGATATATTATAAAGTGATAAAATGGTGAGTGTTTACCAGAGAATTTGAATTCTTATAGATAAATTATTTTAAATTCTTATAGATTTTAAATTCTTACAGATTGTTTTTTATTTTCTCCAAAAGACCATTATTTTGAAATATTTTGATCTCAAACTTTTAAATTTAAGTTACTTTGTCAGTATTATCAATATTTTTGTGAATCTTTTTCCATTCAGATATTCATCAGAATATTTTCAATATTATCAGTTCATAATAATATTACCAAATGATACAAATCACCATCACAGTTTTTATTCTAAAAGTAACAATTCGAAGTATGAATTGATCCTTAGGACTTCTGGCTGGTATGCAATTTATCTTTTAGAATCAGCCTGAAGTCGTAACTGAAAACTTCGTAGACTGGGAAATGCTGAGTATAAGCACCGATTACCTTCCCTTCCTTGGTACTAATAAAATCGAAAATTGAAAAAGATCAGGATGAATATATTGATTTATGAGATTTTTATATGTCTGTTATGTTTATTACTGAATCATTTTATTAACGCTAGGTTTTAAATGCAAACTTTTATTTGTTATTAAGAGTTAATTTCTACTTTATCATATTTCAAAATGTCCTTAGATATTCTACTTACCTACGTAGTATAAAATAAAGCATTATTGTCTCTAAGCCACGGCCCCCCTTTGTTTTGAGTAGGATTATTATGTGGTGATTTTGTGTCCTACTGAAATGGATGTGCAGGTCCGAAGGGTCCTACAGATTCCGATGTGGTCACAAAGAGTCATCTACCTTCAGGGTTCAGCCCTTAAAGATCAGGATCTGTTGCGAGCAAAGTGAGTATATCTCTTCAATATTTTCCATCTTGTACTGTTTTAATATCTTTTCTCTCCTCCAAATTTTAGCAGTTTTCAGTGTTGCAAGGTGTGTTTTGTGAATACAGGCTTTTGCTTTCATCCCACTGCTGCTCAAATCGGAAGGTTAAAAATATAAAACCTGCGTATTTGCTCCTCTTTCTCAGGGCAGGGATGTTTGGCAGACGGTGTCCACACAACATGGTGAGAAGTGTGGTGTCACGTAATTATCTCAGGCTGCTGGGAGGTGAGCTGAGTTATCCAGACTCAAGGAGAGTCATCTCCAAATCCCTGGATACTGTTTTTATTCCACAGATAAAAATCTTGGGCTAAACATTGTGTGAGATGCCAAAGCAGTTCGCGTCAGGGTTTAAATTTAAGGAGCTTGTATCATATACGGGTCGGGTAACACTTGTGTTGCCACGGTGTCTGAGATGAAAGAGTCCTTGGGAACTGGAAGAATCAGAAAGGTGACAGGGGTCTTAGTTCTCTCTTCTTCGTTGTGTAGATGCCAGCCCACCCAGCTTAAAGGTGACATAGTCCTTTACACATTTTTTCACAGGTCATGAGGGTCATTTCATGGGGGCAGAGTGAGAGGATGGGTTGGTTAGGCTGTAGACACTGGCGAATCTGGGCATCTGCAAAACAGCATCCTTAGTTTCAGAAGCCAGAAGAGATCCTTAGCACAGGTAGTTTTGCTCAATGTTTTCTCTTGTTTTACAAGTTTTAAACATATCTTCGTGTTTATCCTTGAGTTGTCCTACAAACTCTTTTAGGTTTAAAAGTATCTTCCCTCAATTTCATGACATAAGTGTTTTTTTTCTTTGTTGTTATTTTGGTTTTTTTCCAGATCGCTTGAGTATGTGTGGTTAGTGGGTGTGTTGGTGCATGTTCTCCATGTGTTTGTGTATGTTCTGTGTTTCTTTATGCATGTTCTCTGTGTGTGTATGGGGAGGGGGTGTGTGGGTGACGGAAAAGAACAGAAGAAAATTTCCAAACTCCTTTTTGCTGCTTACTCCTGCAAAAGATGACTAGATAGCTCATAACAGGAACTCTGACATTAGTTTTTGATTTATATATAATAGGTCAGTTTAACTGAGATTTTTCCAAAGATTTAATAACTTCTGAAACAAAAAGTCAGTAGAAAACTGTCAGGATATAATGAATGGTACGTAATTGGAAAACTAAGCTTCTTTGAGAATATATTGGATGGGCCAAAAGTGTCTTCAGTTTTTTAAGTAAAAATAAAAGACACATTTTTTCATTTTTCCCAAGAACTTTATTGAACAACGTATTCACCTTTTTGTTCCACTACCTTCTGCCATTTTTCAGGCAACTTCATAATTCCATCTTCCAAAACTTCTTATCTTTTGAGCAAAGAACTGTTCCAGGTGCCTTTTACAGTCTTCCAGGAAACTGAAATTTTTTCCATTAAGAGAATTTTTAAAGACTGAAATAAATGGAAATCCGAAGGGGCAATGTCTGGAATACGGCGGATGAATCATAACTTCCCAGCCAACCTGTAACAGTTTTTGCCTGTTTATCACTACATTGGTCGTCACAGAAAGATGAGGTCTTGTGTTATCCTGATGGAAGATTATACGTTTTATATTAACTAATTCTGGACGCTTTTCATCGAGTGCTGCTTTCAGTTGGTCTAATTGGGAGCAGTACTTGTTGGAATTAATTGTTTGGTTTTCTGGAAGGAGCTCATAATAGAAGATTCCCTTCCAATCACACCATATACACAGCATCACCTTCTTTGGATGAAGACCAGCCTTTGGTGTGGTTGGTGGTGCTTCATTTCACTTACTCCATGATCTCTTCCATTCCACGTTGTTGTACAGTATCCACTTTTCTTTGCCCATCACAATTTGTTTTAAAAATGGAACATTTTCATTACGTTTCAGTAGAGAATCGCACGTGGAAACATGGTCAAGAAGGTTTTTTCGCTTAACTTATGTGGAACCCAAACATCAAAGCGATTCACATAACTAAGCTGGTGCAGATGATTTTGAACGCTTGATTTGGTTATGTCAGCTATCTCCCGCGTGGTATAATGTGATTGTTCTCAGTTATTGTTTCAAATTTGATCCTTATCAACTTCAACTGGTCTACCTGACTGTGGAGCATCGTCCAGCAAGAAATCTCCAGCACGAAACTTCGCAAACCACTTTTTACACGTTCAATCAGTCGCAGCACCTTCTCCATACTAGAGCCATCTTACCCAAAAGACTGAACGAACCTTTTGGCCCACCCAATATTAGTATTTGTTGTGGATTACATACTGCATATATGTTGTCACTATACATGACAGTTCTAGAATAAGTCAGATTCTCCCAGTACCTCAAGTAAGACACAGGTGTTTGCTATTTGCTATCTATACTCATTATTTGGGAACCGTAAAGAAATAGTTGCTTAGACAGTAATATAACTTGGATCTTTATATTAATCTGCATAGGTAATCAATATGCTTAATTTATTATAATGAGTTAAGTTCTTCATATGGTAAGAATGAGTCATGCACATATTATGGTCAGTATGAATTTCTGTGATAAATGAAGTCTTTTGACTACCTAATAAATTAATCTAAGCCATTAGGATTGGCTATTAGTGTCTTAGCTCAATACTACCTAGGATTAACACACTCATTTAGTATTAATAGTGTTAATAATGGTTCTTAGCAAAATCAGTCACATTTGCAAGAAGCATTCCTCCATAAGAATAAAAAAGAAAAGTGTGGATGAGTGAGATGTAGCAGGGTGGTAATTCTCAAAAAGCTGAATTAAGAAAGAAGGCACCATTTCTATGTTCATTTCTTATCCTGTGTCACATGAAGATTTGGGATTAATGTTAAGTAATACATTCTTCAATACAATTCCCCATGCAAGAAACAAGGAGTAGGATTCTTCAAACCAGTTCCAAAGGTCAGTTGTATGAGTTTGAATTGCTCTGTTGAAGATGACGTTTAGAAAATGTTATACAATGCTCATAGTGTCTTAATAACCTGACTACTTCACATTTT
Source organism: Phocoena sinus (assembly GCF_008692025.1). Taxonomy (NCBI): domain Eukaryota; kingdom Metazoa; phylum Chordata; class Mammalia; order Artiodactyla; family Phocoenidae; genus Phocoena; species Phocoena sinus. Next base: position 180,264,087 of record NC_045763.1, on the reverse strand, counting down.
TCCAGAACTGTTTTGGTTTGGTCCTAATTCCATGGATTTTTCATAGAAAATATTTTGGAGAAAAATTCTTTTATCATAATGAGCCAGAAGATAAATAATTCCTTATTTTTGAAAATATACAGTTTTATGTTTTTAGAACATTACTTATCAAGCACTGAAGCGTAATTACTGTTTATCACTACATTTAAGAAATATAGAACTTTAGCATGAAAGGACAAGGTTTTCGAACAGTTGATGATTCATCTCCAGGAAATATAAATGTACAGTAGAGTTTGGCTTACAAATACTAAGCAGCTTTGTTTCCTCTCTCTTAGGTTTTGTTGACATACTGAAGCCAAAATGTAATCCATCTAAACTAAGGCTAATACAACTCCCTCAATTTACACAAAGTATATATATGAAAAAAATATATAATGATAAAAGAGAAAATAAAAGTGACTTTTTTTAACTTCTGTCATTATAAGCTCTTGAGTTATATAGCCAATCTACAACAATTATTTTGTTACAGTCAAATATAGTCACGATCCTAGAATCCTACTTTCATTTAAACCTAAGGATGTCCGTAGTTTACACGTACTTTATATGCACTGGAATTCTATTTTGCAGATAATGCATAGATATACACAGATATGTCAGTGTGTGATTATTTTATTTTCTCCATCTGCATTTAGGATGGATGATGCTGAGGCCTGTTTTATTCTGAGCAGCCGTTGTGAAGTAGATAGGACATCCTCTGTAAGTTTCTAAAATCTCTTTTTGTAATTGTTCTTTTTCCTTAGAAGATTTTTAATTTATTTATTTTTTAATCTGCCAACATTAAATATTGATGACCTTAAAATTTTGCTAAATGGAAGTAAATATCTCTAACTATCTTGCCAAAATATAAGAATAGTTGCATCATTGACTGTATCAACGAAAGTATTCTGAAGTAGTTATCACTAATCCCTGGGTTTTCAGTTGATCAAATGAAATGAGTCATATATAAACAGAACTAGATCATTTTTAATTAAATATATCCTATGCTATGTGATTTTGTTCAAAGATCTCAATTTCCTCAACTTAAAAACAAGGCAGATGGATCAGGCACTCTGCATAAAATCAGTTGGAGAGTGTCTAAAAAAATATGCATTTGTGAAAGTTCTATTCAGGATATGCAGGGTGGGGATTGGGAAGCTGTGTATTTTTAAAGATCTCCAGGTGATTTTGAAGCACCTCCCAATTTGGAAATCTCTGGCTTATATGATCTCCATGATACATTTTTAGGTCTAAAGTTCTATAAACTCACAATTAAATTAAATCCTTATAATTTACCAAATTATAACTTCTATTTTTTAAATACATTTTAATTTATATTACTTTAAAAAGTGCTTATTATTCTATGTTGAGGATTTACTGTTAACTCCTGTGTTTCTAAGCAGTAAGTTCATCTGGTAGTCATACCCTGTGGTACACAGAGTAGATGAGAACCTTGGTTGCTTCTGTAGTGATTGGGGAAAAGCAAAATATGTCTGGGTCTTTTAGGGACATGATTTGCACTTTTCTGGAGCATCTAATGTGCTCTGGTACATTACTTAGAATTGCAAGTCCTGAATGTGACAGGCTTTGTGTTCTGGTGTGCTCTGGTACATTACTTTAGAATTGCAAGTCCTGAATGTGACAGGCTTTGTGTTGTTCTCACTCTAATTTAACTAAAATTTTTACTCATTTTTAAACCAACTTACTCATCCTTCATTTGAAGAGGACTATTATGTGTTGAATTGTATCCCTCAAAAACTCGTGTGTTCCAAACCTCCAGTACCTCATAATGTGAACTTACTTGGCGATAAGGTCTTAATAGAGATAATCAACTTATAATGAGTTTATTAGAGTGGGTCTTAGTCCCATATGAGCCGTGCCTTGTAAAAAAGGGAAATGTGGTGACGACAGATAACAGGGAGAATGCCACATGCACATTAAGGCAGTCTTCTCTAAGCCAGGAGAGAGGCTTGGGACACATACTCCCCTCACAGCCCTCAGGAGGAACCAACCTACCAACACCTGATTTGGACTCTGGCCTCCTAGGACGATGAGACAATAAATTTTCGTTTAAGCCACCCAGTTTGTGTATTTGTTATTGCAGCCCTAGCAAACTAATGTAAGGCCATAGACCAAACAAATGATGCAAAGTTTGTAAAATATTTCTTTTTAAAAATAATATATATTTTAAATTCACTTTGCTCCCCTCCTTCTCCAAGTTTACTGTCTTAATTCAGACCAGATTCTCCTCGGTCCACTTACGCACTATTGCAATGGTTTCTTAATGTTTCCACACATTAGATGCTCCAAACATATTTATTGAATAAGTGAACTGGAATTGAACATCCTCTACCTTATGTTTCTATAATTATTTAACTTATGTAATTGGGAATCTTGGGCCTCTCCAGTGGCCGCTTAGTTTCAGAAGACTTCCAGTCTTCCAGTATCTATGTAACAAGGGGAGTAAACATTAGGAAATAATTACCTAATGTCTTTTAGAGTACCCTTTACAAGGTGAATTCGGAAGCTTTCCATTAAACAAATGCATTCCATTTCCTCCTGATGCTCTAGAAAATTTATAAGAAATGCATAAAGAGACTTCACTCATCAAGACAAAGGAGATGGTAGATGAGGAGACATTAATACAAGTTTGGAAGCTAGAAAGCAGATGGCTGGGTGGTAACTGACTTAACAGACAGAAGGAAGGTAACATTTAAGTTGAGAGAGGAAACAAATCAGAAGCAGGCTCTTTTCTGCAATGGAGCCTCAAAAGTTGCAGGAAATAGAGGCACCAGATGCCTCTGCAAGTAGGGTTTTACGTGGTACTAAATATATGAACAGTGATTAAAAGTCTGGAGGAGAAGCAGTTAGATTCCCTGAACCCCTCCACACATCCATGGCTGGCCCCTCTCCCCATCCTTGGAAAATGGGTTTACTGTTTGGTGAATTTGGCCAAAATAAACACTTTCTGGCTGCCCAGGAAGAAAGAGTGGGAAATTAGCCTGTGGCAGAGACTCCTGACCCACTGATGCCCCCTGGGAATGAAGCACTGGAAGCGAAATCCTCTGATTCTGTGCAGTTTCAGAGAAGGTCAGTGTGAGTTACTGAAGCAGTTGGGGGACAGGAGACGCAGGAGACTGTTTCCTCTGCCTACTTATGGTGGAGACAGCTCAGGCTACCGCGTGATCCAGATGGTGGAGTGGGGGCCCTCCAGGAACACCCAGAAGGGCTCCCTTGGTATTGGGCTGGTTGGTGCAGCAAGACTGGTTGGTAGACACACATTAGGACTGGAAGCATTCTTGGCCAAGCGTGTGTGTGTGTGTGTGTGTGTGTGTGTGTGTACATAGGATGTGAAAATAAGCTTCCTGCATTCACTCAGGTCCCAAACAGCTTTTGAGTACTTCACTCCTACATATGTTCAAACAACAGTGATCACTAGACATTTAAGGAATTTCCTAACAAGAAAAAGAAGGAACCAAGTAACGGACATACAAAAAGCATATAGAAAAGAGGAATTAAGGGAAAACACAAATACCACCATAGAATTCTGGGAGAATAAATAAATTTCAAAATATGTAATAAATATCCTATTTTTAGTCATTTAGTAATTGAGAAGATGAGAAGAGTATACATATATAAAACAAGAATAGTAGGCTATAGAACAAGACAAATCAAAACAAAACAAGAACATTCAGTGAACCAAAAAGAGCTTCTGGAAATTAAATATAGGTAACAAATGAAAAATTAAATAAAATATTTAGAAGATAAATCTAAGGACATTGAAAGAATGAAGAGTAATAAAATGAACAATAAAACCAAGTAATGGAAAAGGGGAGTCAAAACAAGAGAAAATGAAAGGAGTAGTCAGGAAGAAACAATATCCATATAGTAAGAATTTAAGGAACAACGTCTAGAAAATGGGGGAAATTATTAGCAAAAATATAAAACAAAATAAAAAAATTCAAAAACCCCAGAAATTAAAACAAATTTCTCAGACTGAAGTTGTCAGATCAAGAGGGGCCACTTATTAGAGATTAATGACTAAAAAATGTTATGCTTGCCAGAGAAATTGAGATACAAGGAGGACCAAGAGGAAGAAAAGAATGAAAATGAAGAGAAGGTAAAGTAGAAGAAAACACTCAAAACCAAGGATGGAGAATTAGAATGTTTTCAGACTTAGCAGTAATACCAGAAGCCAGAAGACAGTGGGTCAAGGCTTTCAAAATGCTGAGGGAAAGTACTTTTCCACTTGGAATTCTGTATCCTGGCAAAACTTCAGTAATGTTGTGGTCCGAGCGTGGGGTGGAAGAAGAATTTCCAGGCTGGAAGTATTTTAGAAAAGACAGTTTATTGAAAAGAAAGAGCAGAGTTAGTGAGGGGCGCTGCAAATACAACGGGCCAACTTCCTGATAGACCAGGGAGAGCCGACCTCCTTTGTGGGCTAGTGGCCAACTTTTATAGCCTCAAGATAAAGAAAATTCCTGCTGGCAGGATGGCATTAGGTAATTGGTCAGGATGCTACAAGGTTACTACATGGTGATTATTTTACCTAATATGGAGTTGGGGGGCTGTCCAGTTTAGATTAGGAGAGCGCATGGCAACAGTTGCTATGGGGGCTTGGTTAATTCCAGAATTTTTGTCCTGTGTCCTTGATGTAGGGCTCCACAAGTAAGAAGATAGAAAGATATTTACAGATATTAAAAAGTTGCAAAAATGCACAGTTTTCAGGAGGCTGCTGGGAGATGTGTTTTACCAAAACTAGGGAGTGAGTGAAGACAGAATACAACTCAGGGGAGGGAATGGGAATTCCCAAGGTTACGGTCAAAGCAGATTCTGGGACAAAAGCAAGAAGGGAGTGCAAGAAGGGAGGTCTGCCTCTGGAAAAAGATGAGATCAACGTTCCCTGATGTGGTTGAATATATGGAGAGGAAGTTTCCGCTTCTGGGCAGAAAACAAATAAAGAAATAGTGGCTGAAATTATTGCAACTATGACAAAAATTATAAAACCACGGATTCATAAAACAAATCTAAAGTATGATTACTTAAAAGACTGCACTGGAACTTGTAATAATCAAATTTCTGAAAATCAATAAGATAAACTTATGTAGCTATAAGATGCATTACATACAGAGGAAAAAACAATTTTAATCAGAAGACAATGGGACAACTGTTTTAGAGTGCTTTGAAAAATTGTCAATATACTATTTCATTTCTTGTAAAAATATCTCACAAAAAGGAAGCCATGATAAAAACATTTTTATACAAACAAAACCTATGAGCATTTATTGCCAACAGACTACATTTTTTAAAAAGTTAAAGTTCTTCAACAAAAAGAAATGATGTCTTCTGAGAACTTAGATTTATATGAAGAAATAAAGAGAGCAAAAATGGTAAATATGTAGGTAAATATAAATGACCTTAATTTTTAAAATATAAATTATTGTTTAAGGCAAAAAAAATAATAGTCGTGGAACTTGTAAGAAATGTAGAAGTGAAATTAATGGCAATAATATGACAAAGATTGGAAAGGGATGGTGGAAATATACTGTAATAAGATTCTTGCGCTTTACATATTATTTGAATGAAGAGTTTGATAGAGATTTATGTTATAAAACAGAATGACCATGATATCTAAGATAAAACAGAAGACAAAATGGTATACTAAAAATATTTACTTAATCTGAAAAAAGGCAGGAAAAGAACAAAAAACAAATAGGACAAGTAGAAAACAACAAGATAGTAAACTTAAACCATATCAATGACTCTGTGAATTATATGAATTGACTAAATTCAGTATTGAATGGTAGGGGTCTTCATACTGGATAAGTAAAAGAAAGACCAAATGAAGTACTACCACAGAAATTTCGCTCAAAAGGAAAACGTACAATTAGGTTAAAAGTAAGAGGATGGAAAAAGATATACTGTGTGCACACTAGTCATACAAAAGCTGGGATGGCCATATAAAATAAATAAAGAAGACCTCAAAGGCAGGAACTTTTAACAGAGATAAAGAGAAATATTTTATATTTATTAAAGGGTTAATTCATGAAGAAGACATAACTCTCCTAAGTGTGTATGCACCTTATAATAAAATCTCAAAATTTATGAAGTATGAAACAACAGAACAGAAAGGAAACATAAAAAGGTACAATTATTGTTAGAAATTTCAGTATTTCTCAGTCATTAATAGAACAAATAGAAAGAAAATCATTCAGGTTATTAAAAACTTGAACTCATTTTCATCAATTAGATCAACTGACATATGGAACATTACACTCAACTGCAGAATACACGTTCTTTTCTAGTGCATATGGAACATTCACAAAGATGGACCATGTGCTGGGCCGTAAAAGCAATGACAGAAAAGATAAAAGAATTAAAAGACATGCAGAGTATGTTCTCTGATCATAATAGAATTTAATAAGAAACCAATACTAAAACTATAGCAGGAAAATACCCACATATTAAAGAATTAGATTATACATTTTTAACCCATGGATAAAATATGAAATAACAAGGAGAATTAGAAATATTTTAATTGAATTGTGATGAAAAATGCAACATTTCAAAATTTGTAGGATGCAGCTCAAGTAGTGCCTAAAGAGGGATTCATAGTTTTAAATTCTTGTATTAGAAAAGAAGTTTAAAAATTGAATAGCAAAGAGGAAGTGGAGACAACAATTACAGTCTTTAGACATGCTTTCTGTAAGTGGGAGCAGAGAAATAAGGCAGCAACTGATGGGTAATATTTGCCCATTTGTTTAAGTGAGAAAATTTTTTTCCATTTCTTTTTTTTTAATTTATTTTTTATTGACGTATAGTTGAATTACAATGTTGTGTTCATTACTGCTGTACAGCAAAGTGATTCAGTTATACATATATATAGATTCTTATTCATATTCTTTTCCATTATGGTTTATCACAGGATATTGAATACAGTTCCCTGTGCTCTACAGTAGGACCTTGTGGTTTATCCATCCTGTACATAATAGTTTGCATCTGCTAATCCCAAACTCCCAATCCTTCCCTCTCCCACCCCCTTCCCCTTGGCAACCACCAATCTATTCTCTACGTCCCTGATTCTGTTTCTGTTTCACAGACAGATTCATTTGTGTCATATTTTTTATTCCTAAGTGGGAAATTTTTTAGCAAGTCTTATATGCTAAAGGAAGTGACCTACCAGAGAAAGTAAAATGAATAATGCAGGAGAAGGAAAATTGGAAGATTTTCCTTTGATAAATAAATGAGTAAAATGCTCATGTATTTTAAAAACAGGGAAGACAAGCTATATAGATCCAGAGACAAGTATATGGTCAAATGTGATATGAGAGAGCTATGGAAGTCCTTCTCTTACCGTTTCTATGTTGGTTATTATTATTATTTATTTATTTATTTATTTATTTTTTTGGCGGTACGCTGGCCTCTCACTGTTGTGGCCTCTCCCGTTGCGGAGCACAGGCTCCGGACGCGCAGGCTCAGCAGCCGTGGCTCACGGGCCCAGTCACTTCGCGGCATGTGGGATCTTCCCGGACAGGGGCACGAACCCATGTCCCCTGCATTGGCAGGCGGACTCTCAACCACTGCGCCACCAGGGAAGCCCGGTTTTTATTATTATTTTTATAGCAGTTGAAATCGTCAGATGGTAGAGGTTTGAGGTGAGAGAAGAAGATATAAAATAGTTCTCTAAAACAGTGGGAGAGGGGATGGACTGGACAGATGTGGAATTCCTGGACAATACTCACCACCTGGATGATATTATGGACTATGAATTTAAAGAAGGACCTATTTATCATCTATTTGTGTTTACGCCCAACCAACCGTTCTTTGTTCTTTGCAGTAGATGGATCGTTGGATTCATCAAGGTTGTAATTTTGCCTATAGAGTAGGCCTGGGTGAGGGAGGCAAGCAAACGGACTGTTTATACAAGGGTTTGGTTATTTTGGTGAAACGTTTAATGTAAGCTGATAAGAAGCAAAACGAAGATGAGGGTATAGAGGTAACAGGGAATGAAAATTGGTAGTGTCAATAGATTGAATTTGTTTATGATGTCAGACACTCATTGGAATCACCGTCCTAGACAGTGAGCTGGGAAGTAAGGGGCAATGAAAGGACGGAAGGAGGGTGCCTTATATTGTGATATGTTTTCCAAGGTTCAGACACTTTACTTTTGAACATCTTGTTCACTCAGTCTATCAGTAGATGTGCTCAATTTAAAGATTTGTTCAAAGCTAAGTCTCTTCTCTGAGTCATTATAATGCAGGAAGCATAATTGCTTTACCTTCTAAATAGCCTTTCTTTGCAGTGGTGAAAGAATTTGATTTTCTTAGCTGAACTAGGCATATGAATTTTTACTTAAAGTGATCTGGTTCTGAAAAAACCAATAGCGTCTGCTTTTCTCTTTTAGCTTTTTAGGCACTACTGATTTTTAGACTTCTTGCTTCTTGGGAATAAAAAGAGACAAGAGGACTTCCCTGGTGGCGCAGTGGTTGAGAGTCCGCCTGCCGATGCAGGGGACGCGGGTTCGTGCCCCAGTCCAGGAAGATCCCACGTGCCGCGGAGCGGCTGGGCCCATGAGCCATGGCCGCTGAGCCTGTTCTCCACAACAGGAGAGGCCACAACAGTGAGAGGCCCGCATACCGCAAAAAAAAAAAAAAAAAAGAGAGAGAGACAAGAACTACACAATAACACCCTCATTTATTAGCCATCACTAAATATCAGTTACAGGCTAGAGACTACTTATATATATTTATACATATTATGCATGTGATGTATTTCTCACGACAATCCTGCAAGGAAGTTCTTACTAGCTCCAATTGGTAGATTAACAAACCAAGGCTCAGGTTAGCTATTTTATTTAGTCTTCTAGGGATATAGGGTTAGTAGCTCACAGACCTTGTATTTATACCCTACTCTGTGTCAAAGAAAAACTGTACCAGACAGAGTTAAACAGGCAAGGAAGACTACTAAAGGCTGTTGCCTTGGGGAGAGAGATTGAATTCAACTCCTCTGAAGCAAAAGGCTGGAGGATTTTTACCCTCTGGGGTGAGCTAGTGGAAAAGTCCTGGGTTGGGGAGCTTGGTCAGTGTGATTAGGCCATCATTTGCTGACTGCTGTGTATGAAAGTCCGCTGTCTTCTGGCCACAGAGACTGGAGATCAGGAAGATTTCACCTCTGAAGGTCACATTTCAAAGAGATGACCTCCAGGCCCTTGAGAAAGACTTTTCTCTCATGTAAATCTGGTGAGGGGCTTGGAGAAGATTTACATCTCAAAGGCACAGAGAAAGAATTTATAATTGAAAGTTTTCTAAAGTAAATGCTCTAAGAAAAGGGAGGCAAGGGGCCTATAGTTTTGAAGAAACCTGTCAGAAAGTCAAGCCTGGGGAACTTTAAGGCCTTCTTGGTCATCCAACTCCAAAGACTTGGTATTCTAAGTCTCAGAAAAAGTTGTATCTTAGACCATATGGTTAGCTTTCCTCTTTTTTTTTTAAAATTAATTAATTTTATTAAATTTTTTTTTTGCCGCGTTGGGTCTTCATTGCTGGGCGCGGGCTTTCTCTCGTTGTGGTGAGCAGGGGCTACCCTTCGCTGCGGTGCGTGGGCTTCTCATTGCGGTGGCTTCTCTTGTTGCAGAGCACGGGCTCTAGGCGCGCGGGCTTCAGTAGTTGTGGCTCACAGGCTCTAGAGCGCAGGCTCAGTAGTTGTGGCGCATGGGCTTAGTTGCTCCACGGCATGTGGGATCTTCCGGGACCAGGGCTTGAGCCCACGTCCCCTGCATTGGCAGGCGGATTCTTAACCACTGAGCCACCAGGGAAGCCCTAGCTTTCCTCTTAAATGTCAAAGATTTTTTTTTTTTCTGATCATTACATGCATTTTGGAATATATGGGATCTTAGAGTAGAATGCAAATAATCATTGAGGGCTCAGACAGTAATTTCCCTGGATGACCCTTTCAGAGAGCGTGAGAAAAGAACTGAAATAAAATATGTGCAATTGCAGGGGAAGAAAAATAATCTTCCCTTAACATTCTCTCAATACCTTCCGTGGCTGAGAACCCCTGTAATAGAAGACTGCTTAAGGAGAGCAAAACAAACCGAAGCTTAGTAACATGTATAACATGTATAACTCACGTGTACCTGGGCGATACCTAGGAAGACTGAGTAAAACTCCCCCAAAGGGTCCAAGCCACCACCTCAAATACTATCTTCAACTAAAGACAAAAGAAAGGAGCTGGGAGAGGGGAGGCTATTTATGGGAGGTTATCAGGAAAGGTACCATAAGGTTGTCATGCAGATTTGTCTGGTGCCTTCCTTACTGATATAGAGTTTCTTGTGATTTTAGTCATCCTTCCTGGTACAAAGAGAGACATATCCTTAAAAATGGAGATTTCCCTTTTGAATATAAATTGCCCTTACAAAAGGATAAATTCTACTCTGATTTAAGAACTCCTCCTGTGTCTGCTTTTTCTCAAAAATAATCAGCTCAAAATAATCCTTATGCTAAAGAGGCGTATTTTGGTTAGCATATTCTGCTACCGTTCACAATTTAAACTTTTTTTTTTAAGTTGGTTTTGTTTTAAGCAGATCCATTTGGGGCATTAAAACACTGTAATAGGGGCTTCCCTGGTGGCGCAGTGGTTGAGAGTCCACCTGCCGATGCAGGGGACACGGGTTCGTGCCCCGGTCCGGGAAGATCCCACATGCCGCGGAGCGGCTGGGGCCCGTGAGCCATGGCCACTGAGCCTGCGCATCCGGAACCTGTGCTCCGCAACGGGAGAGGCCACAACAGTGAGAGGCCCGCATACCGCAAAAAAACAAAACAAAGCAGCACTGTAGTACATAATCATTCTATTATTTTATTCCCTACTTAAATGTACCTTAAATTCTTTAGAGAGGTTTTGCAATTTTATTTTGCTTTTTATTCAATCTAATGGTTAACCTGTTCTCAAAAAGATCTTTCTTACCGATTCATAAAATCACAGAATTTTAAACTGTGGCTATTTGTGTTTTAATCTGTCCAGAAATACCTTTTGGTAAATTCTTGACAGATCATCACTGGACTTCAGTTACAGTCTGGAGTTGGATTTGGTGTTCAGGGTGGATTCCTCCAGAACCTGGGAGAGGATTTAAATAAGCCAGAGGCACTATGTAGGGCTTTGAATAAGTGGCTGGAACTCAGACCAACAAGCACTAGAAAACAGTATAGGATTTCAGCTCTGAGAAGCACAGTCCAAAATAGATTCTGTATAGGAAAGAGAAAGTAAACATGTGAACTGACTATAGTTGACTTGCTTCTCAGTCCCAAAATTTCCAGTAACATTCTAAGAATACGTTATATCTAGAAATTCAGACAGGCAGTCAGGTTTTTGCCAGTACATATCTGTGAGAATTAGTATACTCTCAGAAATCAAAGGTAGGATTACAATCCCTGAGAAGTCATTGTCAAGAGCAAGGGAGTACAAGTAATCTTAAAACTGGAATCCAAGATAATTTTTCAGTCTGTCAAAAAACAAAATGCAGCCCAGTACATTTGAAGATCTAATTGGCTTTAATAGGTGATCCATGAATCAGGCAGCAACCCATCTAACAAGTAGAAGGGAGCTCTGAGGAGTGGTAGAAAATGGAAGGATTTTATAGAAAGGAGGATGGATCCAGGTAGTCATTACAAAAGAAAGAAAGGGATATTTGGGGCCAGGAGATCAGCAAGGGGTTTACCTTGCAGATTACCTCTTCTTCCTCTCGTGGGGTTGGAGAAGGGCCCACATGACACCTTACCTCACTGGTGCTGACCAGAAATTTCCAAACTGATTAAGATTACACTTCTGGTAAAGATCAAAAATGCAGGTTAGGTATTAAATCTAAGGTTGGTATCATGGACTTTAGCACAAGTGATGCCATTTTGGGCCTGGGGTTTTTCTCTTTAGCAGGTCCCAGACATAATGTAAAAACTTCTGTTTAAACATGGCAGGGAGATAAAATTATGCTAACAGCTCTATGAGTTTTGACACCAAGGTCCAGAATGCAAGACTAAAGCTTCTTTAATTATTCTTGCCTGTGGTGCAGATTATTTTTGAAGACCGAGTTACTGCTGAGCCTATAGGTATTTGACTAAAACTAGATGGCCTGATCATTTGCTTTCTAATAGATTCTTAGTCTAAAAGGCAGCAATGTATTTTAGTGTTTTTGTATCTTAAGGGTTTTGGTTATATGTTTTGTTTTCAAGTATTTTATTTCAGAACATTCTGAATTACTTTTGTATTTATAATAAGTATATATCAAATTTGAAGGCTGCTTCTCCAAAGATATAAATTATAATTAACTACAATGAAATCTTGTAGTTTTTAAATTCGGTCATAAAGTTAGACCAACTAATTATAGATGATATATGTTATAGGTACTTTGTATCAGAATTGCATTTCATCCCTTACATTATAGATATCTATATATGTAATCTAACCTTATAATTTATGACAACCTAAACGTGAATAAAACAGATCTATGTACTCAGGTGCTTTTGAGTCTAATCTAATGCAAACTCTTTACAAGCTTTTCTGTGTGTAAATTGTTCTCTGGGCAAGGATTATATTTAACCAGAATTTGTTATAAAACAACACATTTGAGTGTTTCTAGGAAAGATTTGTTATCCAGTCTGTGGCAAGACTTTTTACTCTCTCTTGTATAAATGTTTTGTCTTTGTTCAGTTGTCTATAAATATTTATTTTCAAATATTAAGTTTCATAATTCAGTTTTAATTTATAAATTAGTGTCATCTTACCAAAGTATCCAATAGATAAATTAGCAAAACATACTCACAATGTAAAAAAATAAGTCTATCATTTCTAAGGGCCACAGATGTATTTTATAAATTGAAAATTGGGTTGAAAGTGACCTTTGACCTTTGACCAGACCAATGTCTTACCATTTTCTGGGTCACAGACTCTGTTTGAGACTGTAATGAAAATTACAAATTCTTATGGAGGAGAGGGAAACAATCCATGTATAAAATTTCACTTGAAATGTCTCAATTCCTTGATGGTCATTTGGAGTTCCATTAAAAAAAAATACCTGCAGTATATACAGTGATTTATTTTAGGTCCTTAACATGCCAACGATAATTTTTACATGCTTCAAATTATTAAAGTTGAATTTTATGAAGACATTTTAGTCAATTTGATTTTTAGGTGAACTGAATATAGGTGAAATGTTCTGTTTTCACAGTAGCAATGGACACTAGGGTGCCCTAAACATACCCTATGCTACCTTCCTTTATTATCATAGGTTGCTTATCCCAAAGTTGGTACAGTTGGCACTTCTACTTTTTGGTTAAAATTAAATAGAGTATCTTTTTTGAAGACTAGTTTGTCAGCAAGGAAATTAAAAATAAATTAATATCATCCTCTACTTTTAGAAGAATGAATTAAAAATCTTGTTTCTGTTCCAATTTTATTACCTGTAGTAGGAAAATATTTATTTTCTGTTCCTTATGTGAAATTTATGCCGTAGTGTACTGATCTTTTTTCCTTTTTTCTCACTTAATGCATCGCTCACAGGATCATAGATGTTGCTTATATCTTGGTAGGGCACTGTGTATGAATAAAATAAAGAAGGCTTCTGGGCCTTACAATAGGTACTTCATCCCGTCTATCTGCTGAACTGAAATATTTGCTAAGTGCTTTCTATGTGTCTGCTGGTCTTTATATTATTTCACTGAATGCTCACAATATCCCTATGAAATAAATATTGTTTTTCTTATTCATCTGTGAAATACAAATGAAAGCTAGGTGCTAGGGTTGTGCTTAGGGTGAGTAAAATATAGACATGGCCCTTGACTTCATGGCACTCATAGTTTAGTGGAGATAAACTCGAAAAAAAATATGTGGGGTTAATGGTATGATCAGGCAGAGACAGAATACAGTGGGAACAAGTACCGTGGACTTCAGTCCGAAGAAAGGACTTCCTAGAGTGAATGACAAATGGTTCCAGGTAAATTGTTCCATGTGGGAAATCCTGGAGTCTCAGGAGGGGAGAATGCCTCGTCACTGGAAGAAAGAGTCCAAAGGCTGGGGAAGTAGTTTGGGGACAGTTGAGTAAACGGTCTTGCAAGCCTTGTTAAGAAGTTTGGACTTGATGCTGAGAGTAATGAAAGCCAATGTTTCAGGCATACAGCAAAGTGATTCAGTTATACATACATACATGTATATGCACATATATGTATATACACATATACGTATATATATTCTTTTTCAGATTCTTTTTCATTGTAGGTTATTACAAGATAATGAATATAGTTCTCTGTGCCATGCAGTAGGTCCTTGCTGTTTATCTAGCTTATATATAATAGTGTGTATACGTTAATCCCAAACTCCTAATTTATCTCTCCTCTCCCCCTGCTATACCCTTTGTTAACCATAAGTTTGTTTCCTATGTCTGTGAGTCTATTTCTGTTTTGTAAATAAGCTCATTTGTATTATACTTTTAGATTGCACCTATAAGTGACGTCATATGATATTTGTCTTTCTCTGTCTGACTTACTTCACTTAGTCTGATAATATCTAGGTCCATCCATGTTGCTTCAAATGGCATTATTTTATCCTTTTTTATGGCTGAGTAATACTGTATTGTGTATATATATACCACATCTTTTTTTATTGAGGTATTTATTGATTCACAATGTTGTGTTAATTTCTGCTGTACAGCAAAGTGATTCAGTTATACATATATATATATATGTATATATATACATTCTTTTTTATATTCTTTTCCATTATGGTTTATCACAGGATATAGAATATAGTTCCCTGTGCTATATATTGCTTTATTGTTTATCCATTCTATATATAGTAGTTTGCATCTGCTAACCCCAAATTCCCACTATATATATATATATATATATATATATATATATATATATATATATGTATACAGACTTGATGACATAGAGAACAGACTTGTGGTTATATATAAAAAATGCCATATCTTCCTTATCCATTCATCTGTCAGTGGACATTTAGGTTGCTTCCATACCTTGGCTTTTGTAAATAGTGCTGCTGCGAACTACAGACTCTCTTCCAAAGTGCCTGTGCCATCTTGCATTCCCACCGGCAATGAATGAGACTTCTACTGCTCCACAGCCTCACCAGTATTTGGTGTTGTCACTGTTTTAGATTTTAGTCATTCTAGTAGGTGTGTTGTGGTATTTCATTGTTGTTTTAATTTGCAATTCCTAACAACATAATATGTTGAGCATCTTTCCATATGCTTGTGTGTCATCTGTGCATGCTTTTGATGAGATGTCTGTTCAGATCTTTTGCCCATTTTTAAATTGTGTTGTTTGTTTTCTTGTTATTATCTACTTCATTTATCCTATCAGTAATTTTATATTTAAAATGCATCTCTTCTTAATAGCTCATAGTTGGGCCTTACTTCTTTTGTCCTTTTGATATTCTTTATGTTTTAGTATATTTAGTCCATTAACGTTTAATATAATCATTCTTGTGGTTGGTTGTAACTCTAAATTGTTTTCTGTTTTTTCCCACTGATTTTTGCTCCTCTGTTTCCTCTTTTCTACTTTTTAAAAATTATTAGAATTTTTTTGGAATTTGAGTTTAATATACTTATTGGCTTTTTAGAAATACCTTTTGAATATTTTTTAGTGACTGTTCTAGGGACTACAATACACTTCACTAACTTTTTATAGTCTAATTCATGTTAATATTATACCACTTTTTAAAATGAGATACTTTGCTTTTATTCCTCTTCTGCTCTCCTTTATGCTGTAATTGTCAGGTGTCAGTTATCTTTATAAATTTGAAACCCCACAGACAATTCTATAAATTTTGCTTTAGACAGACATATATTTTTTTTTTTTTTTACAATTTTTTTTTTTTTTTTTTTTTTTTTTTTTTTTTTTGCGGTATGCGGGCCTCTCACTGTTGTGGCCTCTCCCATTGCGGAGCACAGGCTCCGGACGCGCAGGCCCAGCGGCCATGGTTCACGGGCCCAGCCACTCCGTGGCATGCGGGATCCTCCCGGACCGGGGCACGAACCGGTATCCCCTGCATCGGCAGGCGGACTCTCAACCACTGCGCCACCAGGGAAGCCCATAGACAGACATATATTTTTAAGAAATTAAGAGGAAAATAGTCTTTTCTATTCATTCTAATGGTAACCATTTCTAATGCTCTTCTTTGGTTTCTGAAGTTCTAACTTTCCCTGTTGAAGGAGTTTCTTACACTTTTCTTGTAGTATGATTTTGATGGCAGCACATTTTGTTAGATTTTATTATTGAAAAAGTCCTTTATTTCACCTCTTTGAAGGATTTTTCTCTATATATAAAATGCTGGTTTCACAAGTTTTTGTTTTGTTTCCTCATCATTCTGAACTTTAGGCTATTGTTTCATTGTCACCCGGTTTCCATGATTTCGATGAGAGTCCTTGGTCTTATGACTGTTTTTCTTTGGCTGCTTTCGAGATAGTATCTTTATCTTCGGTTTTCAACAGTTTGACTACAATGTGCTTAGGTGTAGTTATCATTTTGTGTACATAAGTTGGGATTTGCTGAACTCCTTAAATTTGTAAATTTGTGTCTTTCATAAAACTGGGAGGTTTCTGACCATTATTTCTTCAGATAATTTTCTGCTTTAATTTATCTTTTGTTTCTTTCCTGGGAGTCCAATTACATTACTTAAGATGTTTTCACATTTGCTCCAAAAGTCCCTGAACTCTGTTCCTTTTTCCATTCCTATTTTCTTTGTTTTTCAAATTGGGTAAATTCTACTGATCTGTGATCAAGTTCACTGACTCTTTCCTCTGTCATTTCCAGTCTATCTCAAAGTCCATCCAGTGAATATTTTTCAGATATTTTAGTTTTCTATTTAATTTTTAAAGTATTTTCTATTACTCTACTGATTTTTTTTTCTCTGTTTATTACAAGCATTATTTTCCTTTGCCTCGCTGATCTTAGTTATAGGAGTTGCTTTAATCCTTGTCTGATAATTTTAACATCTAGATCATCTAGAGGCTAGCAGCTATTGGGTATTGTTTTATTTGTTTGTTTCCAATGAAAATAGGTCACATTTTTCTGCCACTTCATATATTCAGTAATTTTGCTTTGTTTTCTGTCTATAGTGCTTTGTGGCGAAGCCTTGGATTCTCTTGTAATCCTCCAAGAGTATTGATGTTCTTGTTTTAGAAAGCAGTTAATTTGATCCAACTCAATATCACCCTTGCAGTTGGCAGTGATTCAAGTCTTAGTTCAGATTGCTTTTATTCAGCCCCATGCATGTACGGTTCAGGGGTCAGCCAATGTTGTGTAAATTTTTACACACAGTCTGTGGTTTCTCTTCTCTGCCTCTCCATATTCTGGTATTTCACAGTCAGCCAGAGCAATGTTTAACCAAATACCTGGGCGCCCTGTGACCTGGTCAAGTTGATACATAAAATTAACTATCACACCATATTAGGCTCATTGTTATGTTTTGGAAGACACACACTGTTCACGTAAAGAATTCTGGTTTACTCTTCATTAACTTTCATGCAACTTAAAGTTACAAACCATTGACAACAGTTTCTTCTTTCTGCACTGTAGTCCCTCAGATCTACCTATATTTTTAATCCTCCTTTTCCCTAATAGTATTGTCAGATAAAACTTTCTGTGATGATGAAAATGCTCTATATTCTATATCTCCACTATCCAATACAGTTTTGAATTTGCTGCATGTTGCTTTGAACTCTTGACATGTAGCTAGTGTGATAAAGAATTGAATTCTTAATTTTAATTAATTTTATTAAATTTAAGTTTAAACAGTCACATTTGGCTAGTGGCTATTGCATGGACAGTGCTACACTAGAACATATTTTTGCTTTCTTTTTTGAAATGTATTAGTTATCTGCATGTGCATGTCCTCTTTGGAAAAATATTCAGGTCTTCTGTCCATTTTTTATTCAGGTTGTTTGGTTTTTGATGTTGAGTGAACTGTTTATATATTTTGGATATTAACCCTTTTTGGTCATATCATTTGCAAATATTTTCTCCCTTTCTGTATATTGTCTTTTCGCTTTGCTGATGGTTTACTTTGCTGTGCAAAATCTTTTAAGTTTAACTAGGTCCCATTTGTTTATCTTTGCTTTTATTTCCTTTGCTTTAGGAGATGGATCCAAAAAAATATTGCTACAATTTATGTCAAAGAGTACTCTGCCTATGTTTTCCTCTAGGAGTGTTATGGTTTCTGGTCTTACAGTTAGGTCTTTAATCCATTTTGAGCTTATTTTTGTGTATGGTGTTAGGGAGTGTTCTAATTTCATTCTTTTACATGTAACTGTCCAGTTTTCCCAGCACCACTTATTGAAGAGACTGTCTTTTATCCATTGTATATTCTTGTCTCCTTTGTTGTAGATTAATTGACCATACATATGTGAGTTTATTTCTGGGCTCTCTATTCTGTTCCATTGATCTATGTGTCTGTTTTTGTGCCAGTACCATACTGTTTTGATTAGCTTTGTAGTATAGTCTGAAGTCAGGGAGTGTGATTCCTCCAGTTCTATTCTTCTTTCTCAAGACAGTTTTGGGCATTTGGGGTCATTTGTGTTTCCGTACAAATATTAAGGTTATTTATTCTAGATATGTTAAAAATGCCATTGGTATTTTGATAAGGATTGCAGTGAATCTGTAGATTACTTTGGTGAGTATGGTCATTTTAACAATATTAATTCTTCCAGTCCAAGAACACAATATATCTTTCCATCCGTTTGTGTGGTCTTCAGTTTCTTTCATCAATGTCTTATAGTTTTCAGAGTACAGGTCTTTTACCTCCTCATTCCTAGATATTTTATTCCTTTTGATGTGATGGCAAATGGGATTATTTCCTTAATTTCTCTCCCTGAAATTTTGTTGTTAGTGTATAGAAAAGCAACAGATTTCTGTATATTAATTTTGTATCCTGCAATTTTACCAAATTCACCAATGAACGCTAGTAGTTTTCTGTTGGCATCTTTAGGATTTTCTATGTATAGTATCATGTTATCTGCAAACAGTGACAGTTTTACTTCTTCCTTTCCAATCTGGAGTTCTTTTATTTTGTTTTCTTCTCTGATTTTTGTGGCTAGAGGACATGCAGATAGCCATCAGGAACATGAAAATATGCTCAGTATCACTAATCATCAGGGAAATGCAAATCAAAACCACAATGAGAAATCACCCACACCTGTCAGAATAGCTGTTATCAAAGAGAACAAAAATAATAAATGTTGGTGAGGATGTGGAAAAAAGGGAATGCTCGTACACTCTTGGTGGGAAAGTAAATTGGTGCAGCCACTGTGGAAAACAGTATGGAAGTTTCTCAAAAAACTAAAAATAGAACTACTGTATGACCCAGCAGTTCCACTCCTGCTTATGTATCTGAAAAAAAAACTAAAACACTAGTTCAAAATGATACATGCACCCCACTGTTCATAGGAGCATTATTTACAATTGCAAAGATATAGAAGCAACCTAAGTGTCCATCAACAGATGAAAAGATAAAGAAGATGTGGTACATATATACAATGGAATATTACTCAGCCATAAAAAATAATGAAAATTTGCCATTTGCAGCAACATGGATGGACTTGGAGGGTATTATACTCAGTGAAATAAGTCAGACAAAGACAAATGCTGTATGGTGTCATTATATGTGGAATCTAAATAATACAACAAACTAGTGAATATAACAAAAAAGAAACAGACTACCATTTATTGAGAACAAACCTAGTGGTTACCAGTGGGGAAAGGGGGAGAGGGAGGGCAATATTGGGGTAGGGGATTAAGAGGTACAAACTATTATGTATAAGATAAGCTATACAACACAGGGAATATAGCCAATGTTTTATAATAACTATAGATGGAGTATAACCTTTAAAAATTGTGAATCACGATATTGCACGCCTGTAACTTATATAATGTTGTATATCAACTATACTTCGATAAAAAATAAATAAATAAAATAAATGTAGCTGAGTAGCAAATTTCTCCAATACAGTTGTCCCTTTGTATCTGAGGGTTTTGCATCCTCGGATTCAACCAACTGTAGATCAAAAATATTTGAAAGAAAATGCCAGAAATTTTCAAACAGTAAAACTTGAATTTACTGCCTGCCAGCAACTATTAACATTGTATTAAATACTATAATATAATCTAGAGATGATTCAAAGTATATGCGAGGAGGTACATAGGTTATATGCAAATACTATGCCATTCTATTTTTTAAATAAATTTTTAAATTTTATTTATTTATTTATTTATTGTATTTATTTATTTTTGGCTGTGTTGGGTCTGTTGCTGCCTGCGGGCTATCTCTAGTTGCGGTGAGCAGGGGCTACTCCTCATTGCGGTGCGTGGGCTTCTCATTGTGGTGCCTTCTCTTGTTGCAGAGCACGGGCTCTAGGCACATGGGCTTCAGTAGTTGTGGCACATGCGCTCAGTAGTTGTGGCTCACAGGCTTAGTTGCTCCGCAGCCTGTGGGATCTTCCCAGACCAAGGATTGAACCTGTGTCCCCTGCATTGGCAGGCGGATTCCTAAGCACTGAGCCGTCAGGGAAGCCCCCAGTACTATGCCATTTTATATGAGGGACTTGAGCATCCTTGTATTTTATTGTCCACAGAGAGTCCTGGAAACTGAGGGACAGTTGTAATTTGCTTTGTTTTATTCAGTTAATTAAGTAATAATTTATAGGGTGACACTATGTGTAAAATTTCATGGTAAGCATGATTTTCACTGTCATTCTCAGTCTTAGCATCTTTTTTAAAAGATCTTTTTTCTGTTATTTTTTTAATATCTGAACGTTATTGGTCTTCCAACACACACACACAGTCAAAATCCTTTTATCTTTACTGTCATATAAAATGTAAACTAATGTGTTCTCCTCACAAATAGTCACTGCAGTCATTCCCCTTTTACCAATCTTTCTAACTATGTTAAAATTATTTTATGTCCATATTTTTTTTCCATGGAAACTGTTATTACAAACTAACAGTTGTGCTGCATTTCTGAAGGTTTCTACCCCTCCAGTATTTTCTGGGAAAATTATTTTTAAGCTTGGCAAGAGACTTCCCTCTTAATCTCTGCTAATTTCCTAAGTGTTGATAATTACTACTGATTGAATTAGGTATTGTTGATCTCTTTTATAGAAATAATAACTATCTTTAATAGTAAGACCTCACAAAGAATGATTTCATATGCTTAATTTTAAACTGTAAATATGACCATTTCACACACTGACTGATGATTTTTACTTAATACATTATAAAATTTTCAATTTATCTCATGATACTTTGATTTTTATCATTTCAGGACCACCAAACAATTTTGAGAGCATGGGCTGTAAAAGATTTTGCTCCAAATTGCCCTTTGTATGTCCAGATCTTAAAGCCTGAAAATAAATTCCATATCAAATTTGCTGGTAAGTTTGGCCTTGAATGAGATCCTTTGAATTGCCTCAAATTCCCATTTTGATTGTAAGAGTTATGTCTCTGAAGTTAGTGGTAACTTATTACATTCATGTTTCTGTAGAACAGAAGAATTTCCTTTTTATCATCTACTTGTTATGAGGATTTATTCACTTTAAAATGTGAATCTTTGTGGTGAATTTTTACTTTTTTATATAATTTGGTGATTTTAGTAACCGAACTTGCTGGATACCTTAGTAAGCTTGAATAGTTTAGCCGTGATTAGTTGAGTACATAATATAGACACAAGTTTCAAATGTTCTACGTACTAATTTATACTTATGTTTACATATAGATAGATAATACTTTGCTATAGATCATTTTATGTACATATAAACTTACCACGGAATAGAATAATATAATATATTCAAGTATTTTAAATAGACTTAATTTGGGGGTAGATTTTGAAAACAATTCAAGCACAAGATACATGTGAATTTTTCATTCAGGCGCTGCTTTTAAAGTAACTATCCACAAGGCATTATACTTTAAACTGTTAGAAAATTGAACAGTAAAATGGTACTTTCTTTTTTTCTTAAGTGCTTCTGTAGGAATTGATTTTGATCCAGGCAGTAATTTATATACTTTTTTTTCAAATATAAGAACCATTTTTATAAAATTTCACCTTAATGGTCTAAACCTTCAAAAGTCATTGAAATGTAAATCATTTTAAGTATGCATTTACAAAATGTATGTCCTTCAGAAGATGCATTCACATACCTTAAAATGCTTACCTATTAGCATATGATATTTAAAAGAAACGTTATAAACACTAAGAAATTTTAAAATAATGATGAGAATCATGAAATTATTGCTATTCAATTTTCTCTGACTCTTGTCTTTTAACCTTGCTGCTAATGACATCACTTTTTTCTAAAAAAGTATAGGAAACAACTTAAAGCAATGACTCTCAACTTTGGCAGCATTTTACAATCTGTTTTGAAGATTTTTTTTAAAGTACTAACCAAAGATTCTGAGAATTTAAATGGTCTCTGTGAATTTAAATGGTTTAGATGGTGCCAGGGTTTCTTTAAGCCTGTTTCCTAAACCGAAAATTAAAAGTAACAGTACCTCCTTTGTAGACAATCTTTTGAAATTGAATGGAAAAATACATGTAAAGTATTCCATTCTTGGCCAGTTACATTTGTTATTAACATTCAAGAAGTGCCAATTATTTATCTAAAAAAAACGTTTGTAACTAAGCTGCCTTATTTTTATTATTATTTAGGAAAAGGAATGTTTTTGCGAAATCTTCATACCTCATAATGACTTGGTATGATAAAATTTTTAGGAAGATAGTAATGGCACAGCACTAAAGTTCTTAAAAATATATTTAACTTTGAGTGCCAACATTTAAGATTTAGCTCAGCGTATTAGTATTTTTGCTCCTATATTTTTCTCTTGTTAAATGACCATAATATTATAATGTCTCTATTCCATTGTTTAGAATTAGCAGTAAGGATTAAATAAATAATATCTGAAACATATTAGGTCTTCAATAAATGAGCATTGAATGTGGATCTTAAAACAATATGTCGTTTGGGAAAACAATTTTTACTTTTGAATGTGCTATAACTAAAATTCAGAGCAGATTTTAGTTTTTCTCCCTTTAGCAAGCCATGGATGTGCTCACAACAGACCAAACTCACTGAAATTGTCTATTTTACAAACAAACCATTTTACAAAATGATTTGAATTGATTCTTTCACATTCTTATTTTGCTGTTATTTCGATAAATCCATCAAAATGAACAGTTTTAAAATTCTATCCCAATAGTTTATCTCATTATTTCTCATTTATGGCATCTGCTGAAATTCATTTTAATAATGTCTGTATTCTTTTATGGCTGAGATTAAAACATCTCAGAGGAACTCTTTTTATAATATGAAAAGATGAAAGCACCCTGGTTTCATTAAAATGCCATAAGAAACAGTTTGGGGTGATGTATGAGACTCTCAAACCAATATAATATGCTTTATATCTCAGCATGAGGTTAAAAAGATTATGGACTTAACCTTTCAAAAGGCAGTGTATCAAGCTGTCATTTCGTTGGTGTGGTAGGTTGTTAAAATAATGGCTTCCAATGAGCCATGCTCCCTGTGTCTGTGTCCTGTTGTGATTCCACGTTGTGGCTTCTTCCATGAGGAGGTGGAATCTATTCCTCCACCCTTTGAGTATGGGTTGTCCTGTCACTTGGCTTTGACCAATGTACTGTGACAAAAGCGACATTGTGTGACTTTAGAAACTAAGCCTTAAAAGGCCATCCAGCCTTTGCTTGCCTTTCATGGGAACACCGCCCAGAGACCGCTTGTGAAGAATCCCGATTTAGTCTTTCCAAGGATGAGAAATCACATGGAAAGTGAGGCTCATCCATCCCTGGCACCCCACCTCCCTAGCTCCCAACTCACCCATCAACCAACCCAAAAATCCATGCTGACCCACAGAATGTTGAGAAATGAAATGATTATTTTAAGTCACTAAATTTTGGAGTCATTTGTTATACAGCAATAGATAATGAATACTGTTTGTAATAAAATAATAATTGCTTTAATCTTAAATCATATTTACTTGGTAATATTCATTATATTTTTGTCCTTGTAGTCTCATGAGTATTAAACAGCATGATTCCAATTATCACAAGATATAAAATATATTTTTATTTCCATTTATTTAATTACTTTCTTCAAGTCCCCTAAATTGTGGAACTCCTAGCATGACTATCATTGATGTATTTTTTTTAAAGTAAATCCACGTTTTTAAAATATGAAAGGGAGGACTTCAAAAGTCAACTGATATGTATGGAAAATATTAGAAAGCAAAAACATATGTAGCAACCTAGTAACTATTACTTTATGCAGATATACCATTTATATAATTTATGGATCATTTTCTCCTGAACAAAAAGACTGTAGGCATTCATTAAAGTAAATTATGGAATTGTTACACTATTATTTGAATGAATTATTATAGTATTAATTATAAAAACAATTATTATGTGAATTATTATAGTATTAATTATAAATACAATTATTTTCTACATTTTGATCAGATTCACAGAAGAAAAGTCCATATGGACATGATTTCAGCAATAGAAAAGATATGCTCTTACTCATGTCAACAAGAGAGAAAGTTAACATAGTGAGCCTAGAGTTAGAAAGAACAAAATCCTCAGGAAAATAATAGTTACAATAAAAGATTTCTGAATATGAGCCCAAGTATAAATTGTAATGATTCAAGTAAAATAAAAATATCCTTCACAGATAATTTGATTATTTTAATCACCACAATTTTCAAGAAGAAAATAAACACAAATTGGTTCATAGAAAAACAGTATTTATTTTCAGCAGTTTGCCCTTTTTTATAATAAATTTGTCAAAGTGAATAGATATGTATTGCAAATTCTGGAATGAGGCTGACCTCAGTCAAATCTTTGTTCTATTATGTAATGACTGCATGATCTCACGCTTCTTGATCTCTCAAGGTTGAGTTCTTCAGTATGTACAGTGAGGGTAATAAGAGAAACTATCCCATAGGGTTGTTATGATTAAAAAAATTACTCAAAAGAACATCAGCCACTAGTAATTAGTACCTATCAAATTGATGATTGTCACGAATCTTGAATACCTATGTCTCACCCTCCTAATAAGTCTGTATTATCTTTGTCTCCAGGAAAAGTAACTGAGGGTTTCCCATGAAGCTTTACAAAGAGCTTATTATAGACATTCAAAGAGCACATAATTTTCAGTTTGCACATATTTTCCAGAGAACAGAAAAAGAAAGATGTCTCCCGAACTCATTGTATGGGATTATGGCCTTGATACAAAACTCATTAAGCATAGTATGGGAAATGATAATTAGAGACCAATTTAGTTGATTAACATGGTTGAAAAATTATAGAAAATATATTAGCAAAGTAATGTATTTAAAAAATAATGTATCATCACCAAGTTGGAATTATTCTAGGAGTAGATCATTTCAAAGAAGAAAATATTATTATTATTTCAATGGATACAAAAAAGCATTTGAGAGAGAATTCAACATCCTTTCAAAATTTTAAAAACAGAAAAATATAAAATGCTAGGAAGCTACAAGTAAGGAACTTCTTAACCTAAGGCAGGTTATCTATAAAATAACCTAGAGGAAAACAAATATTTAATGGTCACATATTGAGAGTCTGTCTTTAAGATTATGTACAAACAAGGATGCCTACTAAAACCACTTTTACTCAGCATTGTCCTGGAAATCCTAAGGCATGCGGTAAGACTACAAAAATAAATAAAAGGAATAAGTATTGGAAAAAGAGAAATAAAATTGCCATTATCCACATATCATAAGATTTTCTACTAAGAAAATTAAAAAGAATTTTCTTTTTTTCCTAGAATACCTTTTCCTTAGGGGAGCTCATCCATTTATTTGATTTCCAAAACTGAGTCTCTCCCTCAAATATCCACTATGAACTCCTGTCTTGTTCCTCTAAATAAATAGTCAGTGTCTCCTGTTAGGTTTCTAATAGCTGTCTCAAAATTAAGATATCTAGAGATAGTTACTGATTTTCCCTGACCTAAAATCTGTTTCACCCCCATTCTTCCCAGCAGCATCTACTAATACTTAGAACTCAAGCCCAAAACCCATGAGTCTTTCATTATTCCATTGTTTGTATCCAGTCCATCAAGTGGTGTATGGTTCCACTCCCTGAATATCTCAGGCTTATCCACAGACACAACCCTTGTCCATGCCATAATCAAATTTTACTTAGGCTGTTTCAAAACACTCCCTTTCCTTTTTTTCCTGAGTATTTACAAATTATATCTATAAACTTATTGCTGCTCTCATATTCCCATCATATTTTCAATAATGAATGTCATTTGTGTATTGTAGGAGACAGTTACATCTTCATACCATCGATGTCAGCCTAAACTCACTGTTTCCTCCTTTCAGTATATGGATGCCAGCATTCTTTTACAGCTTTGTTTTTATTTTTTTATGTTTTTTTAAATTTATTTTTGGCTGTGTTGGGTCTTCGTTGCTGCGCGTGGGCTTTCTGTAGTTGCGGCGAGCGGGGGCTACTCTTTGTTGTGCTGCGTGGGCCTCTCATTGTGGTGGCTTCTCTTCTTGTGGAGCACGGGCTCTAGGCGCGTGGGCTCAGCAGTTGTGGCGCACGGGCTTAGTTGCCCCACAGCATGTGGGATCTTCCCGGACAAGGACTCTAACCCGTGTCCCCTGCATTGGCAGGTGGATGCTTAACCACTGCTTCATCAGGGAAGTCCCAACATCATTACTTTTAAACGACTCTAGTGGATTACTTTTTGTCAACCTCTGTAGATGAAAAATTGAATGGTAATATAGCTTTGGTTAGGTTAAATCTTTTTTCCTGTGAGAAATAATTTTGTCAATGCACTTCTTTTTTAGAAGTGGGAATTGGTACTGAACATAGGAAGAGGTAATGGCAGTGTTCCCTAGCTATGACTAATAGAAAAATGTGGTTTTATAACATCTTGTACTCTTTGTCAGCCTCTTGTGGGACTAGCAATTCCAGTAAAGCCTCTCCAGGGTCAAATATTTGACCTGAAATTACCTGGAAAAAAGATTCGCCTCCACATTGCTGAACCGTTCATAAATTGTCTCTCCTTAGTGACAAAACTGTGAAGAAAAAGGCAAAACATTATAGTAGTTCGGTTTTTAGATGTGTTTCTGTAGCCCACGTTTTAATCAGAATAAAACCAAACCCATATCTTTTTCTTCACTGTGCATTCCTAAACTCTTTAAAAAAAATACACAAAACAAAACAAATGGACAAGAAAAATATGTACCTGACTAGGAGAAGAACTCCTTTACTGAAAAGCCTTGAATAAACCTAAAGAATGAACTGTACTCTCCAGTTTGTCCCTTGAATGGAAAATCTTTGCTGTTTGTCTCCTAATCAGATGAAATTACTCAGAAAATCTGTGAGAGGGTGAACCCCTATTATCTGAGTAAATTAATTGCTAAATTTAGGTTCCCACTCTATACTCCCCCTGCCAAATAAAGTGTTAGGTCATCTGTGACTATTCAATTCCCTTTTCTTTATCGACTAATTTTCTTTCAACTACTGGGTTCTCTGGAAATTTCCCACTTCATTTTAACAAATATAGGGAGGCATAAAAATCAAATTGATAAATTTTCACCCACAAGTAGGAGTAAAGAATGTAAACATATGTCTGTAAATAAATTTGTAGGAGTGAGGAACATAAAATCAATTTGTAAGTGATTTGTGAATTTTCTATGAATTTTATTTCCCATGCTTCGATGATGATATTTCCTAAGTAACAGATTTGAATTAAAGTTCATGAATGAATGGAAGAATCAGACCACAACAGTAAAGTGCTGAATTAATAAAATTCTTTCTCCTTCACCACTAAAGTGTGCCGAGAAGAATGATTCATGATACTAGAACTATAGGAGTTAGTTCTGGCAACTTAAAAGAAAAAACAAAAAAAGATTTTAATTGCAAAAAAAAGTTAAAATGGACAAAAGGAAATACTTTCTAACAATATCATTGACAATACTCTATAAACATATGTTTTTCTTATAGTATATAGTCATGGATGGCTACCGTTATAAAAACAATATTGTTTAAAATCACACACACACACACACACACACACACACGCACATATTGGAGAAATGATTTGACTAAAAGTTTAGCCATCGGTTTTTACTGGCGCACCAGACACTCCAATGCCTCAATTTTTCCTCCCCAAAAAGAGAGTGGAAAAATATTTCTAAGCAATATAAATATTGGAAATTATCTTAGCTGTTTCTAAATAACATATGTATGCACAAGGCTTGGCTTTTACCAAATGGTGATGTGTGAGTTCTTCATGCTGAATAATTTCTTCATTTCCCATATACACCCACATAGACACCATGTTAAACTTCATTCTTACAACCTACTTAAAAACATAATGCTTTGTATTCTTATATTTTCAAAAGATAAATTACCAAAACTTTGAAAATTCTCCATTTTTAGATGGAAATATTTTCTTTTTGATTTTTGTCTTATTGTGAAGATTATCAGAAACCACTTAACATAAGGCCATCTTCAGACCCAGCACAATTTGGAGTTTTTACATTTTTTCCCACTATTTTTCACTTTGCAAAAAAATCAAACATACAGTTTTAAAATTATACAATGAAAAAGTGTGTATTACCCCCATTTACATTCAACAGTGAACATTTCCACATTTGTTTCATCTTCTGTCTGTGTATTACACACACACAGACACACATACACAAACACACACATTTTTACATAAGCATGTTTTTCCTAAGAATGACATTCTGCTACATAGCCAAGATAACATTTTCACCCCTAAGAGATGAAAATCAACATTTTATTTTTAATTGCATTTGCTTTTTAAGTTTTTTTGTAGAAGTAATTTTAGATCAACAGAAGAATGGTATATATAGAACAGAGCGCTTCTATGTAGCCTTTCACATAACACGCTTCCTGGAATGTTAACTTCTTATATAGCCATGGCCCATTTAATCAAAATTTTAAAAATTAACATTGCTGTGGATTATTTTTAAGTTAAATGCATTCCTGTATTTTGCTCCTCCTAATTAAGTATCAATCTTGTATTTGTTTTTCCTTTCTGTGACTTTTACAAGTTTAAAATATGGGCCAAACCATATTTCCTGCCTTTTCTCTTTGACACTTGATTAATTGCTGCTGACCATTAGGTTTTTAAAGCCATTTTCTTGTGGACCGCTTATAATTTAATTAACTCAAAGCATCTTTATGTTTTTCTCCATTAATTTTCTTATGGTTGTATATTTCTCAAAGACTCATTTTCATGATTCCGGAAACCAGAGAAGCGTTTTTCTTCTTCTGTCTTAGGAAAGTGCCAGACATATTCTATCACAACCTAGGCCTATGATTTTCAGTCTGTAAAGTAGTTTCTTGATATGAATGTTTCATAAAGAAAACCAGGTACATCCTCTTTTATTCTTGCTTACTCATTCAAAACATTTTTATTGAGTCCTACTGTGAGCAATAAATTGTTCCAGGCACTAGTGGTATAATAAAGATGAAGATGGAGTAGCTATCTATTCCAATGGCAGATTTTCTAATTTTCTTTACCTCTAACCCTTTAATAACCAGGGAGTGCGCCTTTACATTCATCCCAAGAATAACACTTCAACTGAGCTTTTTCTCTCTACAGAGAACTTCATTTGTAACCTTAGAATTCTCCTCCTCAACCCTTGCCACCCTCCTTATATATCAAAACTCATGATCCCAATTATGTTCTAATTTAGTAAAGTTTTCATGATTTGATATAATAGCCCTGTTCCTGGAATAGTTACTTCTGTATTGAAAAGAGTCTCTTAAAACACAGTTTTTAACCCCAAAAGAATGAGATCCTAATACTAGGACAGCCAACAAGTGGAGAGAGCAAATATTATAATGGGATGTTTATTTAATCTAACATTGCCTCAAATCATACTGCGTAAGGACATATTGTAAACATGCTCATGTGTGGGTGTTGTGTGTGTGTGCGATTGTGAATTTGGCTTTACTAAACAATTGGAATGTTGTTGGAGAAGCGATGAGAGGCTAATGAAAGTTTCAGGTAAAGGTGTAAATTTTTAACTAGTTAACAGAGTGACTCCAGGGGAAATATGGAGTGCAGGGAAGAGGACAAAAAGGACCTCATGGGGTGATTATTTAGGAAGTTATTATATTTGTTCAGGTGAGCGATACTGAGAGATTGAACCTAATGGTCGTTCAGGGTGAGAACGGATTCACAAATCATTTCAGATGTTCTCTAGACTTCATAATAAGTTGACTGTGAGAGCCACAGAAGAGTGAGAAATAATTTTATCTTTGCAACTTTCCATCTCTTGTTTGTGTATTCTCATATTTAATATGAATTATACTATAACAGTTAACGAATCTATTTGTAGTTGCTTAGATGTTCATTTAACTCGTATGATTTAAAAACTTAAATGATCTGTTAAGAATGTTGAAAAGTAATACCGTAACTCAGGAGAATAAAAATATGCAAAAATGTATGAAATAGTGAAAAGGAAAAAAAAAAAAAAGTACAGTTTTCCACCTGTGCTGGGGAAACCCCAGGTCTTTCCTCCTGTTTCTCTGCTGTGACCTTTACTTCTCACACCGAGCACTTCGCTTCCGACACTTCTGGTCACCAAATGTGTGGGGTTTTTTTTTTTTTCCCCACACCAAGCAATTCTGTGCAACACCAGCTGGATGTCCTACAATTCAACTCAATTCTGACACTGTCTATTCAAAGATAGCATCAGATCCCACAGGTTAAGGGACCAGACCTGCAAGACTCCCCCAGATGATGAGGTAAATAGAGCAAGGCCTGGGAGGGTCCTGAGCACAGGAGCCTCTGTCCCTGTGGATTTGGGGTGCATCAGCCTCCCAGGGTAGATGTGTTCACCAACCTGGAAGCCCTCCAGACCCCTGACCACTGGTATTTTATGGAGATTTCCTCACATAAGCATGACCATTTATTAACTCCACTTCCAGCCCCTCTACCCTCTCTGGAAGATGGGGTTGGAACTGAAAATTCCAAGCTTCTAATCACAACTTGGTCTTTCTGGTGACCAGTCCCATCCTGGAGCCATCCAGAAGCCCACCCAGAGCCACCTCATTAGGACAAAACTTGCTCTGAGTACTCTTATCACTTAGGAATTTACAACAGTTTTAAGAGCTCCATGTCAGCGACTGGGTTGAAGCCAAATATAATAACGAGAGATGTTCCGAGTGCTCTTATCAACCAGGATATTACAATGGTTTCAGGAGTTCTGTGTCAGGAAAACTGGGGATAGAAATCAATATATATACTTTCTATTATCTCACAAAAAGCTTTCAAATAAGTAAGTAAGCTTCCACCATGATGTGGTAACAAGGAATTCTACAGGAGAAGGAGTGACACAGGAAAAGAACACCAGAAATCTAGGTACAGACCCCGTAACTTTTTCTGCATCATTCATTTTTTCTAGCAGTGTCATTAAAATGTGTGTCTGTAGAATGCTACTTTGGGGGTATTGGGAAATGCTTGGTATGAGAGTACTGTATAAAGTAGTAAAAGGATGCACATGCAGAAATCCAAAAAGGATGGATACATCAGCTAGTATCGGTTTATACAATTACGTGAAGCTTTCATGAGGAAATAATATGACCTGCACACAACATTTAAATAAAAAGACATCCATTACAGTTTTTATTGTAAGAATAGATGTAGAAAGAAGTGAAGTGTCTCATATGAGAACACATACATAAGATATCAAGATGTGGTGTGTATATAAATTATGCACCTATAAGTCATTGTTAGAAATTATATTAAAATGAAGAGTAGTACAGATGAAATAAGCAAGATAGGAAATTCCTTAAAGTAGGGTAACACTTTTATTAATACTATTTATGTACATTAAGTTGTATTTTATATGTAAATGTAAAACTAGCTAGAAGGTAAGTTTGTTGAAGATGGTTGTTTTTAATTTATTTATGGAGTTTACATTTTCACATTTTTCCCCCAAGATCCAAATTATCAAGTGTAATTAATGCCATGAAAAAATTTGCAAATAGTTATATCTAAGCAGGGAAGATGTTAATTACAACAAGGGGTTATGTTTGTATAGGCTATAATATGTTTGTATAGACCTGAAATATCACTATTATGTGGGTAAAAGATAATGTATGTGAACTTACCGATCTGTGCAATTAGCATATTGTTATATAACCCACAACCAACTCTCATTTAATATATTGATATAATGACAACTTTCATTGGTGCCCAGTTCTCATTTAAACCATCAAGCTGTTCTGTGTAGTAAATCATAAGGACTAAATCTGATGAATTAGCCAATACCTAGTTCCTCCTTGAGAATGTTAAATTCACCTTCCAATAAGGATTGAGAAATAAGTCAATTTAAAAAGGGGTAGCTATTTTTAAAACCACCAAGGTGAATGTAATTAGCTGAGATAAGTTATTTCCAAAAAATTTTGGAAGTTTACATGTTTAAAAATAAGAAAAAGAAATTTGTAATATGTTGAAATTGTAAATGAGTAATTTTGACAAAATCAGTTTCTTTTTCAATTTTTTATTCATTATTAGGTTTTCAGCTTCTTAAGATTCAGTTTTGTCTGGAACTAAAAAAAGTAAAATAAAAACTCAATTATCATAAAAGAGGTTTTTGTGAACTTGTGTTATAATAGCCTTAAGATAATTATCTAGTTTAATTCCTAGGTTAAATGGTATGTGTACTTTTATGGTTTTTAATACACAATGCCAATTTGCTCTCCAGAAATGAATAACTTACCATTGCAGGAGTGAGCAATATTCCTTTTAACTTTTGCCCCTTGGCTGGATGAAAAATAATATAAGAACTATATTATTATTATTATTATTGTGGCAGTTGACATTTATTTAATGCTTACTATGTGCAATGACTACGGTTCTGAATTACTTTTTATAGATTAACTCAATGAATTTTCTTTTTT
This sequence comes from Phocoena sinus, assembly GCF_008692025.1. NCBI lineage: Eukaryota > Metazoa > Chordata > Mammalia > Artiodactyla > Phocoenidae > Phocoena > Phocoena sinus. The sequence continues at coordinate 180,231,081 of NC_045763.1, read as the reverse complement.
TAATTAATTTTTTATTGGAACAGAGTGGATTTACAATGTGTGTTAGTTTCTGCTGTACAGCAAAGCGAATCAGTTCTACATATACATATATCCATTCTTTTTTAGATTCTTTTCCCATACAGGTCATTACAGAGTATTGTAACTCAATGAATTTTCATCACAACCTTGTTAAGATAGTAGATTAGTTATCCATTGCTGATACTGAGTTAATGACTTCACGTCTTCACGGTATAACCAGTAAGCACTCATTGTCTCACAGTTTCTGTGGGTCAGGAATTTGGGAGGAGTAATAATCAGGATATGTGTGATGTTGCAGTAAAGATGTCAGTTGGGGCTACGTTATCTGAAGGCTTGACTTGGGATGGAAGATCTGCATCCAGGGTGGTCCCCTTTTCACTGACATGGTTGGCAAGTTTGTGCTGGCTGTTGGCAGGAGGCCTCAGTTCCTTACCACTTAGACTTTTCCTTAAGGCAGAAGCCAGAATGTCTTTGCCTTGGCCGTCACACTCTGTCATTTCCACAATATCTTACTGGTCACAAGATCAGTCCTATTCTGTGTAGGTGGGAATGACACAGGATCTAAATCCTAGGATATGAGAATCATAGAGGCTGTCTGGAAGGCTAGCTGCCACAGGTAGATTCCAGTATTATACCCCTTTTACAGATGAGAAAACTGAGCAGGAAGATGTTAAGTAAAATGCTGATGGAACCATAACTTAGTGGTACAGCTGGACCTTAAATGCACGTTTTCTGTCTCCAGAACGTGTGCTGTTAAGAGACATGTGGTGTTGCCACTAATAGTTTGTTTTAATTTTAAAGTTTTGATTACTAACAGTTGCACATTTCCATGTATCTATTGTACATTTAATTTGTGTGTGCATTTGTGTATAAAACATCGCTTTACCGTTATTTTCTACAGAGGTGACTATTTTTCTCTTAGTGAATTGTAGAGATTTTTTGTATTCTAAAATTACTAACATTTTGACTCTTTGAAAGTTGCATTTTTTTTTCAGTTTGCCAATTGTCTTTCTGTTGTGTTCATGGTGTTTTTAACTAACAGAATTTTTGTCTCCTTCTTGCACAATCATCAATGTTTTCTTTATGATTTTTGCCTCTGGATTATCCAAGGATCCATCATGTAATAGTTCAAATCAGTTTATTTTTCCAATAGTTACTTTTCTTAAAGACAGAGTTTTTAGCAACCCCTAGAATTATCTCCTAAGATCAAAAAGAATGTGTGGATCGTGAAGGACTGAAATGCCTAACTTACTTCATTGTTTTGGAATCTGTTGATGTGAACATCATGTTGAAAAATTGTAGGGGCTGGTTGGTGGAAGAATAGTCCATAGTAGGCAGGGACTCAGCAAGACAAGACACGTGCCTCAATTATCCCATTAAGTCAACCTCACTTTGCATTAAGAAACTCCTTTTAAATTGCATATGCCTCCTGGTAAAATTGAAATTTCAATCGTCTTTTGTATGTCTCTTTATTAAGATTGTTAGATGAATATCTAATTGATAGTAGCATCTATCTACCTGTTTATTTCTGTAAGCATGGACATTTTGGAGGGAAAGGAAAAGATTTGATTATTATGGGAGACTGCTGAAAAACAGTATTTAGGATACACTCATTGGCGGTGGCCAATGAGTGTATCCTAAATACCCAATAGAAGAGATGAGGTGAGAGTTTCCTTTGCAGTTTTGTCCAGAGTAATGACATGGCTGAAAACAGCTGTCTCAGGTTATACATGACAGCTATAAATATGGCTATGGGTTGTCGTTTGCGTGGGTAGATTAGGCAGATCGTAGCATCTTCTGTCTTTGGTAAGGAAAAGGTGTGTACTCACAGAAGTGCATATTTCCACTTACTGTCTATTTTTATGAAAGAAAAAACTTTACTTATCATGGGAGTTTGCTGTAGTTTGCTGTATGCTCTTCTGTGTTATTTCAATCTGACGTTTACATTTGTGTAAGACAGAGATAAATAACTATACCAACTTGTCTAATATGATACTAGGCATAGTTGCTCAAAGCCTTAACGTGCTTAAAGACGTGGAATTCGAACTTATGCCTTGTGGCTCCAAATGTAATGATTCTTTCAGCCAAGTACAGGAGTACCTTTGCAACATTTTTCTACTTTATAATGTATTTCTACAAATGCTGAGATTATATTTTAGTCTTCATAGAATGTGTGGTTCAGAAAGTCTGTTTTCCAGTTTAATTGACAATGATTTCCAGAGATTTAGAGTGAAAAAGATATGTAGTGGAGTGTATACCTGTCCCTTGATGTCCTCCCAAGTGATTTCAGGCCTATTTACACTGTTCAGACCTCACAATACCCAAACTCAATCTTCTGTTTTGCTAATTCAACCATCTAGTGCTATCTAAAGCCTTCCCCTCCACTTCATTGATGCAATGCTTTTCAATTAGCTTTTGTAAATTTTTTTGATGTGAGACCTATTTAATTTATTTTATTTTTTCTCTTTGCTGTACAGCAGAGATTGGTCCAACATTGTAAATCAATTAGCTTTTAATGCAGTGCTACTCAAAGTGTGGGCTCAGACTTTTACTAGGCTATAAAATAAATACCAAATTGACCGTGAGCATTTAGAAACTTTGATAGCAATCTGCCATTGCTCTGACACCCTAGTGCACCACAGTGTGTTGTCTCTTTGATAAGCGAATAGACTGGTTTGGATCATATCATATGCATAGGTGAGTCACATATGGCTTGAGTTCTATACAGGCATGCACATTAGAACTGCATATGTGTCTGCAATGCATTGGAAATTAAAAAGAAAAGAAACATTTGTCCTTCATCACGAACAGCTGAGAAGCATAGCTCTGATGCCTTATCGGTCTAGAGTCTTCTGTGCCTCACCTTCCTTTTTTCTGTCCTGTCCTCTTTAAACCACCTGAACTCTGTGGTCTGTCATTCAGCCAACCTCATATCTGTATATACTGCTTTCCTTTGTTTTAACTTTTTATGCCGCCTGATCGACAATAACAAACATACAAACAAACAAAATTCTTATCGGATGGATTCTTTTTTCCTGCTCCTTGACTGAGCCCTGCTAGAAAAAAAAAAAAAATCACCCCGTGGGTCAGACTCGTATCACTGTGAACTCATGGTCTGGCAGCTCACAGGCCCTTAACTGTGTGGATTTTTTTCCCTTATCAAAACACACTCTTACTCTTGCAGTTACCATTTCAATCTTTAGTTCACCTCTTAATTCTTAGGTAGGGGAAGCCAATGAGTTAAAATTTCCTCAGATTTTTGCTACCATATTTTCCTAATGTTACTTCCTTTTCACTTACCATTTCCTTCTTTTCTCCTGTTACAATAGGATTTCCTTATCTCCAGGCTGGACCCCATCACCTTGTACCTTGTCAGCAACCTTGTGATATTTTTCTCTCCTTAATCTTCAAATCTCTTTCTTTGTTAATTTATCTCCATAAAAATTTAAATATCCTCCTACCTCTCTGATTTACTTTTAAGAAAATCACCTCTGTATGCTTTCTTCACCTTTCAACTAACTGCTGTTAATTATCCTTAAAAATCTTAGTTTAAACATCACTTCTTTGGGGATACTCTTTCTGATTCCTGCAGAGCAGGAAAGGTATCCTTTTGTATCTTCTTAGAGCACTTGCATTTATGTCCTTTATAAAATTTATCGCAGTATATTTGCTACTAATAAATTTTCTAGAGATCTTTCAAAATCCCTTTGAATCAGTGACTCAAATCATTTTAGTCCAGCTATGATTTTGGGGTGTTTGTGATTGAAAAGCAATGGGATTGATTTCAAGGTCAGATTTGGCCACATTCCTTCCAAACTCCCTCATAAAGTGATGGGGTTTTGGGAAACGTGGTGTTTGTATTTTTTCAGTTCAATTAAGAGGTTGTTTGAACCACTTGTCCGTCTGGTAGCAAGTAGTAAGCTTTAAAGTAAGTTCAGGGGAGAGAAAAACCACTAGAAGATTCACTTATTGTAATGTGCTTCCTTAATCAGTTTTAGACTTGTATAGCTTTTGTAGAGTTCTTTATAGGCCGTGTGAATTTAAGTTAATAATGGATTTAGGCAAGTAACTTGACCTCTCTGAACATCTAATTGCTTATCTGAAAACTGTTTAACACAATATATATCATAAAACTTTTCTGAGGTTTAATAACACACATGCATACATACATATATATGTACCATTTAGCATAAAACTTGAAATCCTATTTGGAATTAGTATTATTATATTAAGACAATTCAATAACTATAGCATTAACTCTCATGACATCAATTACTATCATGAGCTAGTGAGAAATGAATACTTTCGGTTAGTACCTAAATAAATGGAGTTCTGAGGTCAGCAATTTTTCAAAAGTATTAAGACTGCTGTTTCTGTGACATGTTTTTAAAAAAAAGGAGGTTATTAAAATTTGAACTGTTTTGCTCTAGGATACAGGAAATGATTCCCCTTTAGCACTTAATTAGTATGATACATTAAAAAAATTACAGCATTAACATAAGGATTCAAGCAATTAGAAACACACAAAAATGTGTTTTATACTCAATATTACTGAAGTGAAATACATCTGTTTATAGAACGTTGCCAGTGTCAAACTGGGTTGAATTCTGTATATTTAATAAGCATCTTGTATTTAGATCTTGTGAAACTAAATGACTTTTAGAGCTTTACTTAAACCTATTCTTAGCCATTGAATGGTTCACAGTCCTAGAATTGGCAGAAGTGTGATGTCTGCTCATGTACACACACAAACACACACACTCTGACTGGCATTTTATTGATTAAAGCAACAGGATCAAAATAAAACTCGATTGTTAGAGATTACTGTCCTCGAAGAAAAAGAAGCAATTTTCATGGCAATCAACCCACTCATGCTTATAAACCGAGTCTAATAAGCGAAGGCTATGTGAGAGGTTTATAATGCAATTTGTTCAGTCGGTCTATGTAATAAACTCTTTCCCTGTAAAATAAAAACAAATAACATTCAATTTTTAAAATTTACCCTGTTTCGTGTTTCTCTTTAAAAGCTCTTTCTCCAAAGGATATTTGATTTCTGTAAATCAAAATCCAGGACTAGATTGGTTTCATGCACTGTCCACTGTTGCTTACTGCTTTCTGAAGAGCTGTTACCTAGCAACTGCATGGAAGAAGCTTCCAGTACTTTAAATCATAGACAAGCTCAAAAAATACTGTGAGGCAGACTTTTAAAAAAATATTCTGACTTGTTATAATGTAATTAACAAATTGATTTTCCATAAAGCAAAAGGGCCTTGAAAATAGATTTGATCGTATCTATCTATAAATTTGTAGCTTTAATTGCAATTGCTTATCTGAAGAGCTCTTAAATCAAAAATAATAAAAACAGCCATAAAACAGAAACCACAAATCTCACATAATCCTGCTATTTTAAAAGTCGTAGCCCTTGAAAACTGTTTCCCATTCCTTAAGAGAGTTACTATTAACATTTTGATTCCCATTCTTACAATTTTTGATGCTTATTCAGACATACGTATGCACACATGAACATATATGCAGAAGTCAGCTTTTTTATCAATGGAGTTATATTGTGTCGTTTTGCTACTTAAATTTTAAAACTATTATGCAGAAGTCAACTTTTTTATCAATGGAGTTATATTGTATCGTTTTGCTACTTAAATTTTAAAACTGTATTATTGACGTTCTTTCAAGATGGTTTATTGAAATCTATCTTTTTATTTTTAATAATGTAAGATTGTGGTGATAAATAGTACCTGTTTAGAATTCTGATGAGCATTTTATATTCATTTTCTACTTTTCTCCGCAGAAAACCCTATGAGGTAAATATTATGTATGATTTACAGTTTTAAAGATAAGGCAAGTTAGGCTCTGAGGGATCAGGACCTTGCCGGTGGCCTGGCACACTTGGGGGCGACACCATTTGCTCTCATGTGCTTATGCTCTGGTGGCAAGCAACCCAAGAGAAAGAGCTGAGTCAAAACGGCAACTTTACAGGGACGAGAAGAAAATACAAGATTTCGAAAGAGGAAATGCTTTCTTCAACAAGGGAAGGAAATTAGAAAGAAAACATGGACAGATTTGATCATTGCTAAGGAGTCATCTCTGTCTGCATAATCAAAACTGGACTTTTGCCACTTATGTGGTCTCACCAGCAAAGAGGGACAGTGTGTAGAGGAAGTGGATGTGTCTACAAAATATTAATCCAGAAGTTTACAAAACCTAGTCTAGTAACCATATTTAACTAAAAGAGGAGTTGAGACATGTCATTTCTCCCTGGACAGGCACGCACCCAGCTAAACCTTGGGGATGGGTGAGGGAAAATGAAGCCTCTTACTAAAAGGAAGAAGGAGAGAATGAATATGGGATGAGAGTAGTTTCAGCCACAGTTCAAATCTTTTTGTCCACCCAAGTATCCGTGTACAGTGTTTTTCCCTTATACATTAAGATACTCATTCATTATTATGAAAAATACCCCAAAGTTGCCTCAATTGCTGAACCCAACTCAAAGTGCAGGATATCTCGATAATACAAAGTCATTGCTAGCTGTGGATCCTAATAGTCTGGCAATGAGCAAACCAATAAGTGAGTTACCTCTCCCCCACCCCATATGCATATATAATAGCAGAGCAAGATAGCTGTGATAAAATAGTGGGTTTTGGAAAAAGAAAGGGAGACACACAGCAGACATTGTTCCATAGGAATGGTGAAATCCTGTGGGACATGAATTGCAGAGACCTTGCAGTAATTTTTTTGATTAGACACCCATCCTGCTCTTAGAAAATAACTCCTTTGTCTATTCATAAGCATAGATCCTTGGTCACTATCTTCTGTGGCTACGTTGAACGTTGAAATTAGAACAGATTTCCTCCAGTCCTTTCTATGTGTCAATAATTGTGCTCGAAGTTCTTTTCTAAGAACTTTCTTGCACTTGCCATATTTACTGGCTTTTGTTGCCGTGTCTGTATCACCCTCTTGGTTGTCATGGCAACTACCTCCGCATCATCTGAAACAATAGGTTTATTGGGTGGGAAGGCAGCACAGCACCTTTATCTGATCCCCACATTAGGTCCAGCTTTATTGATCTAGCTGAAAAGTCTTAAAAGGAAGTCACTGATAAAGATCTGAAAGACAGTGTCATCTCCCATGATTTAGGGTACAGTTCACTGTTTTGGTTCTGCAACTGTCCGGATTCCTGGACTCCTAGGTTTCTGGCTTCAAGCAATTTTCCCTTTTCTCTCCACTTGCAGAGTGATCGATTTTTGCCCCAGATCATCTGTCACCTTACTAAAATCAGCAAGGTGCTGTCACCCACGTTAGTATTCTTGCCCTTTCTGATACCTCTCCCATACGTGTCTCCATCGACAGGTAGTTTCTGCATTCAGAAGGGAAAATGGATAATAGGGAAAGATAGCAATTTCTGTCACAGATATAATTCTACACTATGCATCTCTATAGTACTTAAATTTTATATAACCTAATCTTCTTTTTAAAAAAAATTTATTGGAGTGTAGTTGATTTACAGGGTTGTTAGTTTCAGGTGTACAGCAAAGTGAATCAGTTATACATATATCCACTCTTGTTTTTTTTTTTTTTTTTAGATTCTTTTCCCATATAGGTCACTACAGAGTATTGAGTAGAGTTCCCTGTGCTATACAGCAGGTTTTTATTAGTTATCTATTTTATATATAGTAGTGTGTATATGTCAATCCCAATCTCCCAGTTTATCCCCCCCCCTCCTTATCCTGTGGTAACTATAAGTTTGTTTTCTGCATCTGTGCCTCTACTTCTGTTTTGTAAATAAGTTCACTTGTACCCTTTTTTTTTTAGATTCCACATACAAGTGATATATGATATTTGTCTTTCTGTGTCTGACTTACTTCACTCAGTATGACAGTCTCTAGGTCCATCCATGTCTCTACAAATGACCCATTTTTGTTCTTTTTTTATGGCTGAGTAATATTCCATTGTATATATGTGCCACATCTTCTTTATCCATTCCTCCATCAATGGACATTTAGGTTGCTTCCATGACCTGGCTATTGTAAATAGTGCTGCAATGAACATTGGGTTGCATGTATCTTTTTGAATTATGGTTTGCTCCGGATATATGCCCAGGAGTGGGTTTGCTGGATCAATCATATGGTAGCTCTATTTTTAGTTTTTTAAGGAATCTCCATACTATTCTCCACAGTGGCTGCACCAATTTAAATTCCCATCAATAGTGTAGGAAGGTTCCCTTTTCTCCACACTCTCTCCAGCATTTATTGTTTGTAGATTTTTTGATGATGACCAGTTTTTAATTAGAAAATCACTTGATAAAAATTGGCAGTTTGTGGCTTGAAATGTCCCCAAAAGGAAATGTAAGTAGCTGATGAAAAAAAAATGAGCTGAAAAACTGCCCAATCTCCTAACTCACTGTCCCTCTTTTCCACACTGCTTGGTCATAATAGTTAATGGTATGGATAGCCAGGGAAATGCTTCTTTCAGTGCCCTAGGCTTGTGTTTCAGTGATTTCCCTTCTTTCGGTGTTTTTGCCCACGTCTTATCTCTGCACCCACTTCCAGAGACATATTCCCTAGATCATGTAAATGTGAGCCTTCTATCATGGCTATTCCTAGCCCCCTCCTCTGTGACCACCACCTCCTATCTTTCTAGTTCATGTCCTCTAATACAGAACTCCAACAATCTTTTGACTACACTGGGACTTGCAATTTGTTGATTCGACCAAGTTTTCACCTGTTGGTCCTGTCTTCCCTTCTTAACCTGTTTGCATCCCATAGCACACCTTTAGAACCCATAATTTCAATTCAGCCTAGTTCGTTGACCTTCCATTAGTTAGACTTGTCAGAAACCAACTCTAGTGAACAACTCTCTGTCTTCTAGGTGTTTACTTCCATGCATTTGACTGTGGCCAGAGGAAACCAAACAAAAGACGACCTGCAGGCTATTCCTCCATTAAATTCATGATCACTAATTTTTAGGGGTCTAGAAGCTGCCAAACGATCATTCTGTCCCTCAATTCTGTTTCTTCTCCCACGCTCTTAAACAGTGATACCATATTTGCTCTGTCACCTCCAACCTCTTCCCCAATCATCATTTCCACCTATTTTAGTAAGAAAGTAGAACGATTGGAAGAAGAACAAAATTTTCGTAAACGTCTGTCTACACATCTACCCACCAACCTGAAGGTAGAACACCCATATATTCTACCTTTTTTCCTGTTATTATAGATGAACAATTTTAGTAGCAATATGGCTGGGAAGAGGCATGAAAAGAGTGATATGTTAGTAAGATTACCCAAATTCTGACAATCTAGGAATGACATTTTAAGGAATTCGAAATATATTCTATACACTTTAGGCTTTATGAAAGGTCATTAATCCATTTGGCAGATCAAACAGCACTCTCTAGTTATTGTTGATAATGGAAATGTTCTGTATTTGCCTTGTCTAATACCTAGCCAGTAGTCACAAGTATTATTGAGAACTTGTTATTGAACTTTTATTTCTGTTTAATTTTAGTTTATTTAAATGTAAATAGCCACATGTAGCAGAGGCAACTGTATTGGCCAGCACAGTTTCATTTTTATTTTATGTAATTAATTATTTTATCGAAGTATAGTTGATTTGCAATGTGTTCATTTCAGGTGTACAGCAAAGTGATTCAGTTATTCATGCGTATATATCTATTTTTTCTCAGATTCTTTTCCCTTATAGGTTATTGGAAAATATTGAGTAGAGTTCCCTGTGCTATACAGTGGGTCCTTGTTGGTTATCTGTTTTATATATAGTAGTGTGTATAGGTTAATCCCTAAACTCCTAATTTATCCCTCCCCCTGCTTTCCCCTTTGATTATCATGTTTGTTTTTTATGTCTGTGGGTCTACTTCAGTTTTGTATGTAAGTTCATTTGTGTCATTCTTATTAGTATGGTAATCTCTGGGTCTATCCATGTTGCTGTAAATGGCATTATTTCATTCCTTTCTATGGCTGAGGCAACTGTATTGGCCAACACAGTTTTAGAAGGGTGATAGGTGGGATGCTGAAGAATTGGAGAACAGGAAGAGCAATTCAGAAGCTGTTTTGTTACCCCCAGTGAGAGATTATCAGAGTTTGAATAAAGGTCCAGCATCCCTTAGCTGTAATCCCCAATCCAGAAAATTCTGAAAAAAGAAAATATTTTAGTATTTGTGTTGGTGTTAAAATCTGACCTGACCTGAAATTATTTGGTAGCAATCCCCGCACTGAACTTAATTTTTTAAAAAATTTTTATTGGGGTATAGTTGCTTTACAATATTGTGTTAGTTTATACTGTACAGCAAAGTGAATCAGCTGTATGTATACATATATCCCTTCTTTTTTGGATTTCCTTCTCATTTAGGTCACCACAGAGAACTGAATAGAGTTCCTTGTGCTATACAGTAGGTTCTCATTAGTTATCTATTATATACATAGTATCAATAGTGTATATATGTCAATCCCGATCTCACAATTCATCCCACTCCCCCCTTTCCCCCTTGGTATCCATACATTTGTTCTCTACGTCTGTGTCTCTATGTCTGCTTTGTAAACAAGATTGTCTATACCAATTTTTTCAGATTCCACATATATGCATTAATATATGATATTCATTTTTCTGTTTCTGACTTACTTACCTCTGTATGACAGCCTCTGGGTCCAGCCATGTCTCTACAAATGACCCAGTTTTGTTCCTTTTTATGGATGAGTAATATTCCATTGTATATATGTACCACATTTTCTTTTTTTTTTAATTTTAATTATTTATTTTTTAACATCTTTATTGGAGTATAATTGCTTTACGTTTGGTAGTGTATATATGTCCATGCCACTCTCTCACTTCGTCCCAGCTTACCCTTCCCCCTCCCCATGTCCTCAAGTCCATTCTCTATGTCTGCGTCTTTATTCCTGTCCTGACCCTAGGTTCTTCATAACCATTTTTTTTTTTAGATTCCATATATATGTGTTAGCCTATGGTATTTTTTTTCTGTTTCTGACTTACTTCACTCTGTATGACCGACTCTAGGTCCATCCATCTCACTACAAGTAACTCAATTTCGTTTCTTTTTATGGCTGAGTAATATTCCATTGTATATATGTGCCACATCTTCTTTATCCATTCATCTGTTGATGGGCACTTAGGTTGCTTCCATGTCCTGCTTATTGTAAACAGTGCTGCAGTGAACATTGAGGTGCATGTGTCTTTTTGAATTATGGTTTTCTCTGGGTATATGCCCGGTAGTGGGATTGCTGGGTCATATGGTAGTTCTATTTTAAGTTTTTTAAGGAATCTCCGTAGTGGCTGTATCAATTTACATTCCCACCAAAAATTCATGAGGGTTCCCTTTTCTCAACACCCTCTCCAGAAATTATTTTTTGTAGATTTTTTGATGATGGCAATTCTGACCGGTGTGAGGTGATACCTTATTGTAGTTTTGATTTGCATTTCTCTAATAATTAGTGATGTTGAACATCTTTTCATGTGTTTGCTGGCCATCTGTATGTCTTCTTTGGAGAAATGTCTATTTAGGTCTTCCACCCATTTTTCGATTGGGTTGTTTATTTTTTTGATATTGAGCTGCCTGAGCCGTTTGTATATTTTGGAGATTATACAATCATCCTTATTGATTACATAGATGTTTTCTTTATAAAAAGAGTACTGATTTTTCTTATTATCTAACAAGGGATCCCAACATTATATACAATTAACTCATTAATCTAAGACAATTGTTTTCAACGTATCTGATCCAATACCTCTTTTTTATGATAAATATTTTGTAACACTTCCTTTACTATCCTGGAATGAAATTCAGAGTAAATGTAAACATCTATATGAATACATTTTAGATAGTTAATATAATGTCCTAATTGTAATATGAAGGAGAAAGAGAGGGAAATAATTAATAGTAAGGAAGTGTATATTTCAATATGTAAATGCCCAGATATGAATAACCAAAAAAAGACAACGCAAGAGAGACAATTGCTTGCACCAATTAGTATGTGCCCACTACTGACACTGACAGTAGTGGGCACATACTTATTATTAATGATCATATCTTAAATTTGTATTAATGACTCACATACAATACTAAACAAAATAAACTTTCTCTTAATTCATACAGTGGTTATCTTTCTAAATAATTCAGTATTTACTAAAATAGTGCAGAACCTACTTTGTATTTATGTGTAAAATAGCCTCCAGTAATATGTACAGTGCTGGATAGGCTAATAGACACTGTAAAAACTTTACTTACTTGTAGAAAAAAGCATATACAGAAATAAAAATTAGTACCTAAAACTTACTAATCTTTCCCTTCTTTCCATTTCCCACAGATTAGTATAGTTTTTGAAAAATTAGCGAGTGCAACATGATCTTCCATCAACCATTCCCAACCAAACACAGATGAACACATTAAGTGAGGAAAAGGGAAGGAAGGGGACCCAATTTTTTACTTTTTAACCACTGAAGGGAACTAAGATGGAATATTTTTCAGCTGTCACAGAGCTATCACATTTTCTCATGGTCCCCTACTAGAAGAAAGACGGTTTGTACATTAAACCAAGGGAAAGTTAATAATTGCATGTGGTTTTGCATATATGGTAAACTTACCTTCTAAATTTTCTGGTAGTCTATCTCATGTCATAATATGTGTAAACATTTTTCTTAAATCATATGTTCAATTTATGGTTTAAGATTTATGGACCCCATATGTATGGCTATCATATGATTCTAAAGTAATAACACTCTTCATTTACCAGTTTTGTTACTTTATTTTCATAGATAGGTCATACACACTCAAAAATTATTTTGAGAAATATCGAAATAGTGGTTTAAGTCACTGTTATTTTGCAAATATTTTTGTATACTTTTCCACATTCAAAATTGGATTTTGAATCTACCTGCCTTCCTGCCAAATATTATCATGGTTATGTGTTTTTGAGATTTTCCTTAAAAATTATCATTATAATATATTTGACAAGCAAAAAAAGATGAAAGAGAAACAAAGAAAGAGACATTGTTAGCAGATTCTTGATTTTTTTAAGAGTAAATCCTGGTATGTAACCATAGCATATAATTTCTTCCATAAAAGATGAAAGAAAAAAAATGAATAAGGAAATGAAGGAAAAAGAAAAAAATAATGGGCTCTTTCATATGCTAACTCATGTTATACAAATTGGAGTAATGTTATTATTTATCTGTCTGGAGCATTTGATGAACGATTTCCCAAGTAATCTTGTTTCTTCATAAATTGTATGGTGTATGTATTCATTTTATAGATCCGACTCACCTATTCAACCTTCTATTTCTTAACTTAGCTAAAACTGCTATTTTCTGCCTAAGAATATTTATTTAATTAGAACTTTAAACAGTCTTTATTTCCAATACCAGCTATAGTAGTTTACTTGGAAGGGAAGTTTTTTTCCCCAAAACAAACAGCTTTTTTCCCAAACAAACTTTAATTGCTTCTCTAAAATATGATTTCTGTGGAAAATTAAGTATATGGCATCCGGGCCCTCATTCTTGCATGAAAATAATATACTTGGACTGAGTAGCATCACCCCCCTTTAATATGACTGCGCCCCCTTACGTGCCATCTTTTGTAACACTCTTTATTGTTTTTATGTCATTGGATTTCTTTTTATACCATTTATTATCTTTTCTGACTGGACTCTATCATCTTTTGAATTTTTGACCTAGGTCCTGAGGTTAAAGTATAATTTAAATTTATATTTATTTCAGGATTAATTTTTATTGATTGGTAATTATGGTTGTTTTGATTATAAAAATCTATTACTTGTATGTTGTGCAAATATTATCTGCCACATTTTTTAATGATCACTTTCTAAGTCTTTATGTTGACTATGAAGTTGATAAATCAATTATGTTATAAATCAGTACTATTGTATTTCATACCATAGAATTATCAGAAGTAAAAGAGACTTTATATAGTCTCTGGTTTATTATCCAGACTGTACCTCTAACCTACCTACATGTTACCTCCTTGTACAGATGAGGCACAGGAAAAATAAGCATTTTGCCAAAGGCTGTCAATTTTAGTAAAGACAGGTCTGGGGCCAGATCCTCCATACCTCAATAACTTACCTCATAGTCTAGTACTCTCTCTTATGAATCATTTTTCCTGGGGATAAATTTGCGCATGTAAAAACCTCTCTAAAACAAGTGTGTTTATATGGAAAGTTTTGTAATTTTATTCATTGTTTTATTTTTCATATTATTTTAAAATACTACTATCCCAAGGTAAATTATTCTAATTTACCTATTTTATTTCAAACAGATCATGTTGTTTGTGAAGAAGAGTTTAAATACGCCATGTTAGCTTTAAACTGTATATGCCCAGCAACATCTACACTTATTACACTACTGGTTCATACCTCTAGAGGGCAGTAAGTATATTTTTTCTTTAAGATAATGCATTTTAAATTATAAAACATATAAGTGCAGTTATGTGATTTAGAAATACAGTAGTAAGCCTAGGTATACAGCTAGATATGTACCTATACTTGTATTTGTGTGAGTTATCATCATCTGACAGATAGATAGGTAGAGAGACAGACAAATACAAAACTGTTATAGGGTCCAAGCCATATAGGAAATTGACAGTGATTTGCTGTCTTTTCTAACTAATCTTGATATAATTTGTTTCATCCTAAATTTTATGTCTTCATCACTTGTTAGGCCTAGGATTAGGGCATTGTTTCTATTTTCAAGATTAGTAATTCTCAAATAAAACTTGTAAAAACAGGATGACAGCAGTCATTACTGTATGGCCTTAAAGCTGGTTTTTTTCTGTTTCTGAGGTAAGTTTTTATCTGAAAGTTACATGTGCACAAATGAGCTCAAAATTAAAATTTTATAATTATTATGGAATGATAACAAAGTAGTTGATAAAATCAGCTAATGTAGTATAAAAGAAATAATATTTAATATGAATTTCAGGGTATTGAGGGAAATTATATCATCAAAACATTTTTTCCTATTCGTTTATTTTGATAGAGTTTCATAAAATATAGAGGTTGTTTTTGACTTGCATAATCGAGTAAAATACAATCAGCGAACATAGTTACTGCCCTTATTTAAAGACAAATGTTGCACTGAATTTCGTACTTTTCATATTCCTTACTTGGTATTTTAGACAAAATGTTGATTTTCTAAGTAAATTCCACCATGGTGCTTATAGTTATGAAAATTTAAATTTAGTGAGTTAATTAATAGTTATTTAAGTGATGTGCCAAATCAAATAAGTCAAGGAAAAGGAACATTCTTTCCTGGGATTTAGTACTGGACGGAGGAAATTGCTGATTGAAAAACAGTAAATGCCCTCTGGTATTTTAAGTAGATTTTACTCTCTTACCTCTAGTTACGTCTCTGTTCTATTGAGACAGAAAGATTTTCCCAGGAGCAATTTTCTCAAAGTTCTGAATATAAATGTTTCTATTCTATAAATTTATAAGCCTTTAAGATTTGCAGTGGAAAGGATGTAACAGGATCATGGATGAAATTGATTTTCTTTGATGGACATACTTAGCATTTTGATGGAATTAAATAAAATACTGAAAGCTATTTTGTCACCGACTAATTGAATGTTCATAGAACTTATCATATGGCTTCATTATTTTGTCATCCATCTTTGTCATAGAATCATACAGCTTTAGAGCTGAATATCTAGCCCAGCTTCTCTCTTGCACAAATGATAAAACGAGGCCCATCACCACTAACACACATTAGTATTTATAGATCGGTTAAATTACATTTTCCAACTCCTAGTAAATATTACTTATTGGCACACAATATTGCCTGGTGAACAAATTGCACTTAACATAAATTTAAAAAGAATTTCAGCGACACTTAAAATAGGACTTTTCCTAATATACTCTGATGAATTTTGTCATATTAAAAATGAAAGTGATGTTGTTGAATACATTGTTACCACATAATTAAGGATTTCCCACAAGTAAGATTGACCTGCAAAATTATTTTTCAGTTAAGTGATACAATAAATGCCTTAGTCTACCAAAATAACTCTCTTTATAGCAGCTTTATTGAGATATAGTTCACATACCATAAAATTAACACATTAAAGTATACAATGTAATATTTTTAGTATATTCATAGTACTGTGCAACTATCACTGCTAACTCCTAATATTTTCATCATCCCATAAAAAAATTCTTTACCTTTTTGCAACCGCCCACATTGTATCCAAACTCTTTCAACCATAGGCTAATCTTACCCTGTCTCTATAGATTTTCCTATTCTGGACAATGCATATTGCATATAAACGGAATCATACAATATGTGCTTTTTTGTTTTTTGGACTGGCTTCTTTCACTTGGCATAATGTTTTTAAAGTTCATCCATATTGTAATATGCATCACTACTTCGTTCCTTTTTATAGCTGAATAATTTTCCATTGTATGGGTATATTTCATTTTACTTTTCTATTCATCAGCGGATGGATATTTGGGCTGTTTACGACATTGTGAATAAGTCAGGTCTTAATATTAATGTAAAGATTCTTGTGTGGACATGTGCTTTAATTTCTTTGGGTCTATATCTAGGAGTGGAATTGCCAGGTCATCGGGTAACTCGATTTAGCCTTTTTTAGGAAGTGCCAGAATGTTTTCTGAAGGGATTATAGCATCTTACATTGACAACAGCAGTGTATCATGGTTCCAATTTCTTCATGTCCTCATCAATGCTTGTTATCATCTGCCTTTTGCATCATAACTGTCCTAGTGGATGTAAAGTGCTGTCTCGTGGTTTTGATTTGCATTTTGCTGATTACTAATAATGTTGAGCATTAGTTCATGTGTTTATTGACCACTTTCATATCACCTTTGAAGAAAAACCTATTCAGATCTTTAAACAGATAAATACCATCACTTGAATATAAATAGTCATCCAAACAGATCACTTAATTTAAAATGTCTAATATATTTTATTAAGAATATTGTATGACTAAAGTAATTTGTATTGTCTTCTGTATTATGAATTAAATGAAGGTGTAGTGAAGATTCAGTTATTAACAGAATATGTTTGAAATTTTGCCTTTGAGCATCAGCAGAAATCAGAGAGCTCAAACATATTGATTTAATAATAAGAGAACAAACTCGGGAGCTGAATTAAGTAGTATAATGGGGAAAATGTTGAATAGTCTAGGAAATGCTTTATGCAAAGATTATCAAACCACTAGTTGAAAAAAAGCTTACGATAATACTCAAATTTCCCCATTAAAAAAGGAGAGAGAATAATATTATTAGAAGTTCATTATATCATAAATGAACTTTTAATGGTGATTTTTGACTAAAAATAGTTGATATTGACAAGCTAAACACATTAAGATCCAACAAACACAGACATAAATATAATACAAAACCTAAAATAGTCTAACTTAAAAATATATTTTAAAATTAAGTGCTCTGTAGATTATGGGTATTTAAGGAAAATAATAAATATGAGTTGTGGAACAAATAAAAGAGACAAAGGAAACAGGAGTTAGAGATAGAAAGGTCAGCTCTTTTAGTGACAGACCTGCCTTAGGTCTGAGAATGGAGTTCCTAATTCAGCCTTAGAATTAGATTTGCTCACTTAAAAAACACCTTCGTCCTTTTCTTAGTTCTCTTCCTCTAGCCCGTGATAATGGGGAGAAAGATGGAAACCATATATTAAGTACGAATTGCCTACCTCTGTACTTTTCTATGGGGAATATTAATTTTAAAAATATTTTGGAGTCTCTGGAGCAACTTAGCTGGGACCCTGAACAATATCTCCCAAGGCTCATTAATGCTGTCACGATCTTACATTTTCTTTTCCTAGATGTTAATGTACTCATCTTGTTCTATTTGATCTGTGAGTCAACTAGATGATGCTAACTTTCGGTGACTTTGAATAACTGTGCTCCTTTTGTTCATTCAAGTTTACTCTGTATTTTAGCCCTTCATAGTTTTCCCCTCTCACTCACTTCATTTACATTTGAGGGCTCAGTGCTCTTGGCAGAGGTATTTCTTATTGTCAATTAAATTAACATTTTGAATTATTTGGCAAACTCATTAGAAAGAGGAACAGAAGTTTATTCTTTGGATCGATATCACTGTAGGCTGTCAAACAGGTGATGATTTTAGCAAGGAGATGCCAAATTATCAGAACAGTTAGTAGACCTTCAATTGGCCCATCTTGATGACATTTTGTCTCTATCAAAATTCAATTTTTTCTTTTCCTTTCCATTTACTTTCATGAAAATATTTATTTCATTAGTCCCATCCAAGAGGTAATATTTTTGCTCTTAGTGATCCTCAATGGGAAGGAAAGAGAGAATTGATAAGAAAAATATTGCAAAGTTAGAATTTACACAACTTGGCCACTGATGAGTTATGGATGTAGAAAAGAGAAAAAAAGAAAAAAATCCATTTACACACTGAGGTTTGACAGTAGAGAACTATAAAATGTGTGGTTTTGGCAGGAGAAAGGAGTTTGGTATTGGATCTATTTGCTTTCTGATGCGGGTATCATTGCTCGTGGAAATTACTGCTACTCTTGGTTCCGGAGGAGAGATCAGGGCTATTCAGGGCCACAGAGGTGAAAGCAGAAATGGTGGGGATTTGGGGAAAATGACCACTTAAGGCTTTTCCTTAGGAAACAGATGGAAGAAAAGGACAGCAACTATAGTATAGCCTAACAGAACAAAAAGGAGCAAGGATTTCTAGAAAGAACTGGATGGTTGACAATACAGATGATTTAAGATGGAGAAGACGCAAACAGACTTAGTAGGTCACTGGTCTCTGGGAAGTTCTGAGAAAACAATTTTGGACGATGGAGACTTTCTCATTTTGAGATAGTGTGAACAAATAAGGAGATGATAAGAAAGTGAAGCCTGGTCGAAGGCCGCCACTTCATTAAGTTTGTCCAGGAAGATAAGAAAGAAAAATAATGAAAGCTCTGTTGCACAGCAGATAGTTCTGGTTCCACAGAAAGCTGCTTCTTTGATCATGGCGATTAAGAAAGATTGTCTGTATATCCCTGGTGGCCCTTTCTCCATTTCTCCCATCACACACACGCACACGCGCACACGCACACACACACACACACTTCAAGACTGGAGGTCTGAATGGAGTAATTGCAAGAAAGGGAAACGATATACCTCTGAAGGTTACTCATTTTTCTTTTATATAAACTAACATGGACTGAAAATCTCCACAGAACTACATTTTATTAGGTGTATCCAAAATCTGCTTGATTACCCGAGAAATGTCTTTCCTAATCACGCCTATTAAAAGATTAACTAGAGGGCTTCCCTGGTGGCGCAGTGGTTGAGAGTCCGCCTGCCGATGCAGGGGACACGGGTTCGTGCCCCGGTCTGGGAAGATCCCACATGCTGCGGAGCGGCTGGACCCGTGAGCCATGGCCGCTGAGCCTGCACGTCCAGAGCCTGTGCTCTGCAACTGGAGAGGCCACAACAGTGAGAGGCCCGCGTACCGCAAAAAAAAAAAAAAAAAAAAAAAAAAAAAAGATTGACTAGAACATTATTCTATTAAACATATCTTGAGAAATACAGGTCCTGCTCAGTCTGACAGTCCTCTGCTTGGAAAGACTTTAATAGCTCATCTTTCATTATCAAATTAGATTTAAGTATATCCATTTATTTATTTAAAGCCCTGTATGCTCTAGTACTAATTTATTTTTATATCCTTATTTCTCATGATACTCATATGTATCGTGTTCTCCAAATAACATGATCCTAAATATACTTTGCAGTTTCCGCCTTCTACATCTTTTTTTAACGTTGTTCCCTCTGCCTTGAATTTTTTCTGCCTTCCTAGAGGGTTTTGCTAGAATTCAAAAATTCTATCTCCTCAAGAATATTTTTAAACTCCCCAATTTAATGTGATCTTTCCCTTCTACAAACTCACATAGAATTTTATGACGTTCTGCCAGAGCATGTGTTATGGTCCTTTTATTTTTTCCTACATAATAGGGTATAATTTCGTTTAAGGTGGAGAACATGTCTTACTCATTCTTATACCTTCTATAGTGTTTCACAGCATGAATGCTCAAAAAACACTAGTTAAGTAAATGAAGTAAAGGATATACTAAAGATGATTCATTGAGGCCCCTGGTTCAAAGTAGTTTATGATCCACAGTCTTCCTCTGCTCTTCCTCATCTGCTCCATTGAAATGATACCAAATAAATAAAAGTCATAAGCTTTTATTAGTGAAAAAGAAGAGATTTCAGTGAATTCCTAGAAGATGGAAAGTGAGTAAATAAACTTGATGAAACCTCCATCCCAGCATATGTTTAGAAGGTGATACAGCAGGACAAAATCCCAGCCCCCAGTGAGGCTCTGGGGTGCAAGATACCTAGAAAAAAAGAGGACACATTTTGATTGAATTTCTGTATACAGAACAAGTTACCCCTGTTTCATCCACCACAGTACCATTTCTCTATAATTAAGTTTAGTCAGACATTTACCACTGGGAAAAATCAGATTTTTCCTAAATGAATTAGTCTGAATTATAAGCCAGCATATAGTTTGGGGTTGGGGTTCAACGCTCTTAATCTGGCATTTAGAGACCCCAGACTAGATAGTTTGAGCCCTTCTTGCTTAATATAAGATGTAACCTGTGTAATATGAATTAACAAATCATATTCACAGAGAAGGGAATCTATTTAATATCCCTATATATTATACTCAGAACTTTGAAATATGGCTCCTGACATTTGCTGACAGCCAGCATGCAGGTTGAAATGAAGGGAACAAATCCAGCTAGAAGAGAACAATATCTGTATTCACACTGGAATTGTTTTGGTATAATAGGGATGTTGGGTCTTCTACTCACTAGCAAACAATTTTTTCTAAGGTCAAAAAACTATAACATTTGAAAGGAGAGTCAAATGTTTGGAAGCAAGGAGAGTCACAGTAAATGAGAACAAAAATACATTAAAAAGAAATTCAAATGTATTTTTGAACAGTAGAGAAATATAAATAATAGTTCACAAGAATACTGAAGGATTATGAAAGGGTGATGATGATTGTTCAAAGGAATAAAATGCTGAGGAATTTTTTTATTTGTAGAGTTGAGAATTTTCAGAATATTTAACTTAAATTTGTTGATTATGATTCTGGAGTATATGGTTTTCTCTTCAATAATAATGGGAAAAGCCATAATACATAAATACACAAATCCAGAATAGCTAAAAATAATTGTAATTATTACTCCCAGGAAGATACGAAAAGGAGTTATAGTAGAGAAATAGAAAGTAAAGACCTTTTGAAATTAACAGAGTGATTATAAAAACCTTGAAAGATAACATCGTAGAAATCTTGAGGATTTCAGATTTAAAAAAAGAGATAGAATATGTAGGAAAAATAATTCACAGTACACAAGATCAGTCTTAAAGAGGTAATATCTGATTTGGTGGGAATTCCAGAAAGGATGGAGAGAATAGAATGCAAGAAATTATAACAGAAGAAGGGAGATTTAAATCTTTAAATAGACCGGGTTTCTTGCTTGTGAATGACAATGAATGAAAGAGAACCACACCTAGAGACATAACACTGCCAAATTATAAAGCAGTAATGATGAAGAAGAATTCTCTTAAAGTTGTAGAAAGGAAGAGCAATCTCAATATTGACTAGGATTCTTAACTTTAGGCAAGGATATTCATTGAGCTAGTCTGATTATAAAGAGGTGTATGGAGGAATATAGATAACTCATAGAACAGGAAAGTTAACCTTTATTTAGGCTCAACATGCACGAACAGTTCCCACTACCCCACCTCACAGCTAACCCAATAAGGAACTTTGACCTCTGAACATCCTGGGAGCCAGCTACCTCTGCAGCCAGACATCTCAACAATATAGATGCTCCCTTGCCTGCCTGTTTCCTCATTTAGCTCACTTCCAAAATAAACTCTCGCATTTGTGTCCAATTGGTAGAACCTAGGTCACATGTCTGTGCCATAGCTAAAACCTATGGTCAAGATAGGAAAAGCCAGACAAGTCTCAACAAGAGACTGGACTAGATTAAAAGCAACATATACAATGGGATGTGGCAAAGGAAGTTTCTGTTTTCTCTCCCAACTGGAAAAAAAAAAGGTGGTCATAAACTCCAAGAAAATGAAAAAGAAACTATAATAAATCAAATTAAAATGTGCCATAATACTGAACAATAGGTTGTCAGTAAGTAAGGAATTTTTTTTTTTTGGTATTCTCTCTTGAATTGCTCAGGGAATACAGAGAAGTTTATATAATTATAGCATTCCACTGAACTCTTAAATGAACTATGTTGCAATAATCCTAATAATGTAATCACTGAACTCATGTTCTCTACTTTTTTTTTTCCAGCTTTATTATAATTGACATGTAACGTATAAGTTTGAGATGTACAACGGGTTCTCCACTTTTATCTGAAGCCATTGATTTATTTATAGCCAGGGAACAAAATACAGATATTTGCATTTTCAACAATGTAAAAAGGTGCAGCAAATGATATTTTAGAGAAAAGTAGGGAGGAGATGTAGAAGGGAGAGTAGCTAATATCCTCAGCCTACAAAATGGAAAATCAAGAGACCTGTATCTATAGTCACTGCTACTCTGTACTTCCAGCCCTGTGGGGAATCTGTTGTGAGATAATTATTTTCTCTCACACCTCAGAGATGGTGGTCAATAGAAAATGCCTACAATGACATAGCAATAAAATTTGATAACACATTTTTATTGAGATACCTCAAAACTCTTCAAATGAAGCCCAGAATCTGGAAGCATTTTTTTTGGGTCAATTTAAGTTATGAATGAAGTCCCATGCTAAAAATAGCACTGAATAGAGTTAAAATATTGTTATGGTTTGGTCATTCATTCATTCATCCCACGATAACAATCACATGCATTCATACAGTGTAAGACACTGTGTTAGGAATTTGGGAAATACAAAAATGAAAATGTTCCATTCTGGTCACAAAAACTAATAAAACCACAAGGCAGAATACAATGTAAACATGGCTTATGTATGTTTGCAATGTATTATAAGTTTCCCCTAGTAGATTTATTTTATTAATGTAATTTCTTTTAGCTATGGTAAGATTAGTTTGCATACCTTGAGAATAAACCAAATGACAACATGGACAGCCAGTGAAGAAACTTGCCAGTTACACATAATTTTAAAAGAGCAAAAAACATACTCAAAACGATAAAATGTGAATAACAACAATAGGAGCTTATGAAACTCCTATATCCCTAAATATTAATATTTATAGAATACAACTTTCCCGAAGACTTCACTATGATGTTCTCAACTAAAGTGACAGATACAGCAGAGCAATGCAAATGTACAAGAGCACGGAGCACTTGACCATAAGCTAAGTGTATGGTACTTATTCATAAGCAAGCAGGCTGTGTTCTGAGAGAGAGAGGGGGAAGGTACCCCTTCGCTATGGATTTTTATTAATGCTAAAGGAGAACAGTTTAAAATCAGTGGGATACGACTTATTTAATAATGGAATTAAAGAGCTGAGAATTCATTGTCATTATGAGAGATGCATTTATTTTTCACCTGACAGTTTAAGAAGCAGGTGAAAAGTCTTCACAGAATTTTAGGATTTGTGTGTGTGATAATTAGGTGGCTTCTTGAGTTAAGTGAGCACTTCAGAAAACCGCACTAGAATTTTTGAAGAACAAACTTTAAGGGTAGTGAGTTTGGGCCACTTTCATGTGCAATCAGCCTTTCAAATTTAACGGTGGAGCTTTATTTCATTTCTCTTTGAAATCTCTTTCAAAAGGGTGTTCACTGTTTATGTTCACTATTAAGAATGCTTGAAAGTTGTATAGCATTTCTCTCCTCTCCTCAGTTTCACAGCAATTTTTCTTATCCTGAGACTGGCAAACAGCTTTCTGGTTCCATCTAGTGGCTGAAAATTGATTATCATCCTCTACATGGTTTTAATGTTAGGACTCAGGTTTTTATTTTGATGTCTGATACCATAAAAAGCTGGGGGAAAAAAAATCTTGAGTTTTATTACTTAATCTTGAGTTTTATTACCTCCTCTACTTGGAGTTCTTGACTACTTTTCTTTCTACTTGACTTGACTAGACTACTAGACTACTAGACTTGACTAGACTACTTGAAAAGTAGTCTACTTGACTACTTTTCTTTCTAGGTAAGACACACAATTTGTGTGTCAGATCGATCCCCAGACCAGCAGGAATAAATGTTCATCCAAAGTTCTGTGTTAGCTCTCTCTTTTGTAGCCTCACCTGTAGTGGAAGTTTCCGTCTACTCTAATATGCCCTTTCCATTCCATAAATTACAATTATGTTTTCAATGACACAGGCTACAATTTGTCAAAATCATTTCTTTTGCAGTGTTCACTGTAGATTCCTGACATTAATAGTAAAGGGAATTGGAATACCATTTTAATTTTTAAATAAAGTAAAAGCTTGGGACAATTGTGAATTAATGTAATTCATGTATGTTTTCAGAGAGGCTCCTGTAAAGAATATAAACAATTATCTGGAACCAAGCTGACATTAAATTGGTGAACTACTAGAGTATGGAATTAAATAAAATACATTAATTTCAGTTATATTAAAACCTTTGGGTCACTTGTTTTAGACTTTTTACATCTACTTTCAATCTAGTATAATGAGGTAATAGATTTTCTTATGTTTAAAATAAAACATCATAAGGAAATTTTATCTTATGTAACTCTGCAAGTATAAATTTAAATGACATCTTTTCCTAAGGCAAAGATTTCCTCCAGTTATATGTAAAGCCTTTTATTACATTTTGAAGAATGGATTTTATACCGAAGATACCTTGTGACAATATGTTCTTTATTCCCATTGATGTGAAAATAACTTAGTTTGGTAATAAAAATAAGTATATAAAAGCAACTAATTTGGCAATCTGTGTCAATTTTGGTGAATCTGAAACTAACCGTTTTTTGTATATTTAAATGCCTTATTTAGGATTGAAGAGAACAAAATGTACTAGCAAAACTAAATCCAATAATTACGATGCAGAGGTGTTTAAAATGACAGATATAATATTGTAGAAGAGATGGATTTGCACTAATAATTTCATTGTACAATCTTGAAGGCAGTAATGCCTGCCTACACTTCTTGAGTTTACCTTTAGTTTGGTGGCATCTTTAAATACACAAAGAAAATATGAAAGTAAAATTCAAATTTTACCTTCTAAAAGTTATTAGTTTGAGTTTTACAAAAACATACATCTTCATAAAAATAGGGTATTGTCCATCAAATAAGGTTGTATGCTGTTTTTAAAAAAATGCAAACCACATTACTGAGCAGGGTCATTCAGTACATTCCTGAAATAGGAACAGAGAGTGCAGTATAATAAGACTTCAAGGTATTGTATCTGGAACAGGAAATTCCAGTTAGATTCTTACTTTCTCCTTTTGGGAAAATTTGATGTGGGGGAATTTTTTTTTTTTTTTTTTGCGGTACGCGGGCCTCTCACTGTTGTGGCCTCTCCCATTGCGGAGCACAGGCTCCTGACGCGCAGGCTCAGCGGCCATGGCTCACGGGTCCAGCCGCTCCGCGGCATGTGGGATCTTCCTGGACCGGGGCACGAACCCGTGTCCACTGCATCGGCAGGCGGACTCTCAACCACCGCGCCACCAGGGAAGCCCTGATGTAGGGAAATTTTGAAAACCAAAACCATGTCAGATTCTTTTACTACATTCAGAGGCCTGTATGAAGCACGTTTCTGCAAATTGCAGACCCAAGCACTTATTAGCTGACAGTCCTGTTCCAACTGGTTGGTCGTGTTGAAGCACAGGAGACTGTATGGGAGTTAATTTGCTCTCTGGCAATAAAAACCCGTTTGCCTTGAAAGTGTAATCGTGGGTTAACAAGGGATGTGCAACTTGCATTTGAAAGAAAAATAAAATCAGTTGTCAAATTTAATTTATGCACCATTGAAAAGTTAACTGGAGCAAATGATATTTCTAACTTGGGAACAATAAACAGGATAGAACGAACGTACCTTTTCTTAAATTTTTATTTTATTTTTATTTATTTTTAAAGTGAAAGCGGGTTTATTTAGAGACAGAATTCCATAGACAGAATGTGGTCCATCTCAGAGAGTGAAAGAGGCCCTGAAATATGGGGTGGTTGGTTCTTTATGGGCTGGCTAATTTCATAGGCTCATTAGTGGGAGAATTATTACAACTATTTTGGGGAAGGGGCAGAGATTTCCAGGAATTGGGTCACTGCCCACTGTTTGGCCTTTTATGGTCATGAGAGGGACTTTTCATGTTGTCCCAGGATTGGTGACCATAACCTAAAACCAAGGAGGAAAAAGAGTCAAGAATCCCATTTTCTAATCTCCCCACCTTTCTGTAGAAAGAGAAGATCAGAGAGGGAACAGTAGTGCAGCACAGTGTTTTTGCACCTACCCCCAGCCTCATGAAGTGAAGTCCAAAAAATGACCTAATACTCGTGGAGTATCTGCAGGAAGTGGGAACTAGCAATTCGTTCCCTAGTTGGACATCTGCGTATGTAGTTTTCTGTGATTATTTGAACTTGAAGAAAAAAGAATTTGAGAAAGAGAGATGGCAGAACCTTCCCTCCCGTGCTTGGGTTTCCAGCAGCACAGCTGATGGCTTAAAAAGATTTGCACTCTCTCTCTGTGGTACCCCATCTAAGGGTTCTGCCTACAAGGTGAGGAAACCCAAGCAGCCATAGGGTGGATGGGATGTGTTGCTGGGAAGTAGGTGAGATAGAGTGAAAGACAGTTTCTTGCTTCCCATTGATGGTGCCCAGAGGCCCACCCCTCATACCCCACAAAGTATGTTCACATGTCTCTACAAGACACCTTCACAGAGGCCATTGCTGACCAGTTAGAGTCACTTCTAAGCATCAGCATTCCAGGGAGAATTAGCCTGACCTGGGAAGATTGGAGTTTCAAATCAGATGGGATTAGGTTTTTTAATAACTGAACATGATTTGAAAGAAGTGGAATCTGCCCAAGACATTATTATTATAGGACAGGGATGGAGATTTGACAGAGCATGGCTGAAGGCTACAAGGTCGTGAAGATTTTAACATGGAAGTTGTAATTTACTTCCCCGGACATTTGTTTGTTTGTTTGTTTTCTCATAAACAATTCTCTATCACCTGTCCTTACACTTTCCTTTTTTTTTTTTTCCCAAATATTTTTCTCACTAAGACCTTTGTTAAGGGTTTAAAATGCAGACAAGAGCAGGCACAAGCTTCTTTTCCTTCTAAGCTTCCCACTGACATTATTCTAAGGCTCTCATGACTATGGTATTGGATGCATGGATTTCACAGCATTACCCTTTATTCAGGGCAAATAGAGATCTAAAGAGATTCAAGTACTGAGCATACACGTTCGTTCTGTACTTCCTTTACTTTCTTAGTAGAATATTTTCTTTTCATATTCCTCTTCTTCCTTCTTTCTTTTTCTACTAACACCTTTACAAACAGCTGGAGCTGCCATTATTTTGAAAATAAAGGTGTACCTAAACCTGTCTAGGAAGAATTTATTACTATTTAATTACCAGTCAATATGGTAGAGCAGCCTCGAAAGTGTATGAAATAGACTATGGGCTATCCTACTTTACAGGTTGGGGTTTACTTCGAGGTTAACAGGAATTAAATGCACAAGCCAACTATTTTCCCTAAATGTTCATTTGATTAGTGTAAACACATAGTAAGTCTTTTTAAAATGGCTTTTCACGGAGCTTTCCATTCTTTGCTTTTTTAGGCTTAATATCTTTCGTGTTGTTTACTGCTGCTGAGGTTAAGTTCATTTCATATCCATTTATGATTATGAAACTCAGTGAAGGTCCTCCTCGCATTCTAACAGCAAATTCATCATGGGGAAAGTAATTGGTGAGGCCTGATTCTGGTGAAGGAGAAAGGAATTATATGATTAGAAAAGCAGAACATTTAGTAACTGAGCATGAAGAACATTGTTAGGTTATTCTTTGTTCACTTAACAAAACATTTATTAAGCAGTTACTCTGTGTCAGAACAGATGTCTTGCCTCAGAGATACAGTGGTAAACAGGACATGATCCCTTTCCTCATGGGGCCTATTTCACAGGGAAGCAAGACATTAAGGATTAGTTAATACAATTTAGTGTTATAATATCATGAAGGAAGTACACCACTGCACAGCTGAGAGAGTAATGCCTGAGCTGTGGGTCCAGGAACAAGGAAGGCATAGGAGGAAGAAAGAACAGCATTGTGAGAAGACCAAGATAAGAGAGTTTCTTCTTCAGGGGAAATTAAAGACTGCTCATGGCTGGAGAGCTCAAGAGAAACGACACAGGAATGATATTTGAAATTTGGAAGACAGGCATGGCATAGGTCAGGAGGGCTTTGTAATGATGGTAAGAAAGTTCACCTTTTTCAAATGGAAGGAGGAAGCCCTTTAACTATTTTCAGCAGGAGAGTGACATGAAGTGATTTGAGATTTTGAAATTCACTCCTAATGTAGCACCAATCAACACAGGAAGCAAGGAAGCTAGGAGATGGGTTAGCACAGTTTTTAGGAGTGTAAGAGTGGATGGTGGAGAAATAGGTAAGTGCTACTTAAGAGCTACTTAAGTGGTAGAATTAAAGAATTCTCTTGTATAAAATATTTGGAAATATATTATTTATTTATATGATACATTTCCTCTCATTCAAAAATAATCTTGAATTAAGTCTCCCCAGATACATAAAGTGGGAAATGACAAAAGAAAATTCAGGTAGAATGGTAAGTTGAAGACAAATCAGAAGTTTTTTATTTTGTTTTTGTTTTTTACAAAGCTACAGGCTATAAAATGCCTTGTATTATTAATAAGGGTAAAAGGAAAATTTGGCTCTCACATTCTAGTATCCTGAAGAAAAGAAATAGAACAGCTACACATTCACGCTAAATATTGGAGTTACTCAGAACTGAAGCTTCGGAGTAAGGGGCAGTGTTTGTAGCCAGACTGCCTGGGTTGAATTCTTTGGTCTGTCCATGCTGGCAAGACCAAAGACTTGAAACCATTGAGCCTCAGTTTCTTTATCTGTGTGATGGGCATAATACTAGCATGCATCTCACAGATTGTCAGAAGAATTAAATGCTGCCATTAAACAAACATTTTTTGAACATTCACTGTACTCTAGAAGATGTTCTATTTACTGGAGATCCCACAGAGATCAGGATAGACAATGGACTGAGAAGTTCTGGTGCTTACATTCTGCTGCAGGATGAGTGAGAGATAGTGGAAGAAATAGACAAGTAATAAACATACAAATGAAGATTGTCAATATCACAAGGCTGTCAATTTCACCCAAATTTATTAATCATCCCAATAATCATATCAAAGGTATTCTTTTTGAAGTAAACCAGCTGATTTTAAGTTCGTATGGAAAAATGAAGAGACAAGAATAGCAAGAAAATTTTTGAAGGAGAATAATAACGAGAGGGATTATCCTGATATATTTTGAAACAATTTTATAGCTACAATAGTCGACATAGGTAGTGTTAGGTAATGGGTAGAGGCAAATCAATTTGACCGACTAGAAAGTTGAGATCGAGGCCCATAGGTAACAGGAATTTGGTGTTTGATAGGGGAGTTATTTTAAACCAGCGTGTGAAAAGATGGACTATTCAATAAATTGAATAACTGGGTAGCTTTCTGGAAAAAAATTGTTGATACATTCCTCATAGTAAGAGGGGAAAATATTACTTTCTGCCTAAATAAAATGTTAGTCTCAAAATATTGGTAAGCAGGGAGGCCTTGTATAGTGTAGCCTGTAATGCTGCCTTGAAAGGTAGCAGTGAAAAATATAACAACAAAAAGCTTAAAATCCTTACTACTAGCCCTGGTTTGTGTTTTCACTTTGGTGATGCATTTTATTTTTTATTTGTTAGAAAATATTTCAGATATTCAAAGGTATAAGAATATTATTATGAGCATCCATGAACCTAGCATTCCAAATTTAGAAAAAATAAACATTCCACATGTTTGTGAAGCCCACATATACTATCTCTGATTTATGTGTCTTCTTCCCTAGGACCTAGTTAACTAAATGAGCCACCTAGAGCTACTTAATCCTTTTAACATTTTGTATTTGAGATTTCCCCATGGTGCTTTATAAGCATTAGTACTTACATTTTCACTTTTATCTGTATGGATATTTATTCATTTAATTTTCATATTTCTGATGGCCATGGGCACTTAAGGTGTTTATTTTTATTTTTCTCTTCCATCAGCAAATACTTTCAGGTCCACTTGCAGAACACACCCAGGATCTCACCTGGTCCAAGCCATCATCTTCTTGCTAAATCATTGCAATAAACTCCTCACTGCTCATTGCTGCTGCTTCAGTCTATTCTCAGGACAATGACCAGAGGGATTTTTGCGAAGTATAAGTCAGAATCTTTTGCAAATTTTCCCTACAAAGGTCAAAGTAGTAAGATTTTAGAAATCCCTTCATGACCTGTCTCCCTGCCGGTTACTTCTCTGGCCTCATTTTCTCCTCCTTCTTCAACCTCAGCCAAACTGGCTTCCTTGCTTCTCCTCAGCCATACCAGGCATCCCCCTGCCTCAGGGAAGCACTTGCTGCTGCTTCTGCCAGAAACAGTCTTCTCCCCTGTGACTACCTCTCTCATCCATTTCAAGATTTTTACTTAAATGTCATTCTCTCAGCGAGGTCTTCCTCAGTCATACTATTTATACTCCAATCCACCCCTGAAAACAATTTCCCTCTCTGCTTTATTTTTCCCCCCACCACTTATCACTTCCAACACATAATTTGCTATATTGTCAGTTTTCCTCCACTAAAGGATTCAAGAAAGAAAGTATGTCTGCCCTTTTTGTCAACTGTCATCGCCTAGAAATCTAGAACTTTTCTTGCCGCATCCCAAGTGCTCAATAAATATTTCATGTAGGAATTAATAAGTGAGACTTGGACATACCCATTAGTAGTAGATGGAGTTGCTCATTTCCAACATTTCTCAAGTAATTAACATGAAGTGAAAGAAAAAAGAATTATATATTTACAATTAGCTGAATTTAGAGATTCATTAAAGATGTTTGGTAAAAAGGTGCCAGTATAAAATAGCTTGGAACCAGCAAGTGATTTAAGGAAATTCATCAGAGCTGTCCTTGTCTGACCCCGTCCTTCTCTGTTTCCTTCCAAGTTACCATATTGTATTTCCATTTCAGCTGCTGGAATTAGATTTGTGATTCTCTTGAATAGCTTTTAGTGCCCTTATGTGACAATTATTTGACCCCATGAGGCCTTTTGGATGACAAACAAACCCTGATGAATTACTGGCACCTTCTCTTACATTTTCAGCCCTTTAAACGAATTCTATCTCTGCCAAGTACTATCTTGCCAAGTAGCAATATGTTACATACCAAAAATAGTTTTATTTCTGTTGGCCAAAGGAAGAGTTTTCTCCACCAAGAACAATCATTCTTAGGAAGTAGTAGTTAGGTGTAGCCATATATAGTCAATAGTCAAATGTGTTTTGTTTTATTTTCCTAGTTTAAAAAATATGTTAACATTACAGAAGAAAGGGTGAAGATTTTAAGAGCAATACTGTTCATATTGTGACTAGGAATGTTGAAAATGGCTCCCGAATTCAGCAATGAGGAAGATAGAACAGCAAAGTAATAATGGATGCGAACATTTACTGAAGATTCCTGTGTTCCCAACATCTGCTAAATGATTTACTTGATTCACTGCATTTTCTCCAACCCAGTGAGACTGATAATGTTTTTTACAGAAGTAAAGTATCACAGAGAAGTTAAATAACTCACCCAAGATTGCAGAGTTAGGGTTCACATCAGGCAGTCAGACTCCAAGGCTCAGACTCTTAACCCTTAAACATCCTTAAGAAGGAATGAAGTGCAAGTGAAACATACATGGAAAATATATGGTTTTTTAAAAATTTATTGACACTTTGAAAATGTTTATAAGTGTTTTATAATGTTTTCAGACAAAACTCAGAGTTTAAAATATGATAAGTATGACTTGTCTGCTTTAATCCATCCAGAAGCTACAGAGGTTATGATGAAATATTTTGATTTTTATAAATTCATCTCTTTTCTTCTAGGAGGTGCATTTGTTGTACTTACAGAGTTCATAAACTTTATTCACCAAAAGTAAATGGAATTTATTGTATAAAATGGGAAAAATCATTATTGTATATTCACAATAAATTTTGTCATAAGTTGAGTTTTTAATAAATTTCCAAACTCACTGAGCAGAATATTCTAGAATAAAAAAGAAACTGTACTTTCTGTGATAAACTTATCTTCTTTTAAAAAATACTTCTGGCAATCTCTTTTGGAGATCCTTACTTTTATCACAAAGAAGTATCTTTTCTTAACTGGTACACAATTGGAAGAAATCCATTGCTATGATATGGACAGAAATTAAGAGTATGTTTCCTATAAAATCAAACTGATAATTTGAGATGTATGTATTCATAATTTTAAAAACAAAGCAAAGTCAGTTACATACAGGAGCCAAGCAGGTATCATAAAGGGGATGAAGTGGGCTGTATTACTGAGACTATAAGGCAAGTATTACATATAGGTCGTGCATGACATGATATACGTAAACAAAGACTAAAAATCAGATGCTATAGCTCACTGGTTCATGATCACAATAAATGCTTTTATTAACTGGATTGTGAAAACCTTCTACTTTTTAAAAATTTGCCATCTCTCAAGCTTCTATGTTGTGTTAGTTTTGAAATTTTTATAGCAACTCTTTGTAAATCATGTCATCATTTTGAGCACCACACAGATAACTTCTTTGAACTGTGCTTGTCCATTCTTACAGTTGGAAAACTCCAGATTATGTATGACAAGGACCGTATTTTGAACCACATTCCCTGTTTGTCTCTCTCTGTGTGTATGTGTGTATGCTTTTGTTGCAGAGAAGGCCAGCAATCGCCAGAACAATGGCAGAAGATGTACGGCAGATGCTCTGGGAATGAAGTGTACCACATCGTTTTGGAAGAAAGTACATTTTTTGCTGAATATGAAGGAAAGAGCTTCACCTATGCTTCTTTCCATGCACACAAAAAGTATGTTTCTACTTCCAGAGTGGAATTAAAATATTAATCAGTCCTACCTTTAAACACAGTTTTCCATAATATAACCCATATTGGTGCTCATAAGTTGCAATTATTCTTGAGTTTTTGACATAATTATTGAGACATTTGAATTCTGGCCTTTGGTATGGTCTCTACGAGTTAAGATTCTTGGGTGTATCATATAACTTAGTAAGAATATTGACTTTAGTGTCTTTTAATTTATCTTTAAAAATATTTTAATCCTGTAAAAATTCACATGAAAATGAATCTCCTTTATAAATCTAAATTTTAAAGTGGTGATTAAAAATTTAAACAAAGTAAAAATAACATTTATAAAAGCTAGACATTTTTTTAAAACTTGCTTTGTCCAGAAAAATAAGTTAAAAAATAAATGATAGTACCTTCCAATTCAAACATAGAACATTATTATTTTTGTTCTTTTTGAGAGAAATTCTTTACTTAAGAAATAAAAAGTATGTCTAACATGAAAATAATATCTTATTAGTATTATAAAATACTAATATAACATTTTTAAGATCTGTAATAATCTAGTATATTCCAGTAATCTAATATCTAAAGTATTCTACCTTAATTCCCAACAGGATTCTGTTTATATACTTTTTTTATATTTAAAAAAATTTTTTTTTTTTTTTTTGCGGTACGCCGGCCTCTCCCTGTTGCGGCCTCTCCCGTTGCGGAGCACAGGCTCCGGACGCGCAGGCTCAGCGGCCATGGCTCACGGGCCCAGCCGCTCCGCGGCATATGGGATCTTCCCAGACCGGGGCACGAACCCGCGTCCCCTGCATCGGCAGGCAGACTCTCAACCACTGCGCCACCAGGGAAGCCCTAAAAAATATTTTTAAGTTTGATTTATTTGTAACACTATAAGACATATTGAGATAAAAATATTCAGAAGGTTTTGTGTTTGGAACATAACCTGAAAAAGTATATAAGAAATTTTAAGCAACACCTGTTACATTTAGTGGTTATTATTTCTCCTAATTAAGTTGTGTACCTATTCAATGCTATTTAATTTTTTTCTAAATTTTTTTCTAAAATTCAAGACAGAACAAAAATAAATTTAGGGACCCTAATTCTTTCTCTTGTGACCTTGAGTAAGTTTCTTCCTTTCCCCTAAGCCAATGGCTGTCAAACTTTTTTGACCAAAGTAAGAAATACTGTTTTATCTTTTTTGACCAAATTAAGGTCATTTTATGGTAAGACCCAGTACACACACACAAAATTTACAATAAAACTCTTACCCTTACTAAATGATATGTACTCTGATATTTCTATTATCTTTTATTCCATTCTTTTTTATTAAAAAACATATATAGTCTTAATTAACTAAATTGATTTCACAACACACTAAGGACATAGTTGCTTTTTTTTTTTTTCCTTTAAAAACAAGAGCCTTGAACTTTTAGGATCTTTTCAAGCTTTCAAATGTTCTTATTTGAGGTTTTAATTTTTCTCTGCCTTATAATAGTTTAATTATTTTCTTACATATGTGAACTTTAAAAAAAAACAACTAATTGCTGAATTTAACCCTTAAACTCTTTTATTTTTTTTTTTAAATTAAGGTTTGGTGTCTGCTTGATTGGTATTAGGAGGGAGGATAATAAAAACATTTTGCTGAATCCAGGTCCTCGATACATTATGAGTGCTACAGATATATGTTTCTATATTAATATTACCAAAGAAGAGAATTCAGCATTTAAAAACCACGACCATCAGAAAAAAAGCAATGTATCAAGGTCGTTTTATCATGGACCATCTAGATTACCTGTACATAGCATAATTGCCAGCATGGGTAAGTATAGATACATTTGGAAATATCATTAGTCTCTTTCTTTGAAATGAATAATAAATATACTTTAATTTTTCTTAAAATTCCAAAGCCAAATTTAAAACATACTTGTGTGTATTACAAACTTGGTGTAGCTAAGTATACAGAACAAAATTTCTAATCTGTTAACTTGGTAAGGAATTAAGCTAATTCCATACTTCTAACGATGATTTCATATATCTGATTAGTATATAAGCACCTGACACTTCTATGTTTCTTTGTCAGTTCCCTATTCAGTTATCAGTAGTGGGTCTTTCAAATACTCTCCATTTTTCTCAAAACTCTCCTATCCATCTAATTCTCATCATTGAACTTGGCTTCTGTGACACAGAAATTAAAAAAAAAAAAAAGATTCAGACAAATAAGAATTTCCTTTAAATTTTGCCACCAAACCACCTACACACCTATAAGCATTTAGTTTCTATCACAAGGAAAATGTGTTTCTTCTTTTAACTTCTAATATCTTAGTATAAATGTGCCTTCACTTATGCCATGGACCCTTCTCCATTTCCCCCTTAGGGACTTCAGTCTTTTATTCATCCTCATTACCTAAATTTTTTTTTTTTTTTTCAAAATCCCTGGTTCATTCTCTCCTATCTCCCTCTGTCTCTCTCTCTGACTTCACCTCTCTACACACACACACACACACACACACACAAACACACACTTCTGGACCTCATGTTACAACATCATTTTCACAGATAAATTCCTCTAAAGAGCTATCTGCGGTTGACAGCTTGAAATCTTATCATTCCCTCACGTCTCTACCAGTTTAGTCTGAAATCTGCAAGCATTATATTACTGAAACTACTCTGGCAAGGCCACCACTCTCCTCTTTGTCACTAAATCCATTGGACATCTTCGCAGTGTGTGACGGTTCTTAAAACGCTCTAGTGCTTTCCCTCTGCATCCTGTACATTCATTTTCCCTAAATAGTCACATCTGATCTCAGAGATTCAACTGTCCTCCATAAATTGATGCTTCCCTTACCTAAATCATTACCTTAAACCTCTCTTCACAACAATATATTCAACTGTCCGTGGGTTATTTCTATCTGAGTGCCTACAGGAAAAACCGACGCGGCATATTCAAATTGAACTAATCTTTCCCCCCTCATTCAAAACCATTTCCACCTCCTTTTTTTTTTTTCGCTAAAAACAAATGGGACATCATCATCCTCTGATTGGTAATGCCACAAGTCTGACTTTTACGATTCCTCTCCTCTTATACTTCATAATTCACTGAATTCTACTAAATCTGATCATTAAGTAGCCCCTAATGTCATTCATTTCTGTGTCCACTCTCAGTGCTATCAGTGTGGTCAGTCTGAACCTCCCTCATCCTTTCTCTCCACTGCAGCATCGTCCCCCCAATCTTTTCTGCACGCCTCCGGCCTTGCTGCCCTGCACTCTCCTCCACCTTGCAACCAGAGTAATAATGTTTACATAATGTTATAGTCATTCTCCTGCATTAATCTTTTTAATTGCTTCCTATGAGCCATTGGAAAAAAAGTCTAAATTTTATAACATGGCTTATAATTGGATGATCAAAACCTCTTTTTTACATGAGGCAATCCCAGTTTTCCCAGGGCAGTACCAGTTTATATACATTGTCCTGGTGTCATTATTAACAGAACTCTACTTTGACTCTCAGGAATATCTTAATTTAGAAGATAAATTACACAGTCACTTTACTTAAAGTTTTTTTTTTTTAATGATTCTTTCTTATATTTTTAGTCCCACATTTTACCATCCCTTCAATTGCTTTCCTAAGTCCCAATCATACTAAATTTCTTTCAGTCTTCACTAATGGTTTTTCATCATCTCTTCAATTGCTCTCCTAAGCCCCAATCATATTAATTCATTTCAATCTTCCCTAATGGTTTTTCACCAGTGGACCTTAATGCTTTGTTTCCTCGGACGGGATCTACTCCTCAGCCCCTAACTTTGCCGGTGTAACTACTTCTAATCCTTTGCATCTCAGTCCCAATATCACCCCCTCTGAGGCATATTTCCTGGCCCTGCTTGGACTTTGTTAAGTAAATCTCATTGTCATTGATATAACATGATTATTTCTCTTCCATAGCAGTTCTATTCATTTCTTCCACATATTCAAGAATTACTTATTGAGTACCTGGTGTGTGCCAGGAACACTTATAAGTATTTGTGATTAGAGAACAAGCAGACAAAGATCCCTAGCTCCCAGAGCTAACATTCTATCATGGGGAAGACTTGCAATAAATAACACATATAAAAAAAAGTAAATTATTTAGTATGTTAGAAGTTGATGAGTAATAAGATAAAAGAGAGAAGAAAACAGAACTAGTAAAAGTGCGTATGAATTTTGGGAGAACTGGATTTTTGAGTGGATTGTAGACCTCATGGAAAAGGTGACATTTGAGAAAATACTTGAAGAAAATGAGGGAATTATCCCTGTGATTGTCTGAAAGAAGAACATTCCTTCAGGGATAATAGCCAGTACAAAGACCCTAAAGTAGGAGTAGGAGCCTGACTGACGTGCTCCAGGAACAGTAAAGAGGCCCTCGTATACAATGGAATATTACTCAGCCATAAAATGGAACAAAATTGGGTCATTTGTAGAGACGTGGATGGACCTAGAGAGTGTCATACAGAGTGAAGTAAGTCAGAAAGAGAAAAATGGATATCGTATATTATTGCATACATGTGGAATCTAGAAAAATGATGCAGATGATCTTATTTGCAAAGCAGAAACAGAGACACAGACATAGAGAACAAACGTATGGATACCAAGGGGGAAGGGGGGGGTGGGAAGAATTGGGAGATTGGGATTGACATATATACACTATTGATACTATGTATAAAACAGATAACTAATGAGAACCTACTGTATAGCACAGGGAACTCTATTCAGTGCTCTGTGGTGACCTAAGTGGGAAGGAAGTCTAAAAAATAGGAGATATATGTATACATACAGCTGATTCACTTTGCTGTACAGCAGAAACTAACACAACATTGTAAAACAACTATACACCAATAAAAATTAATTTAAAAACATAAAAGAGGCCTTTGTGACTCAAACATGATGATTTGATGGTAAGAGTACAGGAGATGAGAGGGAAAAGGTAAAAAGAGGTCAGATCATGTTGGGCTTTTTAAGTCAATGTAAGAGTTGTAGCTTCTACTCTGAGTGAAGTAGGAGTCATGATAAAGTTCTAAGCAGAGGAACAGCGTGATCTCACCTGTGCTGAACTCCGTTTTAACACAATCACTTTGGCTGCTGTTGAGAATAGATGCTTTAGGTCAAGGATCCAGTGTATTTTCAAGTGGCATTGGTAAAAAAGAAAAAAAAATTCTGTGTATACTGTGAAGGTAGAGGAACCAGGATTTGCTGCTGAATGGGAAGTGAACTGTAAGAAAAAGAGAAGTGTAAAGAACTCAAGGTTTTTCATATAAGCAGCAGGAAAAAGGGAATGGCCATCAATGAGGGTGGGGGAGTAAAGGTTTAGTGGGAGCCAGGGTAGATACAGAGTTCAGTTTGGGACACAGTGAATTTCAAATACCTGTTAGACATTGAGAGGAAGATGTCAAACAAGAGATTAGGGGCTTCCCTGGTGGTGCAGTGGTTGAGAGTCTGCCTGCTGATGCAGGGGACACGGGTTCGTGCCCCGGTCCGGAAAGATCCCACATGCCGCGGAGTGGCTGGGCCCGTGAGCCATGGCCGCTGAGCCTGCGCGTCCGGAGCCTGTGCTTCACAACAGGAGAGGCCACAGCAGTGAGAGGCCCATGTACTGCAAAAAAAAAAAAAAAAAGAGAGAGATAGGAGTCTAGAGTTCAGGAGAGAGGTGTATGCTGAAAAAGTAAATTTTGGATTCCTGAGCGTATGTATTATATTTAAAGCCATGAGACTGAACAAGATCATTGACAAAATGATTGTGGGCAGAAAAGGGATAAAGACAAAGGACCAAATCCTACAGCGTGTCAATATTAATATCAGGATGATGAGAAGAAACCAGCAAAGGAGACAAAGAAGGAGCTACTACAAGGTAGCAGGGAAACCAGATGAGTGTCCTGTCCTGGGACCCAAATGAATCAAGTGTATGCAGAGGGTGGAGTCACCAGCCATGTCTGATGCTGCTGGTAGGTCAAATAACATGAGAACTGGCCATTGAATTTAGCAAAACAGTGTTCTTTGCCTTGATAGCAGCCCTTTCAATGACGTGGTAGTGGAGAATGCCAGGTCAGAGGGGTTTATGACAGAATGGCAGAAGACAATGTAGAGAAACTAGGTCTAGATGACTCTGAAAAAGTTGTGCTGAAAAAGAGTGCAAGGAAAAGACTTGGTGGCAATGGTAGATGTGCAAGAAAGTGAGAAGGGCAAGTTAATCAGGAGTGTAGGTAAGAGAATGAGTACAGCGATGGACCATGGAACTTAGGTAAGGAAGTAAAAAGACATCTGTTGGTTGAAGGAGACTGAAAAGCTAGTGAATTTAATAGATTATAGTTCCAGTGGGAATCAAAAAGGAGGGAGCTGGCAAGAGAAGAGGTGACAATAAGTATCAAAGAATGAGATGCCAGAAATAGAGCTTATGTGTAATCAATAGTAATTATAAAATCTAGGGTATGACCGTGAAAGTGAATGGCTAAGGAATGATGGGAGAAAAGGCCATTAGTGGAGTATAGTCTATAAAAAAAAACATGGAATCACTATGTGTACACCTGAAACTAATATAAAACTAATATAATGTTGTTAGCAGTACTTCAATAAAAAAAAAAAAACCAACACTACGTGGGATGACAGACACAGGACTGAACAAATAATATAGTGAAAGATACTGGGTACAGAGCTGGGGTATTATAGGTGATGAAAGGAAAATGGTCTGAAAGAGGCAGTGAGAACATTGAGGGTATCTCCCCACTTCCAAAACACAGACATCTCTTTAGGTGTTGCAGCCTTCAGAACTGCAGGGAAAGATGTCGGAGAAGAGCCAGGTTTTGTTAGGGGAAGGAAGGATTCAAAGAAGAGCTTGTTTCTGTAACTGTGACTGCTTTCTAAAATTGTGTCCTCCCTCTGCTAAATTCTGACTTTCTCTTGGTCATATCCCCCAAGCCCAGCTTGGTGCCAGATATCAGTGTTGACAGAATTGTCAGGGAGAGACCACATTTCTTGTGTTGGTCAGGAAGATGGTGAAGATGTAACTGGAGGTGATGTGGAGACATATTTGGGAGGG
Source organism: Phocoena sinus (assembly GCF_008692025.1). Taxonomy (NCBI): domain Eukaryota; kingdom Metazoa; phylum Chordata; class Mammalia; order Artiodactyla; family Phocoenidae; genus Phocoena; species Phocoena sinus. Next base: position 180,190,893 of record NC_045763.1, on the reverse strand, counting down.
GGTGGAATTCAGAGAACATGGTTCCTTAGGAAGCAGGTGGGAACTTATCCCCACCGCAAGAGTAGGGCTTAGTTTTACATAAATGGAGGTATGTCTGTTTCATTCCAAACGTAAATGAGGGGGAAAAAAAATGTCTGGTGAAACTCTTATGTTCATTTGCTTGAAGAAGTTGAAGGATTTCTTCTGCCGTAACTTCTCTTTTCTCTCTGAATTAGACGACATGGTCATCTGCAGGGGACAAACGTCATAAATATGGATTTGGATTAATAGTATTAAGATGCAAATCATATCATATGGCTTTATTTCGATAAATCAACCTTATAAAATTTCATGTTTGATCAGATCCAGTCACCTGATTAGTGGAAAAGTCAATCTCAGTTTTTCTAAGATCTCCATCTCACCTCTAAGATAGATGGAATTATAAATTAATCCTTATTTACGGTGCTAAAACAGTGGCCAAGTGTACAGCTTCTGATGCCAACCGCCTTTGTCTCTGCTCAGATACTGGAATTGCTGACTGCTGGTCATCACGTCCTTTCCTCGGGCACAGCAGCTCTAGACATATTCTTACAGGCCCCTCGCAGGAGTCTTCCCTGTTGACTGTAGACACACCAGCCCACCCCTCCCTCTAATCTGAGTGTTGTGTATAGTATATGAAGAGGTACTAGCCTCTAAAACCTGACCTCCCACATTTCAATGTTGAGGAATACCCAGCTATTCTCCCCAGTCTCTTGTTTCTATCAACTTTCACACTCAGAAACATTGAGATGCCAAAACCCATGAGGTTTTTTCCCCCCCTTTACAAACTCAGGCTGTTATAGTGAAGAAGGTGGCAAGGTCAGACAGAAGTCTGAAGGAAGTGGAGAGTGTTTTAATAGTTGCTTCGAAGAATGAGACGAAATGAGGACTAAGGGCTTTCAGAAGGATGACCGGCTATCCATAAAAGCATATGTGAATTGAGTTATCGTAAAATATGGAGGCACTTGTCCGTTAGATTGGATTATTTCTTCCAGAAGGGGAGAGACATCCACTTTCCATATACTGATGTTTAGACTAGTTTTTAAATGTTAATTTAAAATCTCAAAGGAAGTTGTTTCTTCCGCTTACTACTCCTTGAGTATCCCAAGAATTCAAAAGCCTTAAGCTATTTAGACTCACTCTTCTTATTGCCCCAAGGTATTTCCGTGGCTCCTGTGCTCATGGTTTTCTTTTAGGTCAAAAAAATCAAATGTCATGATTTCAGAGTAGCCCTTGTCATCGCCTAGTGAAAAGCTCATCCCTCCTCCCGCTTCCTGTCCCCACTATTCCGTATCACATAACTCTGTTTTATTTTCTGCATGGTATTTAGCATTATCAGGAATTACTTTTTTCACTTCTCTGTCCACTTGATTATCTTAAAGATAAACCCGTATGTGTAGAAACCTTGTCTGCCTTGTTCCTTGCATATCTCAAGTGCCTAGACTAGTGCTTGCCACACAGAGTACTTAGTTCTTGGTTCTTAGTGCTTGGTTCTAATGTAAAAAAGCGTTTATAAATCAGTAAGAGAAAGATAACAAAATGGGGGAAAAGATATAATGAGAAACCCACAAAATGCCAATGGCCTAAATTTTTTTCATTAATTTTAAATAAATATAAATGGAAACAAGGTATTTTTTTAACTGAAATTTCTAAGTATTTCAGGATTTCACAAATCTTATGTTTCATACTATAGAGCTGGTTGCAGCAAATATACTTTTGCACAAATATAGAAATTTTTTTATCCATGCAGGCAAAAAGACCCATATTAAAAAGAAATAAATAACCTTTGAGATTAAAGGATAAACAGTATATCGTATATTTCCTGGTTTTACTGGCTGTATTTCATCTTACTTTGATCATTAAATGATTGACAGGTCCTATAGGTTAGGTGGCAAATGCTTTGATGGATTTTCATGTCTCATTGTTCCAGGTACTGTGGCCATAGACTTGCAAGACACAAGCTGTAGGTCAGCAAGTGGCCCTACCCTGTCTCTTCCTTCAGAAGGAAACAAAGAAGTCAGAAGACCCAGCATTGCTCCCGTTTTAGAGGTTGCAGATACGTCATCACTTCAAACATGCGATCTTCTAAGTGATCAATCAGAAGATGAAACTACACCAGATGAAGAAATGTCCTCAAATGTGGAGTATGTTTGTAAGATTTACTGGGATTTGTGCTTGCCATGAAAAACTAATATCCTTCCCTTCTGGACATCCTAGAATCAATCCTACATGCTTCTACCAAAACACCCTTCCTATTAGACAGTATCTCTCTTGATGATAAAGTAACCTAAGTCCTCAAATTTCTGGCTTCAACAGCTATTGACAGCCTCATTTTTCTCTATATTATCCTTTATCCTTAAAGAAAAAAATAGGTAAATCAGCATTTCCATGATATAACCTAGATCATATTTTACATATTTTTCTTTAAGGATACAGTTTGTATTTTCATAATTATATGATTTTGTTGAATTATAATGTACCTTCTACCTCTAATTTATTTTTTCACTTCCATATTGAAGTTCAATCAATTATTCAATGACATGTAATGCAGCTTCTTCCATTAAGCTTCTCTTACTTATTTCAGCATTCAGCAATCATTTTTATTCAGGATACATCAATAATATTTTGAATGAATGAATAAAGGAAGTACTAGTTCTCTTTACTAAGATTCCATAACAGATAGTATCAATGTTTAAGCTATTAATCACATTTTAGCCTACAGTAGAGTTTGTTTACTTGTCGTATATTATGTTGGCTTTTTTTTTTTTTTTTTTTTTTTTTTTTTTTTGGGGGACCCGGGCCTCTCACTGTTGTGGCCTCTCCCGTTGTGGAGCACAGGCTCCAGACAAGCAGGCTCAGCGGCCATGGCTCACGGGCCCAGCCGCTCCGCGGCATGTGGGATCTTCCCGGACGGGGGCACGAACCTGTGTCCCCTGCATCGGCAGGTGGACTCTCAACCACTGCGCCACCAGTGAAGCCCTGTTGGCATTTCATGAGGAAAGCACAGTGTTCAACAGTCTTGACAGTGGAGTCTGAAGGAATTTGTGTCCCATGGCAGTTCTACCTTATACTGGTTGTGTGCCAGTGACTTTGATTAAATCTTCTGACCCACGATGCTTTATCTGTAAATAGTGTTCATATGAAGATTAATTGAGGTAATAGAGTAATGTGCTTAGGACAATAGTTTGTGCAGAGTAAGCATTCAATGAGTATTAAATACTATTTGGTGTAGGGTGTAGTAGTGGTCGTAGTGGCAAAAGTAACATCATTCAAACACTTCTAATATTTTTCATATAATAGAAGTTCAATCAATGTTGAACTGAACTAAAATGAACTGAAATATAATTGAAACTTAGAAAAATCCTTCTGTTAATCCTTCACACTTTTAAATATTTATTACAAGAAACTTACACATACCCACAGAAGACAAGTCCACTCTCCAAGAAATTAATAATACTCAAATAGATTTATGAAATATTTGACAGGAAGAAGAAGAGGTTTGACCACCAGTATATTTCTAGAAATGGTGTTGTGTGGTGTGATACAAATTCTTTCTTTACATGTACTGAAAAAACTGAGGTGGAATTTTTTTTTATATCTAGAAAAATGAAAAAGATGTTGAAGTAATAGTGGGAGACTATCAACTTCTAAATTTGCAAAATGTTCTCCATTTTACCATCCTAGCTAATGATGTCTGGAATACCTAGATTTGAAATTTCTTGGTTTGAAAGATAAATTTTCTTTATCAAAAAAGAGCTTTCATATTAGATAAAATAACTTTGCCTCTACTAAATTTTCTTTTATTTCTTAATTTTCATTTGTGCTGCTACTTTTTGATAGTTTCATTTTGAAAATTTTACAACCATAATGTGACTATATTTATAAAGTCAGCAAATAAACTGAGCATCTTTGATAATATTTAAGCGTGATTCCAGCAGAAACTCTGGCTTTTGTGTGGGTCTAATGGAATAATTTACTCAATCTAAAATGATTTACTCTTTTTTGGTTATGCATCCATGACTGATGAATAGTGATAGAGTGAATCATAATAATGCATTTTGCTTTCATGTGTTTTGTAAAGATTAACATTACTATTTTCTAAAATGTGTCTAAATCTTTTAAACTGAGGATTGGCAAACTTTTTCTGGAAAGAACCAGCTAGTAAATATTTCCAACTTTATGGACCATGTGGTCTTTGCCCCAACTACTCAACTCTGTTTCTGAAGTGTGAAAGCACCCCAAGACAATACATAAAATGAGTGAGCATGACAGTGTTCTGACAAAACTCACTTCTGGACACTGAAATTGAAATTTCATATAATTTCACGAGCTGAAATATTATTATTCTTTTTTTTTTTTTTTTATGCGTTACGCGGGCCTCTCACTGTTGTGGCCTCTCCCGTTGCGGAGGACAGGCTCCGGACGCGCAGGCTCAGCGGCCATGGCTCACGGGCCCAGCCGCTCCGCGGCATGTGGGATCTTCCCAGACCGGGGCACGAACCCGTGTCCCCTGCATCGGCAGGCGGACTCCCAACCACTGCGCCACCAGGGAAGCCCTATTATTATTCTTTTGACTTGTTTTTCCAACCATTTAAAAATATTAAAACTACTTTAGTTCACAAAAACCATGCGATGAGCCAGATTAGGTCCATGGGCCCTGTTCCAAACTATGTCCATATCAAAATAAAGAATTACTGCATCTAACTTTATCGAAGTAGAGGAACACGGCTATAACTTGATTGTCTGACTTTGCCTGCATTAATTCAAGGCAATTCAATATTTCCTATTGTTTTACAGATATGCTAAAGGCTACCCACCTTACTCTCCATATATAGGCAGTTCACCCACTTTTTGTCATCTCCTTCATGAAAAAGTGCCATTTTGCTGCTTAAGACTAGACAAGGTAAGCACTTACTGCTGTTATTTTCTGTAAAACTAAAATGATGGCATTGTGTAATTACATGTATTTAAATAATTTTGTATAGTCTTTTGACTGAAATATGTTAAAAGAATATTATCTTTCAAATGTAAATGTAATACATAAAGTGGTGAATTTTACTTTCTTAACTGCACTAAAGGTTACCCAAGTGCTTTACCCTCTACTAATGTAGCCAACAAGTTGGTCAGTCATTGTTTCAAAGAGAAAAACAAAGATGAGCCTCAAACCAGAGTCCCCCCAGATCATTTTGGCCAGATGCGCTCTATATATTTTACTAGACATTTTTGCCTCAAATCTCAAAGTGGAATCGCTTGACATGGTGAAATTAGCTAATCATAATTCATTATTGAATTATTAGACTAGAAGTGTCTTGCTTAATGTCCCCTTTCCTAAAGATTTTACAGTAGTTCTTGGTTCCTGCCTTGATATTCAGGAGAAACCATCCGAAACAGAAAGATTCCAAGAAAGCAGGAATCTTTCTCTTTCACAGTATGGCCATTGGACATGACCTGGGTAAGAATTTGTTTTCATGATGAGTCAGAGAGCAGATAAAAAGAAGACTCTCAAACCCCCCATCTCCCAGAAATTAAAATGTGCCACTAAATCTAACCAGGAATTTCTTCCTTTATTCTATATTTTGGAGTTAGCTGGAGTTAAAATCCCAGCTCTCCGCTTCCAGGCTCAGCCATTTGGGCAAATAACATTATCATTAAACTTCAGTTTCCATATCTCCAAAATGCTTGTAATTTTAATATGAACCTTCTAGGGTTCTTGTGAAGATGATATAAATTTGTGCATGGAGAAAGCTTTTCACAGTGCCAGGAATGTAATAAATGTATAGGCACTTAATACATTTTGTTAATATTTTTACTACTATTATTTTTTCCATGTGATAAACATTATGAATCTTGGCTGTAGCTGTCACTCTTGAGGAAGATTAGCAGATCATTAGAAAATTTCTGCCTCTATCTTCCTAAAGTTTTTTTGTGAACCCTTACCCCTGCTCCCAGATGTTCATCTGGGTCCATTAAGGTGGACAGTTCCGTCTCTCGATGCCTTATTTTTTGTCAGTCCTAGTTTTGCTTTCCTGCTTCACAGCATTTCTAGCGCTGGCTCTCTCTGCATCTTTGGTAACCTTGATGCATCTTAAGCTTCAGAGCCCTTCTCCTGTATTGGCCCCTTCCAAGAACCTGTGACTGATTTTTTATGTGTGACTTTTGTGTTTTTTTCCTTAAAGAGGTTTTCCAAAATAATATAAGCTTTAGGTCCCATAAAGCTTGGGTTCACACCTGGTGGCATTTTACTTTTTAACACACAAAGATGAAAGTAATGTTGGGAAACCAAAGAGTCGAAATGATTCCACTGATTCCCAAGAAGGGAACCTGATACAGGAAAAGTTAAGCTTTCAGAGATGAGGCTTGCTGGAGGAGAAACAGTCTTTTAAAGCCGAAAGACAAGTTGTCTCTTTACCAAAGTAAAAAGCGATGTATCCGAGTATTGTTGATTGGCCGATAACGTCTGGGGTTATCCATTCTTTAGGTGGCGTTAGTCTGGCTGGAGGTGGTGGTCTGCTCTGTAAATGAGTGCCCATTTTGCGATTAGCAGATGGGGTTATGCAGCCAATCCTACTGTGTCCATGAAGTCTGTGAGCAGGTATTTTGTTGCCCAGTCCGTTTTGCATTAGTATCAGCAGGCTCCTTTTGGTCAATACTAAATTCCCTGTTTTGTCCTTGTTCTATTTCTTTTTTTTTCTTACTAGTTGAGCTACTTCTAAATCTTCTAAATTAGTTCTTTTGCCTCATTTGATCTCATAAAAATGAAGTTCTTAATAATTTCAGCCTCAGCCTGTCTTCCTTCTCCTTCCACAGTCTCTTTGTAAGTGACCTAATTTCATGTCGCTTCAGATCCTGTTTATAGTAGTAATTCTCCAATCATACTTCCAGTGAAGACTGCCTGTCCTTCTCCTTTACCACTCCCCATTTCTCCATTCTTTCTTATGCCTTAATCCTTCCTGCTGGATTGATCCTCCTACTTCCATGATTACAGCTTTTAGAAATTCTACTAATGAGATCCTATTAGTGGTAAATTCTTTCAATTTCACTTTCCCTAGATATGTCCTTATTTTGTCCTCCTCCTTGAAGAATAGTTTTGCTGGGTGTCCAATTCCAGGCTCTGAATTTTCTTTTTCTTTTAGCCTGTTAGGATTCTATTTACTACCTTCTGTGCTCCACACTGCTGATGAGAGGTCGGCCATCGTTCTAATTTGTGTTTCTGGTAGTTAAAGCTCTCTTTTCTCTCTGGCTGCTTTTAAGATCTTCTTCTTGTCTTGGCTGTTCTGCACTGTGACAATGTGTATGACACTGGCTTTCTCTTTATTTATTTGGATTAGGATTCATTGGGTTTCCAGAGCCTGAGGATTTGGATATTTCATTAATTCTAGAAAATCCTCAGTCAATATTTATGTGAATAGTGCTTCTTGCTGATTCTTGCATCTCTTTTTCAGGTATTCTTTTTAAATGTGTATTAGACATTCTCACATTATCTTCGAAGTATCTTAATTTTTCCATATGACTTTCTCTTTTCTTTCTGTATTCTGAGTAATTACTCTTCAACTCAATCATGCAGTTGATCCCTTCAGATGCATCAAATGGGCAATTTGAATCATCTTTTGAGCTTCTGTTTTTAATTGTTATATTTTTAGTTCCAGAATAGAGTCTATGCAGTTTTTTAAACATCTAAGTGAATATTTTAAATACCCTCTTGTTCTTTGCTCATGCTTTGAATGTTCTCTTTTATTTCTCTAAACGTAGTGAACACGCTCATTTTCTATTCTGAATCTTATAACAGTGAAATCTGTAATCTTTGTGATTCTAATTCTGGTGTTTATTGTTTCAGCTGACTCAAAGTACCTTGTTCCCAGCAATGTTCTGTAACTTTTTATTAAAGAGTAAAGGCAGAGAACATTCCAGAGTTGATGATGAATCCACAGAGAATCAACAGATCTCAACCCAAATAAAAAGAAACCCTCATAAAGACATATAAAGATTAAAAAAACAGAACACTAAAGCAATTATCCAGGCAGATAATTTTAAAAGGATCTTGATTTAATAATGCTAAGTCCAGTAAATTCTAGCTCCCTAGGAAGTAGCAAAATATCCTCAGGAAACACATTTTGGTAATTTGTTGTTATTATTGTTAACATTAGTATTTTACATTTCAGTATTTGCATCGTTATCTTGCCAGCTCAGGTATACATTTAGACAATTAGGGTTTTTTTCTTTTAATTTTTGTTTTTTAACCAAAAAAATAATCCCTTTCGATATCGATATCCATCCTTTTGGTATTCCATACTTGGAATGTTCCAAGGTTATTTAATTTTAGTATTACTCTATTTCTGGAAATAAAGTCAGAGGCAGATTATTTATTTTTTTCCAGCTTTATTGAGGTATGATTGAAAAATACAAATTGTGTATATTTGAGGTCTATAACGTGATGCTTTGATATACATATACCTTGTGACGATTCCTTAATATTGATACCCAGATGTCATCTGGCAGCAAATTTCAGTTTGCAGTGGAACATGTGTACACTGTGTTGCTGCCTTTTCCTTCCCCAAATCAAGCTGCATACCTGCAATTCATTTGTCTTGTCCATGCACACCTTCAGGCTGGAGAACTTGGCATAGAAAAATGTAACTATTTTCAAATTTGTTAGAAAACAAAGGATTTACTAGGTTAGATTAATTTCACATTTCCAGATCTTCTAAATATTTTTACCCAATATTAGTGGAGTATAAAAATGGCCTTTCTTTGTATAATTTTTCTTCTCTAGAGTTGCCAGCATAACTACTATGAGGATGCAAAAGCCTATGGATTCAAAAATAAGCTAATTATAGTTGCAGCTGAAACAGCTGGAAATGGATTGTATAATTTTATTGTTCCTCTCAGGGCATATTATAGACCAAAGAAAGAACTTAATCCCGTAATACTGCTATTGGATAACCCGTAAGTATATTTTTAAATGCACAAACAAGACAAAAATTTGTTAATATTTTATCAAAAATAATTTAATTTACTTAGAATATTTTAAATCAGATACATTATGGCACATGATTCATTGAGAGATCTATTCTGTGCTGTGGTAGAAAACAACCATTGTATATGATTGTGTTTCACAAATACAACTTAAAACATCACTGGAGTACTCTGAGCCTTTTATTTAAAACTAGTTTTGCAAGTGGTCATTGCTCTCTACCAGTGGGAAACATGCCACTGAAATAATTATAGTTATTTTCATTAAATTAATCAACTAGCCTGGAAAATCTCTGCCAAAACTGGACAATTTCATTGTCTTTGTGAAGAACCATTAATTATCAGAGGAGCATATTAATGATCCATTTTATATCATACCATTACACATCATCATAAGTTCTTATGATTCTTCCACTGTTAAAACATATATTCTGTAACATAATATAAATAGTTTGTGCTTTACAATGTTCATTTCTTTTGAAAATGTTTGATATACTCTTGTGAAATAAGACTACTTAAGCATTTCAAAATCCTTATATGAATGTAAATATACATCACTAAATGCTGTGGTCAAATCCATTGTATACTAAAATTGCAATATTTCTCTCTCTGACTCAGATTAGTTGCAGATGGTCCTTAAATCAATACCATGTTTTAGAATCCTCCAACTCTCCTCTTAAACTCTAAAGTGATGCAAATTTCAGGGTAAACCAAATGAGGCCAAAATCTGCTGCCTTGTCTCTGCTTTTAAAATTTATCAAAAGAATTTTTTCAAAACAGAGGTATCTCCCCAATATATTGTAACTTCATGACATTATTTATTCTGAATATATGAATATCAAGATACTGATTGATGCATCTTGTTTTAGAGTCAGTATCTCAATGGTAATCAACTCTAAAACTTGAGCACACCTCCAGAGGTTTCAGTTGAAGAATTTTCAGGTCTGATGACTCAATGACTTCTTTGATACCACTTTAGCATCCAAGGAAAAGTGAGATAAATTTAGGGCAGGTGTAGGGGAACAAAAACTTGGACCCAATGTCAGAAGAAATAAAAGCTTAATAAAACAAATCTTAGGAGAATAAAAGTTGAATTACTGGATGACTAGGGTGATAGAGTATGGTGGCAAAGCACCTCCAAGGCCTTGGGATATATCCCTTATTCTGGAACTTTTCTAGTAGGAGGCTCTAAGAAACTGGCGAAGATCTGGCACATAAGAGATGTTCATCAGCTGTGTGAATTCAGAAGTGTCCAATTTTGGCTCTTTTTGCTTATGGTGTAATGTGTCCACTGCCTTAAAGATGAATTTAAGACAGGGGCATTTACAGCTTGATTGACTTAGAGCATTCCCATCTCGGATGGCTTGGATCAAAGTGGATCAACTCAGGCCCCAGAATACAGAGAAGCAGATAGGAAGAGGCTTAGAAAGAAAGAAGTGGCACTGTGCCTACAGCAGCCCTGTGATAAAGCAAAGGGGAAAAACTATCCTTTCACCTTACTTATATTATTTCAAGGTATAATTTCTTGTCCTGATGTGTAAATCTCCTAATTGGGTTCTTGGACCTGATTTCAATGTGTATGTGTGTGTCAGAGGGTTTCTCCACACCTCCAGCAAGCAATGCGCAGGACACCAGCTCAGTTCTGGGGGAATTCAACTCACTTCTGACACCGTCTACCCAGAAATAGCATTGGATTCCACAGGTTGAAAGTTCAGTCTTACAAAACTGTCCCACTCCCACTTCAGAAGCCAATCACAAGCCAGGTTATCACCCCATAACTGATCAGCTGTAGATTGGAAATTTCAGTGACCCCCTCCTTGGACTTCAGATGCCAGTTGCATGTCTAGATTGTTACCTGTACTTCTGACTGAATGGCTGTAGATCGGGGGTTCCCACAACCACCTACTCAAGGTCAAGTTATTTGCTAGAGCAGCTCACAGAATTCAGAGAAACATTTTACTTACCAGATTGCCACCTTGTTATAAAAGCATATAACTTGGGAACAACTGGATGGAAGAGATGCACAGGGCAAGGTATGGGGAAAGGGCATGGAGCTTCCATGCCCTCTATGTGGCCACCACTATCACCAAATCTCTACCTGTTCACCAGCACAGAAGTTCTCCAGACTCCAGCCTTTTGGGTTTTTAATAGAGGCTTCATTACATAGGCACGATTGATTAATTCATTGGCCATTGGTGATTGAACTCAATCTCTTGCCCCTCCTCCTTCCTCAGAAATCACGGGGTGGGACTGAAGTTCCAACCTTCTATTCAGGTTGGAACTTCAGTTTCCCTGGCAAACAGCCTCATCCTTAGGTACTTTCCAAAAGGCACCTCATTAATTTAAACCCAGTGGTCCTGGAAAGGGGCTTGTTATGAAGAACAAGACACCCATTTCACCTTTTTTGGCTCTGAAGTGATTTCAGGAACTGAGGATTAGAGACCAAATATTACGACAAAAGATGCTCCCATTGCTGTTATCACTCAGGAAATTCCAAGGGTTTTGGGAGCTGTGAGCTAGAAAATGTGGTGAAGACCAAATATATGTGAGAAATCTGAATGTGAATACCAAATATACATTCCTTATAAAACACAATAAAGAATCAGTCTTGCCAAATTTGGGAGTGGAGTTTACTCCATGAAGTGGAGATGGGCTCCAATCCTTTTCCATATCCAGTCTTGCTAAGTAATCTTATCTCAGAGTCACTAATCCCCCTTTCTCCCCCTTATTATTCCAATGAACAGGTGGCAGGAGCTAGGATTTCTTAACCTGTGTACCTGGTGTAGACTTTGGAATTGCCATAACTAAATCAGCCTCTTTCTGTTTGGTTTTGAATTAACAGGTTACCTAACTGCCCAGTTACTGAATGATTGATTGATTGGTTTGTATATTAGAATTATAAAAATCAAGTGGTTATTTCTAGAGTCTTAATTCCTGAATCTGATCAATCACAGAAAAATCTGAAGACTCTGTTTCTCTTAGTTACTGGAAAACTGGTCAGTATTTCAATATAAATATAGATGTAGGTTTTATCAGAGAATATTTTATCTGAATAATACCATAGTGACTATTTAATAAAATTAATATTCTTTGCCACCACCCTCTGCTTATTATAGTAATAATTGTTGAGCGTTTACTACATGGCAATCATCATAGTAGATACCTAACCTTTATTTCACATCGTATTTCCATAAAAAATATATCCATGTCATATAGTGATGATTTATCCTCAGAAAGATGTACCAAGCAGCTTAAGATCTCAAAGCTTACAAATTACAATGATAACATTTAAAGAATTCAGTCTGTGTGACTTGATTACACCACTGCCTCTTATTTCATAGAAAGGAAAAAACAAGCCAAAGAAGTTAAATGATTTTTTCCAAGGTCAATTCTAGAATTAGAACCTTCTCTGCAATTCATAGTTCATTGATCTTTCAACTATGTGACCTTACTTTACTTACAGGTTTTTGATATATGCAAAAATACATTGTTTGTCAATTGTTTTTAGAAACAAGAATATTTTAACTTTAGAATATTTTGCATTAAATTTTTTCTTGGCTTTCCTAAGGATTTACAGTTTGGAATCTAGCTATTCACATGATGTTGTTTGTTAAATGATTTTAATGGGTTTTGACTTTTTTTCAAAGCGTTGAGATGAAAGCTCGGGCTGTAAAATTTATCAGCTTCCTGTGCATTTCCCAAAAGCAGTATCTAACATTTTTATTTGTTGTTCTCTGTTCCTTTGATTGAGAATGAGGAAGCAAAAACTAAACACCAGTAAATAATGTTCCAGGAAATTTTGTGCAATCCTCCTCTTTTTTTTTAAACAATGAGATACTTGTTTCTCTGCTGTGGCTAGTATTTTTCAGTCTATCCTATAGTGTTACAAAGAAATATGACGTCTTCTTTAAAATATTTCTGGGTTATAAGAATTTGCACACTAATAATTGTACACACTTCTACAATTATTAGCTTAGTGGGGTTTGACTTTACTTAATGCACATAAGCATTGCTGAAAATAATATCAATACATGGCTACTTAGGAAATTTAGTTGAAGACCAATTTATTCAATATACCAGAAACAAATAACAGATGCCACAAATATGGGATTTAAAAATGTAAATTAAATTTATGATATTCACATACATAATATGTCAAAATAAGTCTTCACAATGTTTCCAAATAGAAAGCCTTCTCCATTTCATATGGTAATTACATAAAACCGTGTACATTGGAAAACATCTTACACTTGATACTGGTTCATTGGAGCTGGTCTCAGTTCTGATTGATTGGCCATCTGTTCTCTTTGGCCTGTTGTTGGGCCACACTGATTTTAAATATTTTGATTACCATCTCACCCTTAAAGATCGTCTAGTCATCTCCTGATACCATTTCATATGAGACATGGAAAAGAGAGTCAAACACTTTGGAATACATTACCCAAAGCTACACAAGGTTAAAGTCCAAGATCCAGGCTTATCTCCTTAATTTTTACAACATCTTGTTTAAACTATCCCTTTACTAAATCAATCTTCTTTCCACATAGAGCTACAAGTAAGCTCTAGTTCAGCTTATTTCAAGAATAATGATAAACTGATATGTCAGGGTCCTTATTAAAGACATTCAGACCTTAGACTCATACGGATCTGAAATAAGATCTAAGTTTACCCTCTTGATAGGCCTGTTGCGTATTACGGAATTGCTGTAAGCCTCGATTTTCTCATTTATACAATGAGTAGAACATTTATCTTAAGTTATTTTGCAAGTCTATAAAATAATGTCTATGAAGGACGAGTACCATATCTGACTCATAAAAGGCAGTGAGGAAATGTCAGTTTCCCCTCTTCTACCAATCAAGAGAAGGACATTGTCACTATTTAAACTGATGGGAGAATTTCTGTGAAAACCCAATTAACAAAGAATGGGAAATTTATTTCAAGTTGTTGAAATTAAGCTACTACTGTATTTTTAAGGGAGAGATAAACTTCTTAAAAGTGGAATTATGAAATGCTAGCAAAATAAACTCTCACTGCATTCTTTTCTTGAATTTGAAATAAAAAAAATTAAGTTCATTATAGTTATTAGTTAAATGGGAAAAAATGAAATGATCTTCAACTTGCAAATCCATGCAATTTCCCAAAACTTTTAACTTCCTATCAATAGCTAGCTAATTCATATTTTCATATAATGAAAATTTTTATATGATAATGAAGATATTTTAAATATAATGAAGATAGTTAGACTCATAAATAGTCATGTTTCTTAATAGAATTACAGTTAGGACTCTGATGAATGATGTGCTCATTTTTTTTTCCTAAGCAGTTTAGTGCCATCAAAACCTTTGCCGATTTACTTAAATGAGCCAACATAATCCATATGAACGTATAGTTGATATATTCTTTATATTTCAGGTTTCCTTTTAAACCACCTTTATCAGTAAAAGTAGTGGATGGATCTGTTTGTTCTACAAGTTAAATTTTGCAGGGTATGGCATACTAAACTCCCTACATTAGATATGCTTCATCAGGATTATATGTCTACCAGGTTTCAGGTGACTTGCCTTGCCTTGTAACATAGCTGGATTCATGTAAGGATGAATCGTGCTACCACGATACAGATGTTAATTTCTAAGGATTTGAAAGATTGTTTGTGCATTGTAAATACATGTTTGTGGCAGAATTGCATGTCAGTAAGATTCATGAGCTTTAGGAATATATAAGGCAATAATTTTGATGTCTACGTACTTTGAATGATTTCTACTGGACAAAACAAAAGAATACAAAGGCCACATCTTCAGTTTTAGCTCTAACAGAAGAGTTGGCATAGCATAAGGACTAGTGACCCCGGTACTTCTTATCACATGGAAAAATTTTGGTATCTTTATTAAGTTGAATTATTCAATAACATTAACTACTGTTGTAAGACTTTGGAAGACAGATATGTTACAGTGGACAGATGGTCACGAAGATAGTGTAAATAATTGAAATAATCTGAATTTTAAAAAAATGAGGAGGTTATTCCAGACAGGGTATAGCTCTGCAATTAATAATGAGGAATTATGAACCCAACTCTGCTACACAAGTTATTGAGCTACTCACTTTATCTGACTGGAACTATGTTGGAGCAAAGAGAGATAAAACAAAATAATAACCCCCCAAATGACACAGTCAAAAGGATCTTTCAAAGCACCGCAGAATCTCAGCGCTGTCCCTGTCTTGTGCCACTTGTATCCTGATGTATTATTCTATAATCACGAGGTGGGTAAGAGACATGGAGGGTCTTGAGTCAGCAGTGAGAATACCCCCTCTGAGCAATGCCCAGAAAGAGAAGAACTGGCAGGCACTAGCCATGACCACTACTGGGACTGTATATGATTATGTTTGTTGAAAACAACCTACAGCATGAGCTTTAAAAATATTTGTAACCTGTGATTTACTAACGTGAAAAGTTTTATGAATGTTTTGGGGTAAATGATAAAAACAAATGCTAGAAAAAGAGTCATCCAAAAATGTCCAGACGAGTAACATTTATAATAGCAGGATATTGGAAATAGCTTGGAACTCCAGTAATTAATAGCACAAAAGTGAAAATAACATAAATGAAATAATTGAGGATTTTTAAAATGAATTGTGGTACATTTATAATATGTAGTAATATGGGGCCACTTAAAATGGCTAGGAAGTAATTTATTGATGGTAGGAATGTGATCCACAGGGATAGACTTTGGAAGTTTTCTTTTAATGCTTCACTGCACTGAGCGTTATTTTTCTTTAGGGTGGAAAAAGATGAGTATGATCAACAGGAAGAAAATAAATCAGGGAGGACAAGACTTCTTCAGGCTGGGAGAAGCACCTGGGATATTGCAGGGGCTGTACTTCCCTTTGCCTAGAGGTTCCCTTTGCTTCTCCTTTACTGAGCCAAATCCTACTTGTTCTTCAACATCCAAATTAAATATATCCTCTGTGAAATGATCCTGAACTCTGTCTCCTGAGTGCAACCTATTCCTTATTTTTTCAGATTACAATGTGTTGTAATTTTGTGCTTTTACTTATGTGTTCCAAAAGCTCTATTTCTTACAGTACAAGTTAACAACATATTCTTTTTGCATACACCTGCGTATACCAAAATGTCTGTTAGATAAAAATTTTTGGATACATATATGCTGCGGGAATAGATGTATGAAAGAATTAATAATTCAAAATGAATACAAATTCAAAGAATTACAAAATGAATAAGTAGATTAGGTAATTTCTAAGGAAGCTTCCAGGTTCATGATTCTTTCCCCAAATATGCATAAAGAGTAAAGATTTCAGTTGCAGTACACATTTGCTCAACAATGTATATGGAGGAAATCAGTAATGTAAAAGGTGAATTACTTTAATTTTACATTATATATATATATATATAGATAGATGGGTACATACACTTATTTATTATTTTTATTTTTTATTTTTTTTTTGCGGTACACGGGCCTCTCACTGTTGTGGCCTCTCCCGTTGCGGAGCACAGGCTCCGACGCGCAGGCTCAGAGGCCATGGCTCACGGGCTTAGCCGCTGCGCGGCATGTGGGATCTTCCCGGACCGGGGCACGAACCGGTGTCCCCTGCATCGGCAGGCGGACTCTCAACCACTGCGCCACCAGGGAAGCCCCACTTATTTATTTATTGATATGTTGATATATTAAGGGACATGTTGTGATTCTGTATATCCCTTAGAGAAAATTGCTCTTAATAGGCATGATAATTTAGTTCCTTATGTTTTATATCATCAAAATAAAATCATCAGTTCCCCATTTTACAAGACTCTCTCATCATGAATAATTTTAAACTCACTGACAAGACTTTTTAGTTATAAATTAAGAGTATCAATTCAGTGTTTTTGTAGAATAATGCCATAATGTTTCTGATTTAGAAAGCAGAAATACAACTTGTTTTTATCATTGTTGAGCGCATTGTATTATTCATAACAAGTGCAAATGACATTTTAAAATTAATGTTAAGAGAAAAGGCACTTAAAATTAATCTTGTCAACAATGTTTAGTTTTGGAAATGAAAACTAAGTCAACTTACTTCCTTTCCCTAGAAGTGCTGCCACTGTTGTGACATTGTGTTTCATTTTGTAACCCATCTGCTACTTAGGCCAGATATGCATTTTCTGGATGCAATCTGTTGGTTTCCAATGGTTTACTACATGGTGGGCTCTATTGACAAGTAGGTGACAAAATCTTTGGCACACTAACTAGTGTGGTGTCCTGTGGTTTGTCATGTGCTGCACCCCTGTGTTGCATGATGAGTGTAATTTGCCATTTCAGTGTTGAAAATATGTTTATTGCATGTGGAGCTTATGTTCTCGTGTTACACATCTTGCATTCAAACTTCCTAAGCAGTAATCTGTTGTTGAATTAAAACAAATCTTGTTGCATGTCAATTTCGTTCCCTTTCTAAAGTTATTCCAGTTTTGTGTCATCTATAGCAGTAACTTTATTACTGTTAACATCTTTGTAGAGGAAACCTAGAATTTCAACATTGTGATGCATTGGTATCATTATCATAACTTCTGGAAACCTTCAAAATAATTTGGAAATGCTCATTTTAAATCAGATTTATTAACTGGAGCATTTCCTTGACAGTCTATTCTGGTAACATACCAGAGTCTTCCAAAAATTTGTTAATTAAAGGTCAAATGTGTGCAATGCTTCAGTTTTAAAATACAAATTGTTATATGCATAAAGATGACATTATGACAAATATAAAAACTAAAAGATCCGAAAACTAGTATGCTTATAAAATGTGTTAATTTTCCATTCTAAAAAAAAAATCAGCCCAAAACATTCCAAATAAAATGCTAAAGGTTATCCATTGAGAACTTTCATGCTTACATTTCATCTTGTAGATGCTGAAAAACAAAGCTTCGTAACTTTGACAGTGTTTATTGGCCGTGGGCACATTAAAGGCCAAACAGATTAACCTATATTTAGCTTCCATTCTACATTAATATAATTTATGTTATCAGTTGCATAATACTAACCAACTAACTAAAATGTAGATGTACTAAAACTATTATTTAAATCCATGAAAATGAAATCAATCCATATTTTATCAATAGTAATGTTTCTTTGTTGTGAGAGTATTCTATTAAAATTCATTAGAACATTATATTTAAAAGATATAAAATAAACCTCTCATCTGTCTTTTTTGATGTAAACTATATAATGAATTCTCCATCTATAAAAGTATTTACGGGGAGGAAAAGAAGAATGGAAAGGATCAAATCCCTAGGATTAGAGATGAAACAGGATTGGCTACAAGTTGCTAATTATTGAAGCTGGGTGATTGGTACAGGAGGTTCAGTATATAGTATTCTCTTCTGCTTATGTTTGAAAGTTTCCTTAAACATAAATAAGCGAAGAAAACTATGAATGAATTAGAACACACTCACAAACATTCACCTATATTCATTCCTTTACATTCTAGTTCTCTTCGAAAAGGAAGTCAGAGAAAGGTAGAAAGAGGGGCAATGTCAGTTAGATTATCTGTAACTGTTTTTCATCCATGTTGACTTTTTTCTTGGGCCACCATCTGGTGACCAAACTGCGTAAAGCAATAGTGCTAAAGAAAAAATGGGCAGTGGCTTTGTAGATAAGATAGTGGGGAGAAATTATGATAGACACAGAATTATAAGAATAAATCGGTAGCCAAATAAAAAAAGGAAAGAAAGAATACAATACAATATTAAATGAATATAAATAATTTAAAGTTAAAACATGAAGAACAAAAAAGTTTCTACGTGGTTCAGAAATGCCATTCCAATTTTATATTTTTTTCTATAGATTCTATAGATTTCTTTAGATTTAAACTCATATTTAATAATAATTACTAAAATCATTTGCCAAAGTTATGTGTCAACTACAGAGGCCAATATTTTGAGTATGGAATTAACTGATATATACAGGTTTAGGTAGTTAGTGACTATTTAGTACAGGAATTCTCATAGTTAAGTTTTTTGTTAAGTCTCAACTTCATTGATTTATTGCTGATGAAATATTCATATTTTATTATCACTTCTATTTGTGTATCTTTTTTCAGTCAAGCTTACCTTCTACCACCTTATCTTTCCCTTTTCCTATATAGAAAATTATAATTTTTTAATCAGGGAAGTAAAGATTGTAAGAAATGAAATATAAGAAAGTGGATTACCACTAAAATAAGGTTGGTGAAGACATAAGATTTAGGCATCATTTTTATGGTACATAAAGGACCATATCACATTCATTTTCCACCTACATTTTTCTTTTTAAAAAATGTATTTTAATAGATGTAAGAACAATTATGAATTTCCTAGCTAAAAGGAACACCCTAGTAAAGTGTTCCTAGAGATTTAAACTTGGTCATCATATTGATTGGGTGTTATGGTCCTGGCCCCTCTCACCATAGGAAATTTATTTGGAATAACATTCTGTTTCCACAGTTTTAGCCATAAAATCCCTGCCACAGAACACTGTGCCTGATTCAAGCGAAATATTTTTTTCTGGACTACTCCTGGGGATCTTGGACTCAAAGCTTTGGTAATACTCTCTCACCATATAAAAGAGTAAGAAATCCTGCCTCTTGCCTTCCCATAAAAGGAAAATTCCTTCTAGTGAATTAGTGAGATGACTAATTCAAGTGATCATGAACTTGGAGAAGATCCTTGGGGAACTGACTCTTCCATTTAAGAAGCTAAAAAGAGCTACTGTTCTTTAAGTTTTACACTTCTCATTTTAAATCAAAAGATGTAGAAATCAATTAGCCCAATTCTTCTTATCTATCTTCAATCAGTTCTGAACCTAGACTACTCTTGCACTCATTCAAGTTTTGATACAATCTCCCTTATCCAGTTCAGTCCTATTTTTGTAGTTTGTATGAAGCAAAGGCAATGAGATAATGGTTTTCTTAATTCAGCTTTTATGGTAACATTGTTTTTAAATTCAGTGCTAGGTAAAATTTTTATCAGTGATAGGGGAGAAGACTGACTCTGTGGTAACTCATAGGAGCTTGTGTCCTAGTTTAGCAATTATTTCCTGCAACCAACAAAATTACTTCATTCAATCACTTGCTCAAAAGTGGCTAGAAGGTAGGCTTGAATGCAACCGATATTTATATATTTTACATGCTCTTGGCTGTGTAGAACCAATCTATAACACATAGCTTTACACAAATAAATAATAGACATTTAAAAATAAGTATTTTTAATAAATATTTCTTTATTAGGCTTGACCATCTAAATTAATATGTGTTCATTTCTATTCTTACCAAAAGTGCCTCAGGGATAAAAAATGTGAATGTCGTGTCTTTGAAATTATGTGCTAATTGTAAAAACAAGGTTCTAACATGTTCTAATTCTATTTGGTTGTAAAATGGGTGTTTCCATGTTTTATTTATAAAATTAATAAGTATTATTAAATAAAGATCCTTAACGCGTGCTTTGAAATGGTTGAGATCTAATGAAACATAAAGAAACCCCAAATACAATTTACTTCATATCAGTAGAGAATATTGTCTTATATTAGTTCCCATAACATCTACCAGTGTCCACTCTGTGAAAGCCACGTATAAGGGCAACCTATACGTCTGTAAGCGCAGGGGTGTAAACAAGTTTTAGCACCATCCTAGTACTGAGATTTATTGAAAGTTCATTTTTCTCTGTTGGTTTTTATCAAAGTCTAGACGATTTACTCAGGTGTGGAGTGACTTTCGCTGCCAACATGGTGGTTGTGGACAAAGAAAGCACCATGAGTGCCGAGGAAGACTACATGGCAGATGCCAAAACGATTGTAAACGTGCAGACCCTTTTCAGGTAAATATCTGGATAACCCAGCCCTTAAGCATCTGTGAGATATATGACTCTGTGACTCTGTGTATAAAGAATGAACATGAGACATTTATACTGCAGTTATGTTTATTCCTTTTATCATAAAACAAATACTTATTTAGGACCTAATGTATGGCTGGTACTGTGTGAAGTTTAATTTTTAACATCAGGTCAGCAGTTCTTTTAAAAATAAAAAGAATAATGCATTTGTTTTTTCGTATAGTTTAAGAAATTCTAAAAAGCTGTGTGCAGTAGCAGTCATGATTTTTGCCAAACCACGCATGTTTAATTTTGGTTTTATGCCCAGCAGTAGCCAAAGGTATGCATTTACATACTGAATAACCAGGAAGAAAAGATCACAAGGCTAATATACCCATGTTAGGAGCCAAGTCACAATGTTATCCTCACTTCCTAATGAAAGACACTTCCTGTCTTTCAATAATTAAACCCATCCTGGTAGGAATTCCCGTTAGGGTCATCTTTGCATAAGAATTAGCAATACTGACCAGAGAAAAGTTCATGCTGTGAGCAAAGTCAAAATTGCCAATCAATCAAGACATCGGTGTCATTTGGAATGATTCTTCCTAAAATCATCTTAAAATTTAAATAACTAAAAGATCATTATTTCAGTTTTATGCATTTTGCAGAAGTCTAAAGGAAATATCTGAGCTACCAAATTATGAAAGTGAATAAAGCAATCTGAACTCTATCTTCATCTCCCCTCACTTCATACCTTCGTATTGTAGCAAACCATATATTGAGGATAGTTATCTGTTTATAGTTTGAAGTCAGAATTCAGGAGAGAGAGCCAAGTTGTGTGTCTCACTTAAGTTGACTATTTATTATATGATCTTAGGCAAATTACTTTCCTTCTCTAAACCTTGATGTCTTAATCACAAGGTTGTTGGAGATTTAAAAACATATAATGCCTTGGTACCTGCCTGGTTGTTTTCAATTTCTCAATAAATGTTAGCTACTATCATTATTAGCCAAAGACTTATCACTTACGTGGGGCAGAGTGGAAAAGCTACAGACCTTGGAACAATATAGCAACAAACTTCATCTGACATGATCTCTATCCCAGAGGTTCCCGCAGAAAATTACTGTGACTTTGAGTATGTTTCTTAACCTCATTGAAATTCAGTTTCCCTCATCTATAAAATGCATGTGGAGAATAATTAACCCTTCTTACAGTGTCAGTGTGAGGACAGGAAATCAGGTATGTAAAGAATCTGTCACAGCAATTGGAAAAATCTACCCTAACTTGCATTAGAATCTCCTCCTGTTCCAGAAAGAGTAATACACCCTCTAAAGTTACTGTTATGGGCAGTTCATTTAGAATATAGCTAACTAGTCATTGAGCTATGTAAATAGTACATTTAAAGGTAGCATAGCACATGTTGAAAATATGACATATATATAAGCATTCTTTTTTCTCTAGAGAATGAAAAAGGAAACCACAGGGTGGAAAATGAATTCAGATGGATGAGATTTATAGCCAATGAATAAAGTAAAATCTTTTTGATTCCATGCTTGGCAAAAGCTAATTACAGTTTTAACAGGAGAGGATCCTGGTCTTTTGATTAAACGTGCTATTTTAATTTTCAGCTTATTGTGAGTTTATTTCTCTTATGGTGACAGTTGTATTGATTTGACATATTCTCTGAATGAATTATTTTTATTTCAAGAGAATAATAAACCTCCATCTTACTGAGAGGTGCAAAGGCTCTAATTAATTTTTTTCAATGAACTAGCTGACCAGAATAACTAAGGGCAGCTGCACATGTGGTTGCTGGTAGTGGGAAGGCTGCCTTCCCTGAGTACCTGGTGGAGGAGGCATCACATATTGAAAGAATGACTGGATGAGTGAATGAGTGATTTTGGATCTTTTCACTATTAAGGTTACCTATCTTCAGCAGAACATTTTAGAAATTATGCAATTTGTATGGCTCATAAAAACATCTAGACTGAATAGTTTTAAGCAGAAATTTGAGAAGAACTATGAAATACCCAAATTTTGTTCTCTCTTTTCCTGTGTCTGTAAAGGCATTATCATTTTTCTAAGTATATAACAATATTTTTCAGGAAAAAAAAATTATGATAGACCCACAGACATAGAAAACAAACTTATGGTTACCAAAGGGGAAAAGGAGGGGAGGGATAAACTATGAGATTGGGATTAACATATACACATGACTATATATAAAATAGATAACCAACAAGGACTTACTGTATAGCACAGGGAACTCTACTCAATATTTTATAATAACCTATAAGGGAAAAGAGTCTGAAAAAGAATATATATATATATATATATATATATATATATATATAGAGAGAGAGAGAGAGAGAGAGAGAGAGAGAGAGAGGTATGTGTAACCAAATCACTTGCTGCACACCTGAAACTAACACAACATTGTGAATCAACTATACTTCTATTTTAAAAAATATGGTAATATTTAAAATAAACTTTAAAACATCTATGAAACTTTTTTATGGAGTAATTCATCAGCTGTTAATCTAGGCATGCTAAACTAGGCTAGTCTTACATAATAAAAGAGTCAGATACAAGTGGGTCCCTATGGTATATGGAATACCATTTATGTAGATAAATGACCCAAATCGTACAGACTTGGTAGTTTCATTTTATCGGTGCAGTCAGTCAGATATCACCCTTGAGGTCACTCTGCCACATTCCTTGAAGGTTTCATTTCTTGATTCACTGTGACTCTTGCCAACCCTGCTTCTACCATAATTCTTGATGTTTTCAAAAATCCTACCCAGATGGTCCTTTCGATGTCTGACCTTAGCCACCTATTCTCGTGGTCATTAGAGTACCAATAATTCCTCCCCGCCATATTCTGAATTTCATTCAACTCTCTGAGCACTACTACTTATTTTCTACCTCATTGCTTCCCATATCCCCCACTCTGAACAGTCCTTTTCTGCTGGAATCTACTGTCCACTGATTCTACTGTCCTTAGTCACCTGAGGGCTCTCTTCCCTCTTTACCTGGATTAAACTCCAAGATCAGTCATGACAAACAGTCCTGTGCTGAAACCCTAAACAGCCAATTACTGATTATCTACTATGGGCTAACACAGATCTCAACTCTGTTTCCTTTTTCTGTCTTCTTCCTACTCCCAGTTTTCTGTCCTTTCAGATTTTCTACCCACCAGCTTGCATGAAATTTCCTAGAGGCAGATGACAGCACTCCAGAGAGAGGATCCAGTTACTCTTATAAGTAAGCGTCAGGCACCCAGAAGTCCAGTCACAGTGGGTGGATAGCAGACTATTTATTTAGGAGAAAAACCTAGGGCCCCATCTCCAAGGGAACTAGATTCTTACACATCGAGTATGCAAGAGTAAGTAGTGTTAAACATGATTAAAGAACACAACTTAGGTAATACAAACAAACTTTAACACTTCATGAAGTGGACAGTCTGCATCCCCAAGGGTCCAGAGAACTCCAAACTGGGGTAAGAGGCAGAAAGTTTTTATAGCTTAAAGAATGAGAAACAAGGAAGAGAAAAAAAATAGAAAATGAATAAGGAACAAAGATATAAGTACAGAGCCCAGAGTTGGCTTGGCATTTGGGGGTTGGCTGACTGACTATAATCTATATCTGGTCAAGTGGGACATTTTCAGGAACAAGAAAGTTTAGGTTTTGGTTTGCTGACGAGGCACCCAGGGCAGGAGCCACTCCATCTTGGGCCTAGAAATTATTTCAACAATAGTAGGTCTAAAAGATCTCAGCCAATCCTTGCATCTTTATGACCATCATTCATTTCCTCAAACGAGAGCCAATTTCTTACTGGTTAACTAGTAAGGCTGGGGTGTTGATAGAAGTATGGCTAACAGAAGCCATTTCAATTCTGGGATGTGTACTCTGATTACAAAACCAAATTGTGCCACCCTGAGTGGTGAAATAGAATGCTTAGCTGCACCTGGAGTTTCTCTTAAACCAAACCTTTGAACCTATCACACTGTTTATGCTGAAGCATTTTAACGTAAAGTGAGAACTGTCTATCTTAAGAGTCATGCAGCTGCTATTGATGGCGCTTAGGATTTAAATCAGAAGAGTCCCAAAGTCTAACATCAAGTTCATTTTAATCTAGGCAGCCTGAATGTGCCCACACTATTGCATCATCCTGCCAAGCAAGGTTGCTGAAAGGACTAAGTGAGATGATTTCTGAAAAGCACTCAGCAGCGCCAGGCACATAATAGGCAGATAATAATTGGCAGTGTCCTCAAGTTGCAGTTTCTAAAATATCGTGGTCACGAAAATGTGGAAGCAGACATCATAGTTACTTTATTAGTTAGAAAATTGGGGCAAGAATTTAGATGCAATATTTTCTTTGGCTTATTTATTTCTAGGAGACAATCAAATCTTGTGATCTCTGTAGTATCTGGATGGTACTAGGCAAATAAAGAGTACTGTATACTGTTACTTTATATGGGGTGATGCTACATTTTATGCTAGCATTTCTGACTGTTTAGCTGTTTGGACCATGCCATTTTAACTTGATTATTTTGACATTCTGTTTGGATGTGGGGTTTTTTGACTTTTACATTTTTTGCTTCTAAAACTGTGAAGGAATGTGTTAGAAAAGTCTTCAGTCTGTGCTTATATTAGAGCCCAGGAGACAAGAATGAGATGGAATTCAAGTATGAAATGAAAGTAAGAGTGCTCTAGTTCACAACCTATTGATGTAACTGGTATGACCAGTCTGAAATAAGGTTAAATTTGTTATTCAGAAGCTCACAACACACTTAATGTGTCTTCATCCACCTTGTGTGGCGATTACCTATTTGCTGGTTTGGCCCCAGAGAACCTACCCAGGAAGTGATTCATCTTTAACATCCAAAGCCTAGAGCATGGTGTCCAGAGTTTTAACGCTCATTTAGTGAGCACTCTGAAGTGTGTGCTAGGATGGCTGGACCAAGAGGAACCTCCAGCCGTGCTTTGTGCCAGCATGAGCTGCCTCTCCAGAAGGACCTAAGTGGGTCCTTACCCAGATGTGTTCTTTCTCGCAAGGTGAGTTTTCCTTCATGGGTTCTTAGTAGCCCCATGAAGCAGCAAACTTCCTCTGGGATGACCTCTAGCCCAGAGGTTCCAGACGCCCTGAGGAAGGGAATGGCTCCACTACTTTGCTCAGAAGAGACTGAATCCTTCGTAGCTGGCCCACCACCTCCCCCAGAGAGCATTTCAGAGCACAGAAGACGTTGGCAGATAAGGTCTTTGTCAGGTTAGAGCCTGTTAAACTTTCTCTGCTACCTGTCTAAGCACCTTTCCTTACATTTCTAAGAGAAACACTCAAGTGAGTCTCCCTAGCACAAAGATCCCCTGTCTGATTTCCAAATTAAAAGAAAAGCAGGGGGCTTCCCTGGTGGCGCAGTGGTTGAGAGTCCACCTGCTGATGCAGGGGACACGGGTTCGTGCCCCGGTCCGGGAAGATCCCACATGCCGCGGAGCGGCTGGGCCCGTGAGCCATGGCCGCTGAGCCTGCGCGTCCAGAGCCTGTGCTCTGCAATGGGAGAGGCCACAACAGTGAGAGGCCCGCGTACCACAAAAAAATAAAAATAAAAAAAAAATAAGAAAAGCAGGTCCTTACTTTCAAATTTAAGTTTCTCTTGCTAAAGTTTTACCTAATAAGGTGCTCGATACATTCTGAAAATATTGAACGTTTTCACATTTTTATGAACGAGTATTAGTATCTAAATTAAATTTAAATAGGCACATCAAAATGTGCCTTGAATGAAAAGCAACCACTTCAAATGCCCAAGACATTTTGGGGTAGGAAGTTTTGCTGTACTATCCAAGGAAAGTATTAAGCAAGTCATTTAAGGACTTAGCTAGAGGATTATAAATTTGGCAACTACTGAAAGAAAATAGAAGAATATATGTGATCTAGTCCAGTGGGTGAAGGAATGCCTCTCCCTGAGGAACTGGTCTTTTACTAAAAAGATAAAGGCAGTAAGTGGGCTTAAAAGATGAACAGAGCATTCCACAGGGGGGCAGCAAATACCAAGGCGCTAGGTACTAAACATCCAAGGACTTGGAGCAGAGCCGGAGGAAGGTACGCCAGAGGCTGAGATGGAAACCAGAAGCCAGACTATTCATGGCTTTAAAGAACACTTTAGTAAGTTGCCCTTTATTTTAAGAATAACAGGAAATCATTGAAAGATAGGAAAGTTTAAAATATTATTTTAGCTACAGTGTGAAGAATGGTTTGGGGAAAAGTGAGAGTGGGTGAAAACCGACCAGTTAGAAGACTTTTGAATTGCAAGGACTATAAGAGCATAAATGTCAAGTTAAAAATAAAAAAGGAATATCGTCTCTAGCTTGGCAAAATAGTCATAGGCTTACTGAAGAAATAACACACATAGGCACTTGGGAAACGATGTAATTCAAAACATTGATACCGAATACGTATCAATGCAAGAGTGATTTTTTATACAGTGCAAAATTTTTAATATTTTGTTCAGTTTACATGGATTAAAATTTTAAATGCAGGAGATATCTGATATTTATTATACTGTCATTTATTACTACTACCCCAGACTCAGATCTAAAGTGTTTTTAAAACATTTGTGAAAAAATATGTTCATGTTTGTTTTAGTGCCAATATTCAATCATAGTCTAAAACTGGGGGCTCATGCATCTAAGTGTGTTTTTATACCTTTCATAATAATATACACCCTTTGTTATTCAGAAACATCATTCCCAGCCACCACAGATCAAAATTTGTAGTGTAACACACTAGCTCACTAAGTAATATATATATATATTTTTAATTTAATTAGTTTATTTATTTATTTTTGGCTGTGTTGGGTCTTCGTCTCTGTGCGAGGGCTTTCTCTAGTTGCGGCGAGCGGGGGCCACTCTCCATTGCAGTGCGCGGGCCTCTCACTGTCGCGGCCTCTCTTGTTGGGGAGCACAGGCTCCAGATACGCAGGCTCAGCAGCTGTGGTTAACGGGCCCAGTTGCTCCGCGGCATGTGGGATCTTCCCAGACCAGGGCTCGAACCCGTGTCCTCTGCATTGGCAGGAAGATTCTCAACCACTGTGCCACCAGGAAAGCCCTAAGTAATATTTTTATTAAAATATTGTAAATAATTTTCAGATTTGTATGTTCTGATGTTTGTTTGTTTTGCTTTAATATATACAGGCAGCTAGTCTCAGAGTTCTCCCAGTCTCTGAAATGAAGTATATGATATGGTTTTCATCTTTGTGTTGGTTAACATACCTGGGCATGTCAAAATTATTTATTAAATGAATTAATTCAAGCAGATGACAATTCCGTAGGTATTTTACACAATTATACTTACGTCACCGAGTAAATTGGCCCATCAAAATGTGTCTTTAATAAAAAGCAACCATTTCAACTGCCAAAGACATTTTGGGATAGCAAGTTTTGCTCCAATGTACAAGGAAAATATTAAACAAGTCATTTAAAACTTAAACTAGAGAAGTAATTGTAGAACAATTTAAAATAGAACAAACTACATTATTTTCAATTACTATATTGCTTTATGATGATCCTAGTACCTAGGGAAAAGAGACTTATGAGGTCATTTAATTCTAAAATGTTATATATTCAAAATGTATTTAGGTCATATTAAGGCTCAGAAATGGATGTACAGTATTAGTATTTTAAAGATATATAATTAAATCTATTAGACAACCAAATTTGCAAATATAAAGTATTATAAATGAATACAAGTAATATTTTATAGATACGAAGGGCACTACAATAAAATATTTCATTATTTAAGTATTATTTAGTTCTAGATTTTCACTAGGTGGCAGACTTAGTGCAGTTTCTCAGTTTAAACTAACATAAATGGTGTAGGTTCAATTATATAGAACAGAAATGGCACATCACATAAATTTTGTTGTCCTATCTAATTTCAACTCTAGAAGTCACTTAAATACAATGACTAGATCACTCAATCGTTTTATTACTGACTCTTACTAAGACCTCAAATACATCTGGCTACATATATATATATATATGTATATATATATATTCTGTTTGATGTAATGTGTTAGAAAAGGATTATAAACAAAAGATTTCAAATGGTCACAAATTTGTCTAAAGTTAGAAAAATAATATATGTGAAAGATAAAAGCCATATTTCTCAAAGAAAATAAAAATTTCCAAAAGTTGAGATATATTTTTCATTTGTTTACTTTTTGTTTCCTCAGAAATTCCTTCTCTGGCCATATATCTCAGTACCTTCCAAGATGTTCCTCACAAGCTATCCATTCACTAGCATCTTAAAGCTATTTAATTTGTGAACCACAGATTTCAGTCATCCACATTTACCATCCTTAGAAAAATATGTACATCCTTATAATTTATGAATTTGTTGCCGTTTCCTCTATTAGATCATAAGAGTCTAATATAAAGGCAGGAATTTCATGTTCCACTTCTTTTTTATCTCCTGGAGACCAGAGCTCTCCAACAGCAAACACTTGATATTTATTTGCTAAATTAGATACTAAATATTGTCCTCAGTAAATTGAAACAACAATAATGAAGTTATGATCTAACAGCTCCTATTTCCGGATAGCTACAGAAGTAGAGATTACAAAAGTTTAAAATAGAGTTGACTTGTAATATCTGAAACTCCAACATGTTACTAGATATTCTTAATAACTTACTATTTTATTTGGGTCATTTGAGTTTCCTTTCCTACCTACCTATTTATTAAAATAGGGAGGGGGGCAGGTTCGTGTTCTAGACCCTGACTGTTTGTGTGTGACCCAGGCTCTGCTACCTACTAGAATCTTACCTTGAACGTTTTATTTGGTTTTTCTGGGCCTCAGTTTCTTCAACTGTAAACTAATAATTGTAAGTAAATCATAGAGTAGTTTTTGGAATTTGAAGAAACAGTAAGTGACTCTCTCGATTTCCTAAACAAGTTGGAAACTATCGAGACCCAAAGAAGTCAGGCAGTTGGGGATCCCATGCTAGGCAGAACTGTGTAGCGTTGGTGCCTGGCAGTAGTAGAGAACCCTGATCAGGAGCCCTGCTAGACAACCACTGGGTCTTCCCTGTAGGGCTGGGCTCACTTCATGGCCTGGCTCAGACCAGCGCACACCCAGAGATACTGAAAAGGCAGAGTCAGAAGTGAGCCATATGTCCCCAACTCCTCCCAGGGAACAGGGGGTGCAGATGGAGGCCCAAAAGAAGGAGGTCCTTAACCTGATGTTCTGAAGATTACATGAATCAATACATGGAAAGCTCTAAGAATAATGCTCTGTAAATTTTAGATATTATCGGGTTTTGGACCTTTCTTTAACCTTCCAAAAGATAAAAAAAAAAATTTAAAAAGTGAAAAGACAAAGAGAAAAACCTCAGGTCAGTTAATTTTCCTTTTTAGAAGCTCAGATCATGAATATGGCATTTATTCTCTAAATGAGACTACATGCTTTATCTTCATTCGTCCATGTTGCTCTTATTTATTCATTTTAGTTTCTGTTTTGACAGCCGATTGACACACCATATCATGGTAAATATCTTTAGAGACATTGTTTTAAGATATTTCTTAAGTGAATACTTTTGAAACTTCCAGATGGTACGAGATTTGTCATTTCTTCGGCTTACCAGATGGAGTCCCACCAGCCCAAAAGTCAATTGATATTTTTTTCTATCAGGCCACTCTTCTAATTTTTCAAAAGTTTCTGAGAAAATGAACTTTTAATCAAATGTGCTACCACTGGGGACTTCTGAGTGAGAATAGAGCTTCTAAAAGAAAGTCCTGAGGAATACAGATTATATGGTGTTTCTCCATAAACTAATCTAGTTAAATCACACCCCTTCTTCACCAAGATTTAATCCACTAAACCAAAAATACACAAATCAGAACTGCGAGATGTGTTTATTGTAACAAAGAATTATCAATTAGAGGAATATAATGTGAACTACTAGGACACTAGGAGGGAAACTTTGCCTTCCTGGCTGCTGTGCTTTAGTAGGAAGGCTGAAGTGTGGATGAAACCAACCAGAGTTTAGTGCAAAATGCAATGTAATAAGCAGTATTACAAATAAACCAAATACCAGGAGCCACTGTGGATTCTGACTTTAAGCAATGATACAGCTTCATCTCAATGAGATTTGATAAGAACTTTAAATAATTGTTGAGATTCCAAATATAGGGGTGGAGGAGGAGAGTAAGGAAGGAGGAAACTACGTTTCAAGCAGAAATAGCAACAGGAGAAAAAAGAAAATAGTTAAGAAATAGTAATACCACCACAACTAAGGAACAGGACCTGTTATGTATCAGACACTGTGCTAAGTCTTTCACAAACTGTATCTCTAAGTTTCATACCACCTCTCCTGTACAGAATCTGAGGTTTAGTGTTTCCTCAATCAACTCAAGGTAACAGAACTATTGTAAACCGTGATGAACTGCACAAATAAAATTATACTTTGTGGTACGCGGGCCTCTCACTGTTGTGGCCTCTCCCGTTGCGGAGCACAGGCTCCGGACGCACAGGCTCAGCGGCCATGGCTCACGGGCCCAGCCGCTCCGCGGCATGTGGGATCTTCCCGGACCGGGGCACGAACCCGTGTCCCCTGCATCGGCAGGCGGACTCTCAAGCACTGCGCCACCAGGAAAGCCCAATAAAATTATACTTTTAACATTAAAAGTCAACAAAAGAAATTATGTTCTGATTGTTCTTTTGCTGATATTATTTCAATCCAACTTATTACAAGTTACCTGTTGTACTTAAAGTACAATAATACTTGTTCTCAAAATGGAGATGAGGCCGTGTGGCTATATTTGTTCCTCCGAAGAGTGGATCTCATGAAACACCTGATGATACCATTTGCAAAGGCTTTGATGAGGTAAGTCTCGATACCGGTCCAGCAATGTAACCAAGAGGGCACATGTAGTTTTCACAGATAACTCTGAAATATAGCATTTTTAAGCATTTTTTAGGTCTTAACTGATAGGGTGACTAAGCCCCCTGGAAACTGACCTGAGGGCCCCTCAGGGAAGGCCCAGCAAGCCTGCAGACAGACCCTCACTCCCTGAGAGGAGGGAGAGGGTCTAGCAAACCATCCATCAGCTTTAGGGAGTTAGAGCCGAGGAAAGGGGTAATCGCATCCGTCATTCTGGAGTTCAGAGTCAGGGCTCCCAGCTTCCTCTCTAAGACACCAAGCCAAGCGCTCAGGCAGATGGAGTAACAGTGCCCTCACTCCTGGACCCCGCAGATAATGCGAGATCAGCTGGAGATGCTGATTTGTTTCTGAGCCACGAGTCAGATGTTTCTGGCCAGCATATTTCTGTCAGTTCTAGTGCCTGAGTTCAAGGCATGGGTTCAGCTACTGGTAGGAATTTGAAGTGGCCATAACTGGGTTTGAAGACATATTGTATGGAGAGCAAAGCTGATTATCACGTGATGTGGCCGCCACAGAGAATCTCAAAATATTTGAGCCAGGACAGCTACCAGTGATCACGGACATCAGCTAGAGATCAGCTACATCAAGCACAGCGACAATAAGAAGGTGTTTGCTGTGGTTTTATTTTGCCCGGTTTTTCGGGGGGGGAGAAATCATGCGTGTGCATGGGTATGTGTGCGCTTGCACACGTGTGTGTTTTTGAGGGAGAGGAGGTAAATGGAAAGAACGCTAATGCAAAACTCTGGGCAAGTGGGAAGTCTCAGGATCCTTCTAGAACAATGCCATCAATTGAGCCATGACCTCAATTCATTACAATGAGTTGTTATTTCAGTTAAAATAGTTGCTCTTCTCAGAAGTTCATTGTAGCAGGATTTGGCATTTAAAAGCACATACTATGAGGACAGGGAACCATAGAAGATCAAAGAACTCAATTATGAACAATAAGCTCATCATAGGAAATTTTTGCCAATCCGGATATTCACCTTACAAATTTCTATTTCAATATTATCCATGAGGTAACTTCTTCAATCAGCTTTATGAATGTGTGACAAGAAAATGCCTAATAAAAGCCAAATTACTGAATTTATTTTTCTTATGGTGCTAAAATGTTGGTTAAAATATTCTTTGGGAAAGAGGGTTTCATTTTTCTTGCACTGCACAGAACAGGTGATGTGGTATGGCCTGCTCTTATAATTGCGTGTAGTTTTATGCCTACAGCTAGGTATCACTCACTCATAAATATGTTGTTATAAAAAATACCATATTGGATTGTTAGCGTAATGCAAATGTTTCTTTGAAATGCAGGTTGTTTTCCAGTCTCAGTATTATCACAGAGCTCACCCACCCAGCCAACATGAGATTCATGCAATTCAGAGCCAAAGACTGTTACTCCCTTGCTCTTTCCAAGCTGGAAAAGGTAGGAATTCACATCATGAAGTAAGTTGCATTTAACCTTTTGGGCTGAAAGACTAACTCTAAAATTTCTACATGTAGAGAGGAATGCCATGAAATAGTAAAAATAAAAATGCTGTTTTGAATTCCTATATGGGGGCTAAAATCTTAATTTATAATTTTTTTAAAGTATGGATTGATGGATTTGAACCATATATATCACAAGTGAACATGATAGAGGTATCTCGTTCCATCATCATTAATCATAAATTGAAAGCATGATATATGAAAGAGTTAAACTCAGCAGGGGTATATATACTCACTTATAATGTCCATTATTGATAATACCACGAGTACTCTGTCAAGACATCTATATTTACGTAGGAATTTGCAGTTTTCATAAATCCTTACAGTCCTAGGAAACTTGTAGGCTTTGTTGAAAGTCAGTTCCCAGAGGAGATAATATGAGACACAAGCTCACAATCTGAGACAAAGACAAGTTTATTGCTTACGTAAGGGAGGCTGTCACCTCAAGAGAGCTTTTTTGTTTTTTTTTTTTTTTTGGTTTATAAATATTTATTAAAATTGAAAGTTGTTTGCTCTTCTATCCCATGAACATCCATCCACCTGCCTGTCACCTGTTTAGATGCATGACTGCTGTCATAAATGCCCTTGGAATCTTTAGGATAACAGCACATCTGCCTTTGCTTAAAACTCCTTGTTCCTTGCCTTCCTAGCCAACACCTCTCTTCACAACTTTATATAAAAGGTCTCCAAAATTTGTACCCCAAGTGAGCCATCCATGAATAAAAACATATACCTGGGATCCAAAAAAAGTTGGCCTGGACATGTCAAAGACTCAAGTCCACCTAAGAAATAAGAGTGGTTTTATAATAGCCAAAGATGAATTTTTCTCCCCACAAATCTAAAAAATGCCTGCAATCAGATAGAGCTAATTAAGACTCAGGAGAGCTTTGTCAATGTCTTGGAGTGGGGAAAGGAAGGTCAAAGTTTATCAAGAGTTGGGAATTGTATTTAATGAGGCTCTTTTCAAGTGGGGACTTACTAGGATTGGGAAGAGATGAGAATAACGCTAAGGAAGACAGTAGCGTTGTTGCAAAGTCATGTTATGGGCACAGAAAAGTGTGGTTTTCTTCTCAGTATCCAGGCTGAGTGTGGGGATAAATGGATTTTGCATTCCAGGTGTACTTGATACTAGTGTACTGGGAGAATTCGATGTAAGAGAAAAAAATAAGATCCAATCTTATACATGTGAAAATGTGTTAAATCTATGCCATCTTTATTGTTTGTAATAATATTTATAAAATAGAGATAAGGATGGCTTACATTTTTTTTGGTTAGTTTTTTTCTTTCACTTCATTTTATTTTGATTACCTGTTACGTCGGGCACTGTCCTGATTCCTGGGTGACGTACTGTTGAGTGAGGTCACTTCTTTCTTGTCTGTGAGGTACTCACAGAGTGAGGTACTCTTGTCTTATGGTTTCCTTCTTCAACGCTGGTCACATACATTGTGTTGGTGGAACCTTGCCACCGCCCCTTTATAGGCATAGTTACCTTGTTGCTAGGCACTGCTTCCAGATGAGGAAACAGAGTTTAAGACAGATTAAATAACTGTTGTGCCCAACACACAGTGAGGCCAAATACACTGAAAGGTCAGAGTTTGGAGCAGAGAAAGGGCCAAGCAAGGAGAACGGGGCAACAAGTGCTCTAAAGACCTGAACTCTCTGATGGTTTTTGGGGAAGACATTTTATAGGCAAAATTTGGGGAGGGGGCTGCAGGGTGTGTTACTCTCCTCTGATTGGTTGGAGGTGGTATTCCAGGAATCTCAATCATCAACCTTCTCATTCCAACCAGTCTGGGTTCACGAGCTTATGGTCTGCCTGAAGTTACCATCCTCCACCAGGGTGGGAGCCTTAGTTCCCACAGAGCTCAGAGATATGTATGTAAATGTTTTGTACATCCCCCAAGGAGGAACCACGACCAGGCCCCATTGCTGTACTACTCTTTTCTGTTCTTTCCTTGCCTTTTTTCTTTTCTTTTCCTTTCTTTATTGAAGTATACTTGATATACAATACAGTGATTCACAATTTTTTTTTTTTTTTAACATCTTTATTGGGGTATAATTGCTTTACAATGGTGTGTTAGTTTCTGATTTATAACAAAGTGAATCAGCTATACATATACATGTGCTCCCATGTGTCTTCCCTCTTGCGTCTCCCTCCCTCCCACTCTCCCCCTCCCACCCCTCCAGGCTGTCCCAAAGCCCCGAGCTTATACACAATTTTTAAAGGTTATACAAACTAGTGAATATAACAAAAAAAAGAAGCAGACTCACAGATATAGAGAACAAGCTAGTGGTTGCCAGTGGGGAGAGGGAAGGAGGGAGGGGCTATATAGGGTTAGGGGATTAAGAGAAACTATAGGTATAAAATAAGCTATAAAGATATATGGATAACAGGGGGAATATAGCCAGTATTTTATAATAGCTATAAATGGAGCACAATTGCTTCTTTCTGCATTCCCTCACTCCCCTAATTAGTAAGTGAATCTGCCCTTTGGAACTCAGGGAAGGTCTAGGAGACTGAAAAACAAAAGGCAGTATCCTGCTCAGTGTCATTGAGTGAGTGCCGTAAGAGAAACTTAAAGCCATTCATGTTTAGAAAGCATCCCTTATGTCAAACTGCTTTAACAGCATGGAAAAGGTGGGAATCACAGCTGAATGGCTGAGAATCCAAAGGCAAACCCACGGATGGGAATCCAGTGGAACCCATGCTGGCCTGGTGTGGTACAGTCTCCTCCATGACAAGAGAGGGAGGCTCACCCCATGATGAAGAAGACAGGCTCTACTACTTTGTAGGATTGGAACCTGGATAAATCTATGACACGTTTGTAGCCTTGGGATTTGTCTCTGGAAAATAGTGGTAATAGCCAAATGATAGGGTCATTGCCAAGATCACACCACACAATCTAGTCACAATATTTAGCCCAGTTTTGGCATATAATCAGTACTCAAATAAATAGCCCTAAACTCATAATTATAAATTACTATTGTCAACATCATCACTAATAAATATTCTATTGTGTGTATTCAGTTTTATTCCAGATCAGTTGATGTAAGGTCATAATTGTGGAAGAGATTTTCATGTTGGTAAATGTGTGTGTCTATATTATTGTGTATCTACTGCACGAGGGAAAAAGAAGAACGAAATGAGATTTTGATCTCTTTTGGGGAATTAATGAAAAATAAAATCCTCATCCAACCTAGAAGTCCTCTTCAGAAATGTAGAAAAGTTTTGTTTGAATAAGCATTAAACCAGACTGTGATATGCATCTCAGCAATCCACTAAAGACATTGCAAAGAAAGAAAGACATCTTATCCTTTTATATAGCCAGGCAGATACAGTCATTTACATACATGTTAACTGTCTTGATCCAAAGGAAAAATAAAATGTCTTCTAACTTTGTAGCAAGCAAAAGGTTACAACTTGGAGCCAGGCACCTAGGCTAAGCTCCCAAAGAGAGAGACAGGATACATTACATTCACATTTCAAAAAGATAGTTCCAAGGCCCCCCCACCCCCACCCCACCCCCACCCCCCTCGAGAAAGGCATTCCCGGGATACAAAGCTAGCTAGAAGTTATTCAGACTTTGTATCCATCTCAAAGAGACATGGAAAGGATTTACAATTCCAAGTTATTTTTAAGGAAACTCTCTAGGAAAAAGAAGTGGGAGAGGGGAGTTTTCTTTCTTTTTTGGCATCGGGGAAATTCATTTTTTTTTAGATTTATGTTTACCCTTGCATCTTCTAGATATTTCCCAAGAAGAATACAAAAAAATCAATACATTACCTAATTATTAGGAACAGAGGAGTTAGGGGAAGTGGAATTGAAACCAATGGTTTGAATGCTATAAAACCATGGAAAATCCTTTTTTAATTCACTTATCATTTTTATCCATTGAAATAGGATCGTCACATAGAAATGTTTTAGACTGTTGTGCTATTGTGGGTTGAATTATGTCCCTCCACCCACCAAAAAAGATGTGTTGGTGTCCTAACCTCCACTACCTCAGAAGGTGACATTATTTGAAGGTAGGGTTTTTACAGAGATAAGCAAGTTGAAGAAGGCCATTGGGGTGGACCCTAATCCAAAATGACTGGCAATCCTTGTAAAAAGGGTAAAGTTGGACACAGAGACAGACACATTTAAAGGGAAGACAGCCATCCACAAGCCAAGGAGAGAGACCTGGAAGAGAACCTTCACTTACAGTCCTCAGAAGGAACCAAAAAGTGCCAACACCTTGATTTCAGACTTTGAGCATGCAGAACTGAGAGGCAATAAGTTTCTGTTGTTTAATCCACTCAGTTTATGATCCTTCCTTACGGCAGCCCTGGCAATCTCACACACATGCCATCAGTGATAATGGTAACTGTTCATTTCTCATCAGTGCTTCTTATCACTTATACGTATACAGTTAGTTTACTGTTTAAAGTAATCATCTTCCTATACTTGTATTCTAAGCACAGGGAGGTAGTTTTAGTATTAGGAAACTGATCGTGGTTGTCATTCAAATTGAAGAAGTGATAGGATTTGCAAGAATGAGTATGGAAGGTTAGCCTGCATTCAGCCTGGTAGCTGATGTGTTCTTGGTAGACCTTGCATTCTCGTAGATATGTCGTTGCCATTGCTAATGAAGGAATACTCTTCAGGGTTTCTCTGGAAGCGACAACTCACTGAAGAATATCCACAGTAATAACTTCCTAATGGACCAGACCATCATGCTTTAGTTTGTATTTTTTTCATCTGATTATTCTTTCATTGTTGCTGAGCTGTTTTATTTTCTATTACATTATCTTTCTTGTCTTGGATATTGACATTACCTTACTGCTACTGTTTACTCAAAAGTAGAGTCGTCCCTCGGTATCCATGGGGGATTGGTTTCAGGACCCCTCCCTTCTCACCCCACCCCCACCCCAGCAGGGACCAAAATCTGAGGATGCTCAAGTCCCTTATATAAAATGGTGGTGTAGTGTCTGCGTATCACTTATGCACATCCTCCTGTGTACTTTCAGTCATCTCTAGATTACTTATAATACCTAACACAATGTAAGTTCTATGTAAATAGTTGCCAGTAGGTGGCAAATTCAGGTTTTGCTTTTAGGAACTTTCTGGAATTTTTTTTCTCCAGTATTTTCAGTCTGTGGTTGGTGGAATTGGCAGGTGTGGAACCTGCAGATACACAGGACCAACCGTACTTCCCATGTTCAGTCATTGGTCGTTGGGTCATTGACACTTCTCCTAAAAATCTGATGTAGTGGGCAGCAGAAACACAGTATGAGAGCTAAGCAAAGATGGGCAATGTGACGGGTAACAAGGAACCGGAAGAGAGGAAAACAACAATAGAAAAAAAAGAGAAATTTTTTGTCTCATCTCCCTCTAAAGACTTATTTCATTTCTCTTATTTTGATGCATTTCATAAAAATGAATTTTATTCATGCTTATGGTGCAATTTGCTTCAAGACTGCTTTTTAAAAATTGCTTTTGAATTGCTGTGATGATCATAATTACACTTTAGCAATCATATGGTAATTACACATTGATGTAAGAAGAAAGGTAATGAAAAAGTGAGATGAATAATACGGTATAATAAAAAATAATAATTGGTCTCTGTCTGTAGTTCCCGACACAGCACTTCAAAAACTCTTGGAATTTCCTAAGTGATAGGAGTGTCTTCTGTTATTCATACCTTTCAACCATGCCTGATTTTATGTTAACAAGGCAACTCATGGAGGGGCCTTGAAGATTGAAACTTTCAGTACCTCCTCACCTCCCTGCTTCCAGGGAGGGGAAAGGGGCTGGAGATTGGGTTTAATCATGTGGTTAATGAGTTAATTAATCATGCCTACATCATGAAACTTTGATAAAACTCTGAAGAATGAGGCTTGAGAGCTTCCTGATTGGTGAACATATTGATGTACCGGGAAGGTGGTGCCCTCAGACTCCATGGAGACAGAAGCTTCTGTGCTCAGGACCCTCCCAGACTTGCCCTGTGTGCCTTTTCATCTGTTGTTCATTTGCATTCTTTATATTAAGATGATAATCATTAAGTATAGCACTTTCACACGTTCTGTGAGCATTCTGGAAAATTATTGAAACTGAGGCTGTTATGGGAAGCCCCAGATTTGTAGCTGGATGGAGAAGAAGTGCTGTTGGTTTGGAGACACCAAGGACTTGGAGATGGTGGCTGAAATGAGAGCAGCCTTGGGGGTCTGAGCCAACTCTGAGTAGTGAGCGTCAGGATTGAATTGTAGGACACCCTGTTGGTGTTAGAGAATGAGTGTCAGAATAGAAACAGTCATGGCTATAAATCATATATTGCTAATGTAGTCAGTGGTAGAGCAAAATAATACACATTGGAGATATATTCCAGGAGAAATAGGCAAGAATATCATTTACTTTTTAACATATTCGCCGTCTTAAAGCCAGAAGGCAAAATTTTACATATTCTCAATTTAAATTCAAGCCACTAAATATTCTCTGAGCACCTACTATGAGCCATATGCCTTCCTCAATGCTAGAAGTTATGAATTTGAATAAAACACATAGAATTTGTAATTTGACGGGAGACAGATATATCGGAACAAACAAAAACACATTGCCGTATTCTTTTTTTTTCTGTCCAAACAACTTGGACTACTTTTTATTCATAATCTAAGTGCTATAATGATGAGGGAGAGTTTGGTGCTATCTTCTGGATTCATTAGGAAAATTTCTTATCCAATTTTTAAGAAAATATTTACCTTCCCCCATATTGGTCCAGGAAGAATTTGATAATGCTAATTAGTTTCTATTGCTTTTAAATGTAGTAAAGCACTGCCAGATCTACTCTAGAGGAGTGATGATATGTAATTTATATATGGATAACTATTTTAATGTACAAATGTATCTATTAAGAATGTGCGTAGTGAAGTCCAGTGGTTAGCACTCGGCGCTTTCACTGATAGGGCCTGGGTTCAATACCCGGTCCAGGAAGTAAGATCCTGCAAGCTGTGCAGCACAGCCAAAAAAAAGAAAAAAGAAAAAAAGAGTGTGCATAGTATTATGATTTCACACAATAGTTTCAAAGTTGTCACAGGCTGAATGTTTATGCCCCCCCACACACCAAAATTCACATGTTTAATCCTTCAACATCCTTTCTTTCTTTATTTCTGAACCTACATGTCTTTCAAAAGCTTCCACTTTTCCAAATTTCTCAATTCTCAGGAGCATCAGGGCCTTCACGGGAGAACAGGGTGCAGGAAGCCATTTGTGTGTATTGTTTGTAAAACACATATTTCTAACATATAAGTGGCGTGGTTGAAGTCCAGTTTTGCCCATCACTCCTAGTGTATGGCTACTGTTTCAGTATAATTACTAGGAGCTCCTGTCAAGATGTCCTGATTTGGATGGTTAACTATATAATCACCCTATTTATAAGGCAAGGACCACTTGTATTTTAGTGTAGGAGGATAATAACATTGCTTAGAAGACCCTGCATTCCTCTCTAAGATAAGGAAGAGGGTCCCGCACACCCCAAACTCCTTCAGCATGAACTTGCCTTGGGTTGACTCAAGGGTTTTTTGGGACGTGGGTCTGAGTTAGCCTGAGTCCTCATAAACAAGGTGGACTCCCTGAGTGTCCATCAAATGCACCCCCTCTAAGCTGCCACTTAGACTGGAACAGATGTGCGTGTGCGTGTGTGTGTGTGTGTGTGTGTTTGTGTACGTGTGTGTGTGCATGGGTGTAGTGGGAACCTACTCTTTCCAGTAAGAAGAAAAGTGAACAGGCAGAGAGAAATGCTCTTTATTACTAGAATCTCCTCCTCTTTCTGTTTGCAATATAAAAAGAGGAGAGATGAAAGAAAGAGAAAGAGAGATTGATTTAAAGCCACCGATGGCCCAGGGTCCTCTCCTCAGTTCCCAAGCACACACTTCATTGAGAGGCTCTGATAGGAAACCTGTTCTGGAAGAGCCAGCGCATCTCAGAGCTGCTATGCAGAGCCCCTGTGATGGGGTACCTTCTGTAGAGATGAGTCTCTTTCTGGGGAAGGCTCTGTAAACAGGATACATAAAACACTAGCAACTCATTGAAGGCTTTGGTATTTTAATATAAGGATTTTCTGTATTTGCATTCAAAAGGCCACTCCCTCGGCAAGCAGTTTTGTGAGAGGAAAGGCAGAGTTAGTTTGCCCAGGACCTGAGAATTTGGAAATAGGATTTGAGGGTTGTTGGTGAACTAGGGTAGGGACAGGGAGAAAGAGGGAGGAAAAGAGGGAAAAAAAAGAAGACATTATGTCAAACAGTGTAAAGAAGGTCAAGTAGGATGAATGGTGAGAAAAGCCAATCGCTGAGAAAATACGGATAGAAACCGTTAATTTATGCCAATAAAATTCTTGACTTTTTTTCACCTCCCACACCGTTCTGCTAAGTCCAATAATTTTATCATCTATTCCATATGGTACTGGATGGACACAGTTTAAAAAAAAACACAGTTTCTGCCAGAAACAGATCCCTTCTTCCAGAAAAAGCATATGTTCATGATAACAAACCAAATGAAAGAAATAGGTAAGACCAAGGGTATTAAAGTGTCTGGGATCTTTTAATATTGATTTGGATTTCTCAGATTTCTTTTAGGTATTTTTAGGTAAGTGGTTGTTAGGAAAACACAAAATCATCATGGAAGCTTCAGTTGAATCTAGAATTCTACTAAGGAAGCAAATACAATATGTCTGATAAAAAGGTATTATATATTTATACTCGAAGCAATCATAGAAATATTTACTATTGTATTTTATAACACACAATAGTCAAAAGAAATACTAAAGTCAGAGAAATTTATATAACACAAACATTGTAGTTTTTCCATCTTCAAACCTAAAGAACCAAAGTGAGAAGAAGGGGTATTGAGTAAACCTCAAAGGGTTTCCTTCCTCCCTCTTAATATAAATGTTTTCAACTTTATGCAACAAATTTTCACTAGATGTAGGCAACTACTATAAGTGGAAAGGATTTATTCATTTGTTCAATAAATTTCATTGACTGTGTGCCAGGCATTGTGTTAGGCATTGTTCTGGGACTCACTGAGCTACCTCAGACCAACAGTTAACTAATAAAAAAATAAACAAGGAATTATAGATTTCAGATCTCTGAAAGTCATAACAGGGTTATATTCAAAAGTAACTGGGGAACGCCTACTTTAAATAAGGTGATAAAGTAAGGTCTCTTTGGGGAGGTGATATTTGAGCTATAATGATAACACCAGACCAGCCCAGTCAAAACTTGGAAGTATCAGTACAGGAAGAAAGCAAGCAATATCAAGTCCACAAGGTGATGCATCATTTGATGTGTTTGAAGAATTACTAGTAATAGAAGACAGTAAGTGCTTAC
The DNA here is from genome assembly GCF_008692025.1 of Phocoena sinus. Taxonomy (NCBI): domain Eukaryota; kingdom Metazoa; phylum Chordata; class Mammalia; order Artiodactyla; family Phocoenidae; genus Phocoena; species Phocoena sinus. The sequence continues at coordinate 180,148,297 of NC_045763.1, read as the reverse complement.
TATACATAATACTTTTAGATGTTTTATCTTGTATATTTATTAGAATGACAATGCAATGTCATCACCAATATGAACCCCATTTCACAGGTGATGAAACAGAGGAAGAAGGGGCTTAAGTAACTTGTATGAGATCATCCAACCAGAAGTGGCAATACTTGACTGGTCACCTTGTGTGTCTGTAGAATCCAAGCTCCAAACCACTGTGTGTTATACTGTCTGTTGGATCCATATTTTTAGCAATTGGACTTTTCTACTAACCTTGAAACTCAAGTCCAAATTAACTTACAGTCTTCTCTTCTTCCACATTTCCTTTTTTTACAGAAGGGCACACTTATCCACCCAGTTATCCAGAAAGTGGGGTATCATCTTCATCTTCTCTCTACTACCCAATTCAGTCAAAAATCCCCTCAAATTTAATGTCTGATGTCTAAATATATTTGAAGAAGATCTGTTTCTGTAAACCTTCATTTCTCACTAGAATTGCTGCCTTAACACCCTCGTTTAACTTGCTTGGTCTCCCAGTGCCACCTCCCCATTTCCAGTCCATTTTCCATATTGTCACCAGAATGACCATTCTAGAAATGTGGCCATATCACTCCTCCTCTTAAAAAATATGTAAGTTTTTTCTCATTACACTTAAGATACAATTCAAAATTGTTAACATGATTTCAAAATGGGTTCATCTTATATCCTATTTTTCCTGGAGCTGTCCCAATTTTCACCCTTGTTTTTCAGTGTAATTCTTGATAACATCCTTTTTCTTCTCAAGTGTCCTGGAACTTTAACATCTAATTCCTGGCTTCTGTTCCAGTCTCACTTCTGACCTGCTCTTCCAGCCCGTACACTCACACTCAATGCTGTATTCAAACAGAATTGCTTATAGCTCCTCAAGTCTTTTAAGCTTTATTCCTATCCAGCTTCTAGCATATGCTGAACCTTTTGTTTATAACTTTCTGCTTAACACCTGCCCTTCCCAAATTTACTGGCTAATTTCTACTCATATTTGCGTCTCCACTTAGACATCACTTCTAATTCAGTCTCTTGACTTTTCCACCAGAAGACTACGGTAGACGCCCTTCCTACGTGCTACCCAAGCATCTACCCCTGTCTTGTTGCATATTCTCACCCCGGTGTCTTCCCTATTTGTTTTTGGTATCACTCACAGTTTGTGAGTTCTTGTAGGCAAGGAAAGTATCCATATTTGTTTACTAGTGCCTGGTCCATATTCAATGCATAATAATTCTGTATTAACAGAATTTATGAGTTCTATACAGGGATTCTGTATGCCTAGCACTAAGGATAATGCCCTATGTAGAGTAGACTTGTCAACACGTATTTGTTAACTGACTAATTTAGTAAATAAATGAATGAGTTAATGTTTGATTGGAACCTTTAATAATGAATGACTTATAAAATGATACTTATCAATAGGATTCAGATGTGTGGAAAAAGGAAGAGAGTACCTTTCCTTCAGTGTAAGCCCTGAAGGTAAAAGAATATTTCTGTATTTGGAAAATACAGTGTATGAAAATGTAACTGAACCAAAATTTTTTTAAATTAAATGTGCTACGTAATGTAATTTAACTGAAGCATCTATGTAAATGTAGGTATATAATAAAAGAGAACATTTGAAATATTGGTTAAACCTTTATTAAAATTAGAGAACAACCCACTGGATTTAGGAAATGTATCTTCTCCGTCAGTAAATCATTGAGCAGGGATAATTGTGAGTGAAAGAAACCGCTATATGCCAAAGATCACCCTGCCTCTGATCCACTGAGCTTACCATAGACTCAAGTTTTTGTCAGGAAATTCTTAGGACAAGCTCTTTTCATGAGGATATGTTGCTTTTTCACAGAAATCTTGCCTTTGAGTTCTCCAGGCATGTATTCCGCAAGAAAGTCTGAATCTTAGAGTAAACTGATTTTAGATTTATGAACAAAAATTTACATTATTACAATTGTTTGTATATGAATTGGCAGCATCGTGTTGGATGACTGGGTGTTACAAAAGACTAGAGATTGGCAAATTAATAGTCGGTTTAAGCCCCAGCAAGTACTGTAGCAGTAGGATGCAAAGAGGGGAATAATTCTAAGATAATTCTAAGGATAAATGCTGGAGTTTGGAAATTTAATGGATGGACTGGGGAGAGGGATGCGGAGATGGGGGTCAGAGATTCTCTGATTGACTAGTCAGTACCTTTGATTAACTAGTTAGGCGATTATTCAGCATGATGAGAAATTCATTTTAGTAAAGCATGAGATTATGTTTACAGAAAGATATTCATGATCAAAGTTCATATGGTATTGTATAGACATGCTTTGTAGTGAACTATAGTAGCAGTAATTTCTGTACATGACCAAGGGTTTATTGCAGCATTTCTTTTCCTGTTCTCTTTTTTTTTTTTAAGGGTAGTATTAACCAATGACAGGAGTAGAAAAGTCAACATACAGATGTTAGAAGGAGAACTTACAGGACACAGATTTGTGATGCTTTGCATGCAGCACTTTTGGATGTGATTCTAAAAGCTTTTATTGAGCGTTGTCAAATGTGTAAGCTTCACAGGGATGGACATCATATTTATAAGTGCCCTTCTATAAGTGCTACCATAGATGTGAAATTCTTGACCTTAATATCGTCTTTGAAAATGTTAAATTGAGAATTCTGTTGACTTACGTTTTAAGAATTGGCGTATTGTATTACTGCAAGAGATTTGATTTTCAGCACAGTACAACCTTCTTTCAAATGCATATGTCTTTTTTTCTAATTCCATTTTGTGTTAAAACACATTTTAAATGTAGTTTTCTCATTTAGTAAAAGTTGTCTAATTGGAAAAAAAAAAAACTATTCAGGCTGATAGCTGTAACTGAACTTTGGGAAAGATGTGAATGCTAATGTATGGGTTTAGAAGTCCTAAGATGAGATATTTAAAGCCAAAAACTAGACGGTTTCACACTGAGAGAGCAGAGGAGAGGCCGGAGTTGGAATCATGTTCTAATCACTAAATTATGGCTTTTCTCAGTCTTCCTCCGACTTGATTTTTGAACAGTATTTGAGACCACATCTTCCTCTACAGCTGGAACGTGCTCAGTGTGTCCGGCTCCTCGGATCTCCGTCTGTGCAGCCACTGCGCACTCCCTGCCTCCCACCCACTCCAGCCCCACGTATGATCACCTTGGGAACATTCTCCTGTGCCTCTCCATCGCCGCCACCCGACCACCACGACTCTCTGAGTCTAACCATGAACAAATTAATTCCCTGTCTAGTTCCACTGCAGCTAAGTCTGCATCAAATAAAAAAAAAAAAAAAAAAAAAAAAGAACAAAACTTGATTTAAAAATTTTAAGGGATGAGAAAACATGCAAAAGCATAAAATCGTGCTTTGCCATGTGTCCCAAGCCCCTTGTTAGCTAGAGGAGTGAACAATGAACAGAGATGATGGTCCTTGGCTTAGAAGATCCCAGGCAGGTAACAGAGATCCGTCGCCAAGTTCTGGGAAAGAAGATCCTGAATGAGCCATGTGTAGAGCCCAGCAGTCTTGCTGTTTCCCACCTGATCTTGTGACAGATGCTGGACTTCAGATTCTTAGGGTCTCAGCACTTTATTTTGGCTACTTGCTTTAACATGGGCTGAAGATCTGTGGTTTTGGCAGTACACCTTAAGAACCAGATGTGGCCCCCAATTCACAGGAAAGCCTGCCTATCCCTGCAAGAAGACAGCTCATTCCAGGCATCTCCTAACCACCGAGGCGGTTCAAATGAAGCATTTTTGACACCAAGCCTAGTAAATCAGAGACTGCGTGGTGATGTAATGGACACGGACACCAAGGGGGCACCACTTGCGTATCCCTCCTTCTGTCTACATCTCAAGTGAGGATGTCCTTATAGTCTGGATGGGCCTAGATGTGGTGGAATAACTCCTGTTTCTCCCTGAAAGGTTTGATTCTGAGCACCAGCCTCATCCGTCTGTCCAGGGGAAGCCCAGGGGTCAAGGCTCTCTAGTACCATCATGACAGCAAGCAGCAGCAGTGGCCCCCGTCCTCTCCAAGACCCCTTCCTTCAGCAATGCTCCCTCCCCTCCATTCTTAAAAAGGGGGACCCAGAGACGTCCCCTCCCTTGAGATCTCCCAAATTTGCTACATTAGAAACAGGGGCTTCCTCCCATTGCCTCTGAGAGCGAGGGGTGATTTTTTTATTGGCTTGGCTGTGTCTTGTAATTTCTTGTTAAATGGAAGTTGGCAGCAAAAGAAACGAACATTTTTGGGGTTACCACTTAAGTACAAGGTTAAGTTTCATTCTTCAGAAATTCCTTCCAATCTTACACAAACATCGGGTCTTAGGCCTTCATTTATTAGCAGGCACTAATAGCAACAGAATTTTTCAAAAGAAAGCCTCAACCACCATAATACACACGCAAACACACACACTTTTTTTGTCACTTACAGAAGCTTAGCTGGAGATTGGTATGGTTGGCACAACTTTAAAGGCAGATGGGTAAATTAAAACTCGAATGACAGAAAGCTAGGAACCACTGGTTGTGATCGCCCTTACTTGCCTACGTTTTTTGTCCTCACATATGAGAATATTCAAAAGCAGATATTCTAGATGTTAGGATACATTATGTGGCTTTAGGTTTTTTTATATTTGATGAAATAATGTTATTATGTGTGTTCCTTTTATTAATGTCACTTCAAATCCTGTTCAGAAATAGGTACTAAGAGTAAATAAATGTTTAATGTATGAAAGGATTAAGCTTTCTTTACTATTGGGTATTTTTAACCAGGAAAACTTGGTTATGAAAAGTAAAGGGACATTAAAAATACAATTAAAAGTGAAGTCATGACACATTCATAGTTAAGAACCACGTGATAAAAATGGCTTTCTTCACATATGTTAGGAAAATTTAAGTAAGTAGAAAAGCATAAAATAGAGAATGCTCACAAATTTTTCTTTTTCAAATTTCTGAACAGAAAGAAAGAGAGCGAGGTTCTAATTTGGCCTTTATGTTCCGACTGCCTTTTGCTGCCGGGAGGGTGTTCAGTATCAGTATGTTGGACACGCTTCTTTACCAGGTATGCAGTGTTTCTTATATCTGTCTAAAATGTTTATTTTCTATTTTCTTTAGGTTCTATCAAATGCATAATACAACTAGTGTTTCTCTTGGAGCCGTTAACTTAAAATTGGCTCTGGAAGTAATCCAATATTTTACTTCATGTATTTAATGACATAAATGTGCCTATGAAACAGTAAGAAAAAATTATTTTTCAGAATAATCTATGAAGTGATATCAGGCATTCTATGACACCAGTGTCCTACAATGTTTAATGTGACATTTTAATACATTTTGCATATTCCTCTAAGCACATTACTAGACAATAAAAGCTAAGAAACAATTACTAGGTTAAAAAAAAGACAGCTTTCTTTCTAATACATATTGTTTTAGTAAGTAATAGCAAATGATGTCAATAAACTGATAAACCAAGGACATTTTAAACATCTGCTAATTATTGCCTACTTCAGAAAAACGTAAGGAAGATTTTACAACCCCTAAGAACCATTCAGTTTGTTCCTGAATGCCAGAGTTTTACATTGTCATTTTATCATTCTTAACTTTACCTAAGAAGTTCATAGAGATTTTATTTTACACTAAAATATTTTAATCTTTTTTTAACTCTTTCAGAAACTGAACAAAAGCAATATTTCATATTCTCTGAATCAAGTAATCAGATACTTTTTAAATATATCCATTAAGAGAAAAAAGATATTCATAAGGCTTTAAGTTATTTGATAACTTTAATCTCAAATTAAGCATTCAAGCATTGTGCTGTCTTTTTTGATCATGTATTTTATGTACCCTCTTCCTCCATGCTTGGCTGAATAAACTAATCCAAAGAGAGTTAAGGCTTTTCTACTGGCCTCTGGGCTAATTATGCCTATGACTATGTCTCTGGCCGTGTTTCAAACCATCTGCTTATGCCAGATGAATGCGGGAACAACACAGTAAAGAACCATAAACACTCCTGTTCTCCCGAAAGTTTCCAGACACATTATCTGGGTACTCCGGAAGCCAGGCTTCTACCCCAGACCCCATTGCCAGGCACACGTAATTCTGATCTCTCAAAGAGGGGGTTCAAGGGAGGGATTGTTTGAAGGGAAGTGTTGCCTCTGGGGGGATTTATATCCATAGCAGTCAAATGCTTGCTGTCATTATGCACCAGTGGTTTTCAGATATTTTAGCCACAATACCTTATGTTTAAACGAAATCTCATGAGAAAGTCTTTGATATATAAGCTAAGTAGAAGGAAAACCATTCTGTAGAATTGGAGAGCAGTAGTTATTACTTTCATTTTTGTTTCACTTTTTTTGTTACACATAGAAATACAGGAAATTGTGTTTTTTCCAAAGCTAGCAGCTGCAGAAAGAATGAACTAGAACAATAATTTTCGAAGTAGTAATTGCCCATTTACTTTCTGATGTCAAATGAGATATTTTAATGGTAGGTTTTTCAGACAGGTAAAGAGTATTTATTTACAGGTTAAAAAGAGATTAGAAATTTAAAATATTTTATTCTCTAAAATTATATAACATGCATTCTTCTATTCTTAAAATATACAATCTAATTGTTTTGGTTAATGATTTAAACCCATCTTCTTAAAGATAAATGCTTATATATTCAAGAACTATTATAGATGACTACAATTTTATAGTGATTTACTATTAATGTAATTCTATTCTAGACCTCATTTTATTTGCTTCCCCAAGGAAAACTGTAATATAAGCAGTATTATCAATCATAATATATGGATGAGACAAGGGCTCAGGAAGGTCAACTGTCCAGTGTTTAGTGGGAATACTCATCTTCAAGCCATGCATACCTCATTAGATTAATCCCGACCCTTTTCCTGTGGTAAATGACTCTGCATTTGTATAATGCTTGAGTTTGTTTGCTTGTTTGGTTGGGTTTTATTATATCCCACTTGAAACACAGATCACTTTCATATTTTTAATCATTTTTATTAATTCTCATCTGTGTAGATCAGGGAAGCCAATTATTAAAAAAGTTATTACCTAAAATAAAATTAAATAGATATTAAAAAAATCTTCTATGAAAAATGTTCTATGATTGCATCACATAAAACTTAATGCATGGATTTTGTGATATTAAATGGGGCTATCCACATTTTTGGCTCACATCTAACTCTAGTCTATGCCCTGATGAAGTTACAGGACAGATGACCTCTGGACAAAGAATGTGTTGATGAAGAATACAGTAAACATTAGCTATATTACCACACCTGGCTCTAAAATAATTTAAAATAGTCGTTTGCCAAATCTTCAGTTTAATTTCTCTTCCATGAGTGCTTTCTGTTTTTTATTTTGGAAATAATAATTTTAAGTGCCCAAGAATTTGTTTAAAATTTTTCTTTAGCACACACTGAGTTACAAATGAGATTGAATGATGCTAACAGGGGTGTGTGTCACAGCTCCTCTTGGTGGCCCCAATACGTTCATGTCCTAATTACTAGGAGGTTAATACGCCTTGAAAACCAAAGGGCCATTTAAATAAATGGCCTGAAAAAAATGGAATAGATGTGTTTCCTTATGTTCTTTTTTAGATGGGTTTATTTTTTTGAAACTAGCTCTTGGTAAAAGAAATTAGCAATCAACAAAGTAGTCTAGATGATTTATTTAAAAGGTGTTATAGGGCTTCCCTGGTGGCGCAGTGGTTGAGTCCGCCTGCCGATGCAGGGTACATGGGTTCGTCCTCCGGTCCGGGGGGATCCCACATGCCGCGGAGCGGCTGGGCCCGTGAACCATGGCCACTGAGCCTGCGCATCCGGAGCCTGTGCTCTGCGACAGGAGAGGCCACAGCGGTGGGAGGCCCGCGTACCACAAAAAAAAAAAAAAAAAAAGGTGTTATAACTTTTAAAGTCTTTGCTATACAAAATAACTAGATGATTTATTGTTATTATTTTGTTATTGAAGTATAGTTGATTTACAATGTTGGGCTAATGTCTGCTGTATAGCAAAGTGACTCAGTTATAAACATATATACATTCTTTTTTCTAATATTCTTTTCCATTATGGTTTATCCCAGGAGATTGGGTATAGTTCCCTGTGCTATACAGTAGAACCTTGTTGTTTATTCATTTTAAATGTAATAGTTTGCATCTACTAGCCCATCCCTCCCCCTTGGCAACCACAAGTCTGTTCTCTATGTCTAAGAGTCTGTTTCTGTTTTGTAGATAGGTTCATTTGTGCCATATTTTAGATTCCACATATAAGCAATGTCATATGGTATTTGTCTTTCTCTTTCTGACTTACTTCACTTAGTATGATAATCTCTATATGAATGGATAAATAAGATGTGGTACATATATACAATGGAATACTACTCAGCCATTAAAAAACCACAAAATAATGCCATTTGCAGCAACAAGGGTGCAAAATACTTAGATGATTATTTAAATGTTTCACTTGTTAACACCTGACGATCAAACTCAAGGCAGTAATTTCATACGATTTATGAAGTAATTGTTACATATCATGGTGAAATTTGCTTGTATGGGTTGAAATTCTATCTTCTCACTCAGACCAAAAAATAAACTGAAGAAACTAGAAGCATTTTTCAGTTAATATTCTAACTATTGAGTAGTGTTCTAACAACATGTCAAAATATATGTTAGCAAACAAAATAGTCTCATGATGGTATTTAATACTAACCTATTGGGCTTCCCTGGTGGCGCAGTGGTTGAGAATCTGCCTGCCAATGCAGGGGACACGGGTTCAAGCCCTGGTCTGGGAAGATCCCACATGCCGCGGAGCAACTGGGCCCATGAGCCACAACTACTGAGCCTGTGCGTCTGGAGCCTGTGCTCCACAACGAGAGGCCACGATAGTGAGAGGCCTGCGCACCGCGATGAAGAGTGGCCCCTGCTCGCCGCAACTAGAGAAAGCCCTCACACAGAAATGAAGACCCAACACAGCCAAAAATAAATAAATAAATAAATTTATTTAAAAAAAAATACTAGCCTATTAATTCACTAATATTTAGATTTACTTAAATATTATATAGAAATGTATTCTACTAGCATCAAGTTTAATCCTAACAAAAAACCAAATACCGGTTGAAATATTTCATTGTAAATTTTAGTCATTTTAGAGTTTTTAAAACATTCTCTATTATATTTCGGCTTATAGTTTTTGTTATTAAAAATCTAAAAATGTTTTCATCACGTCCAATAACATCCATAAAATTTAAGCATATCCAGATATTCTAGAAAATAATCATTTCCCATATTTCTTTAAGGACAGCTTAACTGTACATGTGTATTGAGGACACTGGCAAGATAGATTTTTATTTCCTTTTTTATGGGGGCTTAATGATGTGTTACAAGAAATAACCTTTAAGATGTGATAAGATGTTCATGCTCTAAGCTATTCTATGTATTTCCTACACACAATAAATACATATTTTGTTTATATTGCAGTCATTTGTGAAGGACTACATGATTTCTATCACCAGACTTCTGTTGGGATTGGACACTACACCAGGATCGGGGTTTCTTTGCTCTGTAAGTTACTAATCTCTGGTGTAGATTATTCTGACAGGCAATTCTGAAAGCCGTCTATAATGTACTTTGGCTAACTCTTCTATGTCATTTATTTATTTTTTTCTAATATGTGCTCAAAGAATAGCATCCTAGTTTTTTTTAATCCCTTAAACAATGTTTAGGGAAAACATTATTTAAATTAATAATCCCGAAGATAGCCATTCTGTACAAAATTCAGAACAAAAATGATCCTGAAGGTAGCCGTTCTGTACAAAACTCTAGCAGGTATCTGAGACTGACAGTTTCTGACATAGGATGCTACACTGCCAAGGTAAACAGCGATCATGACATTTAACCTCTCTGTTTTATAAATAAGTATACTGTGCCTAAGTGTATTTAATGAAGTGTCTTGCTAACAAATTCAAATTCATGTTTAGCAAAGAGAGACCAGCACTTATGCCTCCTGTCTGTGAGTCCTGTGCTCCATACTTTTACACATCTTCCTCAGTATGGGTAGAACTTTGGATGGACAATTCGTTTTTGTGCTGGAGTGTCCTTTGCACTTCAAGACTTGTAACATCAGCAGACCCTGTCCACTAAGGTTATTGCAACATTCAAACGAGTCCTTACAGGTTTTCCAACAATTCCCAATCAATTACCAGTGATATTCCAAGTATATGGGACTAATACAGTGCCATGCTGCCACAAATGGAGCAGTTGGTTTCTTAAGTTTGGGTGAACCCAGGGATAAGGCTGAGATGGAATGTAATAAAAAACTTTCATACATGTATAAGCACTTATGAATGCCACTTTGAGATTTCAAAATATCAATAAAATCTACCTTTAAAGAGTGAAAAATTACCATTGGGTTATTTCTTTAAAATTTGATATGTAAATAATTCATCTGATTGTAGATGAAAATCACCGAGGATGACTTATGGATCAGGACTTATGCCAGACTGTATCAGAAGTTATGTTCTTCTACTGGAGATGTTCCCATTGGAATCTACAGGACTGAATCTCAAAAACTTACTACATCTGAGGTTTGGAAATATCAAAATATTCCTGTCTTAATGTTTAATCTTATTGAATACTGCCATTCCTAAGCCTATAAACTTATTTCTGAAATATGCCATTAAATTATGTAAATTATGTCAGGAATTTCATAAAATAATGTTGTCTAAAGGTCTGTTTTAGAGTTTGTGGACTTTGGGCTCTGAATGTCTTTTGTAGGTTTTCAGGAAGTAAGTTAATTCTAAGTAACCTTTGGATACATAAGAAAAGTTCTCAGGGCAAGCAAACTAGTTTTCTAATATAATCTTCAACTCCACATATTAGCATTTGGAAAGAGGGAAAACAAAGATGAGTTAGGAAGCATGAAACTCACATTTTTCAAACTCTAGGTTGAGGACTACTTTGAAGCTAAGAAAAAACTCTAGGATCAGTGCCAGACCCTCTCAGAGGAAAGCTCAGTAATTATAAAAGCAAACTAGAGCCTATGAAAATGGAACAGAATTTCTGATGCCTGCGTGTGACCAAAAACATATTCACATTTTAATTTGGTCACACTATGTGGTTCCAACTTACGGTTTATATTCTTGAAAGATTTTTTCTTCTTCAGGTACCTCAAAGTTATTCAAAATTTTGGTTAACCATTTCTTTCTTTGGTCTTATGCAAAATAGAACCTCAACTATGAGGCTCAGATTAATTACATGCATTTTAATAAGAAGCATAAGAGTAATGGAGTAGATTTTTATTTTCTTGATATAATTTATAGTTTGACATTTAAGTAAGTGATATTGAGGCCAGAAGAAAATAGTTCAGTTTTTCTGAGATGCTCTTTAGTGGTTTCACTGCAGCTTCAGAGGTGCTAAAAGAAGCTTTATTGCCAGCTCTGCTACTGAATCTGAGTTTGTCATTGGCTGTGGTCCCCGTGGTTCACACCACAAAGAGCAAGACAAAATCAGAGAAAATCAGGAATGATTGATGGGAGAAACATACCAGAAAGTTAAATGTGTAGGACAGCTTAGCCAGATACGCCTAAAATTTAAAGAACACTGCATCCAAAAAATTATTATTTGATGAAAGGTTAAGAGAAAAGAAGTGCTTTCAGACCTAAGCAATTAACCATTTCTTATTTGAACTTGATAAGAAAAAAGAAGATTTTCACACAGCAGAATACTATCCTGTTTTTATCTTATAATATGTACTTTGTGAATTTGAACATGGTAAATTCTGCCCTTGGTCAAGTTCATATCCATGTTCAGTCATTATGTATTATTAAGGGATGTTGTATGCTGTTTACAGTACAGATAGGGAAAGAGTAATTGAGTATTTGTACTGTCATCAAGGAGTATTTAATGTTACATTTTGGTCATTTCTTCCTATCACAAACCAGCAAAATGTTTATAAACCCCCAACCCTTTAGCTTATATTAAAAACACACCTCCTTGGAAAAATAAAAGGATACTGGGTTAAATGAGGGTAATACCTGTTGTCTTCCTATACTGAATTCAGTTCATCTTCTGGAACACATATTTTTATTTAGATTTTACATTCTGCCTATTATAGAAAAAAAGGCAATTTAAATAATTAAAGATAAAAATAGGACCTCCAAGCACTTTTTTTTTTTTTTTTTTTTTGGCAGTACGCGGGCCTCTCATTGTTGCGGCCTCTCCCGTTGCGGAGCACAGGCTCCAGACGCGCAGGCTCAGTGGCCATGGCTCACGGGCCCAGCCGCTCCACGGCACGTGGGATCTTCCCGGGCCGGGGCACGAACCCGTGCCCCCTGCATCGGCAAGCGGACTCTCAACAACTGCGCCACCAGGGAAGCCCCTTCAAGCACTTTTACAGCAAAATATATTAATAGGGGCAGAGAAATTAATGCTACTTTACATTTAAAATGAAGTGACTGCTACAGTTGAAAAGGAGTTCTACGTTTATTTTCCTGGCAAATAATCAAAAATAGAACTATTGAGTTTTATAATAATTGTAGTTTGATACACAAAAGGGTGTAAGTTCATCTAGAGAAAGATTTGTTTTTCCTGATCACTGTTAAAAGAATGAGTATATTATGTGCTTCCTTATTTAAGACATTGAATATTTAGAGTTATTTAAGAGATAGATAACATGATGAACATTATCTATCTTTAATTATAGTTTTGCAAGATGCAAAAGTACCAATAAGGTGAATATCCCTTAAGTCGATGTTCTATTTTTTTTTTTTTTTAAAGAGGGGAACATCAATTCAGTATTAACTCAGTAAAGACATTGGGTTTTGTGCAAAGGGGAAAACATTCTCTTTTTCCTGATTATATAAAAACAGAGAATAAGAGCTTAGTGGATCTAATGAAATGGAAGAGTGGCTCATATATTCCACCATCTCTCTCAGATTTCAAATGGTTCGAGAATACTCAAGTGTTAGAATTCAAATAATTTATCATTGTCCAAAATGCCAATTTTTCTCTTACTTTAATTAAAGAAGGACACCAGGGCTTCCCTGGTGGCACAGTGGTTGAGAGTCCGCCTGCCGATGCAGGGGACATGGGTTCAAGCCCTGGTCCAGGAAGTTCCCACATGCCGCGGAGCAACTAAGCCTATGCGCCACAACTACTGAAGCCCGCGTGCCACGACCACTGAAGCCCGCCTGCCTAGAGCCTGTGCTCTGCAACACGAGAAGCCACCGCAATGAGAAGCCCGCGCACTGCAACGAAGAGTAGCCCTCGCTCGCTGCAACTAGAAAAAGCCTGCGTGCAGTGGCGAAGACCCAAGGCAGCCAAAAATAAAGAAAAAGAAAAAAATTCAGAGAAAAAAAAAGGACACCAGATTCCAGGAGGTAGAAACTCCATTCAATAATTAGAACTGGGGGCTTCTCTGGTGGCGCAGTGGTTGAGAGTCCGCCTGCCGATGCAGGGGACACGGGCCGGTCCGGGAAGATCCCACATGCCGCGGAGCAGCTGGGACCGTGAGCCATGGCCGCTGAGCCTGTGCGTCCGGAGCCTGTGCTCCACAACGGGAGAGGCCACAGCAGTGAGAGGCCCACGTACGGCAACAACAACAGCTTAGAATTGAAACATCTGGCATCTTCTTTCTTAGATGGTTCACAGGTCCTCATTCTCCCTAACAGCTCACAGAGCTGTGTTACTGTCCCTCACCCTGCAGGGGCAGTTTGAAAGGTGACTCTATGAAGAGGGTACACAGATGGTCTGTGGACTGGGAGACACGGCACGTTTGCAGGCAGTAGTACCACAGTGAATTCACAGAGCTAAGTGCAAAGGTACATTCTGTGTACTTTACCCTTCAACAGCAGATTGAAGAGTCTTCCCCAGGTAATCTGACCAAGCCACGTGAACGGCCTAATGATACAGACACGGGAGAGTCTCCAGGTCAATGATCTAGTCAGGGGACCATGAAACTCACACTAAAAACACCCCACCCAGAGCTTTCAATCAATTAGCCCTATACTCTTAATATAAGAAGACAACTCAAAATTCCCTATTTCAGGGAATAGAATGAAATAGAGATGCCAAAATAAACAAACAGAAAGAAAAAACTGAACTTGTAGGAAAGATCACTGAGGGAAAAGAAAATATAAAACATAAAATATAATAAAGACTTCTACTCCTGTTTACCCAAGAGAAATGAAAATATATCCATACAAAGACTTGCACATGAATGTTCTCAGCAGCATTATCCATAATAGCCAAAAATTAGAAACAACCTAAAAGTCCTTCAGCTAGCGAACAGATAGTCAACATGTGGTATAGCCATACAATGGAGTATCATTTAGCAATAAAAAGAAACAAAATGCTTATATGTGTTGTGACTTGGATAAACCTCAAAAACATTATGTCAAGTGAGAGAATAGACTCAAGAGACCACATATTGTATGATTCCACATATTGTATAATTCCAAAAAAGGTGAATATATGCAGACAGAAGGTAGGTTAGTGATTGCCTAAGACAGGCTGAGGTGGAGGGAATGGAGAGTAACAGTTAATGAACATGATGGGACTTACTGGGGTGATGGAAATATTCTAAAATCTTTTTATGGTGTTTGTTGTACAACTCGGTAAATTTACTAAAATATCCTTGAATTTTGCACTTGAAGTGGGTGAATTATAGGATATGTCAAATATGTATTAGTGAAGTTCTATATTGAAAAGCTGTAATTAATATTATTAGAAAGATAAGATATTATAAGGATAAAAGATGAATAGGAAGCTGTATTTTTAAAGGAGCATTTAGAATAAAAAAGAACTCTTGGGGATTGATAGTACGTGAGCAGAAGTGAAAAAGTTTGTACCATAAAGCTGAGGAAACCACCAAGAAACTAGAGCAAAAATTCAAACATGGAAAATAGTAAAGATAAGATAAAATTAGAGGACTAGTCCAGGAGGTCTAAGAGTCTAAGATCTGAATTTTAAGACTTCCCTAAAGAGGAAATGAAAGCAAATTGAAGACATATCAGTTTAATAACTTAATAATCCTAGAACAGAACATGTTCCAAATGGGAAGGGTCACCAGAGGCCCACCACAGTGAATAAAATAGGCTCACGCTAAGGCACAGCATCATAAAATTTCAGAACACTGAAGGAAAAGAGAAGATCTTTAAAGAGATGGGAGAGAAAACCAAAGGGTAGGTCACATTCAAAGTATTTCTTTGGATTTCTCAACCAGCAACATTACAAGCCAAAAGACAATGGAACAATGCCCTCGAGATTTTGGGGGAATATTATTTCCAAACTAGAATTCCATATTCAGACAAAACTACCAAACTTGTGTTAGGGTAGGATTAATCATATTTCAAAATTTTCTCCAAACATATGCTCCCATGCCTGCTCTCTAAGGAAATTACTTCCACCAAAATGAATGAGTAAACTGAGGAAGTAATCATGTATGCAAAGAAACCAGACATTTTATGGAAACCTGGCAACAAGTATGAGGCCAAGGCAAAAGTCAAGAAGGTGATGAAAGGACCACCAGGCAAGAAGTGCAACCTTTCTGAGCAGGTCAGAAAGCTTCAGAAAATTTTTCTTCTGGAAAATGGAAGCCGTAGGATACATGATGCATCTCACTGTCTTAAAGAAAGATTAGACAATTGCCAAAGAGTTCAGGGTGGATTACCAAGTACAAATCTAATGAAGCAATTAATAAAATTAATTAATTAACTCTAGGAATACAATATCACCAACATCAAAAAAGTATGCAGGCAATGAATAGTAACCACATTTCCCATGTATTTCAGCTGTAAATTGTAGTCATAATATGCCCTGAATTTTGATCTAACCAAAATTATACTTCAACCATTTTGAAATGATGGGATATGGCAATGGTGGGTGACTTCTCACACTTCCAGAGTGAGAAGTCAATAGGTAAAAGTAGAAACTGACAAAAAAAAATTAAGAAATGACAGTCAAGCATGTTATATAGAGACACAAAGATAACGACCTACATGTCTGGCTAAAAGAGGTAAAAGTAGCTGGGTCCTACCAGAGGAAAATAGAAGAGATCATGGTGGGAGCTGCTATTTTTCAAAACAAACTGTAACATTTTCTGACTATTTAAACTATGTATGTATAACTAATAAAAACAACTAATACATTTCCAGCTGTAAACTTTCATTTTCAGACTCATTGATCCTTTCTTCAGTTTATGCTTTTAAATATCCAATTCTATTCTATTCAATTCTATTCAAAATATATGAAATATTTTAAATTTAATGCCAACATTTCATATAAGAATGTAGGAGGGATAAACTAATATAAAAAATCTAGGTCTTGCTTCCTTGTTTTTTCATGGAGTTGAAAAAAAATACATTTTAAAGGCAGATGCAGGTTTTCATGCCACATCGTTTCCTAATCTGACTTCAATATCTTCCCATATTTGGTGTATAGAGAAAAAAGTTAAATTATGTCACTGCTTTGGCTGTGGGAGGAGGGGAAGCACCAAATCCTTTTGCAGATGTCTTTTCAAAGACACGTGATGATAAAAAAATACACATAGTTAAAATCATGAAATTTATAAAAGCCCTGGCACACTTACTCAGTTTTTTCCTTGTGGGCTATAAATTGGTGGAAGGAGGATTCATACAAACATACAGTGGAGGTGCGTACAGGGACTGGAAAATCAGTCCGTGGAGAGTAGGGTACAGCTGGGTCAGCCCCTTTTCACCTAATTGTACAACACCAAGCTGGAATAGACCACTCTCTACATGTCTATTTCAGGGAAGTTTTACAAATACCATACTTTTCTGGTTCAAAAAATAAATAGAGAATCAACAAGGACTCGTGCTTCTCTTGGGGACAAAGGAGAACAGTATTTCTGTCCACAATATTTTCTCCATAATTCTCAAATTCAGAAAGCTTACTAAACTGATTTGGTGGCAAAACCTCACTTTAACTGTTCTGAGACTTTTCATAATACTTACTTATTCCCCTTAAAATGAATATTCATGTTTTTCATTACAGAAGTGTTTTTATTATAAAATACTACCCAAGACCCTCTGAAGGTATTACCTACTATTCAGTATATGATACTTTCCAAAATCTGAAAACTTCTGAATTAATAAAAATATTTATTCTCATTTTTTGTAAGAAAATGTGAAACTGTATTTGCCTTCAGTTTTCCAGTGTAGTGAAAATCACATTTTCTTGAAGTGAACCACAACCAGTGAAGATTTTACTAGAAATTAGAAAGAGGTCATTTTAAAGCATATTAAAATACCAACAGCTTTACAGTATAACCAATACATTTGTGGAGTATGTTACTCTGTTGTTCACCTTCATCATCAATAAATCCTATATTTTTTAAAAATGTGCATAGGTAATAGTTAACCATCTACCAACCATTAACTTTTTACAATTAAATTGGATGCACATATCTTCGAATTATGGTTTTCTCCAGATGTATCCCCAGGAGTGGGATTGCTGGGTCATATGGTAGCTCTACTTTTAGTTTTTAAGGAATCTCCATACTGTTCTCCATAGTGGCTGCACCAATTTACATTCCCACCAACAGTAAGGGAGGGTTCCCTTAAATTGGAAAGTAATATTTTAAATATATTATTAAGATTAAAGTTTTCGGGCTTCCCTGGTGGCGCAGTGGTTGAGAGTCTGCCTGCCGATGCAGGGGACACGGATTCGTGCCCCGGTCCGGGAAGATCCCACATGCCGCTGGGGCCCATGAGCCATGGCCGTTGAGCCTGCGCGTTCGGAGCCTGTGCTCCACAACGGGAGAGGCCACAACAGTGAGAGGTCTGCATATGGCAAAAAAAAAAACCAAAAAACAAAGTTTTCATTTTATAAAATTACATTAGTACAATGATTTTAGTAAGGATTTAGATAAAATAGTTTTGAAACTCGAGCTGCCCATTCTCTGCATTTATCCACTCACTCATTGGGCCAATTGTTAAGACTCTGCAGACAAATAATTTCAAGGAGCCCATATTCATGTATTTATTATGCATTTTTAATATTTGTAACAATAGTGAGAATGCTAGATAATGGGTTAGACTTGAGTTACATTACACCAAAGAATATAATTGAAAATTTCACTTCCACCTTTTGAGGAATGAAAATATTATTCCTAATAAAAAGATAGCATGATTTTTATAACCCCTAAATATTTAGGGTTTATGTGTTGACTGGGCAGATCAATTTTTATCCTCTATAGCCTATGTGATAACTAAATCTATTTCTATAAAGTTACTTAAATGTATACATAGAGGTGAAAAAACAATCTTATTATAAGGTCTAAAGGTTTTTAAATAGTACAGCTATTAATACCAATAGTGATTATTGAATATCAATGATTATGTCAATATCCTCTCATGAATATAGTACTTTCATAAGCTTTTATCAATTGTTTTATTTTCTATTAGCATCGCATTAACTTTCTATCAAATCTTAGACGATTTTAGAAAAAAAAAATCTAACGAGAACAACTTTCTAGCAAATTTTAAAAATATTAGCTTATTATTTACCTAATTGTATTCAAAAGTGCTATGATAACTAATCAAACACATAATTAGATGATGTGTTCTGTGGTATCTGTCATATATTGTCCTGTTACTGATTGGTTTCTGTATGTATTGTTTAGTCATTGTTTAAACTGTATTTTGTGTGTTTCTTTTTCCCTTGCTTTGTGTCAGTGTCGAGAAATAGCATCACAAGTAAGTATTTTGTTTGTCTCCCTTTCCTCAAATTGTCTAATGTATTAATTCAGTTATTAAATGAAAAGAATATTAAAGATTGAATTCAATATTTCATATTTTAAAAGAAAACAAGTAAGGTGAAATGCTTTTAAATGCTCTATTTTCAAGTTAGTGTATTTATATTTCCCTAATATTCCAAATCTTACCTGTTTGTCTTCAAATTATGTTTATGTATTAATCCAATCACATATTTTACTGTGTGGTGTCATTACCAGCTAGTCACTTACTGGCTGTAGATTGTCCTCAAGGGAGGTGCCACCTTCAATGCAATCAGCTGGTACTGAAAGGGAATGGGGGTCTTGATATAAAACATACCTTTAGTTTGCTTCTTATGTAGGCTGGACCCCCTAGAAATGGTTATGGGAACAATAGGACCTGTGATGGATTCCTCTGGGACACTTTTTAATGCTGAATTTATTCTTTAATAGCTTTAATTTATTGTCATGAAGAAGCCATCACTTTAATGTTTGATAATATTAACCTGTGATAAGCATTGATTTACTACAATAAAAAAATTCTTAATAATACATTATGTATGTTTACATACACTTCTCATATTCCTGAACCCTTGATGTTATCTTCATGTGATTTGCATTTTTTAATTTTATTTTCCATTTTCTTCATCTAAATCACGATAAATAATTGTCATTATGGCCTTAGTACTTAACACAAACTCCCAAGCATTAAATAGAATTAAAGAAACTATTACAAATATAAACATTTTCAACTTTAAAAATTGCATTTTGAATGTCAAAGCAGTGGTACCATTCAGCCCACTGGGAGAACACAGTCACAAGTGTAAAAGTTGTGTGCCAAAATTACCAACCAAAGGTACGAGTCTACTTTTGAGCTTGTTGAATTTTGGAGAGAAGTTCTGTATTATCATAATACCCAGCATTTTGAGAGTGACTGTTGTTTTCTCTACATCATAGATTTGAATCCATGTAATAAATGCAAATTCTGTTTATTAAATTATTTTGAGCATCCTAAATTATTTAAGGTTTAATAATCTCTAGCTTTATTATATTGTTAAATATTCTAATTTTGTTTTCCCATATATGTATTCCTTTGGAATTTACTAAGTATTTACTAAGGAGACTTCACTTTGGGATGTAAGAAAAATGTTTTAGATGCTTTCCGACCTTTTTCACATGATGGTACATAGAAAATAGGAACGTTTGTTTAGCATGAAGCTGCTCAGGGCGTCCAGATACCACCACAGGTGGTGCAAATTAAAGTTCTAGTTCAATGCAGAACACAGCTCTGGCACATGCAAAGTTTGGGGAGCTCGTCTTAGGGTTCTTACAGTTGCTTTATTAGAATATGTTTTGTAGTTCTTTGAGCTCACATAAGATCAAACATATATTTCTAAAATTTTAAATTTATACCAGCATTTGACCTGATTCACAAATAAAATTTAATTTTATTTATAATGAACTGGCAGACATTATTTTAGGAAATATTTTAGGAACATGTCACAAGCCAAGTTGCTTCACTTTGCCTCTACTGAAGGCTTTCTAGGGTGTGAGTCCAGATCTGCTCCATGGTGGTAGAAACACTAGTTAGTGGTCACACCATGTCCCAGTAAGAACAAAGTTTTCATCTGTGAAAAAACTTTATAGCTTCATGTTTGAAAGTAAAGTTAATTTTTTAAATGTAGGTTTTGGCTGTATTGCAGCTTTCCATGTTGATTCTAAATGTTGTTCTTCACTTTTTATTCAGATGTCAAGCTTCACTATCTCCTCTTTTCTCTAACTTACCATTTCAGATGCAGAAAATCAAAGGTTTGGCTCATTTCTGACTTTTCGTAGCCAATTACAAGTTGACTCATAACATTTTTCCTCTGATTGCTTTCTTTCTCATGGTTACTATTTGAGGTCTCAAAATCCTCCAGTCAATTCCCTATATAAATAAAGTGTCTTCCCTTTAATTTGCTGGGAAGTTTGAGTCTTCCAATATAAGTATCCTTCTCACAATCCTTTTTATGAAGAAAAAGCTCTAATTGTACTTTAGATATTAAAATATGCTTATCCTTGTAATTCCAGTTTTTTCTTATACAATTTCCATCCTTTCCACCTCTAGTTTTGTTTTGTTTTGGTTTTTTCTCTCTCCCTTCAAATATGTTCAGGTTTCCCCAAATCTCAAGAAATTTTTCTCCTTTTTTTCTGTTTTTTCTTATTTTACTCTTGCTGTTAAACTCTCAGAAGACTTCATACATGCTGTCCATTCTATTCCTTATCTCCCAGTTTTTCCCCCACTACTTTATCCATACTGTTCTTCAATTATTAAAAATCTCTTTTAGCCAAAATCATTGGCCTTTTAAATTAGTTGTAATTTGTTTAAGCACTGTAGAACCTTTAACAGGGTTCATTATCTCTTACATCTTAAAATTCTCTTATCCTTAGTTTTCATATCATGAATTACTCCTATTTTCCCTGTTTGCACTGGTTTATTTCTTTTTCCCCTTTTTTGCTCTTCAGTTTCTGCCTGTAACAGCTCATTTTAGATGCTGCTACTGTGATCTTCCATCTGAAGGTTCATCTAATCTCCTCTCTCGGGATTGGCTCTAGAACGCAGGACCCCAAGGAGAGGCAGCGATCACCTTCGCCTCCTACCCTAGGATGGGGCTTCATCTTTAGATTCCAGAAAGTACTTCATTATCTACCTAAGGGTGGGCTAAAGTTCACTGCAGGTCATCTCTCCCAGAGCATTAATCTCGATCCCTGAACAATGCTAAGCGCTTTCTTGTTTTATTTAATCTGCCCAGCAGGCTAAGACGGTGGATGATATTATTCCCACTTGTAAATGAGCAGAGACTTAGACACATTAACTTGATAAAATAAAAACTTAGGAAGTAGCAGACCTGGATTTGAACTTTATCACTTTCTGACATCAGAGCCTGTTTTTTTTAATCACTAGGTTTCCCTGTAGGAGCTTCTACCAATTTCCGGCCACCTCTCTCTTTTCCACCATCTGCTTTGAGATCCCAAAGAGCTTTGTTTGGGAATCAACGTGGGAATTGCCACTTGAACCAAAACTGGGGATTTGGAAAAGGCTTTTCCTCTTTTCAACACATGGCTTTGTAGCACTCAATGTATCTTGTGGTTTCAATGATTACTTCGGGGTTGAGGGATGGCAAATTTTTGTTCTCTGCCCTCTCTGTTCTAATTCCTACACATGAATAACAAACTCATTATCTGCCAGATACTTTCTGTCTTATAATCTTCCAGAATTACAGATATTTACTGAGCACCACCAAGGTCCAGATGTTCTCATCTAGGGACTTGGAATGAGTCAGTAAACATACCAGAAAGATTTCTCAGAAAGTGGACATGAACACTTCATGCCTATTCTTGGATTTAATTACTTCTGGGTGGATTTACGATATCCAAATTCTCTACCCTTCATTGTCTTGTGTAATACACACAGATTAACAATGCCTAATCGTGGATGTTTGATGCCTGTCATACCAAGTCAATTGCTTGTGACCCAATTTTAAGTTCCTGTATTCTAGCCATTCTTTTTTCTCCTCTGTCCCTGTTCCTGGGAAGATTCATATATTCAATTAGTTTGTCTGACCGTAAAAGCACTAGACATGGAGCCAGATAGTCTGTGTTTAAAAGTTGGCTCCTACTTTTACTAGCTGTGTGTGAACTTGGGCAATTCTCAACACATAGCAGAGTGGAGGTTAAGTAGGGAGGTTTATTATTATCACTTCAACAGTTAGAAAAAAGGCAGAAATGTGTTAAGTGAATCGTTCATAGTTAATGGCAAACAATTCTGTGCCAACGTACATAGAGTAACATAGATCTCATCTCATCATTTTTCACTGCTTCTTCATTTTTGAGTGGATAACACTGCTTCAGAAAATGTCTGTGTCAATACACTTAAATTTATAAATGAAATAATAGGAAGTATTCCTGTGATTTGGATAAATACCTTGTAATATTATCAGAAGTAGATATATTCACTAACCTCAAGTGCATTCTAATTCATACACACACACACAGGCACACACACATACACACACACCATGGGTCTCAGCTCACCTGTAATTTTCTTTCACTTTTATAAAAATTTGACTCGAATATTTTTAGTCCATTTTATTATTCTTTTTTATAATATTTCCTAGCTCTACTAATTCTTATCTTATTTTCAATGTCAGGAAAGCATTTCTTACTTGCATTATTTACGTACCTTAACTTAAGACTCTCACTGGCATGGGACTTCTCTGGCAGTCCAGAGGTTAAGACTCTGAGCTTGCACTGCAGGAGGTGGTGTGGGTTCCATCCCTGGTTGGGGAGCTAAGATCCTGCATGCTGTGTGGCTTGGGGGAGGGAGAAAGAGAAAAAACAGTCTCACTGGCACACTTATTAGCAAGAAGCTATTTAAATACATCCAGTCTATTTGTTTTATTTTAACTACATAGTCATGGCTTTCTGTTCACTTAATATCTTAAACTGCACGGCATCATTCTTTCACTTTACCCAGCCACAGGAAGTAAAGTAAGCCTTTAGTCACAACTTCTTGTTGCATGGATGCTGGAGTCTACAAAATCAGAACTGAATAGAAAGTTATAAGGTTGATCTAAGCCATCTAGGTCTTAATAAGGGAGTGATGATCACTCAGCAACAGTATACTTGGATCAATAATACTGTTTTATATAGATTCTTTACATAAGAATATAAATATTCATATCTACCAAGTCTTATACCATTGAATCTCTTCCTTAGTTAAGACGTTACATATATCATAGAAATTTTCTTTCCACAGTCTCATTTATTCATAACTGTTACATGCTTTAGGGTGGTGGTTCTCAAATGCTGAAAAAGAGAAGAGGACTCTGTGTGTGTGTTGCGTCTGTGTGTGTGTGTGTGTGTGTGTGTGTAAAATGTTTGGGTGTGGTGGAATTGATGCTATACTCATATTGAAATCACTATAATAGTTTTTCATAACTTTATATGCTTAGATGTTTTCTTCTGTACTGTAAGATTCTGGAGGTGATAGAATGATAGCCCCCTTCACCTACCCTATAGTATGTAGGGTCTACACACACACATATACATGTGGTTGAAACCATTGCTTTAGGCTATGTATTCCTGTAATTCTAGAAAATGATGAGTGAGAATTGTACTGTGAAGATGACAGAACTGGCAATGAAACTATGATTCTGATCATGTAAACTATCTGAATGCCTTCCTTTCTTGCTGTGTTGAACCTGTGTGCTTAATAAGTACTCTTCCATTTATTGATTTTTTGTTTATAAGTCAAATTTGCAGTTTAAAACTATTCGGGTGTATAAGAAAATTCTCTACACACACATATATAAGTATGTACAATACATAAAAACCAAATCATATGTACCCCAAAAGGACATTTTATGTAGAAAGAAAATATGTTGACGCATTTGGTTATTTCTAGATATAAAATGAATCATTTGGTTAAAGAAAACTGCTTTTTAGTTTCCTTAATGAACTGAAAGTTAATGAGGATAAAATTAGTCTAGATTTGAGCCAGACTTTGATTCTAACCTACCAGACACGTATCAACATGAAATACAACAGTCAATATTAAATAACCATTAGAAGAGTGAAGAGATGCCTTGAGACCTACAAAAAACGTAGTTACAAAATGTACAGTAGTGATAATTTTGATGCTGATAATATTATTACTTCACCTTAAAAATACATTATTTTGGGCTTCCCAGGTGGCGCGGTGGTTGGGAGTCCGCCTGCCGATGCAGGGGACGCGGGTTCGTGCCCCGGTCTGGAAGCGTCCCGCGTGCCGTGGAGCGGCTGGGCCGGTGGGCCGTGGCCGCTGGGCCTGCGCGTCCGGAGCTTGTGTTCCGCAGCGGGAGAGGCCGCAGCCGTGAGAGGCCCGCGTACTGAAAAAAAAAAAAAAACATTATTTTGAGGAGAAAATAAATGTTATAGCTTCAGAAAAGATAAAAACATTCCACTGTTACACAGTGAAAGGTCACCTGAGTTCATAAGAAAAACAATGAAAGAAAGTAGTGCTGCCACATTGATAGAGCTATATGATATAGAAACATGACATAATTAAGGTAATTTCACTGAACACTTAAAATGCATTTCTGAACACCACAACTCAAAAAAACATTATGTTAGATATATTAACTAGTAAATATTTCAACTTGCTATTTAGAAAATTGACTTCTCAAGATCACCAGTAATTTCTGTAACATACTCATATGAGTGGAAGATGCCTAACCTTTATTAAAAGAAACAAACAAACAAACTTCCATCATAGGGCAATGCTATGGTCCTAGATAAAGTAATGACCTTTTATAACTTTTCTTCCTCTTCCTCATGTCTCTGTAATGATAGATATTATTTATGACATGTATGTTAGAGCAGCGGTCCCCAACCTTTTTGGCACCAGGGACCGGTTTCGTACAAGACAATTTTTCCATGGACGGGTAACGGTGGGGAGATGGGTCAGGCGGTGATGTGCGCAATGGGGGCGGCAGATGAAGCTTCAGCCTCACCCGCCGCTCACCTCCTGCTGTGCGGCCCGGTTCCTCAGACCGGTACCAGTCCACAGTGCGGGGGTTGGGGACCCCTGTGTTAGAGGGAAGAAAAGCTACAGTAGGAACTATTTGACAATATTCATCACCCCTTCCATTCCATGAAAAATGCATCTTCCTGGACTCCAAGATAATCCATTCTTCTACCTTCTCTCCTATTCTTAATTTCTCACTTCTCTTCTACGTCATACTCTCCAACTGATGTTATTGAGGTATAAAATTTGAAATTGGGGAATTATCGCTAAACCACATCTATCTTTTCATTATTGTATCCCACGTGCCTTGGACAGTGCCTTGCACAAGTGTTCAGTGTATGTTTCTTGAAATCAGACACAGATCTCCTTCTCAACATACAGTCATCCTTTCAAATCTACACAAATTTATATAATTTTCTTTGTACCACATCTGTCATAAATTTTGGCCCTTAATTATCGTATTACCCTTACTTTTATGTAAATGTTTATGGATACATGCCTTGTAATTGCTGCTCTGATGGTGTGAGCATGAGACCAAGGAGGACAGTTTCTTGCACTGGAAGCCGTGGACAACCTAACTGTTGTGAGTGGTTCAGAGTCTCCAGGAGGTTCTAGAGGCGGCCTCTGCAGTGAAGGAATCTGGGGGTAGAGGCAGAGGAGGGAAAGGTGAAACTAATGCAGTTGTCTGTTGTATTGCAATTTGGAGAGAATTTAGATCTTTTCTTGTAATGGACCTCATTCAGTGTAGGTCAGTTTGTGAGTAGCAGCATAAATGAGCTTTAAAAAAATTGTAAATGACAAATACGTTGTCTCCAGAACCCAAAGGCCTAAAAGTATTAGATTTGTCTTAATATTGTTGGCAATTACAGGTCAATAATTATTTCTCGACAGTGTCAGAGATAGAGAACCCCTTGACTGAGCAAATAATGTCTAGAAATATTCCTAAGTTGAGGGGACCTTGTACTTTGTGTGAGACAGTGGCCCGTCCCTGTTCGTGAGCTCCTTTGTGAATGTTTCTGTGTCCTGAATGAGGGTGTCAAATGACTCTCCTTGAATGATAAGTCATCGATGTCATGACATACCTGTATTCCAGAGAAAGTTGGATGCAGTGTTGATCTTGCCTGCGAAGCCTGTGTGTGATTGCAGGGCTGTTGAGGTGCCCCATGTATAGTTAAGTGGAGTATTGTGTCCCTTCGAAGGTGAAGGGAAACTGGCTGAGTCCGTCAAAACAGGCACCGAACAAATCATATTAGTCAAATTTATGACTGCAAAGTATTTACCAGTTGCCAACTGAATAGATTCAGTAATTTCAACAATATTGGGCACGGCGCCTTAATATGTGGGAGTGGGGCACTAAGGTTGGGACCGTCTACTGTGGGGCACCATTCATTCTTTCCAGGTTTAAGAACAGGTTTAAGAACAGGTCAGTTTGGCTGTTAAATGGAGAAGCAGTGGTGATTATCATCTGTTCTCTAAATAGTTCGTATAATGGATTTCAATCCTTGAAAGTTCTGTACTATCCTTGGAGATTTTATTAACTATATTGGGCAGACAGAAGGTTCATAGGGTCCCATTTTGTCCAACTGATTGTAAGCACCAAAGGTTTTATTTCATTTAATTTTAATTTATTACTCATTGGAAGAGTGTTCATGTCTACTAAGGGATGTTTTGGGGCCATGGGTGTTATGACCATGGGAAATTTAGGCAAGGCGATAAATAGCTCTAATAGTTAACATGAGGCATACCTCTTTTTCCTCTATTTTATATTTGATAACTACACTAAGAGTATAGAGATTACCTTAATTTTAGAGCAATCTCCATATTTAGGGTCTTTGTTTAAAAGTAGTGAGATCTTCAGTCATAACTATAATTTGAGCTCCAACTCAAATAGAAAAGAAGGCCCTAAAGGTTTGCCAATCGGTACATCTCAGGAGATGTTAAAGTTAATTTGGGACCTATGTTGTAGAGGCACAAAGCCAGTCAGCTCCCTTTTTATTGTATTTTTCTTGGTCTTAATAAACTCTTTTGGTGAATTAAGAATTTTCTAGTTGGACTAATTGTGGACTTCTGTTGCAGTTGTTTATTTCCTCCAGCTTTTTTGCTGCTGTTGTCTTTGGTTGGTAGACACTCTGGGAGCTCTTTTCTACCCTGTTCATATGTATAAGTCTGCTGCTCCTACTTCTCCTTACTGCTATGGGGATCGGCAACTCTATTGTTCCAGAAGCATAGGCGGCAGCAGCAGAAGCATTTTGTAGGGTCCCAATGAGCTGTGTTCAGAATTGTGGATCTCAGCATGGCAACTACTCTCCCTTCACACAAGCAACCACATAATCCAGCTGTAGGATGCTCAAGGTATCAGCATTTTCCCTGAACGCTCTATGCAATGGGGATTGATGCCTGCTTTAGACACACAAACGCTGGTCACAGGTTAAGGATGATTCTCTGAGCTTAATGTCATTCGTGTTCCTTACTGGAATCTAGGCACAAAATTCAATATGAAACACTCAGATAAGTCTGAGACGTATGACACAGGACCACTTTAGCTAGAGCCCCAATTCCATACTCTTGTCCTTAAATGCCAATTGAAACTTCTAACTTAGGTTGGTTAAATCCAAACAGAAGCGTGGGAGGACTGAATAAATGCAACATAAAACTGTGTGGCTGGCAGTCGTGGCCTAGATACCCTGCTTCCTGTACCAATTGTTACAACTTTAAGAACCCTTTCTGACTCCCCAGGCTGTAACGTTAAACGCTTAGTGAGCCCAATAAATCCTGCCCGATCCAAATTTATGTTTCTTCCACCATTACCCCGTACCCTTAATATCCATTTCCAAACATGCTTCTCAGACTTTGATCTGTAAAAATTTAAAAACTGAACTAGTTCTTTTGGAGTGTAACTTCCTAAGCATGTGATAAAAAACAAAATGAGTAACATATTTGCCAACTAACACCTACATATTTATAAACACTTTACAAGACTCCTAGTAAAAGAACACAAACAACCAACTAAAATTAGGTCAAAATTATTTCTCAATTTGTTCTTATGAACCAAGATGAATTAGTTAAATTTTAAGGGAAAACATCCACCATGTAGTTAGCAAGTTCATTATAATAGTATTCAAGATCCTAAACAAAGAAGAAAAAAGTAAGATTTTCTGGGCTTAAAGCTCTAGGAAAGGCATTAGATAATTGAAACCCTTGTACACTAGTTGTTTCTGAATGACAGTTTTGAAGGCTCAAAGGAAAAAAATTAATGACCAATGTGAGAAATAATATCGAGATAATAAATTAGCCAAGTTTCAAATTTCACAGACAGCAAAGAAAGCAGAGATTTAATTAGACACACATACAACACACACACACACACACACACGGAAAACCAAAGATGTGTGAATATATAACTTAATTGTACATTTAGAACAAACAAATAATCAAAAATGAGATTTAACTCATAAATAGAAAAGTAACTGACTAGGTTTGATTTTCTCTTACAGATAACAACAGAAAGATAGGTCTTACATATGACAGAGGGAGAAAGAAAAGAAAGGGGGGAGGGGAAGGAGGAGGAAAAGATGTGGTCTGACCATAGTGGAAAATAAGTAACATAAATTTGTAGATTATTCAACATTATCTTTAGAGAATCTGAAATTTTTTTTCACTTGGACATAAAATTAAACATTGACTTTTGAAGTTATTGGATTGAAATGGTGAGTTAATAGTTAATGGAGATTCTACCTACAACTAGTAAACCTTATATTCATAGAATAACGATAAAATTGAAAGGTGCCTAAGAGAACATGTAGATGAATTATCTTATTTTTAGATATGGATGAAGCCAAGAGATTGGAATAATGTTAATTATTCTATCAAATTATTAGCTTTAGAAAATCGATTATTTGAGCCTGAATTCTTGAGAAATTATTTGGTTTTAGAATTTTGGTGAGATTTTTACTACTGTTTTCTTGTAAGTTTTGTTTATTTTTGCTATGAAAACCAGGATAAGTATTGTGATCACTATTTTTCAAGAAGCTCAGTTGATTTGCTCAAAGTCATGAAGCATTTACCTGATGTGATTAAAAATACAACTTAGCATTTGATTCCAAATCCAGCATTTTTTAGCCCATAATATTGTTTGTTCTTTAATTATCTCTGTGATTCTGGAAATACATCTAAATACAATGTAACTAGTTATTTTATATCTCTTCTTAGACCAAAGACTAAATGAACTTGTTAAACTGAGTCTTTATTGAAAATGGAGAAATGTCTTTCTGTGGATTTGTACTGATAAAAAGAAATTTCCAGGGGACCCAGAGTTACTAGCCATGTTGCTTGTAGATTTAAATTTAGATGATCTTTCAAATATTATTATAATTTAACCTATTTTAATGGAAAACATTTTATAGGAATTCTTTCCTATAAGATTCAACTAACACATCTCCAGTGATTTCATTTTCCTCTGTTTTCTTTAGCAACAGTCCAGAATGTCTTCAGACATAAATCAGCTAGCACAGTTTAAATCTATTATTAAGGCTGTAAAACTATTCTTAAGGGAGCCACTAATCCAGATTACATACACTTTCAAACTGCTGGGTGAATTGATTTATTTTAAAATACCACTTTGTTCCACAGATGCTCAATAACCTATGACATGAATAACTGTTCAATAAAAAATTGAGAGAAGTTGAATAGAGTCAGCTGTGTGTATGTGTCTGTGTGCATGTGAAGTATGGAAAAGAATGTCTCATATATCTTATCAATCTGACACTTTCTACCTTTCCGAAAATTAAGGTACTTAAGCTGTTTTAAGCATAAGATACATTTTATTCTTTATAAAGTTTTCTAGTCTTACTATTATGAAGATACACTTTTAGCTTTTTTCAACCATATTGTTTGATAAATATTTGGAAAAAATATAACTTAAAAAAAGATGAAGTTTTAAATGTATATGAAAATTGTTGTTGGTGTAGCCATATGAATTTTTCATTTCCTTACTGAACTATATAAATATGTTTCTAGAATCATTTCATGTACAATGTTTCTTGGTCCATTTAGGCTGCTGTAACAAAACACCACAGGCTGGGTAATTTACAAACAACCAAAACCTATCTCTCACAGCTGTGGAGGCTAGAAGCCTAAGATCAGGGTAACAGCACTGTCCAGTGAGGGTCCTGTTCTGGTCACAGACTTCTCCTTGCATCCTCACATGGTAGAAGGGGCCAGGAAGCAGTGTGGGATCTCCTTTATAAGGGCACTAATCCCACTGATGAGGGCTCCACCCTCATGACCTAATCACTTCCCAAAGGCCCCACCTACAAATACCCTTGGGAATTAGGATTTCAACATATGAATTTTGAGGGGACACAAACATTCAGATCAGACCATGGCAATATGCAGATATATTTTTTCATTCTCACAAACATTAGTGTTAAACTTTGGTTTTTCAGGTTAATAATTATGTTAGGCTTCTGACAATAAAAGTACAAAAAGTAAAGCCAGAGTTCTCCAATTATTCATAGAAATAGTGAAAAATAATTCATAGAAGCAGTACAGAATAATAAATCTCCCCTTTGGCTTAAATACCTATTTTGTTTTTCAGATTTCACAAAACTTTAACTGAGGAAACTTCACCCCAAGAATTTGATTATAGCACCTTGATTTCTTATGAAATATAGTCACTGGTAGAGGAACTGCACCAAAATATGAGTCATTCCTTTGTCATACTTATGCTTCACTTTTATATAGCTCCTCATAATTATTTATTTTTCTTTTCTCCCTTTTATGGTATTTTCATATAAGATTATGAACCATAATACTTACTAATATTTACTTAGCACTTGCTGAGACAGTCACTATATTATGCACTTTTCATGAGTCATCTTTTAGATTTGCTTGGTAAAACACTTTGAGCAAAGTAATAATATAATTATCATTTTTCAGATAGGGAACTGGGGATAATCTTTTAAGTTACATAACCAGGAATACAGAACTGGTAAGTGGTAGAACTTGTATTTAAACCCGGCTCTATCTGATGCCAGAATACTTGCTTTTAACAACTCTATAACCCTGACTCTATGTTCAGGAAAAGGTCCTACGATGAAGGCACGTTCGTGTATCCTAGCACTACTCTATTTCCAGTAGGTCATGATGTCATGTTAGGAACACAGTAGAGTTACAACCAGGTGATGAAATGGCACCAGGAAAATATATTTATAAGTTGACCTTCTTTTAAAACACAGAGGCACACACGTGTGCCTACACACGTTCAGTACCCAGCAATAGAATAACTCAGTTTATTACCAAAGTAACTGATATTATGGATCATCATTCTTACCAGGATATATTAATATTATTATTATGTGTGGAAGGATACAGGTGACATGTTTTCTTTATATATTAATGTGTTATATGAATTTGCACATTTCTATGAGGTAGGAGATGGGTATCATTATTCTCATGTTACATAATGGTTACACAGTTTATTGTAGGCACAGAGCTAGGAAATATCCATCAAGTTTGTGTATCTTAATGCAGAAAAATTCAAAGTACTTTTTATTATGTCATACTGGAAGGACGGGAGAAAGGCATACAAATTCCAAACATGTAGAGAACAATCTATGTATTGTCAGTTTAGATTTCTTAAAATTGATCCCCAAATCCTTCTAATTCCCTTTCTCTTTAGTTAAACTGGTATATAACAAAAGGTGTTACTTTTATTGAAATAATGATAAAAATGCCTTGTGAGTCCTATGGATTTTTTGTATAAATCATGATATCATTTCCCTAGGGAATTCAAAACAATGGTGAATAGGGGATCCAGTATTATTTAGCTAATATATACTTGATATAATTCCTGGTACACATAACTAAGAGGAAGCATTCACAAAGACAAATATTGTTGTATCGTCTACCTGGAAGAGAAGCGAATCTCCAGTCTCTCCCTTAAAATATTTATTAACTTACGGTTCCATGACTTTAATTGTCAGTGACATTATATGGGCATATCTTGAGTATTTGGTCTGATAAGATACTATTTCCACATATTTGTAGGAATCAAACTATTACAGGGACTTATGACTAGAAAGATTACTTCAAATAAACTTAATATTGTGATTCATGAATCTCTACAAGCCAAGTATCTAAATATGAATGAACTAACATGTTTTCATTTTTGCCACAAAGTACACATAAACTGAAATTACTGAACAAAGATTGATATTCTTTACTGATGGTAGATATTACTCAAGGGTTTATGTATTTTACTTTCAGAGAAGAGGATTTTCAGTATATTATCAACCAGATAAAACTAGAATAAGTTAAGACTTATAAAGGTATCCATTACTGCAAAACCATTGTATTAAAATTTTTAATACTTCCAACCTAAATTTCTATAGCTAAAATGAGGTTTCTATATTTTGGGTGAAATGTTCTCTTATCCCTACTATAAGTGGAGATTAACATATACCCACTACTATATATAAAATAGATAACCAACAAGGGCCTGCTGTATAGCACAGGGAACTATATTCAATATCTTGTAATAACCTATAAGGGAAAAGAACCTGAAAAATTATATGTATAATATATATAATTTGTTAACCTTCATAGCTTCATGATAAGACTATTTCTCTCTTGTTTAGATTGAATTATTTCTTTTTTTTAAAAAAATTAGAGTATAGTTAATTTACAATGTCGTGTTATCAATAGTTTCAGGTGTACAGCACAGTGATTTAGTTATATACATATATAAATAATTCAATCTAAACAAGAGAGAAATAGTCTCTTATCATGAAGCTATGAAGGTTAAACAAATTGTTTTGATATCACTCTTCTACAGTGCTGTTTTGGAACAAATGTGAATGAATATTTACATTTTTTATTGAATTTAAGTGTGAGATGATTGCATAGCTTGCCACTCAGAATTGTGTGTAAGGCATTGACTGCGCCTCCATAATTCATATTCACTTTTAAAGGATCTTGTTGGATCTGACTCCTGACCTTACTTAACTTGGTAATTTAAATTCTATTAGTTTGGAAGCCAGCGACACATGCATGTTGAAGCTGAAGCTCAAACTTCCATTCACAGACAGGAAACACAGCAGGATTCCTAAACATGGCTCTTATGCAGAATAAAATGCAGGAAGCTGTCCCTTTGCATGTGCATGCATTAGAAAGTAAGGTTTTCTGCTTTGAACCGTGTTTCAGTTCATATGATTTCCTGGTATGAAAAGCAACAATTTTGAAACAGGAAACTTTTGGCTCCTAAGGACCTATAATCAAAGGAAAGCTTCTTACTTTAAAATCAGATTTAGTAGTAAAAGAGTAGATCAAAATAGACTTTATGAATATGTTCATTGTTTTTCCCTCCTATGGAGAAGAGCCTGATTTAAGTTTTCTTTGTGATTCTAGAATACATTTGTGAAATACTAATATTTACAACACAGTTTCACTTAGAACACTGAGAACAGTTCCTGAAATATATTGTAATATTTCCATCAGAAAACATTTTATGCGGTGAATAATTAATGCATGAATTAAATAAAATGTACTTTTTGTTTTCCTCTGGGTCATATGAGCAAATAAAAAATTTCACATTTTATAAAGTTCAGGCCAATGCCTTCTTTAGAAAGAACAGTAAATTTAAAACCTTAAAAATATTATTAATTCCAAAAATAAAACAACTTTTATAATCCTTATTTAAATTTCATGTGAAATACTAGGAGCAAATTGAGAAAAGTCCATTACATTGACTTTATTTGAATAAGGTTATAAAATATCTAGTTCTTTTGCTTGTGGTTTCAAACAACTCTATGCTAGTAGTCATTTGATAAGATAACTCTGATACATAAAAAATTAAATTATTTTTATAAAGAAACTTATATTGGAGGATGCAAGCATATTTTATCTGGTTCAAATATAAGTTCAAAAAACATATTTTCTAATTTTTTAGTAGCAGAAAATTAGTATCAATGATTATGATTTTGCTCTTTCTGTAAAAACTCTCATGAGATATATAATTATATTAAGATATTAGCAAAAAATAAGAATATAACTCCAGGCTACATGATTCCTAAAATATCTAATTACCAATATGCATTTCTTTTAAAGTCTCAAATATCCATCAGTGTGGAAGAGTGGGAAGACACCAAAGATGCCAAAGAGCAAGGTCACCACCGAAGTAACCACCGCAACTCAACATCCAGTGACCAGTCCGACCATCCCCTGCTAAGGAGGAAGAGCATGCAGTGGGCCCGAAGACTGAGCAGAAAAGGTCCCAAACACTCCGGTAAAACAGCTGAGAAAATAACCCAGCAGCGCCTGAACCTCTACAGGAGGTCAGAAAGACAAGAGCTTGCTGAACTTGTGAAAAATAGAATGAAACACTTGGGTCTTTCTACAGTGGGATATGGTATGCTCTTTACAAGTATTGTATGATGTGGACTTGTGATTTCTTGCAGTTAGTTGTAACAGAGTTGGCTCTACTTTAGTAACTTAAGAATCACATTTTTGTTTCACAGGTCAGTTTGAAGGGACTAGTAACACATGTCTAATCTCCTAGAGACAATTGTAACAATGATATGAAAAAGAGAACACTGAAATTTTTAAGTATTTGCTCAGGTCTCTAGACACTGTGCTGAACCCATTACAAGAATTATCTTAATTTTAATTTTCACAAAAAATCTTCCATTTTAGAGATAAGGAAACTAAGTCAAGTAACTTGCTAATTAGCTTGTTAATAGCCTGACTGAGATTTCTATCCAGTTCTGTCTGGCTCCAAAGTCTGTTTTACACACACACACACACACACACACACACACACACACACACACACAACACATTTTATTTTAGGGCCTGGGATAAAATTAATTTGTGGCATTGGCAAGTAACTAAATGGATGAGCCACAGATGAACCAAATGTTTCTATAAAATTTGTTCAGTTTGTTGTGATCCAGAAACAAAGAATCTTCAAAAGCTTTCATCTGAAGCTCAAACAGTGCTTAACCTCATACAGTACAGATATGTCCCAATGACTGTTGTGCTCTTATGTTGATATATGATCGTAATATATATATATTGCATATAGCACAGCTTAAATAAATAATGCAAAGACAATTTTAAAATATGTCATTTATCACTATAAGAATTTTATTTAAAGGAAATTTTGTCAACATATGAGAAAATCAAATAATAAATAAGGTGTTTTAGTTTGTTATATATATATACATGTATATGTATATATATACATAACTTGGGTAAATCAGGAGCTAAGATGTCAGTATCATGTAGGTTTTAAGGGTAACATAGAATAAATGCCGTATTTGCCCCCATCTCATCTTTATTATTAACGTCTCAACTTGAAACAGTGTACATAGGGAGAAATTTTAATCATTGAACTGGATGGAGTTTAAAAGAAGTTATCTGTGTTTCTTTGAACAAGAAGACGAAGCATATTTACTGAGTACCTAATCTATGCCAGGAATCGTGTTAGGTGCTTTATGTATATTTTCTTATTACTCCTTATAAACACTGATTAGATGTGTGTCCCATTTTGCCCTTCAAGAAGTTGAAGTTCGAGAGGTAAAAGATCTTGCTCGAGGACATAAACTTGAAATATGTTGAAGTCAGGATTCCATAGGTACTTGAAATTCATAATTATATTTCACTTACTTAAAATGTAGTACAGACTCATTCATGACGAGTAATTTTCATATAAGCACAAAAGGTCTTATATTGAGGCAAATTAAAAGAAAAAATCTTAATTTAAAAATTATGTTAGGAGCTCTTTGCCAATTTAATGACATGAAGTATGATTGTACTTCTTACAGTCCTATAATTACATGTACTTTTTCTAGCTATTATTCAGGTATTTTTTTTCTTTTTTTTTTTAAGTTCTAATACGTGATTATCCATCCAAGTTCCAGCTGTGTTTCATGGACATTATAACCCCAGGCTGGTCCTGAAGGCAGTGTGGCAAATAATAGTTTGACTCTGAGAGACACAAGATGCGTGAACTGACTGCATGGGAGAATCATCAGGAAAGCACGTTATGTTATTGCTAATAAAACTTCTATCAGTTACCTTACATTTAGCCATTCTCTCTTTTTTTATGTAAATTTATTAATTTAATTCTCATGCTAATTCTTACAGGAAGGAAGAACAGACACTGTCCACCGTTTTTTCTCTTTTCTTTCCTTCTTTCTGTCTCCATCCATTCTATCCATCTATCTACCCATAGATCCATCAATCCGTTCTAAGTCCTGTATTGGGACCCTCCAATAACATAGCGATTATGAAGACAGGATTTGGAATCTAATGCATCATGGGCCTCTGAACTTCTCCATTTATTCCTAACTCACAATAGTTCATCCATTCAACAGATATTATTAGGTTGCCTTCTTAGTGTCAGGCACTGTTCCAGGTACTCGGAATAGACCAATGACCTATTCAGACAAGACTTCTGCATTTATGGAATTTATATTCTACTGTCAGCCGGTAGATTTGTTGTATTATTTAACTTCTCAAGGCCATTTTCTGATTTCTGAAATAGAAATAATAATACCTATGTTGTAGGTTTTGTTGTGAAGGACAAATGGGGTAATGAATAATAATGTGCTTAGCCCAGAACTGGCATTCAGCTAATCCCACAGATCTACTGTGTATCTGTCTAAGTACTGTGTGTCTGTCTGTGCTTTATACCTAAAAAAAGTAATTTTTTTTGCCCACCTCAAAAAACAAACAAACAAACACATTTTGCACCCTTGGGGGCAATGTTGGCTTCAAGCAGAATACATGCTATGAGACAATTATTGTTTTACATGTTTGCCTTTCTTTTTTCTTTTTTTGGGAAAAAGGAAATGTCTTACTCATTCTTTAATCTTTGTATCCCTAAACCAATTACACATTTCCTGAGACATAGGAACCCAGTAGCTGCATGTTGATTGCATGAACAAATGGAGTGCTTACAGATGAGAAAACTGGGTCTCAAATATAAACGATTTACTTGGATCTCCCAACCTAGTATACACTCAAGTCAGTCCTTTAACTTGTGACTTTTGACTCCATATATTTTTGTGTATCCACTGGACCACTTACTTTTCCTACATTAGTGTCAATATTTTGTAGCGCTTTACAGATTTGAAATATTTTTAAGTGCTTTATACACAATGCATGATGATTGATTTAACCACGAGTCATAATCTGATTTTTCTTGAGTAGGTGTCACCTGATTCAAGAGAATGAATAGATTTCTTTTGACCTATTGGATATGAGACAGAAAGGAGAGAAAAGGGAGTCAAAAGATGACTTTTGAGGGCTCTAGCTGGAGCAAGTAAGTGCATGGTGGTGACATTCACTGAGCTTAGAAGAAGAGGAATACTTTGGGGTGAAGATAATACATTTAATTTGAGTGCCTGGAAGACTTCAAATGGATATTGATCCATAAGAGGCTAGATTTCTGCTGTCTGGTGCTCAAGAAGAACAAATGAGATGTGTATAGAGACTTGGGAGTCATCAGCCTATAGATTTTGAGTAAGGTCATAGAAGTAGATGGTATAACCCCAGGTGAAGGACTACAAGAGAACTCTAGAAAATACATTCCTGGAATGTTAAGGGAAGAATTATTTTCTTTATAAGACAAGAGGCTGAAGTGTCTAGAACTGAATTACCCAAAAGATGTGTCCTAGTACAATAATATGCTATCAGTCGGTTACATGTTTTATTGTTACATTGATTCTTTATACCTTTCAAAGGCCAGGTGGGGCCTGGGTTGGTCAGAAGCTGGTCACTTCTAGTCATAAGCAGGTTTGTCTGCTACCCCAATGTAATATAAAGTTGTATGTCCTATGTGTTTTATGATATGAAAAAAATGTTGAAATTTTGCAGTAGAGAAATGGAAGGGAATGATTAATAGTGCAGAAAGTATAGTGATATGTCATTGCTGACCTTGGTGAGGATAGTATCAGTTGGATAGCATGTGTGAAAGCCAGATTTGAGTAGCATTAGGATGAATTAATATCTAGATATAGTAGATTTCATATATTAGGGACCTCAAGATATTGAAAATTTAGTCTTCTGTCTTATTGCTCCATGATCTATTGTTTCCATTGCCAAAGTCATATCACGGTACAAGACGTATGTTGAAATTCCATCCAGGAGGAAGGAGGCAGAGACCAGAGAAGACAGGGTTGTCTCCTCAATTAAGTAGTTGTGTACACCATTTCCACTATGTCCCATTGGCAAGCAAGTATGTTTCATTTTCAGTGGCCTGAATCTAATATTTAGGAAGACAAGGCAAATGTCTTTTGAAAGACAACTATTCTCTGACTCAGTGGATGTTTTTTAAGAAATGTCATTGTGAAAGAGAGGTGAGAAATCTGGAAGAATCTGGATGAGAAAGTAGAGAGGGAAGAGGGACTATTTTTCTTTTTTTTTTTTTTTTTTAAGGTCAGAGAGGTAAGAGCATGTTTAAATAAGATTAAGCCACCAGTGGAGAAGTTGAAAGAAAATATAGAAAAGATATCACAGTTGGAGCCCTTGCTTAGATATTTGGAAGTGAGGAAAAGATGACTGTTTTAAACTGCATTAACAGGTAGTTATTTTGACAGGAAGTTGAGTAATATTTCACGTGATAGTAAGAGGTATAATCGTCTGTTGAGAATGATGGCAAGAGTGGAAGGGTGAGTGTTTTAAAAATAAGCCAGAATGTTTGCAGCTTCAGAGGAAAAGGTGTCCTTTCTGCGCGAGACAAACCTTTCTGTCTTATTCTTGATTTTTAAAAAAAATTTAATATAGAAAATTTCAAGCATGAATAAATGTAGAAAGAAAAGTATAACGAACCCACGTATACTCATTTTTCTGCTTCAACAATTATCAACTCATGGCCTATTTTCTTCCATGTATATGCCCACCAATTTCCTTCATGTCTCATATTAATTTCAGGTAAATTTCAGACCTCATATATTTCAGTAGATACTGAAATATATAGATAGTAGATCTATCATTTAAAACTAGTTTAAAAATATAGCCACCTACCATTTTCACACTTAAAAATAATTTTAATATCATCGAGTGTTCACTTGTTCAAATTTCCAGTGACCTCACAAATGTCATAAATTTTTTAGACTTTATTTAAATTAGGATTAATGAAGGTCTGTGCATGGAGATGGGTGACAAGTTTGTTAACTCATTTTTAATTTCCCTCATTTTGTATTTTTCCTACTGCCATCTATTTCTTGAAGAAACTCACTCTCTGTCCTGCGGTTTCCTAGACTCTGAATTTCCACTCTAAGTTGGCCTATTCTATTCCCTGTCTTTTCTTTTTTTAACCACTTTTTGTTATTATTATGAACTCCTAGATTTAAATGTATTTTATATGTTTTAATCTGTATGTTATTAGATTATTCATCATGTTGTTCTAAATTTGGCCAGTGGGAGCTTCTTCAAATAGCCTCCTGGGTCCTTTTGTCATGGCATCAACTGTCTGTGATCGACTTCCCTTGCTCTCTGTAGGGCTAAATGCTCCCCACCTAAAATAAGGCATCCCTCCAAGGATCTTATCTCTTTTAGTGGGAAATGGTATTTCAAGATTATAACCAAGTTTCAGAGATGTTCATTTTTACTGTGTTTGTCACTTTTTCTGAGTTTTTCAGTTGAGAGCTAAAAGATTAGGTAGATAGATGATAGATAAATAGATAGATAGATGATAGATAAGTAGATAGATAGATAGGTAAACTATTTCACCAGTTCATATGGATACTTACAATTAAAATGCAGGCTATAGGGATTTCATTTAACTTTTTCTGTCCTATATCTGTACTTCTTTTTTCCTACACCTAGATTACTGCTTGTCAATAACAATAGAAATGATGGAATTATAAAAAAATCATATTGTATTTTTTCACAATATACATAAAACAGTCTCAGAATATAATATAATGCTAATATTAACACTATAATTGCTAAAAATGCATTTTTATGCATTCTTCACTTTATAGACTAGCCCAATAGGGATGTTTAGTAAAACTATTCTAAGTCTTGGAAAAGTTCTTCTTGATGTGGTTATACTATCAATTGGATATAAATTTAGACTCATTTCTGTTTTCAGTGTTTAAGAATTGCTTTTTCTAAAATTTAATTTTATTTTTTAGTTATGTAAACTATGTACACAGTCCAAAGAGAAATATTTAATACAAGTTATATTCAAAGAAATTTAACATCTGTCCCTGTCACTG
This sequence comes from Phocoena sinus, assembly GCF_008692025.1. Lineage (NCBI taxonomy): Eukaryota > Metazoa > Chordata > Mammalia > Artiodactyla > Phocoenidae > Phocoena > Phocoena sinus. The sequence continues at coordinate 180,107,781 of NC_045763.1, read as the reverse complement.
CCACACAATCTCCTTCTCCTCCGTGAGTAACCTTTTTTAACTTTATGGTTTATCCTTCCAGTTTTAATTATAAATTTAAAAATATATATGGTAGCATGCTATGTTCCTTTCTTTTTTTCCCCACATTTCTTCTTTCACTTAACAGTACATCCTGGAGATCACTGATTTAGTAGAATATAGAAATAATTCTTATTTCTTTTTACAGCTGCCTAATGCTCCATTGTATAAATGTATCATAGTCTATTAAGCTAGTCCTTTCTGTCTTTTCTAATTACAAAGTCTTGCAATTAATAGGCATATGCCTACATCTTTCTGTGTTTTTTCTCAGTGTGTCTTTGGTATGGATATCTAAAAGTGAGATTACTGGATTAAAGATTAAGTGTGTATATATATATAAAATTTTGCTACTGGAAAAATTTTCCTCCTTAAATATGTATGATTTTGCATTTCTGCTAGAAAAGTATGAGAGACCATTTTCTCAAAACCTTGCCAACAGAATGTGTTGTTAGTCTTTTGCATGTTTTGCCAATCTACTAGATTTTTTTAGGGGGTATCTCAGGAAGCCTTCTTATTCTGATGAGGTCAAGCATCCTTTCATGTGGTTAAGAGTCATTTTTAGTGAATTATTTATATCTAGCCAATTTTTATAGATTTAGTTTTTGTTCTTAATATTTTTAGAGGTGCTTATATATTAAGTAAATTAGAACTATGGATATTAATGGCAAATATTCCTTTCTCAGCTTAGTCTTTTTCCTTTACTTTTATTATTTTATATTTTAATCCAATTTTTAAATCATTTGCATGATTACTGATCAATTTTAAGTAATAGGAACATGTTTCTCTCTTCCAGTTAAGAGAGAAGTTCTTCTATGTTTTTTTTTTTTTCATTACTTATTTGGTTTCACATTTTGCATCTAAATATCCCATCTGTTTGGAATTTATCCTGGTATATATGGTGAGCAAGGGAACACAGTTTTGTATTATCTAAGATATTTTTTCATATTTAGTTATACAATACCACTTATTAAAATGCACACCCCATTCTATTGATTTTTAGATCCTGTTTTAGCAGATCCTAAATTTGTACTTGTTATTGGGTCTATTTCTGTACTTTCTGTCATGTTACAATGGTCTGTCTGCCTCTTCTGACAAAAACACCTACAGTTTTAATTGGAGTCTTTGATATCTGGTAGGGCTAGGAGCACTGCACTCTTCTTTTTCAATATTTGCCTAGCTATATTTGGATGCTTCTTCTTCTGAATTAATTTTATAATTAACTTGTTTGCTTCAGATGAAAAGAAAGGATTCTTTTCCCATGCTTTTAATCCTACTTCTTCCTGGCTCCTTCAAATCCAGATTCTGTCATCTAATCCCACTCTTTCCTAACCTTTCATGTTTCTCCCTTTCCTTTCTCTTAGTTCCTCTTCCAAGGAAATCAGGTCTCCTTCCCGTAATCCCAACAGAAACACACATGCACCCACACGTGCATGCACACACACACACCCTTTAGTCTTCACCTTTTCTCTTGTGTTCTTTCTTTTATCTACTAATTACATTCCATGTCTGCGCATTATTACCTCACATTTACTCTCCACACATTTCTCCTTCTCTACCCCTTTTCTGAGAACACTGTCACATACAAAGGATTCTTATTTTCCCTGCTCTATCTACGGCAATATCCTTTCCTGGATCCTCTTTCTCTGTCCTCTTTCTGAATTTAGCTTTCAACTAAGTGTTTGCATGAAAATCACTTCAAATGATCAAACTTGTAGAACAATGCTGCTTTATAAGTGATAGATTAGAAAAGTTATTTTTATACTATTTAAAGAAAAACAATTATATCTCAAATAATAGGAAATCATAAAGAAACACTGACAAAAATGCTTAAAACCTAAAAAGTCACTAAATTAATATTTGATAATTAACCATGCTTGCTGAAGGCATGGATTACCTCTCACTTGTTTTTTATAGTATTCAATTCCAAAAGAAAGGTAATTCTTAAAAACCAGGGGATAACATTTTTAATATTTCCTGACATGCCTATCTCTACAGGTTAGGTTGAAATACTATAAATGCTTGTGCATGTATTAACTAAGATAAACATATACCTATCCCCCAAAAGACATTAATGAGATAACAGGTATATAATCCCTCACTTGCAATTTTAAAATCCAAAATTTCTGAAGATTGAATTTTTAAGCAGGTTTGACACTAAAACTTGTATAAATGCTGAACCTTATCCAAACTTCTTGAAACTCTTTGTATCCTTTATCAGATTTATTGTGAATATTCATATGTTTGCTACAGAAATATGAAATTGTCTGTTGCTTCAGGCCCAACTGAGTGTATTACATGAACTACATTATGTGCCCAATATTACTTTCTAAATCTAAAAAATTCAGTTCTGGTACACATCTGGCCCCAGGGGTTTGGGAGACAGAATTTGAGGACCTGCCTGTCTTGGGAAATTAAATAACATGAGAATCTACAAATTCTGCCTGCTTTTCATTGAAATTTGTTTGAAAACATCTTCGATATAACTTTAAAAACTTATTGACCTCAAAGATCATGGCATTATATACTAACTGGCCATGTGTCCTTGGGTAAGTTACTGTGTCCCTGAATTTCATGTTCTTCAACCATCAAATAGGGGTAATCAGGTCTTCCGAAGGGGTGAGATATGAAATAATAGAATGCATGTGACAAAAGATTTTTCAGTCTATAAACTGTGCTGCAAATATATAGTTACTATTTTCTTTCTGTTAATAACTGGCATTATTCTTCAACAATCTATTTGGCTTTCATAGTCACTAAGAACTATTCTTAAAAACTGTTAACAGACTCTAAATGAGTAGCACTTAGAATGATGCATATTTTTAATATTCAATATTTATATTATAAGATTTTGTATTATATAAAATAGAATATGTTTTCATATTATAAATCGGCAAGTAAGTGTTCCTGGTGTGGCTGCTGTTACAGATTCTAGCTGATTTTGACATGGTTTATTTTACGTTTCATACTGTTAGTAAATGAGGGAATGCCAAGGGGGAAAAAAATGAAATCCTTTTAAGTGACAAAGAGTAACTTCTAGTTAGACATGGCTTTCATTACATCCACCAGGAAGCCTTAGTTTCTTTGTTAAGTAAATTCATAATTTGCCTGAAATAATGGATGGGTTAACCAAGAGCTTTTTTTATAGTTAATATGGTGACTTAATTCTTAATCATCCTCTTTCTTATGGGATAGAAACAAGCAAAAATAACAAGAAAGGATTGTTATTCCCACCCAAATGTATGATATATATGGTGATGGCAGTAGTAGTAATAGTAGCAGTAATAGTAATAGTAAAACCATCAACTTCTATTTTTAGACTCTTTTATAAATCATTGACCATTTTCATACAGGCTTTTAATAAAAAATTCCTCCAAATTCTAAACAATAGGTTAGGTACCTTTTTCTAATAAAAGATTACTTACAAATTTATCCTAAAACAAATTACCAAAGAGGGAAAAGGCATCAAAGCTAGGTCTTTTTCTAGCGTGTTTTACAACATTTAGTATTTAGGAGGAATAATAGAAGTATCTGAGATCACTGTAATGACTTCAATAACAATTTATTATTTCAAAAGAAATTGACACTGGATTTTTATTGATTTTTGAAATATATCATTTTCCATCTCCCAATATAAATTAGTACAATAGTGTTGACATGTACAATCAGTATATACTGCCAGTATAGATTTCTAGAAAATGGACGATTTAATGTTTCCAGAACTGACCCATTCTCACAAGGTGACAGGCAGACACAGAAGGATAAATCCATGGTTTTTATGTTAATCTCATTTTGTATATAGAATGTTAATAGAAAGAAACAAACTCAATGGTTTTCTTAATAGATAAAGTAATGAAGCTTTCAAAGGAGGTAATTGCTGAGCTGATAATGATTTATGGTAAATGAAATTATTTCTGCAATGAATTTTCCATATATCCCTAAAGTAAAACTATAAAGTTTTGTTTCATGGAGTTGTATCATATCCTTCCCAGAACATTAATTTCTCAATGATATCAACATTTTTACATAATTTAACACCATGGTTAACTTAATTGCACTTAAATATACATATATTTTATTTTTACAACTGGAAATTCAAGTATTGTGTTTTGGCATAAGTGTAAGAAAAATGTGGCCATTTGAATAAAATAAAATATTTTTTTTGTCATTGAGAAAAAAATTTAACTGGTTGAGTGAACTTTTTACTTCCAACATTTTATTATGAGTTGAGTATAAATAGTCAATGAGAGAAAAGAATGAGCTTTCTAAATACATTAAAACAGTAAGAAGAAATTTCCAATTATGATGACTGTTTATGCTCTCAATTTAAATAACTAGAAAAAATAAAAATCAGTGTGTGCAGATTTGGAAAAAATTAGCATATAACTTTGTTACCTGAGAAAAGGTTAACAAGTGAGTTAAGCTTTTTACAGGCTGGAAGTCATGTAAATGGACCCCAAATTAGAAAATATGACCTGTACCAGTAGAAAAAGATCAATCAACAGAAACAGACTCAAAAAACACAAATATTACATAGTTATTACAATACTATCTATATGTTTAAGGTGGTAGAGGGAAACAGGAGAATAAGGAGAGAAATTGAAGATATGAAACTCTTATTAGAGTTTAGAATTTGTAATGCAGTATTCAAAATAAAATGTGTACTGGATGGGATGTACATAAGAATAGCTACCACAGAAGAAAATATCAATGAACAAAAATCCATAGCAATAGACTATCCAAAATGCAAAATCGAGAAGAAAAGAAAAAAACCTTGAAAAAATACTGTTTGTTACTTGTGGGGCAGTATCAGATAATCATGTAATTGGTACCAGAAGGAGGAAGAGAATGGATATTTGAAGAATTAATGACTAACATTTTTTTTCCACATTTGATGGGGACTCTATTCAAGATCTAAGAAGCTCAGTGAAACTCAAGCAATATAAATATAACAAATAAAATAATGCCAGGACACAATATAAAAAGTTGCCAAAAGCCAGTGATAAAACGCATCAAAAGAAACTGGACAACACAGTATACTTACCTCTTATTGTGTTTCCATGTAGGCAGAAGAGCATTTTGGAAACAAAAAAAACAAACAAAAAAAAAGAAGCTGGCGGAAGAAGTCTTTTTTTTTTTTTCTTGAATGAGAGACAAATAAAAGGACAATAGCGAACTTCTTGTCAGAAACTTCTCAAACCAAATCACAGTTGGGGAACTTCTTTAGAGTACTGGAAAAAATAGTCTACCTAATACTCTATAAAAATATCTTTCTAAACTAAAAGCAAGTAAGGACAGTTTTAGGGAGAAAAGCTGAGAAAATTTGTCAACAGCAGCTCTGCAGTCTAAAAAAAATGTTCAAAGAAGTTCTTAAGATAGAAGGAAAATGATGCCAGGTGGAAAGTTAGATCTAAACAAAATAAGTATGTGGGCACATGTAAAATATACATTTCTATTTTTAAAATTTTGTTCAAAGGTAATTTACTGTTTATAACAAACATTGTAAGGTTTATAGCATATATAGAAGCAAAGAAGTATGGCAGTAATAACTCAGATAATAAGGAAGAAATAGAAGTATAATGTAGTAAGCTTGTTATATTACATGTGAAGTGGTGTATTATTTAAGAGTAGATACCGAAAAGTTAAAGCTGTATATTTTAGACCCTAGAGCAGGGGACAGCAAACTGAGGCACACCAGTTTTTGGAGAAAAGCAAACATTCTTTCTAGTTTTTGTATTTTTTTATGGCTGCTTTCACTTTACAGTTTAAAAAGTTTAATAAGTAAAACAGAGCTCATATGGCCTGAAAAGTCTGAAATGTTTATTATTTCATTCTTTACAGAAAAAAAAACATTTGCCAACCCATGATCTAGAGAAACTACAACACAACTAAATCAAAGAGATATAACTAATAACTAATAGTGCAAATAAAATGGAATGATCATATGAAGAGCTTTAAAAAAACTCATTTAATCCAAAGAAGACAGGGAAAGAAGAAAAGAGGAGCAAAGAACATCTGGGACAAGTGAAACACAGCTATCAAGATGGTAGATTTAAACTCAACTATATTTATATTAAATATAAACGGACTAAACATTTCAATTAAAAGGCAGAAGGCATCAGATGGGATTAAAAGAAGCAATATCCAGCTCTGTGTTGCCTAAAAGAAGCCCACTTAAAATGTGAACAAAGAAATAGATCAAAAGTAAAAGCATACAATTATATTTCATATAATCACAAATCCATAGAAAACTGGAGTGGCTATATTAATATTAAAGTAGGTCCATACAATAACTTGGATGCCTGACAAAAACATTACACAAAGGGAAAAATAGCCACACAGAAACACACTGTAAGATCTTAGCAGAGTTATTGTTCCTAGAAATCAGTGATTCTAGGGGTTGGAGGTGAAAGGTGGAAATTGACTGCAAAAGGGTAAGAGGGATCTTTTTGTCATTATAGAAATGTTCTAGGTTGTAATTATGGTAGAGGTTGCACTATTCTATGCATATATCAAAACTCATTGAATGTGCATTTTGAATTAGTAAATTTCTTATTTTGTTTTACCAATAAGTCTATGAGATAAACAGAACAATGATGATTATCCAAAGATAAATTATATGCTTAAAATCATCTAGGAAGTTTACAGTTAACTTGTTAAAGGTAAACCTATAGACTTTGCCTATCTTGTTCATTGCTGTCCCCAGATTTAGAATTATTTGTGACTATAATCATGCCCAGTTAACATTATTAAATGACTAAATTGTAGAATAAAATAATGAATATCATGTGATAAATTATGATTATCAACTAATCATAAAAATGCCTCTGGTAAGTCATACGGTGGTACTACAGGTTAGCTGCAAAACTGAAAAACATGCTATATACTTATTTTTAACTTGTTCAGATAATATGTTCAATACATTTTTCTTCAATCTCAGATACTATTTCAGGTGAAGTACCTTTAAGTTTAAAGTAGTGTATCCAACTACTAAAATGAAAATAAATAAGGTCTTTCCAAAACCTTTTGGACTTTCTGTGTAGAAGTGTATTTATTTTACTTTTTCAGATGATCAGCTAGATCATAGTTTTAAATTTAGAAATATTCACCTGAAAATATATTGAGCCCGTTATTTGCAAATGTAATTAATGTTCTATTTTTTAAAGTGTACCTGTGTTTGTTACTTTGCAGACAATCTGTACTGTTTCAGCCCACATCACTTAATGTAAAGTATTGTAATAGTATTTTCAAAGAAACTAGCATTTATTGAGCAGTTTCCATTCACTAGGGACACATAATAGCTCTAAAGGTCAATTCTTGTTTAGGGGAGGGTGGGCAGTGGAGAAAGCATTTTAAAAAAACAAAACTGAACCTGAACCATTGAAGAAATAGTATGCTTCTAGACACATTATTCACTTTTTTTGAATTCTCTATCACATTAAAAAATAGCAAGGGGGTTTTGGTCTTTTACCATTTATACAAGGTAGTAATATAGATTTCTAAATGTTAAGAAATATCAAATACTCCATTTTAAAAGCAAATTGAGTCTAAAGTAACTAGTTTTGTGTATGAAGCTAGTAAGTGATGGGGAGGCTCATGACAGTTGAAAATGAGTGATTTCTGAAGCTTTGCTTTTTATCATTCTTCTTGTTTGGCTAATTGTTTCATCTCATCTTGATTTCTGAATGTTTATATGAAGGGAGGTTAAGAGAGTATATTTCTTGCTTTTATCTTGTGTATCATAAAGTAGTTCCAAATTATCGAAAGGTAATGAAAATCATTTTAAGTAGAGGTGGTTAAATATATTTATTCTTTTATCTGTACCTCTAGCCACCTTTTCTTCCCTGAAAATACACTGGTAAGTTCAGTAAAATGAACAAAATAGTTGTACTCATAAACACAGTTTGATACTAAACTGGAATACATGAGCCAGTTAAATAAGCACTAAAAAACTAACCCGTTTCATAGGTGGATAACACATAATGTAGATGGAAATTCAGGTGAGGGGAAAGGGAAGTCATCTCTAGGTTGTGCTATTACCAGTTATTTGGACTGCACCCTGTTGGGGAGATAAGCACTGTGCCATGGAGAGTATTTTCTCTGGTATTTCTTGTGTCACTGAAGAAAAAATATGCTCTCACGCTGGTACAGACCAATTTCTTCCTTTTTAATTACTTGCCTTTTCCATCAGCATTCAGATATACTGTGGTGTCCATCCTAAAACATCTCCATCTCTTCTTCCCTCCCTTCCTCCCCACTTCACTCTGCTCTCCCCTCCCCCCCCTTTCTCTCTATATGGCTCTCTTGCTCTCTCAAGCTCTCCGTCTATCTTTCCCTCCCTCCTCCCAAATTTCCTGCATTTCCGTTGCTCCCAAGCCACCATCGTCTCTCCCCTGGGCTTCTGTACTATTCGCCTACTATCCCTGAGGGCAAATTTGAGCCCCCACAAAGACCATTTCCCACAGAGCAGCCAAAGTGATATACTCAACACGAAATCAGATCATGCCTCCAAACCTCCCATCCTTACAACTTTTCAATGGCTTCCCTGTGCCTTTAGACTAAAATTCAAACTTCTGATCAAGGTCTCTAAAGCTCTCCAGGGTCTGGACCCAGCTTGCCCTTTTGACATTGTCTCCAACTAACTCCTCCTTGTTTAGTCCATTCTCAAGGACCTGCTTTCTGCAACTTAAACTCAATCATTTCAGCCTTTCCCATTTGGGGTTCTTTGTCTGTAAACTTTTCTTCCCCTATCTTTGCATGCCAACACCTTCATATCACAATATAGGTACAATTATTATTTACAAGTTATGGATTGAATTTGCCTGCTCTGATAATAGGAAACCTTTATACAGCACTTGATATTCTGGATCAGAATTGATTCTAAGAACTGTATATTTATTCTGATATATTAATGTTAAATTATACTTATTATTCATTTATCATTTAATTCTAATAATACGCTTTAAGACAAAAAACTATTGCTACCCCATTTTACAGGTGAGGAAACTGAACAGAGAAAGATTAAGAAATTAAGTAATGTGCCTAAGGTCTCAGCATAATTGGGAAACCAGGATTTCAATGCAAGCCCTCTGGTTTCAGGGTCTTTGTTCTTAACAGAGCTTTTCATTGATACCTTTGTATTCTTTGAAATGCTTCTCTGATAACAATACACAATGGATGTGTGTTTTTGGCAGTCTTATTTAACAAAACCTACACAAATACATGTAAGATTTAAATTTATTTTATCAAATTTTATTCTCCTCTTTTAAAACTTCTTTTAAAATACTTCAAAAGGGATGTTTTAAAAACTGAAACAAAACAAAAATATGAAACTCATGTGTGTGGAATGGGACTCAATCAATTATTATGTAAGAACAATAGGAATATACATCTATATCCTTTCTGTTATGATCTATTTACCTGAAACACTCTATGCAGAGTATTTCCTATATGAAGATTTCAATTGAATAATTACATATGCTAATTAATGCAACAAAGAAGTTTCTTGGTAAACACTACTAGTAGTTGTTTAACTTGACTTGAATTTCTTTTAAAGTTTTCAGTATTCTACTTCATTTATTTCAACTTTTCAAAGAAGAATAGTTTTATTAAGATAAGTATGTCAATGATGAACAATAATTTCTATAAGACACTTTAAATGATATAGTGCTTTTTATTTTACCAAGGTCAGAGATTGCATATTAAGAACACATTGAATGTCCTCACAATAGATTTCCTTAGTAGATATTTTTGCTGGGTAGGAGATAAAATCTCGATTCTGGTTCATGAGCCAAATTTTCCTAAGTAAATTTATTTTCTTCGCTAAATATGTTATTATATTTGTGGTAAAGAGCCTTTTTATCTTCAGTTGGTTGTATCTGCAGATATGGAACCAACAGATATGGAGGGTCAATCTGCAATTTTTTTTTTTTTTTGTCTGCCTGAACGGCATGTGGGATCTTAGTTCCCCAACTAGGGATCGAACCCGCGCTCCCTGCTTTGGAAGCGTGGAGTCTTAACCACTGGACCACCAGGGAAGTCCCAAGAGATTTAATCTATTCATGTCTTTGCCACCACCAATGGTGATTAATTACTATGATGAGGTCTTAAAAATACAGGAAACCTACCATATTTCTCCCTCCAGAATTCAGAAATAACTAAAAAATATGTAGGGAATAACTGGTAGAGATAAAAATACCAGACTTAGGGCTGATACAACTAGATTGTTGAATGTGATTTTGATAGATGACTACAGTGGGCTTTTAAAAGCTCACCGTCTAATTCTTAAAGTCACAGAGTGAAAGAGAGTGAACTGTAGGACTTCCAGACAGAGCAGCATGGCAGAGAACAAGCAGACAAGGTGAACCCTACAGCAAGGCAGGCATCAGAAGGAAAGAGAGAACAGCTTTGAGCTCTGCAATTTATTTTAATTCTGTTAACACTGAGGAGGTCAGTGAGGGGTGGGTGAGGAAAGACCAGGAGTGATGAGTTCTGACTGCGATGTTACCCGTGTTTCCATATAAACCTTATGGGATCATTGAATTGAGCACATCAGCAAAAATGTTTGCTCCAATTCCTGGAGTCCATGGAAAAACAAAAATCTTCAGAAAGATAAAATCCAACTATCTGCTTGAACAGACACGATAGTTATACCTAGTTCTGTAAAGTTCTCAGTTATCTAGAGAGTTTTTACATTTGTAACAGGCATACAAAGTCACCAATAAGATTTTGACCTCATCCCAGAACCAAAAATGAGTACAACATCATGTTAATAATCAAGGAGAAGGGTTGAGTATCAATATTAACTGAGAAGGTATCTGTTAAAATTGTTTTCCCTCTAGTGCCACTGTTCAATAATGTTCACTGCTTTACATAAGAGACTTCAACAGTGCCATTGTTTACATGTGAAATTGAGTTATACATAGCCAAATAGGTGGAGATTTTCTAATGACCTATCACATTTCAGGGCATCCTGCTTTAGTCTCCAGAATGCACCATTAACCTCTGTTCTTTGGTTTCATTATTGTGGAAATTCACACAAGGGGGAAATTTCTCAGAAAGAATACATAAGTCAAAATTGCTTTTTATGTAGAAAAGATGATTCTGGTAATCTTCTGCCAGTACAATATGCTTTGAGTTGAAATTGCACCTTATTTGAGTAAGCTCATCGCTATATATTTCATTGGAATTCCAAGCTCCAGCTGATTGAATTAGCCCGTCCACCCCCTCCCCCAGTATGATTGGCAGATTTAGCAAGTAAAATACAGGATTCCCAGTTAAATTAAATTTCAGATAAACAACAAATGATTTTTAGTATAAGCGTGTTACCTATAATAGTTGGTGTGTGTATATATAATATATATATATATATATACATATATATATGCTAAAAAATTGTTAATTTTTAATTTGAAATTCAGATTTCACAGGGCATTCTCTATTTTGCCTGGCAACCTTATCCCCATGACAGGATACAATTCCTTGTGTCTGCCCCTGGGATATGCAACTGAAAATATTCCTTTATTTGAGTATTAATTTGATAATCTTATGATTATAATAGCTTTACTGGCAAACTTACGGTGGGTTCGATTATACTGCAGTTTATCTGCCCTGTAAGATAAGGATGTTCATTTATAGACTTAAGAATAAGGCACATCTGGATATCAACTTGAAAGATCATAACCGAAATTACTGTCCTTTCACAGTCAAGTGACAGGTTTCTAGTCAAACCTAGTGGTAGATGCTATTTTATAAAAATAATATATATTTTCCAGTGTAGGAAATTATCAGGATCAGCTAGATTGGCCTAAAAAAAGATCTTAATTTTAGGCAGTTACTTGAGTATATATCTTGATATATACTTGATATATATTGATATATCTCTATTAGTATGAATATATTCTTAGATTTTGGATCAAACTGCAAAATTTAGTACTACTTTTAGGAAACAAGCTTGTTTGCAACTGTGAAGTGGCTAGATGAGTACTATGGCTCTAGAGCAGGGTTTGAAACAGTGCCCTCCCAGCCTAAAAACTTTACCCTTGGGAAGATTAATATTTATTGAGTATGTGTCCATGTGGCTTTATATTTACACCTTCTCATAGCCTTAGCAGCTAAAAAATCTCAATCCTAAAGCTATTTTCATTTTCAGTGCCAGTTCAGTTCTCTATACTTGAAGTCTGATGATGTTTTCAGAGTGAATTGACAAACTTAAAGGGCACAGCTTTTTATTTTTAAAATATGTATTGTTTTAGAGAAAAAACAAAGGATCCCGTGGTACACTTCCCTTAAAACTTACAATTAAATTCTGTTCCATGGGATTCTTTGCATTTGGCAAGAACATTACCATGTCTTATATCAGATATATCATGTAAGGAAGTCAAAAGTATTTAGGACCTTCGTGCTTTTTAGGTACATTTCTGTTGTGTTTTTTAAACACGATGACATTAGATGATTTTTTGCAGAATTCCCATATGAATGTTCCTTTCTGGGATGGCCATTTTATAACCACAATTTTTTTAATAATTATGAAGCATAATAAATTAAGTGAACATCCTGTCTAGCTATTTCATTAACAGGATACTTTTTCAGTGTAATAGCTTACAAGGTAGATTATAACTGTGGTTGTTCTGAACAGAATTAGATACTTTATTTTAACATCTATTGGAAACAAAAGGTGAGCACCTGTCAGATATTTTCCAGTGGCAGTAATTTGAAAATAGCCAAAGTTATGTACACGATCCTGCTGTGGACAAAGCTGTAGCAAGTTATTGTTGACAGCTCTATGGTTTGAAGATAAGACACTCTACAATAATTCCTGTAATTTTCTGTAAGTGGTATAACACACTTGGCATTTATTTATCTTCTAGATGAAATGAACGATCATCAAAGTACCCTCTCCTACATCCTGATAAACCCATCTCCAGATACCAGACTAGAGCTGAATGATGTTGTGTAAGTTGATCTCACATAAGGCATGTATTTTCAGAAAACCATGGATTTATTTACTTTTATATTTTTATTTCCACCATAATAGCCCCTTATCTTTCTTGTGATACGAATGCTTAGGAAATCAAAGTCTAAATTTTGTGTTCAATAAACAAATGCATTTTGTATATTGCTGTGTGTAATACTATATAAAAGCAGTGTAGGATGGTAGAGCTAAAAAAGAAGGAAAAAGCAGCATGAATTTTGTATTTTGTGAGCAAATATACATTTGGACAAATAATAGAAAATATGTGGAACAAGAAGAGATCAGCTCAAAGGAAAACCTAAATATCCCACACTAGCTAGTTGAAATACCTGAGAGTTTCTCAAAGCCAAGGTAAAATTGGTCAAAACCCTTATTAGGAAAGGATCTATGGTAGTAATTTGATTCATCAAAAACTATGTATTATGCATGTTCAGTTGTACTAGTGTTGCCTTAAAAATGTGCTCTATAGAAACAAATAAGGCATTTCCCCTGATTTCAAAGTGTTTACATTCTAATTAACAAAACTACAATTTAAGCCTTAACTTTTAATAGCAGTTATATATATGAGTTTGTCACATGACTTAAGCATTGATTAAGTGAGATGGTGGTTTTCAAAATTCAGGAGAGAAGCCATTATTGTGAGCTACAGGGATTACAAAGGACGATGGACTTGAACTAGACACTCAGGGTAGTTGGAATTTGTGCAGGTGGAGGAGAAAGGAGTGACAACTGCAGAACATTTGTTCCAGAACAGGGGAGATGGCTTGAGAAAATGCACTGCCTGGGCATCGCATAATGTGTGCCAGCTGGCAATACTACAGAGCCTAGTTTGACCAGAGTAAAAGCTTTGTATTTACTTCTCTGTTGTTGAATTAGTTAAACATAATATTGGCAACATATTAAACCTGGCTTTGGAAAGGACCTTAGATGACAAAATACGGAATTGATATTCAACCTTATAGACAATGGGCAGCACTTGGATATATGAGCGAGAAAGTAGAAGGATTTTAGCAAAGGCCTTTTGACAGTTGTAGGTGTAAACCTAGGTGAGAAATTCCTAATGAGTCTGAGCTTGAGGTTCATGGTTCTAAGGCCGAGCTGCATCAAGGCCTGCTTACACAGGGTAGTTAACTCCAGGTGTATTGGTGACATAAACAAATGCCAAAGATTCAAAAGTCCTTGGTGGGGTTAGGTCCACAGGATGTGTTTGTATCTATAACCTGGAAATAATAAGGTCAGTGACTAAGAAGAGTGAGAACATTATGTGTATGCAGAGCATGAAGTGGATCCATGCAAGTGATTTAGAACTAAAGCCAAGTAATTATGCCAGCAATTAGATGCTGTCAGTTTCGTGGGAGATTTTGGCTGGGGTTTGGAGGGGTTCAATTTTTTAAAAAGAGCTCTGTAAAAAGCAATAGAATTGATTGGCAGGATGGAGATAAGAATCGCTCATAACACCTGGATGATGGATTGTAAAGACAAGATCCTATGGAGGTAAATTTATGGAGACAAAGAGTGAGATTTGTTCATCGGTCTGGGAATTGGAAAATAAGGGGCTCTCACACTGGCTTTCAGATTTCAAATCTATGTGATTGCAAAAGAAATTACTGCTTCACTGAAACAAGTCAGTAGAGGGAGGCACTTTTTCAATGCAGGGAAAGAGCAGTCGTTGGTATAGGAGAAAAGAGAGATGATGAGCTGGGATTTAGGTACCTTGTTCAGTTGTGCTAAGTGGAAATGTCTAGAAAGCATATAGAGATACAGTACCAAGCTTTGGAAAGAAGCTAGTTCTATATAGAAACTAGTTACTTTTCACCTTCTAAATGAATAAAACCGAAAAGAGAATGATTTTTTGAAAAAAAGCGATACATAAAGAAGTAAAAGTAGAAGAATGAATATTGGCCTGCTGAGTGCTGCTCAGTTTTAGGGCAAAAAGATGAATGTGCTTCAAAGGCTTCTTAGGAAAATACATCAGCAGGGGTAACTTTGACCCAAAATCAGTGTGAAAAGATTTTTGTAAGTCACCTAAGATACAACTAGCAAATTTAATAATGCTTTATTTTGCCATCTGATGATACTGGTTAGAGTATAGGAACTTGGGGGAATCTGATGAATGGTGATTCCAGCTGCTAGAGTTCTTAAGGCGGCTGTCAAACTTTATATCCAGTGGGGATGCTGAATTTTTGGAGCACTTTAAGCTAGAGGAAAATATCTTATTTGTGATGCACCTGGCTTTCAACTGCCCATTCTGGAGACTTTACTTAGCATATGACTGTAATACAGCAAAACTGCTCCGTTTTTCTTGTGTCCATATTTACACATGTCTTTCTTCCTTTAACCCATAAAATCAGGCAATTTTTTAAAAATCTGCCCTTGTAGTCCCAACTTTCATATGTCTCTTTTTCAAATTATCAACTATATATGTTTTTTTTAAAAAGTTGGGATTACCTTATTTTTATTTCATAACAAGTTGTAAATTTCTTAAGCCTAATATAATTCTTTTCCATGATTATTTTTGATGGCATGGGAAGATAGTGTTAACCTTTTGAGTCTATGTATCAATACAAATCCTTCCATCAGATAGATTTTATAATTCAAAATAATTCCTGAAACTTTTTAAAACTGAAACATAAAAATAAAATATATGATGTTACAATATATACAGGTAAAATAAGCATGGAATTTTCTGCCTTTTGCATGCTACTATTTTTTATTAGTTTTAAGCTAAAACATCAACTTGACTGCTATAAAAAAAAAAAGAACTCTTTTTTTCCATGATCTGTTTTTTTGCATCGAGATAATTAAATTTTAGTATAACTGGAGCAAGAAAATATGCTACCATGACAAGCAGTACAAAAAATGCATTTAAGAAACTTATTTTATTAGACTCATACTTTTAGTAGTGATTATAATAGGGAAAGGAAATTTTGCAGCTACATCAGTGAATTTAGGGGATAATGGATTATACTCATACCTTTTATGTTTTTCTAAAAAATCACTTTCAAAAGTTCATTTTAAATGAAGGTGCAACAATACTTTGATTTGAAGAACAATAAATCACTAGGTGATATGGGGTTAAAAAGCTTAATGTGCACTGTTAGTTTTCTTCATTGATCTACTATGCTATTGATATTCAAAGTAATTATAAAGCAGGTGGTTGGATAACAAAATCTAGTTAATAAATAGATCCAAGGACGCTAATCTCAACTTTCATTTGATCCAAGAAAATAGACTGTAGTGCTTGAAATTGCTCTTTTAAGGGACATATTTTACAAATATTTTTCCTTCGGTTTTTAAGAAGAGCAGTACAAATCTTCATTAGAGTCCCCGCTTTTAAAATAGTTTCTCCATTTATTTTGTAACTCCGAACATTATTATAAAACTATGAAATACTAATTGCATTTGCACCTGAACAAGACTTTTAGAATGCTGTATTACATATATTTACTTTCCTTCTCTCCCTTCCAAAACCTCAGTGGTTTCCAGTGGGAAGCCTTTGGAACAGAAATAGAAACTACTTATCCTGAAACTTAAAGTCCTGTATTAGCTGCTTTCTATGTTTCTTCCTGAATTTACATACCATCGTCTCCTGGTCTAACTGGTCCTCTAAAGTCAAACTCATTTTCTAAACGTGTTGGGAGCATCCTTTTCTGTGTCCCATTTCCTCTCCGTTTGTCTCCACTTAAGCCTGGAAAGCCATCAATCCAACCTCCTCAATAAACTATTCCCTCATTCACTGTTGTTCTTTTTGTCTTTCTGTGTTGTTTGGAATTTCTTTTTAATCTTTCCATCTGTTTCATAAATTACGCTCTGTTAATCCTCTGCAGGGGTCAGAAGTGTATGGTTTTTTGTATTCCCAGGACCTAGCCCAGTAGTCCAGACACGCTCAAGAAATGGACGCTCATGTCACTTGACGGTCTGAAGTAAAACATCTCTCTTGAGACAAATTCTAACATTATTGAAATGTGTGAGTTTGGCAGGTCAACATTTTCCTATTTACTAGTAGAATGAATTGAGAATTATTTTCTTTGTCCAATTTCTTACTATAGCATAACCTGAATTTTAGGTTAATAAATTTCCCAATAATTAAAATATTATCTAGGCATAATATCCTCCACAGCGTTTATGAAATCATTAATTTTATAGAATCATAGAATATTTAAATTAAAAAGCCTATAGAATAATGTAGGTCAAATTTATTTATGAATGATAAAAATAACACTAAGAGCAGTTGATTAATATAATCATGGCTAGGATTTAGGTATCCTTGATAGAAAAATAGCCAAAGAAAAGAATAATAAATCAACAAAATACTAAAATAAAACATAAACTTTTGAAAAGATGGAGGTGGTGAAATGTATCCTAACTGAAAGATAATGATTCTTCATTCATCCACATTCATCTTGATAATTTTCTCAGGTGTAGAATTATTACAAGCCCTTGCCAAATAAACAGCAAGTCCTTCCACCAACGTTATATAGAGACAAGTTTCAGTAACTTTAAACACTGAACAAATAAATTTAAAGTAACAATCTAAAGTGTCAATGTGAACTAGTTTTTTTGATTACAGTTATTTGCCTTGTTTTCTTTTCTTAGATACTTAATCCGACCCGATCCACTGGCCTACCTACCAAATGGTGAACCCAGTCGAAAAAACAGCATCTGCAACACCACAGGCCAAGATTCTCGGGAGGAAACTCAGCTTTGATAAAAAAGAAAATAAGAGATTTTTTTCTCCTACAAGGATCTTGCTTGAAACAACTCTAAATCTTAGAAAAACAAGAGTGTTGCTGGCATGAAATAAAGTAGATTGGAGTATATCCAATTCTCTCATATTAAAAAAGAAATCTATTCTCCTAGAAGTTTAGATAATTTTGAAATTTAAAGTACTGCTTTGCTGGTACTCCTCCCATTAATATTTGAAAGACATCAATGGAATGATTTTGAACACCTAAATTGAAACGCAAAAATTTGAACCTGATGTTTCATTGTTTGACAATAATACAAACTGTATGAAGCCAATTTTTAAAAAGTATTAAGGTTTATGAAAGTAAACTAGAAGTCCAGTTATATCTGGTGCGTCCCAATGGACATAGAAGATTGTTGCTCCACTTAAAATTAAATGTGTCCTATTATATTCTTTAAACTTGCCATTTTATAAAAATGAGCTCATCACAAGTGTCCGGCCTTCTCTACACAGATTAACAGACAAACTTGTATGGCTGACTTTTGTGTAAGAATCATAGTTTGCTTTAGAATATGAATCTTTAAGTCATTTTACCCTTTTTGTTGACTTTTCACATGATATATTCATTTTAGAATTTGAGCTGTTCATAGCATGTTTTATTACTCTGAAGAAACCAAAACAAACAAAAAGAAATATCAACTACATGAACTTTTCCCTAACTTTATGTTTAACACACGTTGTATGCCAAGAACAGTATGCGAAAGCAAATATTTATTGTTTTCCTAAAAGAGTCCTAACATAGAGAATACTTAAAACACATTTGTTGACTTTAATCTAAGAATTGAAACATTAATTGAAATATTCAGTAATGATTTTCATTAGACTCTTGAGCTTTAACATTTTTTATATATCTATACAGTATATTTCATTAGAAAGATAGTTTAAAATTAAAAGAAACAAAATTATACTTTTTATAGAATACAAAGAAATTTCAAAACATTAAAAGTCCTCCTTTATGCCTTTAGTATTGAAATAATAATACACCAAAAATTGGTATATCAAAAATTTTGATCTAATTTTGGAAAGTTATCTATAGGAGCTATGTTTTAACATTGTGAGGAAACAGCATAAAATAAAAATAAGTAGGTTTTGCTGTTTAAATGTAAGGTAAACCATACATAATTTGACAGTTATAAATAAAGAAACGCTGACCTTTGGCAACACCAGTGCTTTTACCTACGTTGCATTATTCCCTTTCAGAAACAGGTTGAAAAGCACAGAGCACAGTTTGCCAGGCAGTTGAAATGCACTGTCATTCCCATGAAAGAGACATTGACAAATTTAAAAAGATATTTTTCTTCCAATTTTGTATGTTTTTATTTCTGAATTTGACATTAAATTTTAATTCAACAGAAAATAGGACACATAAGACTAGAAAGAGACGTGTTATCATTTCTTTTCACAAAGAAGCAGATAAATTGAAAGGAAAATAGAAGGATTCAAAATAATAAAGAGGGCTTCCCTGGTGGCGCAGTGGTTGAGAGTCCGCCTGCCGATGCAGGGGACACGGGTTCGTGCCCCGGTCCGGGAAGATCCCACATGCCGCGGAGCGGCTGGGCCCGTGAGCCATGGCCGCTGAGCCTGAGCGTCCAGAGCCTGTGCTCCGCAATGGGAGAGGCCACAACAGTGAGAGGCCCGTGTACCGCAAAAAAATAAATAAAGAAAAATAAAGAAAGCCTAATATTTCCCCAATAATTCTATGGATATAAAATATAAAACATAAAATGTGAAATTATAGATTATATGGCCATTGTATATTTGGCTTTGAGAATATGAAATGCCTATTTGTTTAGTATTTTACATTGCTCTCATTTTAGAATGACAAGAACATCAAGAATTTCCCCTAAAATAGGGAGAGCCTATATTTAATTTTCTTTAACTATACAGGGAAGTAGAATTTATAAGAGGTTACTTAAAATTGGAAACATATCTTAAAACAAAGATTGTATGCATATGTATGTGTATATGTTATAAACACAGCTGAAATATATCAGACAAATACATATTCACATGTAAAATTTCAAACTAAAGGTGGAATTGAACAAATACATGTAATGGAGAACAATAATAAATTTAATGAACTTGTTTTATATCTGCACATTGATATTTAAGTATGATGTTTCTTTGAGTTGCCTTTTCTTTACTCCATTACAGTTATGTTTAGGAATAAATGTAAGATTTTATGAATCTTCTATTTCCCCACAAGATCTCAAGTTGAGTATTTTTGCATTATGACAGTTGTCAAGACTAGGATTTTAAGCTAGGACCTGACTATATTTCCTATAACACTATAAAATTTGTTTCATAAATTTTACAATAATTATTTTTGATTATGAACATTAGTCCAAATTTAATATTTGACACAATTCATATTAGCTTGCTATAATAATGATAGTTTATTAGCTTTTCTGTTATTTAAAGAATAAAAACATACTTATAAAAGCCTTTTAACAAACAGTTGCCTTTTTAAATACTTACACTTGCATATGAAAATAAAAAATGAAGTCAACATTAGTCCTTGTAACCCTATGGGATTTGGTTCTGTTTATTGTCTATGTACCATTTTGCTACCAGTTACACTGAATTGCTTTAAAATAAATAATAAAATTATTTCTGATGATGAAAACCCTTGATGTTTTTTGCCAAAACTTGAGGTATTTAGACAAATTATATTTTGAGTTGTCACAATTATATTTTCACTTGTCACTTTAATATATCAAAACCAATATAAACATGAAGGTGATCTTGTTGGAAAAGATAGCCATAAATAAACTCGTTGAATTACTTCTTAACATAATAGCTCCTGAATAGCTATGTCACAGGAAAAGGGAAGGAAGGAAGGAAGGAAGGACAGGGAGGGTGGAAAGAGAGAAGAAGTGAACAAAGGGAGGGAGGGAAAAGTAGAAAAGGAAAGGGAAGAAGAGAGAAGAAAAAGAAGGCAAAACGAAAACAATGTAGGTGCCAGAAGAGAATATTTTCTTTTTTAACAAAATGGAAGATAATGTCTCAATAGAGTCATTTAAAGGCCAGAAAAGCACTGGTTAGAGAAAATAAAAATAAGTTTAAATGCAAAACTAGGCTTTTGATCTAAGGAAAATGGAATAGAAACTTTTCTCCCCATTCCTTCTCCTAAATACAGGTAAAAACCCTAGATATGAAACTGAGCAGGACCTTGTGGGGCCTTCCCAGGGGCAGACACCTCCTGCACCATGTCTCAGGAAAGCAGTGAAGCAAGACAAAATAATAATAGTTCAGCCATAAAACAGTCAAGGACCCTTAGTTCCTCAAGAGCTATAAATTCTGAGCCATATCCTGGAGCTGTTTTACAGATACTGAAACCCCTGCAAGAGGGAAGAAGCTGACTGTGTGCTGCCCACCAGCACGTAGATCCCACACCAGGTGGAACCAGAAAATTGAAAACTGAGACTCCTGAAATAACATCCTGTTACCTCACCACCAACCAATCATAAGGATGTACATGAACTGATTACACAGGACCCTCTCCCTCACCTTGCCTTTAAAATCCCTTCCTCGAAAGCCACTGGAGAGTTTGGGTCTTTTGACCAGTAGCTAACTGTTCTCCTTGCTTGGCACCCTGCAGTAAATGCTGTACTTTCCTTCACCACAACTAAGTGTCAGAAAATTGGCTTTGCTGCACGTTGGGCAAGAAGACCCAAGTCTGGTTGAGTAACAGATATTATGCATCAATCCAGCATAAGAAGACTGAAAGGTAAAGAGAAGGAAGATGGAGTAGGGAACTGGAGCTTGAGGAGCAGCATGGTGGGTTTTCTTTTTGCGTTCTGTGGAGCTTGCTCTGGATATACGGAAATACTAATGAACACAGACAAAATTACCAAGAAAAACTGCTCTGTACTTCCAAGGGGCTGACTTTGCAGCATATGCAACGGTCACAGCACCAGCCTTCTGATGATCCTGCAGTGTGATTGGCTTGTTCAGAGAATGTCTCCTTAAATATATGGTGGTCAACACACCCAGTGGCTAGGAGCTTCCCTCAGCATCCCCTCGGATGGTGGTGTAGTCAAGTGCCTCCAGTGAGACCCTTCCCCATGAAGACACTCCGGCGATTTACAACAAGGGAGAACCCCAGTGACTTTTCTGCAATTCTTTGAGCCACAGCAGTGCCAGCAGAGTCTGGGTTTCAGCCCTGGGGTCTCTTCATGGGATGCTGTATCTCAGCTCTGAAGACAATGCATGCTCCTTGTATCTGCTATTGCTATATTATTTTCAAGTTCTTACTACTTGTGACTAACCAATCTGTCATTACTCCAAAGCTCTGCTACAGTTTATAATTATCTACCTTAAACTTTCTCTGTCCAAATCACTGTGTAGTTTATTTCTCCAGATTGAGTGCTGGCTGAGACTGGATGCATAAATGAGTTCTCCATCTGAATAAATCTGAGATAATGGTGATACCAAATTCCAAGGACTGGAATCTGAAGGACAGATGTTGGGAAAATTCAACAAATTAAATAGTGTCTGCTGGGAAATTTTTAAGACAGACAATGCTTATTCCTGGGAGCATAAGACAACTTCTATTTCATTTTGATCTTCCCTGATTTTTTATAGGACTTCTCTCTAGTCTATATAATTTGGAGGGACAGGTCAGTTTTAACTATGGTAGCTCAATCTAAGATTATAGCAACTGGTTCTAAAGAAGCAGTTACTTGGCTTATAATTGAAGCTTATGTGCTATCATAATATTCAACAGAATTTTATTCTATTGCTTATATCTAAAATGTTTTAATAGAGATAAAATAATAGTCTGTCTTCCTAAGTATAAGTCATAGCAGAAATATAAGAAACTGCACTATTATTTAGTCACACTCCAAAGAAATATATAGTTCTACACAGAGATTTATGTTTTCCATCTATCACATACAAAATATGTTTCATTTCATGTGCTACCAGGCTAGATAACTTTGTACTTGAAAGTTAAATACAATTCCAAAAGGAAACATTCCTGAATTTACAGACTGTGTTTCCCTGATCCGTATGTTATTAATATTTATATAGAATAAGAAAGCTTATGTAGGTCTTGGAATATTCTCAACTTACAAAAGATAGGACCTATGAGATGCTCTTATTACTATGCCTGAGGTAAGTACTGAACTTGATGTTTGTAAACACAATTACTAGAATAATATAAATATTCAAATCATTGGAGTAGTATAAATATAATGGAAATATTTACTATCTTAGAATTCAAACTTAGATGAAAAATGTTGAGAAAACACTAACCACTTGAAAAATACTTCAATTTTAGATATTTTGGGCCAACTAAGCTGCAAACAATTTGATTTTGAAAAGAGACTATCTTATGATTGCCTTTTAATAAAAACTAATTGATTTTTAATGTTTATGGCAAAAAGCATGCTGTGAAATGACTATAACATGACTAACATTTTCACTGGAAAACGTTACTAAAAATAATTAAGTAGCTGTGCTTGATTTATTATCTCTAACTAAAGGAGCAAAATCATTTATTTTGAAGTACTCAACGGCCTCCAAGTTAGTGTGGGCAATCCTCATTTTTCACTTGAGTGAAATTAAAATGTATCCTTCCACTAGGAAACAAATTGAAATCCAATTTGAAGCAAAATGGAGAGTAATCAGTTACCTCCAAGTCACTGTTACAAACTCAAGAACCTGTGTTAGCAGGAGTGAAGATGGTTCCTTGATCACTCTGGAATATAAATAATTCAGGACACATTTTAAAAAATCTGTTGAAAAATTTCTATTTAACAACATGGTTGTGATATTTATTAGATGGTCCTATAAGTTAAAAATCACTTAATAAAATAATTTTATTTCGTTGTCATTTTGGGGGCATGCTATCATTTTTTTTCTTCTTTGCTGAAATATTGATATTGTGAAAGAATTTCATCTAAAATGGATCAGGGGATATAAAATGGAAAAATCTCACACATGTGCCTTCAGGAAGACAAAAACTTAAAGACTGAGAAACTGACTTCCTATAAATGCCTGATTTATAGAAAACTGATAATATTAGAATTTCTTAAATGATAGGGGGCTGGTCTGGTGTTGCCTCATATCAACCTGAGGAAATTTTTTCATGGTTTCTAGAGGGATGAACAAAAATTGACCCAGGTCAGGTTGGTCTCACAAAATAAACTGAATTGAGCTTTGTTTGTATGGCAATGCTGGTTTTGTCTGCATGGGGAATTTTCAAAGGTGGTCTCCGTTTTTTTTTTTTTTTTAAAGATTCTAACTGAACTCTCCCCTCTTTACATTCCTGCCCATAAATACAGCCGACCCCAAACCCTCAACAGACTTGCCTGTACTGTAGTTTACTACTGTTTGCACATCCCAAATAGCAATTCCTCTGCTATTTCTGAATAAACTCATCTATTTGACAATTTTGAGCTTGCATCATTTTACATTTTCATTTGGATCAACAAAACTACATCCTGTAAATAAACTATTAAACGTGTATTATTAAGAATCTGCAAGGGGTCCTCCCTGGTGGTCCAGTGGTTAAGACTCCACGCTTCCACTTCAGGGGGCTCGGGTTCAATCCCTGGTCCAGGAACTAAGATCCCGCATGCTCTGTAGTGCAGCCAAAAAAAAAAAAAAAAAAAGAATCTGCAAGAACAAAAGCTTAGCATTTCACAAGAGTTCCTGTAATATTTGTAAATGTTTTCTTAAATAGAAACTATTTTAAAATATTGACAAGATCTGTGCTGCCTCATAATTATTTGGACTTACAGAGCCATTTTTCTGTATTAAAAGAATCAGACTTCCCTGATATATTTCAATATTCCTCAACACCTTCCTTTTGTCTACCTTTTGATATAAAATAGCTACCAAAGCAATTACTAAATTCATGTAACCTTGAAGTAACTTAGTGAAGTAACTTAATGTCTTTTTGTATCATGGATAGAAGACAATTTTCATCTGAGTCCAAAATCAATTGTTTCTTTGTAACTCTTGCAATATCTTCACAGGATAAACTACAGGATACAGGTGATGATCAAGGGTAAGTAATTTGTTTTGTGTATACAATATTGATCATGTCTCTGGACTTACCTGTGTTGCATCCTGGTACGGTTTACCGCACCAACTTACAGAGGCAGCTACTTAGTGCTGGGTGTGCAGAAGCTCAATAGTGGGAAATTTTGTCTGTGTGGAAAGGTGCTTTCTATCAATTCCCCAGTATCAATTCCCCAATATTGTAACATGGCTGTTGTTTCTGTGATATTTCTTACCAACCTGGTAATCTCTGTCTGAGGCTCTGAGGAATGTAAACCACCGGCCTTGGTACCTGGGTGATGAAATTGGAAATGACTTTGGTAGGAGAAAATTGTACGTGTGTAAAACCATAACAAATCATTAATTATTCATTATTGCATTCCCACAGAGTAACTCTTATGCTTTCTATAATCATTTAATACTTCTTGGTTTGAATTTACTGCATTTTCACCCAACTAATTCTCAAAGTTACACACATAATAAATATCAGTAGGGAATCAACAACTTCAGATAATCAAATCATCTTTAATTTTTAGTTGTATGTTTTTCTTTTGATATTCAAATTATGATGGAGTCAAATTTGAATCTCATAATTGTGGTATAGCTTGAATTTCATAGAGCGAACACAAAAGGTCACAAAAGCCCAGATTGTGATAGAATCAATTCTTCTTTATTTGGAACAAGGAAGTTTACCTGTTCGAAAAAGTCTCCAGAGTATAATCATTTCAGTAGAAAAAAAAATGATGTGCAGTAATAAGGTTATTATAAAGACATAAAGAAAACTTAAGTTTATATAAATTAAAGAATGATATTCTGGGTGGCAATTTTATCGAGAATCCTAAACTCTAAAAACCTAAACCTATGTGCGCAACTTCTAAATGTTTATAGCTAATGCTGAAAGATGCAGTGTAGATTTTTTGAGGCCAAAGATACTAAAAGCACATATCCAGTTCCAGAAAGAAAATCTGAGTATTGTACTTGAAGATAAACACCCATTAGCATGTACCATCTTTTAGCAGAATTTCATATAAGCAAAATTCTTCTCATAGGAAGCCACTGAAATAAAGCTTTGACGGTGAAATTGTTGCTAATAGTTTTTATATCAGGATCTCTCTTCTAACACACACATCAGAGTCTGTTTTCATGAAAAAATGGACACTGGAGTCATAAATAGTAACCCATTTTATACCCATTAGAACTTTATGGGTCAAGTTTTCTTATGTATCCTAAAAGTTCTGTTGAATAATATCATGACCTTTTCTACTTTCTTTCCTTACACCTTCAGTGGAATTGTCTCTCCCAACACTTCGCTTACATACGGGAACCACAGGATAACCCTGTACCACAGTTTCATTTCCCCAGGTTTTCCTGATACTGTCTCCATCTGACTTCTTATATGGTTAGGAATAGATTAACAAATACTAAAAATGATGTTTAGTCTTTACACTTGTGTATTTCATTGACTTAAAAAAATTCATATGCCTATGAATACATGTTTTTCTCATTAGTTTTAAAAGTTCGTCTATTGCCATTAAACTTTTTTTTTCATAGTAAACAGATTTCTGGTAGAAGCATTCATTGTGAGGGTTTTTGTTGCTTTGATTTCCTTAAGGGATGAAGTTTCTGCTTTCAGAAAAATTTTGAAAATTAAAATCAAATTATCTTCCTGTTATAATTGGAGCTAAAAGAGTATTGGGTTTGGGTACCAGAAGGTATGAAAAAGTAAGTAGCTCATTTGTAAGTAGATGGTACAGATTAAGAAAGGCAATTTTATGAAATGCAGAGAACAGATAATTGCTGTTTTTATGTGACTCACGTTTTGTAACTTTTTCAAGTGTCTTCAGGAGCTGATATATTGCAATAGAGAAAGTATATCCAGCTCTAAAGCGCTGATCTTCCCTATCTAGTAAATATGTGTCTTTCTTTTCTCATTTATCTTGATCCTTTGACATTATAGGTAAAATGAAGTGAAATTTGGATCTGAAAATAATGTTATACCTTTGGTTTCATATAGTTGATACAAATGATGCTGAAAATGTATAACAAGCAAAAAATATTTTAATGTTGTCAGCTCATTTTGATTTTGAACAAGAATATTCTGACCGCAGGAGCAGAAACAATACATAGCTGACAACATAGTAGACACTAATATCATGTATATCAACAGAAAACCAAATGCTGATAAATCACCACATTTCCTTAAATGAGGATATAATAATGATTTCTGTGGTGAGTAATCTACTCTTTTCACCTTTCTACTTCATTTCAAGTAGTAGAAAATCTAATCTACTTTTCCAAAGTCCAGGACACTGTTTGGTCCATTTTTACTAATGACAGGAGTAGTTTGTTTAAACTATCTTGCATATATGTACCCTTCTTTTTTTACTCTCTTGCATTCATAATTACGAAGCGATAACCTGATTTCAGTTCATCTTTCATCCATTCTCTGGTCAAGTAGTGAGATCTGAAATTTGAATATAGCCCTTAAACCTGACTATCTTACTCTCCTTAGATTGTCTCTTTCCACGTCTGTGGAGATAGAGAGAGACTGAGAACACTTTCACTCACCCTTACTGTGCATAGCTGGTCACATGGTCCAACCTATCTCAAGGGCTCAGAAGAGAGAGCTGGCAATATTTAGAGCATAACCAACGGCTGCCACATACACCTAGACACACCATAAGATTTAGGACATGAGTCATAAAAATAACAACCTGAAAGCTCCCAGAGAAACAAAGAAAAACAAACAGACACACAAATAAAACAAGCCATCTAGAAATAAATGAATTTCAGATCTGCAACAGATTTCTCTTTAACATGCTCTGTCTAGCACATAATGGAGCTACACTTTTAAAGTTTTAAGGAAATTGTTTTCCATTTTGATTCTGTACCAAATAAAATTATCAGTGTCGTCTGAGGGTAGAAAAAAAGTTATTTTTGAGATATGGAAGGACTCAGATAATCTATCTCCCATTCACCTTTTTTATTTCTTCATGAGGTTTTTTTGTCAATATACACAAGCAAAAGGAAAGAACAATGAAGGATGGAATGCAAGATTAGAGGGAAACTATTTACCATATTGTAGAAAGTGGATGGGGAGCTCCATGGGCCCAATAAAATCAATCTTATGATAAATAAATAAACCAAGACGGAGCTACCCTGTATGGTTCTAAATCTAAAGGGGGTGACTTTCCTAATGTACACATTGAAGATTTTTAGATTTCTGAGGACAATTTTCTCCAGATAGCAGTAAAATGCCTTGCACCTGGAAAATCCATATAACAAATGATTTTAAGTCAGATGGAATTAAATATCTTAAAGAAGAGATACTTTGCCCAAAGTTGCCATTCAGGCTAATGTCAGGGCTGGACTAAAATCAAAGGGAAATAGTTCAAGGAAAAATACACCAAAAAGCCTCTAGATAAATAGGATATAAAAATAAAGAAAACGTAACGATTCTACTAGACGCAAAGGACATCAATAAATAGTTCTGAGGATTTTCATATCACCGAGTTATAATCCTCTTCACAACCTACATTCTTTCTCAAGGCAATTTAATTTACTTCTGCAATAAACTAATGAATATATGCAATCTTCACGTGGATGACTCCCCAAATTTAAATGTATCAGGTCACAGCATCAATGTCTATTATTCAGAATCTCCCAACACACAATGCCTCCCTCCCCTATTATACTTATTCACTGCATCATTTTTCAACGTTTGCCATTTGTGTTACATACTAGTTATGTTGTTATTATTTGCTTAATGTCTTTTTTCCATTAGATTAGACAACAATTATTGTGTATTATAATGCACTGCCTAGAACA
Source organism: Phocoena sinus (assembly GCF_008692025.1). Taxonomy (NCBI): domain Eukaryota; kingdom Metazoa; phylum Chordata; class Mammalia; order Artiodactyla; family Phocoenidae; genus Phocoena; species Phocoena sinus. The sequence goes on along the minus strand of NC_045763.1, from coordinate 180,079,168 downwards.
TTATTGAAAATGTTTATGTGTGTATATCTATAAATACGTATATAGCTGATTCACTTTGTTATAAAGCAGAAACTAACACACCATTGTAAAGCAATTATACTCCAATAAAGATGTTTAAAAAAAAGTACATAGTTTTGAAACCAATAAGAATTGTTCTGTTCTACCTGTCTTCAGTGGTTTTGGTTTATGGAATAGATTTGCAAACTGTATGTACTGTGTGCCAGTGGAAGAAAAATATACTTAGTTTATCATAGTTTGATTTTATGATCTTAAGTATGGTCAAGAATTTACTTTAACCTGAGAAGGAAGTGCTCTGTCGCTTTCACCAAGGGTATGAAAACTCGGGATTCCCTACAGTAAGAATGATCAATGAAAGCTTTTCCACAAGTGTAGTTATAGTACTTGATTTTGCAGAATATAAAGTTATAAATGCATAATTTAGTCCAATCTGTGAAGAGAAATTGCCCAACATCCATGAATTTATATTCACAATGAAGGGACATTAAAAAAAAAAGCACTCTGTTTATAACTAAGGCTTATCTCAACAATGCTTTTGCTTGAATAAGGTAAATATACACAATGTATCTAAATAATTTGTGCTATTATTAATTAGTTATATATATGCTTATAGAGATTTTGGAATATACATAAAATATGAAAAAGACAATCATTATAATTTACAATTCCAGCTCCCAAACATATTTTCTATTAATATATTTGTGTTTTTCTTCTTTCTACATAACTTTCTCAATATAGTACGTATATCGAATATTATATTAGATGCACCTGTAGTATTATATCTTGATTATTTTAAATTTTAATTTAATTTTGATTCTTTTCTCTATTTCTAAAAATTTATTTATTTATTTAGTTTTGGCTGCATCGAGTCTTTGTTGCTGCATGCGGGCTTTCTCTAGTTGTGGCGAGCAGGGGCTACACTTTGTTGCGGTGCTTGGGCTTCTCATTGTGGTGGCTTCTCTTTGTTGCGGAGCACGGGCTCTAGGCGCCCAGGCTTCAGTAGTTGTGGTACGTGGGCTCAGTAGTTGTGGCTCAAGGGCTCTAGAGCACAGGCTCAGTAGTTGTGGCATGTGGGCTTAGTTGCTCCACGGCATGTGGGATCGTCCCGGACAGGGGATTGAACCTGTGTCCCCTGCATTGGCAGGCGGATTCTTAACCACTGTGCCATCAGGGAAGCCCTATATCTTGATTTTTGAACTTAATATTCTACTGTGGGACTTTTCAAAGTTTGAAGCATTCTTGAAAACATCTTTATGACTGTATAATGTCCCATCATTTATATACACCCAAATGTAACCATTTTCATATGGTTTTTAAGCTATTGTCCCCAGCTCCAAACCCACCCTTTTTTTCTGCTTCACGACTCCTGACTGATATATTATATAATGGATATTTACATCATAATATTTATATAAATAAATATATATATTTAGGTCCTTTTTCTTATTTGACACATGGGTTCTATATGTTTGTACCTTGGATTATAGCCAAAGATTCATCTTCAGACACCTTAATGCTTTCCTAATTTATTCTTGATGTTTCCTGAAAGGTGGAGACAGTCATTAGAGCAGCATTCTAAGCCTCTCGGAATGATAAGTTAGTAACAAGAGCTAAGACCGTTCAGAGCCCAGTCCCCTGTCCCCCTCCTCATTTGGGGCCCTATAAGCCGGCAGAGAGCCTGGTGGGCATTTGTGCCTAAGGTTTATCGATAAGGGCTCTGTCCTGGCAGGGGGCCTGCGGGTCTTCAGGGCAGCCTGAGATCATATGGGCAAGTCTTTGACTCTGGGCTTCAGTATTAGAAGCATCACGTTGCCACAAAACTAAGCCATGTTCTCTTAACCTCTATCAGCTGTTGAGTTCTTGGGCAGAGAAAAAAGTGGCTGTTTATAGGAATTCTCTATCAGAATTTCTGAATAACGTCAGGGCTTTAGAATATATTGTCAAGCAAGGTAACGCCAGCTTTGAATCTCCACAGCACCCTGACTAAACTACATATTATTATTATTTTACTATGACATTTTGATGGGTGGAATTATAGATCATTTATTTAGTGTTTTAAAATCATCACTTAACTTATTACTATGGATATTGGGAAAAGAGCTTCTATCATTTTGGCTTCTCTAGATGATGGTTTGCTTGATTTGATGTGTGCAAAGACTTAGGAGTCAGGGTTGAATTTTTGCTCTATTTTCCCTACATACTCTTTGCCTTGGGAACTTGCAGTTCCTTCCCCCAGAGACAGGGTGCATTTCTATCCCCTGACTTCATGTTCTCCCACTTGACTTTGGCCAATGGCACGTAAGCATACACAATGCAAGCAGAATCTTGAGATGTGCTGGTGGGGTTGGACTTGCTCTCTTGTTCTTGTATCACTACAATAAGAAGAATGTGCCCTAATCAGCCCGCAGGTCTGGGGAAGATGAGAGGCATCAAGGCAGACTTGGACCGACCTGCAGCGTGGAGTCCAGCCCAGCCGTGCTCACCCTGGCTCAGCTGACCCCCAGGTGGCCCACAGAAATAAACAATAAATGCTTTTAATTTCAGGCCACTGTATTTTGAGACAATGTGTGACACAGCATTCTTGGCAGATGTAAAATGTCGAGTTCTATACCAGGCACTTTTGCATTGGTTCCATCAGTTTACATTCCTAAGGGTCAATCATATGAGGTAGGTTTTATTACCTGCCTTTCAAACTAAGAAACAGCCCTTGAGAAGTTACACGATCTGCCCAAAGCAACATAGCGAAAAAGAACAGAAATCTAATTCCAGTGGAAAAGTTCAGTTCTCCCATTGATAAAAGTATGTAATTTCTGTCAGGATTGTTCTCAGTAGCCAAGAATCAGCTCCAATGGAGCTGCAACTCTATGCAGGTGCCAGGAATGTATTTTGCTTTGATGTATCGACATTGATTTTGTTGAGCAGGACCTAAGCTGGCATCGTGGCAAAGTGATTAAGAGTGTTGTCTCTGAAATCAGAGATGCTGGGTCAGTCTCCAGGCCCCCAATTCAGTATTTACAGACCATCAGGCAAGTTACTCAACTTGGTGTTTCAGTTTCTTCAATATGGGTATTGTCATGGTAAGACATGGGTATAAGTCTCTGTACTTCATATGGTTGTTATGGGATTTACATGTGTTAATATATTTAATAATCACTCAATAAATATTAATTATTGTTATTTTGTAGAAATGACTGATTTTTACACAGAGATATTGCAGGATCAGTTCCAGACCACTACAGTAAAGGGAATATCACAATAAAGCAAGTCACACGAGTTTTTTAGTTTCCCAGTGCAAGTTACGTTTACACTGTACTGTAGTCTATTGTGTGCAAAAGCATTATGTCTAAAAAATGTATAGACCTTAATTTTAAAAATACTTTATTGCTAAAAATTGCTAACCATCATCTGAGCCTTTGGCGAGTCATAATCTCTTTGCAATAGTCACATCGAAGATCACTGAGCATATATCACCATAACAAATATAATAATAATGAAAAAGTTTGAAATATTGGGAGAATTACCAAAATGGGACACAAAGACATGAAGTGAGCAAATGCTATTGGAAATGTTTGACACAGGGTTGCCACAAACTTTCAATTTGTAAAAAACACAAGAAAGCAAAACACAATAAAATGAGGCACTCGGTTATAGCGAAGAGGGGATCTAGCGTCGTTTGTGAGATCTTGTATACAGACGATCAGTTTCAACATCTATTATTCAATCGGGCGGTGAGAAAATCACTCAGTTAATGAAGGGCAGTTACCAAATATGTACATGCACAAAGTGCCAACGTGGTGCTAACTCTGAGATGGTCCAAGAAAGTTCCAAAAATCTATACCTACCGTGCATTTTTCACCTTTGGACCATTAGCTTCTGCAATTTCTAGTACAATTCATTCTCTGCTTCAACAAACCCTAAAATCACTATCCTCTGATACACTGAGGGTCTTCAGGACCTTCGATGTTACACCTAGGTTCTAGACAAGTTGCAGCATTACAGTCCTGAAATTTTTCTGAGCCTCATGAAGCAGTAATAATTAGTAACCGCGCCTTTTGGACACAAGACCATCGAATGCAGTGTGAAGGATGTCAAATCATCTGGGAATGATGCTTTGTTAAGGTTTGCTCTCAATTTCTGTGTATCTTGGAGAAGTTTCTTAATTGTTTGTTTTCTCTGCTGGCTAGGCAAAACTTTCAATACATGGAGATCCACGTGGTGAGGAAAAAGAGGGACCACCTGGCCAACTTAACGAAAGTATTCTTACAGCCTGTTATTGAGTTTATTATTTTCCCAAGTGCTTGCTCTGTCATCGTTACGTTGACACTGGTCCAGGAGCGGGAAATCTCTTTTCTGTTAAATAACAAGAAACAAATAAACAACAATAATGAATACAAATAGAAGTATATTATTTCGTATTTCTGAAATATTATATTGCTAACATTGCATATAGATTTCAAAACAATAGACTTAGTTGATCTCCTTTGAGGCAATAGATATGAGGCACCAAAAAAAAAAAAACAACCCAAAATGCAGACACGGAACAGATCAAGAAATACAAAATAAGTTGGGAGAAGACACTGACTGACGAGAAGTTTTATATTTAAAGACTTACCTTGGAAATAAGCACAAGTGAAGTACAAATACTTGGGAATATGATTTGGTTTCTTTGGAATTGTTTTGTGATAGCACCATCTCGTGGCCAAACTTAAAATAGGTTGCATTGCGAACTAATCAAGGCTGGGTTTATTCCAATATAAAGCTGCCTATGTATATTCTACCGTATTAAACTTATACAACGCTGTCTTTTTTAAAGTGATTTTACTGTAATTTTAAGAACTGGTTTTGTGTTATCTAAGAGTCAGAAAGGTTATCATCATGTAAATTATTGAGAAAGATCTTATTGTAATCTTTAAGGCGAATTTGATACGCCAAAAAGTATTTAATACTTTTTAAAACCAAGGTTGTATTTGAACAAAGAAAAATCCTGTCTACCATGCATTATATAGAGGAATTCATTTAAAATCAGAAATATTTCCAGTTATGAACTTACTTGTTAAACATTCTAGAAAAAAGTTGAAGAAATTCTATTATCATTAAAATATTTTAGAATCTAAGGGCTTGACAAGATAAAGATAACAGTCTCTAATCCATAGGAAATGTGTCGTAAGTATGAAAAGTGTAATAGAGAAAAGGCCATCAAAATTTGTGTTATTCATATTAGGTGTTAATAGTGAGTGTAACCAAACGACTCCAGGTTTAGATTGCCTGCCTTCCACTCCTTATGTTGGAATGAGGGGCCATTTCAATCAATTTCGTTTTTCTTGGGAACCATCTCACCGTGTTTTATTCCAAACCGTTGCCAACGCTATAAATTTAATGTTAATTTTTCTTCATAATGCACAATTTCTAATTATCAACTGTAGCTCATTGTAAGGAGTATGGCCCCATTTCGATCTTCTCCCCTAGGGTGTATTTCCCGTGACCATTTAATTTAGATTGTGAGATTATTCCAGGAAGGATCATGTCCCATCTGTCTGCTTATAGGTGCAAAGTATTGATGACAAGAAAGAGAACGCGGAGTCTTTAATCTGAAGGGCAATGTAGGTGTCACAAGTGCAAACCCTTCTGTTTGCCAAGGAGGAAATTCATACCCTGAAAGTGAAACACTTCTTCCAGAGCACTTTTTCTTTTAGATAGCATAAGATTGGGTCTAGCTTTTAAATCCCAATCTGACAGTCTCTCTCATTGAACTGATGTGTTTAAACCATTCACGTGGAAAGTGGCTGTTAATATGATTTTATTAATCTAAGTCTGCTAGACGTTTTTTTCCACTTGTTTATTTTTTTGCTTTTATTTTCCCCTCATTTCCTGCTTTCTCTGAGTTTGTGTCTTCTTTATGATTCTATTTTATCTCTTCTGCTGACTTATTATTTATGTCTCTTTTTGACTAATTCAATAGTTTCATAAGCTTTGCAATATTCACTTTTAAGTAATCTATGTTCATAGAATAATAAACCACCTCTTAAGTAGCATGAGGACTTTATATAATATATAGCATATTCCCAATTTCTCCTTCCTATCCTTTGAGTCACTTTGTTGTACATTTCTCTACCTGTGCTACAAACACACAGTATATTATAACTAGTTTTCATTTAAACAGTTATCTTTTAAAGATAAAAATATATTTTACTTTCAATTATTTAATTTCTGAAAATTTATTTTTTCTGTACATCCAGATTTCTGACCCATATCATGTTCTTTCTTACCAAAGACTTTCTTTAATACTTCTTATAAAGCAGGATTGCTAGCAAGAAATTCTTTCAGCTCCTGTTTTACTGAGAAAAATCTTAATTTTCCATTTCTTTTGTAGAATATTTTCTCTGTGTATAGAATTCTGATAGTTTGTTTCTTTCTTTTGTCACTTTAAGGATGTTACTCCATTTCTTCTTGCTTGCATGGATTGTGACAAATCTGCTAAAATTCTTATTCTTTCCCTACTGTAGTTCACGTGTCTTTTTTCTTTGCCTTCAAGATATCCTCTTTTCTTTTTTTTTTTGTTTGTTTTACCAGTTTGAATATAATATGCTAAGGCTTTAAAAATTTATTATTCATACTGTTTGTGGTTCTCTGACCTTTGGATCTGTGGTTTCTTGTCTATTTCTCCACCATTACTTATTCAGATATTTTTCTACCCCCTTCTCTCTGTCTTCTTCATCTGGAATTCCAATTATATATGAGACCACTGATGTTGTGCCATAGCTCTTGGATGCTCTGGTCATTTTGTTTTGTTTTACCCACCCCCCTCTCTCTTTTCATTTCAGTTTTTCGTAGCTTTTATCAATCTATCTTGCGGGTCACCAATTTCCATTGGGTTTCTACAGCGTCTGTCTCTCTGACGAAAATACCTACCTGATCCTGGATAATATATAGTATATTCCCAATTTCTCCTTCCCATCCTTTGAGTCACTTTGTCTTTACATTTTCCTTTGGTACCTTTCACATACTAATCATTTTTCTGTGCCTCATATGTACGTGTGTGCGTGTATGACATGTCATATAAGACAGTTGATACTAAGGTAAATATCTTTTTTGCTTGGAGGTGAGTCTGCCTTTCCTTCTGATGGGCTTTAGAGTGGGGATTTGTGTTCATCTCTTCAGGAGCTGGACTGAGTTTATAGTTGCTTTGTGCTGTGGTGGCTCTCACAGCACAGGAGATGTCGAATTACTGGCACCTTGTGTTTGTTGCAAGCTAATCGCTGGTGTTTTTATCCTTGAATGTCTTTTCCCTGCTTGTCTCTGGGCCTCCCCTTTGTGCTGGGCCTCAAGAAAATCTGCCTAGGGCAGCTGTCCCCCTGTCCCCACTTTTATTTTTATTTCGTGCCTGTCAGTGCCAGGGGCGGAGTGGTGAATGGGATCTTCTCTGGTGTTCTGATTTGGCCTCGATCTTAGGCACCACTGGGAACCCAGGTTTGGGGATGAGGCTTTCACGGGGCTTCCTGCCTCCCCTGTAGATATAACTTTGAGCCTAATACGCCTCCCTCCTCCTTCTCCAGGGATAGAGGTTTTCCCCTATTCTCATACCCCAAGAGTTGCATTTTCCCCTGCATGCCTTCAGGGGAAAACGTGTGTGGTCCTTTTCCGTACAGATGAAAGCTTCCCTTGGAGGAGATGGATTCGTGTAGCGTCCGTTCTGGCAGCGGCTATTTGCATTCCCCAGGTGGCAAAACAGGTAAACATTTTCCAGGACCGCCCCCCCCAAGCTTCCCCTCGGATGCCGGGCGATGTACAGGGAGGAAAAGCCTACAAAAGAGAAGGAACCCCCCAGTGTCTGCAGCTCAGGGGGTCACACTCTCACGCGGCCCCCATCAAGTCTTCAGCTGTCAATCAAACGTTCTAGCTCCACCTGCCAACCAACTTACGCGTGACATTCTGGCATCTGTCCCAGGTAAGCAAACGCTTGGGGGTCGTTTCTAGGTGCCTGTAGGTGCTGTTTCTCTCCAGAGAGATGGGGTTAGTTGCTTTTATCATTAAATGAGTGAATTTTCAAAAATCTGCTCCTTCCCTATTTGCAAGGAATGCAAAATATGTAGTCTTCGTCATATCTGGTCTCAGACATGGGGTCTTCAGCAGCACATATAGCAAAAAGCAGTGCCCAGGAGGAGGCTTATAAGTGTCTTTTAAAGGGTGGGTACTAAGCAGCTGCATTGGACAGATGTCTAGTCCGAAAGGCCCGTGACTGATGCTGTAGGACCCCCTGAGTCTGCCCCAGGCTCCGCTTGGCATGGGTCTCCGCATCCCCCTTTGCAACATCAGAGGACCAGGGTTCTCTCAAGGCCCCGGGGAAAAGGACTGGGCTTCAGTCATTTTGAATCTCTCAGTCAGGGCCTGCTGCGGCTCTTCTGTTTGTTTGAAAACACACTTTTGAATGTGCTCGCTGGTATAGAGACCCCAAGTGTGCATCCCCAAGGAGGCGCTGATGCTTTTCAGAATCCAGATAGTCAGACCTCTGGCAGGAAAGTGCACAACTATCTTGTCAACAGTTTGTTCAGACTGATGAAACGAGCAGCCTCAGACACACTTCAGTGAATCAAGCAAGGGGGACTGTTTAAGGGATATAGAAGGAAGTCGGTGCCCTTGGCTCCTAAGGCAGAGTGATTAGCAACGCTGTCATATCACTCAGGATTGCAAGTTTTCGATCCCACAATTCTGCTCAGAGATTTCAAAGTTTCAGAGGATGCCACCTGAGTGGAGGGCCGTTTCAGAACTCCTCCAGTCCTGGTATTTTGTTACCAAAGCTTGGTTAGTTCGGCTCGTCGTGTGACCACTCAGGTGAATCTCATTAATCTCCATTATTCACTATTCAGTGTGATTGCTAAGGTACAGGGTAGCACACAGGCAGACATACAGATATTAAAAGAACATGGGGGCTTCCCGGTTTCCCGGGGGCTTCCCTGGTGGCGCAGTGGTTGAGAGTCCGCCTGCCGATGTAGGGGACGCGGGTTCGTGCCCCGGTCCGGGAAGATTCCACATGCCGCGGAGCAGCTGGGCCCGTGAGCCATGGCCGCTGAGCCTGCGCGTCCGGAGCCTGTGCTCCGCAATGGGAGAGGCCACAGCAGTGAGAGGCCTGCGTGCCGCAAAAAAAAAAAAAAAAAAAACAAAAATGCAGGTAAAACACCTAATCAATTGAACATCTCAGCTTAGCCTCGTCTACCTAAACGTGCCAAGAACACTTCCATTAACCTACAGTTGGGCAAAATCACCTAACACAAAGCCTATTTTAGAATGAAGTGTTGACTATCTCATTGAATTCATTAACTACTGTATCAAAAATGAGAAGAATTGGGAGATTAGGATTGATTCGGATTACACTAACATGTGTAGAATAGATAGCTAGTGGGAACCTGCTGTATAGCACAGGGAGCTCAGTTCGGCACTCTGTGAAGACCTAGATGGGTGGGATGGGGCGGCGGGGGGGATCCAAGAGGGAGGGGATATATGCATACATATAGCTGATTCACTTCATTGTACAGCAGAAACTAACACAACATTGTAAAGCAACTATACTCCAATAAGAAAAAAATTTTTTAATTAAAAACAAGAAAACAAACATGAAGAACAGAATGGTTGAGTGGGTACAGAATGGGTTGTTCACCCTCATGATCGCGTGGCTAATTGCTGTGGCCCAGTGTTACAAGGGAGTGTATTAATTCATATCCCTAGCTCAGGAAAAGATCAGAATTCACAATTCAAAGTATGGTTTCTATTGCATGCCTATTGCTTCAGCACCCTCGTAAAGCTGAGAAATTCTAAGCAGAACCGTCGTAAGTTGGGGAACGTCTGTAACCATGAGGGTCCTCACCAGAGGGAGGCAGAGGTGCTGGGGGATGGGAGCAGAGGTTGGATGATACACTTGACAATGGAGGATAAATGCCGGGAGTCAAGAAATGCGGGCAGCTCCCCGCAACTAGGAAAGGCGAGGGAACGGATTCTCCTCCGTAGCCTAGCAAAGGGACACACACCTTGATGTTAGCCTCCAAAGACTCTGTTTGAACTTCTGGCTTCCAGAACTATCAGGTAATAAACTTGTGCTTCTTTAAGCCAATAAGCTTGTGGTAATGTGTTGTAGCACCAGTAGGAAACTAACAGACATGGTAATTAAACTGATTATTTCCTTGGACTGTAAACCGAACACTCCCTACCTCTATAAAGGGGCTGATACAATCCCTAGTAGAAATCCTAGTCCCGAGGGCTGAATTTCTATCTCACTTCCACATAAACACTGAGATAGCTTCCCTCTGCCTTCTATTACCCCCATCCTTTGACCTTCAAGATGGAGAATAAATACTATATTTAAAATTGATAACCAACAAGAACCTACTGGATAGCACAGGGAACTCTGCTCCATATTCTGTAACAACTTAATTGGGAAAAGAAATGAAAAAGAATAGACACACACAAAATAAAGAAATACATAAATTCCCTTTTCGCTCAAAAAAAAAGATGGAAAATAAATGAATTTCATTATGATGATAGATAAGTGTGACACAGTTATATCTTCATGCCGTGTGTGGTTATAATATGATAACAAAAGCCCCAGCACTATGGGCCTATTTCATTTTAGTTGTAAATAACATTAGATGTATTTTCATTTTTATATACATTATAGCAATTCCTTACGGGATTTAGGCTCAGAAATTTTTTGGCAAATGCCGTACAGGTGGATTCAAATTTGAGAAAATATTGGCAACCCGCTAATAACTTCTTGCTCAGTCATTTGTGAAAGTGACTTACAGTGACAAAATATATTATACACACTAAAATATTTAAGCTTTCTGGACATATCATGAATCATAAGAAATGGTATTTTATTTTTAATGCAGCTAAATGCAACTGCAGCTTGATGGCCCTCATAAGTAATAATCTGAATTGCCTATCAGAAGAGAGTGCTGGAGTTATTTACAAAGAAAAAACCAACCCAATAACCCAAGGTGTCACCATTTTATGCAGAAATAAAGTGAATCTGGCAACAATAATAATGAAATGAGATAAGCCGCACACTTGAAATGTTACGTTTCACATTAAAAAAGTCATGAAAACTATTTACAGACATCTATAGGTTTACTGAAATAGAATTCATAGAAAATGCATAGATCAGCTAAAGAGATGACTCTGAAATTCCGTGTAATGACTCCAATCACTGCTCCCCCAAATGTCTGCACAATTCAGGTCTTCTAGGAGTCATGCCTCAGGCTGATTACCTCTGGGTTTCTCCTTTCCCTCAATTCTCCCAAGACAGCCTATTTATTCCACAGACTGTGTCCACGTCTGCCATTTCTCTGTTACTAATGGAACCACCCAGCCCAGAAGATGCTCTCCATAATAAGCTTTAATTTTATTCAGTAGATCCCAGCATTTTTGTTATAATTATTGTCATGCAGATTAAACAAAAATCTGTTCTCCTTACGTTTGGCCTATGACATCTGTTCGTTTGTAACCTCCTCACAATCTAACTTTTTTCAAGTCCTTTTATTTTTTTTAATTTGTACTATGCTCACAACTGACCTTCATTTTCCCATGATTCCTAATTATCACTGTATTTTATAATTATCGGTTAAGGGGAGAGAATGAGTGTTATGGGAAGAACATATAGCCTTGGGAGACAACCTCTGCTATTACTTAGTTGTGCAGGACAAGTAAAGTTATTTATAGTTCTGGACTTCAGTATCCTCCTTTGTGAAAATTTCTGTTAGGAAGAAGAATTCAGAATGCTGAGAGGAAATAAATAAGCTGAAATACATGAAAGTCTCTAATACCAAAGTTGGCCCATTTGGTGTACGATGTGTTTTCTCTTCTTTCAGTGTTTAAAGATATTGGTATCCAAACAGGGAAAGCCCTCACCCAAAGAGTGAGGGACGCCATATTTACCTCTGGAAACATGCCATCCAGCAGCAAGAGAAGCAGCAGAAGCTACAACCATCCATCCCAAACATCTGATTCCTTTGCCCTGCGGCTCTCAAAGTGTGGTTCGGGGACCATGGAGGTCCTTTACAGAGGATCCGTGAGGTCAAAAATATTTTCAGAATAACCCTGAGACAGTACTTGCCTTTTTCTCTCTCATTCTCTTTCAAGTGTTCATTGGAGTTTTCCAGAGGCTGTGTGATGCCTTTATTGCAACAGAGTAAAGGGAGAAGCAAACATAAGAATCTGGCTGTCTTCTGTTAAGACTTTATCCAAGAGATTTGCAAAAATGTAAAGCAAGGCTATTCTCATTATGATTTTGAAAAATGCAGTTATTTGCCATAAAATATATTATTTGTGTTAAAACCTAGTGGGTGTGTTAATTTTAACTAAATTATTTAATATTCTTAAATGTCTCAGCTTTAATTTCTAATTAAATTTAATTAGATTAATTTCTAATTGAAGTAATCGAGATAATATGCAAACACAAAAACTTCTCAGGGTTGGTCCTGAATAATTATCACTAACGTAAGGAGGCCCTGAGAGGAAGGCTTTGGAGCCACTATTCTAGATTTTCTTCTCCTGGTGGATCATTCACTGTCACCCTCATTCCAACTGAGTCACTTTACTACCCCACTGTTTTCTACTGTAACATGTCCTGCTATAGTTCCCTGTGAGTGTCAGTTCATAACACTGCCCTTTGGGCTTGAATGTGCTCAACCACAGCAGATGTATGCAAAGTCCTGTCTTACTGGAAGAGAGCCAGTGCTCCAATCTACATTTGTTAATTCCGTGGAGGACAACTGCTCAGAACAGGGTCTATGGTGTCTTCTTAGTTTCACTGGATATGAAGGCACTCTTCCCTAATACCCAGTCTGAATCCTGGAACATTCATCTCCCTGCATGTCCTTGGATCCCAACTCAAAGTCTGTCCCTCCAACCAAGAGGAGCTCTAGACACTGAAGCCTGCTTTTCTGCTCAGATGTTGCATCTTCCTTCTTCCCTACAATTTTGACAAGGACTCTGTAGCATCTTACTCGAAAGAATCCTGGCATATGCTAATTCCTTCCTGTCAATTAACAAGTCCGTAGGGGAAGGCTTATTGTCTTATGCTGATGGACTGATAGAGTCTCTGGAAGAAAATTGGTTGTAAAAATCGCTGTGCCTAACCTCCTTAATGAAGCCGGAAGTGATCTAAATTTTTAGATTATCATACTCTAACAGAGGGTTTGGTTTTTGTGATTGCTCTTTGTTTGTCTGGGAAAGTGGTGTTTCTAGAGCGTATCAAGCCCCATATTCTAGAACCATGCAGTCCAGTGTGGCTGTTGAGCTCTTGAATTGAGATGTGTTGCAAAATACACACCAGGTTTTGAAGACTTAGTACAAGTGGAGACTGTCTATCCCTGTACTTCCAATCACATTGCTCTGCTCTTCCCACTTTCACACTTCTGTTCCTATAATCCATTCCCCAGGTACTAATCAGAATGAAAACAATAAGTCATTCTTCAAGACTGTCAAGGTCACGAAAAACAAAGAAAGTAACAGACCAGAAGAGTCTAAAGACACCTGACCATTAGACAGAGAAGACAAAGGATCATGACAGCTAAATGCAGTGGAAAACTCGGTAAAATCCAAACAAAGTCTGGAGTTTAGTCAATAATAATGTACTGATGCTACTTAGTTTCTCCAAAGTACCATGGTAACATATGACATCGACAATGAGAGAAACTGGGTGAGAGGCACACAGGGACTTTCTGTATCATCTTTGCAACTTTTCTGTAAATCTAAAATTATGCCCCCAAAACGGGCATCAAAATTAAATCAGACTATGTTATCCCTTTCCTTTGATTCTTCAATGTCTTCCTACTTTACATACAGTGACACCTAAGCTCCCCGCGTAGTTCACGAGACCCCTGGCCACGTCCCTTTTCCCACCTCAAATGCTACCCCCTTAAATATGTCGAGGTAATCCCTATCTAAGGTTCTTTGTATTTACTGTTCCTTCTGTCTAGAACCTTCAGGATATTACATGGTTGGCTACTTTCATCATTCATACCTCGGTTATTTTTTTCAGAAATTTTTGTCACGATCTTCCTACCTTAAATTACCACCTCCCCCTGAGGCACTGAATATCACATGAACTTACGATACACATTACCTTTGTTTACGTACGTATGCATGTGTGTATTATTTTATAGAACTCATCACGATATGAAACTAAAATTGTCTCGTTACTACTACGCTTTTAATTTTTCTGTTTCTCCTCACTCAAATGTGGGCAGAATAATGTTTATTTTATTTACTGTTGTATATGCAACACCCAGAAAATTACTGGTAGATAATAGGAATGTCCTGGCTATTGCTGCATAACATTCCAAAAGTTAGTGACAAGCTCATAGTTTTGTAGTTCAACAATTCAAATAGAGCCTAGAGGGGATGTTTGGAGCTTCTGTTGGAACAGAGCAAACGGCTGGGCTGGAATACTCAGTATGTCTCCATCAGTCACATGGTGGTCCAGCAACATCACTTTTTCTACATGTGGTCTTATCCAAGTTCTCCTCACAGCATAGAGTGGGTTCCAAGAGAAAGCAAGCAGAGATGGCCAGTCCAGTAGACTTCTTCTACTTTATTTCATTGGTCCAAGCTCTCATGGACCAGAATCAAGGAGGTAGGAAAAAAAAGGCTTCACCTCTTGATGGAGCAGTGGCAGAATCACAATGTAGAGTGGCATGTGGGATGGGAGATAGCGTTGGCCACCATGATTCACATGCAAAACGTACTGACACCATACCTGATATCCTGATATTCCCAAAGTATCATCCAATCATGGCACCATGAACATCTGCCACATGCTATCTGGGGCCTCAGCTGAGATAACTCAAACAACCAGGGTTGAAGGATGAAAAATGTTTTTTTTACAGACATGTTGAGCAAGTCGATACCGATGCGAGCTCAGCTGGGTGGACGGCTGGGAACTGTGGCTCCTATCTGCTTGGGTCTTTCCAGGGTTCTCTCAAAGCTGGCTTCTTAGAGGAATGGAAAGAAGCACCCAGCCAAATAAGGCCTATGGTTGTATTTAATCAAAGCACTCATAGGGCCAACCCAAATCAAAGGAGTGGAGAAATAGTGTACAATCAAGAGATGCTGGGAAAGCAAGTATCCAGTATTTTCAGCATCAATGGACAATTTCTTCCACCCAGATATATAGGTTGTGAGATCCCCTAAATACAGAGACAAGATTCAGATTGAAAGTACAAAAAAAGAAAAAGAAAAAT
Source organism: Phocoena sinus (assembly GCF_008692025.1). NCBI lineage: Eukaryota > Metazoa > Chordata > Mammalia > Artiodactyla > Phocoenidae > Phocoena > Phocoena sinus. The sequence goes on along the minus strand of NC_045763.1, from coordinate 180,063,917 downwards.
GCCCATGACAGAAACTTCTATGATTATTCCAAAATTCAGTGGAAAATAATAGTATAAGTTAACTATAAGTTCATTGTACAGTTTTAAAATATGCACTGATTGCCCTGGTATAGTGCAGCATCTGTTTTTAAGCTCAGAGAAATGTTTTTCACTTTTCTAATTATAAATAAAATATGTCTTTAGGGATATGGTGAGGTAATACTAGAAATTCCATTTTAGTTCCGTGTGTGGGGTTGAAAATGAAAATTTCTGTCATATTATTGTTAATAGATTACAATTTATCTAAATTAGCTACTAAGGTGGTAAAAATAAACTAAGAATAAGTTCTCAGCATCTTACCTTCAAAATCTCTGTATGTGTGTATGTCTCTGTTTCAAACTTTGTTGTTTAAATCAGTGGTCTAGGGCTTCCCTGGTGGCGCAGTGGTTGAGAATCTGCCTGCCAAAGCAGGGGACACGGGTTCGAGCCCTGGTCTGGTAAGGTCCCACGTGCCGCGGAGCAACTAGGCCCGTGAGAAACAACTACTGAGCCTGTGAGTCTGGAGCCTGTACTCCGTGACCAGAGGCCGCGACAGTGAGAGGCCCACGCACCGTGATGAAGAGCGGACCCCGCTTGCCACAACTAGAGAAAGCCCTCGCATAAAAACGAAGACCCAACACAGCCAAAAATAAATAAATAAATAAGCTTTCATTAAAAAAAAAAAAAAATCAGTGGTCTATCCTGAGTTTGGACATAGACTGAAATCAAAGGGTAGCTTCTAATAACATGTTCTAGTTGCTCACTGAAGTCCAATGTAAAATGCATCTTGTTTCATCTCCCATCCAGCTTATAAAACACACATGAAATTAAAAAAATAAAATGTTAAAAAAGAAACTAATGTGGTGTGGATTCAAGCTTAATACAATAAAAACAACACGTTGGAAAAGGATAAAATATTCCGTTCATTATGTGCACATTTCGAATTTGAATCTCTATAGAACTGCTTTAGGAGGAAGCCTTAAGGAAAAATCTCTATTTCTTTCTAGTCATCTCTATTTTATTTCTTTATAAAACACTGACTATATGGCATTAGTGAAATGGATCTTAAATTATGGTAAAAAAAAATTACAAAGAGAAAGAAGATAAAATGAGCATGAATTTTAAGAAATGGTGATGAACAGTGCACACCTGACATTAAATTATAAAGCTATTTGGCTGGGGAAGAAATGTGTTCTGCCCTGCAAGTTCCTTCAGGGCCCCCTGAGGGAAGTTTATGCACAGAGAATGAAGCAAGGAAAATAACACTTTGTCATTAATGGGGACTTTAGTATCACATTCCCAGAGCTGAAATCCAGTGAGTTAATCAGCCCCCAAGTATTTTATATATTTCTAAGCACCGTATTCATTGCTAGGGCAACAAAATAAGCAATCAACACAGTACCTGCCCTCTTGGAGCTTATAGTTTAGTGGGAAACATACAAATCAGACACATAATCTCAATTAATTGAATAATTCAGCCAGTGCCAAGTGCTGCAAACAAGGCATATGAGAGTGTCTGATAACGGTACCTAATTCATTGTGGAGAGCTGAGAAGGGCTTGCAATTAGGCTGAGATTTGGAGGGTAAAGAAGAGGTAGGAAGACGGAGAGAAGAAAAAAGAGGAGCGGCATATTTGACGTCCTGGAGGTGAAAAAAAAAAAAGCATGAGAAATTTGAATTTACAGAAATCCAGCATACCGAGTGAAAGCGGGAGGGCATAGGATAAGTCTTTAGAGGGAGGCAAGGGTGAAATCTCTCTGACCTTGTAAAGCCCTTTATGGTTTTTAACTTTGTCTAAATTTTTTAACTTTGTCTAAATTCCCTATTGCTCTAGGGAATTATATGGTATAATTTGCATTTTACAAATGGTTTTCTATGTCTAATGAGGAGAAAGGGTTGGTTGAAAAAAATGCATGGAAGAGGGGTGAGTGGTTAGGCAGCTCCTATGGTGGTTTGAGCCAAAGGCTGGATCCAGTGAAATTCCTCCTCTAAACCAGATTGGCCGGAAGCAAAGAAGCTCACATTGTCAACCTCCCTATTTTCCCTAAAGCCTAAACTCAGAGCAAGTTCACGTGGAAGCATTTAGTGGCAAGTCGTAAGAGTGTATTTGCCTGTATTGTTGAAATTGTCGGGGTTTTGTGTTCTGTGAAATATGTGTAGCCAGATGCAAGAAGGACTTTAAGTTGGCATCACCGGAAATGCAAGCAGCCCATCACAGACTGAAAACCCAACTCTAACATCTGGCTCTGATATCAGGATAGACTGGCACTACGTCTGCCCTCTAAAATTACAGAACTTTGGGGTTTTCACAAAAACAATTAGCCTATTTTGTAAAGCTTTCCCATTTTCAACAACAATGAGGAGGACATTACTCAGTCAAATTGAATAAATTCCAAATTCTGTGATCCTGTTTCCATTCAGATGAAATGTGCGTGTGTGTGTGTGTGTGTGTGTGTGTGTGTATCTGTGTAAATGTGTTGGAATCAAAAGGTTGGGGATAGTTGATTATCAGGCTTAGGGCCTGATAATCAACTAACAAATGCCAGATTATGAACACATTGGCTGAATTCCATGTTCTTTTTTTCTTTTTTCTTTTTTTGCGGTACGCAGGCCTCTCACTGCTGTGGTCTCTCCCGTTGCGGAGCACCGGCTCCAGACGCGCAGGCTCAGCGGCCATGGCTCACGGGCCCACTGCGCCACCAGGGAAGCCCCTTACCTGCATTTTTGACCTACAATATTTGCAACTTACAATGGGTGTATCAGGACATCATGCCATCATGAATCCAGGAAGATCTGTGTATGGAACCTTCCAGATAATTCAGGATAACCTCACTATCTCAAATTTAATCAAATGTGCAATGTCCCTTTGCCACGTAAGGTAACATAATCACTAATTCTGGGAGTTAGAATTTGTACATCTTTGGAGGCCATTACTCTGTCTGCCACAAGGGGCTTGATTATTGACTGTGTTATGGATATTTTCATAGCCTACCAAAACATTTTTTGAATGCTTACTTCCTACCAGGTACTGTGTCATGTAGTAAGCACAGATTTTGCCCTCCGGTAGCTTAGAGTCAAGCCTGTTATGAAAAGTGTGATGGATAATCCTAATGCCACCTGGCAGTTCTAAGATAGTCCCATCATCCAATTACTCTTCCACTCTTCTGGGCCAGAATTTCGCATCTCCAGCACTCTCCACAAATCCCCATCAACTCCTCCCTCATCAGCTAATAATTCTACCTTCTACATTGCTATGAAAATCAAAAGAACTGGAAAAGAACTTCTACCGTCTTCCCCCACATCTAGCCACTTACCATTCTTGTGCCCCAAAGTTTCAGGAATCATGATCTCTTCTTTGCCTTCTTTTACTGAAGGTAAACTGTTGGCACTTCCAAGTCTAATCTTCCCACATATGAACCAATACCCAGGTTTTTTTTTTTTCCATCTCCTAAAGGATATCATTTCAGTAATTCTGCTAAATTTTCTCCAGCCCTGCACCATTCCCATTAGCAAACAAGCATAGTGTTATTTCTCTTCTCTTAAAAATAAAAGCTCTCTCTTGTTTTAATATTGTCCTCCAGCTATTAACTCATTTCTCCTCTGTCTTTAATGGTAATATTCCTCAAAAGAATATACTCCTTTCTCTCCTCCAAATCTCTCTTAAACATATTCCAAGTACTGTTTTATCCTCTCTGCTCTAGTGAAACTGCTTATGTAAAAATATTGCTAATAACAGCTCACACCAATATACTACTTACTACATTCCAAGTGCTTTATAAGACTGTTTAGTTGTTTACCTAATCCTCAGAGCAGCCTGCGAGGTAGCTGGTAAGAAGTGGAGGTGGGATTAAAATCCAGGCAGACAACTCTGAGGTCCATCTACATTCTATCACCTCTCTCACTCACCAGTAATCTCCATATTCTAAATATAATTGTCAAGTATTGATCCTTGTCGTCTCTAACCTATCAGCATCATTTAACAAGTTGATTATTTCTTCCTTTTCAAAAATCTGTCTTCCATTGGCTTTGGGACTCTGCATCCCCCTGATTTTCCTTCTACCTCATTGGTTACAGTTTTCAAGAGGAATAGGGCAGATAAACACACAAAACATGTCTGGTTCCTTGTCCTTAAGGCTGTGATATTTCGTTATGCAGGAGGTAAGCTGGAGAGCCAGTAATCTTTCTACAACATCCTAAGAGAGATAAATTCAAAGTACTGTGGTGTTTAGAACCAGAAGTTACTAAGTGTCTTGTGGAGCTGTGAGCATTTTCAAGGAGTGGTACTCAAGCTACATTAAAAAAAAACTGAAGTATAGTTGATTTACAATGTTGTGTTAGCTTCTGGTATACAGAACAATGATTCAGTTATATATATATATATATATATATATATATATATATATATATATATATATAAAACTTTTCAGATTCTTTTCCATTATGGTTTATTACAGGATATTGAATATAGTTCCCTGGGCTATACAGTAGGACATTGTTGTTTACCCATTTTCTATATACTAGTTTGCATCTCTTAACCCCAAACTCCCAATCCATCCCTCTCCCAAACCCCTCCCCCTTGGCAAGCACAGGTCTGTTCTCCATATCTGTGCTTAAACTACCTTTTGAAATATAAATAGGAGGCTGCCAGATTGAGAAGGTGCATAAGATTGTTCTAAGTTGACTGAAAGTATCTGTGAACATAGAAACCTATGGATGTTTGAGAAATAAGCTCAGTGTGGTTATTTTACATCACCCCTTTATTGGATTTTGAATTAGTACATCTGGAAATTAGGCTAAATTGCTAACAGAAACAGCAACATGCCGTGGGAGTACTTTTCAACCATTTTCAGCCCATGTGTCTTAGATCCATACAGAGAACTTCTAATAGATATTGCCGCCCAGCCTGCATTCACAGTGAATCTGGTTTAATTTTTCTGGGGTGGTACCTGGACATTGGTGTTTTTGCTCCCCATTTTGAGTCCAATGGGTAGCGAGAGTTGAGAACCATCGTGCTAGAACATAAGCAAGGTTAGGGAGGATGAGCTTGATAACAAGTCTGGAGGCCACAGGTCAAGGCCAGAGTTAAAGAGCTTTCAGCCTGTACTGAGGAGTTGGGACTTTATCTTCCAAACCAGGTAAGGTGAAAGAAGGTTTTATGCAAGATCACAATGTGATCAAATCAGTGTTTTCAGAAAAAAAAATAGAGAATGGTATGAGGCTGGGGAAAAAGAATATGGTTGTAGGCATCTCTTGATGATGTCTAGGCCTCTTGTCTTAATTCTCCCAGAAGCTACCATAGTGTCTGGATCATTTGCCAAGAGGCTAAATAGGGGAGATAGTTAGGAAGGTAAATATTTCAGATTGGCTGATTCACTGGACTGTTGATGGAGAGGATTTAAGCTTTCTACTTTGTTTCAATATAAAGAATCAGGATGTGTTTTATTCTGTTTTGAATTTAAATTTGTAAATTCTTGAATATGACTAGAAAAAAGGGGGGGAACTAGACATAACATATCTGAGTTGTTTGAGACAATCAACTTGCCTTCGGAGTTGGAGGATTTCTTTTGTATTGAATAAAAGCCTGCCCTGTAGTTTTTTGCAAAACAATGAACAATCACAGCCTGAAAAGTGGATTAAATCCTACTATGGCCTGATAACAGCATCTGAGGTTTTTGTTAAGAAAAGGAAGGGTGTGTGTCAATTATACTTTAATTTTTAAAAATGCATTACAACCATCAAAAAAAAAAAAAGGAGAGGAAAAGAAAAAACTATAGGAAGGTCTTGGCAAAACCTGGGGGGAACTAAGGTCATAGAGAAAGAGAGAGAGAGAAGGCAGAGAGAGATGGGCTGTATTTTATTTCAACAGCCAGTATGGCACATCTCACACTGGCCCCTGGTTATTCCTCAGAGGCCCACATTCTCAGTACCGTTACACTGTTTGGTTTTTGTGCTGGGAATATTTTTCCATCCATAGTTTGGCATAACTTTATCCCTCCCTTTATTCCAGAGTCCTGCTCACATATCACCCAATCAGAGACATACTTCATATATCAAACCACAACCCCACCCGATCAGTCATTTCCCCCAACAACATCCATTAGTACATCTAAGGAATTATTTCTAGAAATAAGAGCACTGTGGGCACAGAATGAATTATTCATGGGAGGAAATCATCTTAGTCAAAAAGTTTGTCTTATGAAAAATCTCTGCTTTGAAGTCCAAAAGGCCAGGCTGAAGTGTGGATGTTACCAACTCATTTCCCGGTAGAATAAATATAGAGAATAAACAAGCAAGTGTAACTTGGAAGTATGTGAGTGTATTGGTGCTGTGATAAAAGGAAGAAAAGTAAAAATTTTGCAAGTTAAATTTCCAAAGCTTTTACTTCCTCAACCCCTAGATGGTTCTGATAACATCACAAGCACCTTCTCAATTTTTATTCTGTGAACACTTTATTCGTGAGAGGTGCTACCATTCGGGTCACCATGGGAGAGATTTTAAGAGAAAGGATAGAAAAAGTAAAGTTCTTTGAAGCCTGAAATAATATCTATAGTGTTTAGTATAGGATTCTGGGGAGCTAGGATTATGTGAATTCAATAAATAATTGCTGAATTCACTTATTAAAGTGTTTTCTGAGAACCATCGATGTACCAGACACAGCCTTAGACCCTGGTCGTGAGAATGAACTAAACAGACAGGATTACTGCCCTCACTCAGCTTACAGTTTACCAGAGGCAGACAAATATTTAAACAAATTATTACAAAGTTAATGTGTCACACAGTGTTACATAGTTTATGCATTCAAAGTAATAGAGGTCAAGACAGTCCAAACTTTTGGATGTAAATGAATGGAAGTATTAAAAAATTCTTATATATTTCGTTTCTGAAGATAATAATCAAATGTATCAAATTAGCTCAATCTTAGCACTCTGGATTTAGTAGAAATAGACCCGGGACCAGAAGGAGATAAAAAAATAAGATCTATTTCCAGTAGAGCTGCACTGGGGGACATAGATTGAGACTGGACTTGGAATTCAGAATTTGGGATTCTCTGCTTTTTCCAAGTCCAGACCTTGGGATCTAACCAAGGGGGGAATGAGGTTTGCACTGACTCTCGTGGTGCCAGGAAGTGTAGCTTGGAAATGCAAAGTCCCAGGAATGAAGCCTTCCTTAGTGACGAAACACAGGGAGTCAAAGCTGAAGCAGTGGAAGGGCTCTCCCTTACAAAAAGACCTCAGACTTGGTGACGCACGTGTCCTTCAAACTTTCGACAACCTCTCCAATCGGACAATTGGACAGCTCATTCCTGGTGAAGAGCCCGTGAGACAGAGAAGGGTAGAATCCACTTGTTTAATTCTTCCAAGAAGGCAGAAATTTCTATTTTCTAGCCTTCCAGAAGAGAATGAGATGAAAAGGATGATTCTCCTGACATTATGGGTCCTTTAATTGCCATTCTAGGTTTAAATTATCTACAAGATTTTAAATTGTCAACTTCCCCTTTACCCCTCCTTGTGAAAAATAATCCTCCTATCAACGAAAGAAGAAGCTTCATTTGATGGATTACATTATACTCTTATAGTCTCCTCAGTAAATACCTATTAATAGGGCTGATGTTCTTATCAGAATTCAATATTAGAATGATATTAGAATGATGTTAGATGATATTAGAATGATATTAGAATTTCAGTATAAAGACAGGCTAGTGAGTGAAATATACTAGAGTCAGAGGTCCTTTTAGTGCCCTTTAAGACACAGCATGTAGGCAACGGGCTGTGGCACTACCTCAGGACCATCCTGGGGAAATTCTTTCCATCCCGCGGAAATTCTGTGTGGTCGCAGCATCAACTTTTAAATTTTATTTCCTACCTGCTTACTCTTCATTACAATATAATGTATTTTACACTAGTTACATCTACAAAAACTCATTTTCTTTGACAAATGATGCAGACAAGTTTAAATTGCCACAGTTTACTCTAGTAAGGTTCCTAATCACACCATACGTCAAAACCCATAAATGCCATCATGTAATGGGATCACGTTTACATCTAGGCTTAATCTAGTTTTAGCCTTGGGACTAGCCTGTCAAGGTAACGTCTCAACTGGTTCATTTCTGTCTTTTCCACATATAATTTCTGCATTTTTACTGCCATAGTTTTTACTACCCCTCTCTAATTCTGTCTCAGGATTATTTCATAACATTTCCAGTTCTGATGAAATTCTAGTTATATGTCTCCAGAAGAGATACTGCACTCTGAAACTTTATTCTTTCTTCAGAAAATAACACTCTTTCACTTATTCCTTTAGGCTCTATTATTCAGAAATTAACCTGATCTATCTGTCTATCTATCTATCTATCTATCTATCTATCTATCTATCTATCTTTTCCCCCCTAAGGCAGTAGCATCTGCCTGGGTGGAGAAAATAAATACATGTTTGATTAGGCATTGCAACACATTAAATCATGAGAGTGTCTATTAGAATTTCAGGTGTAAAGACGAGGCTACTGACGGAAATATACTGGAGTCAGGGGTCTTTTTAATGCCCTTTGAAACATGATGTGTAGATAACTGCCTACATTACCCACCTCAGGACCATACTGACACCAATCCCCTTCCTGTAGTAGAAGCTGTATTTCTCCTTTATGTGTAGTGGTGTGTATTTCTCCTTTACGTGTAGCGGTGTTGATTCTCCAGAAGTATCTAATATCTCTTAGCACCAGCATTCCGTCTGCTTAAATTGCTTATTGAGTCTAGACTGAACCAAACTTTGTGTGTCAATTTTGCATCTGGTTAAGATTTAATGCTCTCAAACCCCACAGGTATCAGTTTGAATCCTGGTACCACCGATCGCTTGTTAAATCATTCAGGCAAGTTTATCAAACTTTCTGCCATTCAAATTCCTTGTCTGTGAAATAGAAATAATAATAGTATCTACATGCTTAAATCATGCAGTGTCTGATATAGACGATGCACACAATACATGTTAGTTAACTAATTTCTACTCATCCCTCTGGTATGAGCTTAAATTCTGTCTCCTGGAAAGGTTTGGCTGATCTCCAGACAAGTTTAGATCCTTCTTTTTATAGAATTTCATAGCACACTCTACTTCCCTTCTTATAGCTCATCATATTACATTGAATGAGCAACATTTAATTTTTTTAAAACATTTTTTGTTTCCCTCTCTGTGTTTTCATAATCACTCCATGGGGTTTTCCCTTTGACACTTCGATGAATTTCAGGGTAAGTCCCAGGACTTTCTTCATCATTTTAATTTTTTTTTTAGTAAGAGATTTATTTTTTATATTTTTATCATAATTTTGAAATTGAAGTGTAGTTGATTTAAAATATTATATTAGTTTTAGGTATACAGCATAGTAATTTAGTATTTTAACAGATTATGCTTCATTAAAAGTTATTATAACATAATGGATGTAATTTCCCATGCTATAGAATATATCCTTGTTGCATATCTATTTTATACATAGCAATTTGTATCTCTTTAAAAATTTTTAAATTTTATATTGGAGTATAATTGATTTACAATTTGTGATAGTCTGAATCATCTTTAAATAGTAAAATCTCTTTGGTTACTTCTAGTCATAAAACTCTCAGTTTAGCAATTACTATATCTACTCTAGTTTAATGGTAATTTTAAAAAATCAAATTTCATTTAGAGCTAAGACTTTTCTCTGACCCTGTTTGGGTCCCTGGAGAAGGAGGGATCACAATCAATTTCTTCTCTCTTTCCCATCTAGTGTTTCTGCCATTTCTCTCCTAACTTATTACCCAGAAGCTCTTTTCTCCTTCTAGGGACTGAGCTGCAGGATAGGAGAGGGGATAAAGGACTGGAAAAGTCCTAATCAATTGGTACCCTAGTGATCATTCAGCATCTGTCTTTTTTGGACAGAGCAAACTGTATTGCATCCTCCAAGGAAGTCATTCATGGCAGGGTCTCACCTTACTTTGACTGTGGCTTGCTTCATTTGTGTTGGTGCCTCGACTGAAAATGAGATAAAAATAGTTTCTTTGAGCATCCTGCTATACCGGTAACTACTTATTTGTTACCCACCTTTCCCATTAATATGTGTACTCCTCTGGAGTAGACATATCTGTTTTCTTACCGTATATACCATCTCAGTGCCTGGTGTGTATTACGTACACAAAACACAGATGTGTGCGTGAACTGAAACAAAGTTGTGGAGGGAAACACGTGTGTTTGGTGCCATCTCTGTGACTCCTAAGGGCCTGTTTATGCTTCTCATCTGATTCTATATTAAAATGTAATACACATCCAATTTTATCAGTCTAATTTTGTTATTCTTTTTTTTTTTACATCTTTATTGGAGTATAATTGCTTTACAATGGTGTGTTAGTTTCTGCTTTATAACAAAGTGAATCAGCTATACATATACATATGTTCCCATATCTCTTCCCTCTTGCATCTCCCTCCCTCCCACCCTCCCTCTCCCACCTCTCTAGGGGGTCGCAAAGCACCGAGTTGATCTCCCTGTGCTATGCAGCTGCTTCCCACTAGTTATCTATTTTATGTTTGGTAGTGGATACATGTCCATGCCACTCTCTCACTTCGTCCCAGCTTCCCTTTCCCCCTCCCCATATCCTCAAGTCCATTCTCTAGTAGGTCTGTGTCTTTATTCCCGTCTTACCCCTAGGTTCTTCATGACATTTTTTTTTTCTTAGATTCCATATATATGTGTTAGCATACGGTATTTGTCTTTCTCTTTCTGACTTACTTCACTCTGTATGACAAACTCTAGGTCCATCCACCTCACTACAAATAACTCAATTTCATTTCTTTTTATGGCTGGTAATATTCCATTGTATATATGTGCCACATCTTCTTTATCCATTCATGTGTTGATGGACACTTAGGTAGCTTCCATGTCCTGGCTATTGTAAATAGAGCTGCAATGAATATTGTGGTACATGACTCGTTTTGAATTATGGTTTTCTCAGGGTATATGCCCAGTAGTGGGATTGCTGGGTCGTATGGTAGTTCTATTTGTAGTTTTTTAAGGAACCTCCATACTGTTTTCCATAGAGGCTGTATCAGTGTACATTCCCACCAACAGTGCAAGAGGTTTCCCTTTTCTCCACACTCTCTCCAGCATTTATTGTTTCTAGATATTTTGATGATGGCCGTTCTGACCGGTGTGAGATGATATCTCATTGTAGTTTTGATTTGCATTTCTCTAATGATAAATGATGTTGAGCATTCTTTGATGCGTTTGTTGGCAATCTGTATGTCTTCTTTGGAGAAATGTCTACTTAGGTCTTCTGCCCATTTTTGGATTGGGTTGTTTGTATTTTTGTTATTGAGCTGCATGAGCTGCTTGCAAATTCTTTATGAAATCTAGGTTCATACTAAACCTGGAGGGCTGGGGAAGTGTGAACTTCAGGTAAGTCCAGCTTTGACATTAGTAAGGAGAACCCTGTTTTCTAAGAGGAGTCACATGTTGGCAAAATAAATGCTTCCTCTGATTCTGCTTTAGTCCGAATTCACATATATATTTTTATACCTGTGAACTGGGACACAGATTGGGAGAGCATTTATAGAACACAGAAGTATTCTCCAAGTTGCCCTATTTCTCCAGGATGAAATTCCATCTTTTTCATTCCAGCCCAGTTCGTCATAACTGTTATTAGCAGATAGTTCAAAGGGCTGTTAGAAGGGGTTCCCTCAAGACCCCAAGATGTAACATTTTAACTAAGACTTTGAAAACCAAACTCTGGATTGAAGGAGACTAAATTCAAAGTTTACAATGATATTCTTCTGCTAAATAACACGTTTTTTTTTTTACTTTCCTCCACTGTTGTGGGAATATTCCTCAGTGTTTCACAGCCACAGACCCGGGATTCTCAGGATGTCAAAGCTGGCTGGCAGTCAGTGATAATTTGAGGTGCAGAGGGAATGCATAAGTTTCCTGATCACAGCAGAAATTAGTGACAGAGCAAACACTAAGGCCTGGGGTTCCTTTTTTCTTTTGACTATCCATGTTTATTTTATTTTAGAATATTCCAGCAGCAGCCTTCTTCTCCTTTAAGTAATTTCTTGAAATTCATCACTGAATACAATTTTATATACCTACCCCACAATTAAAAAGGTGTCAATATTTTGCCAATTTTAATAAGCCAAATGCAGATTTAATTATTTCACTGGTCCTGTCCCATTTTTCTACTTATTCCTCCCTCCTCATAGAAATTTAGTTTATTTCATTTCTGTGCATACAGTATCTAACTATAGGTGCTTTGAATTTTTACGTAAATCTCTTACTCTGTGTATATGTTTTCAACTTGCTTCTTTCCTTGGTTTGAGTTATGTGATTTATCTATGGTGCCACACAGAGATTTCACTCACTCATATTAAGTATACTATTCTTTTGTATAAATTAACAGGTTTTATTTATTTACTTTTCCCATAATGAGGGACAGTTTAGTTGTTTCCAGCTTTGTCATTAGGAACCATGTTACAACAAACATCCTTGTGCAGAAGATGAAAATTTTTAAGGTAGACCTTTATAAATAGCATTTTGTGTGTTAGGGTGAATACATATTCTAATATAATGAAATTTGTCAAATTACCCTCTGTAATGGTTAAACCAATTTACCCTTCTAGCAGCAATGCACAAGAGTTCTTATTTTTTTACATCCTTGACAACATTTAATATTAGTATATTAATTATATTTTGAAAAAGTAGTATTTTAATGTTTCAATGCATTGCTGATTACTAATAAGTCTGAAAATCTTTCTGTATATTTACTGGCACTTCAGATATGTTATTATTCCTTTGCAATTATTTTCTATTGGGTTATTATTATTTTTATATTTTGTTAATGTAGGAATGATTTATACATTCCAGAAATGAATCCTTTGCTAATAATATGCATCGCAAAGATCCTCTCCAATCTCCTATGTTTTTGTGTTGTCTTTGTACTCAAAGAATTTTAAAATACATGTTGATGTGGCCTATTTGTCTATCTTTTCATTTACAGCCCATGCGTTTTGTGACTAGTTTAAGAAGCCTTGTTTGATCCTGATGTCTTAAAGACAGACTCCATGCTTACTCTTATGGTTTGAGTTTTCACAACTGACCTTTATCCATCTGCATTTTGATTTTGTGTATGATTTGAAGTAGGGATGCAATTTCATTTTTTTTCCATATGGATAACTGAAATATATATAATAATACATTTATATATGTCTATTTGACTAGCCTATCTCTTCCTTACTTATTTGTAATACCCTTCAGTCGTATATTAACATATCTTTTTTATCAGCTCTCTATTGTTTTGTATATTCCCACCGAATTTAGAAAGATATTTGGTAGGGTGAATTCATCCCCCATACTCATTCTTCATACTTTTCTGCCTTTTTTTTTGCGATACGTGGGCCTCTCACTGTTGTGGCCTCTCCCGTTGCGGAGCACAGGCTCCGGACGCGCAGGCTCAGCGGCCATGGCTCACGGGCCCAGCCGCTCTGCGGCATGTGGGATCTTCCTGGACTGGGGCACGAACCCGTGACCCCTGCATCGGCAGGTGGACTCTCAACCACTGCGCCGCCAGGGAAGCCCTTTTCTGCCATTTTTTGCCTTTTATTTTTCCATATGAAATTTTGCATCAACTTTTTGCGTTCTCTAAAAAAGTTGTATGACTTTTTTTTTAAATTGGCATTACATTAAGTTTATTATTTTTCCTACAAACAGGGACAAAATAAACAGCCTAGGTTTCTGTATGTAGTACAACCACATTACAGTTGTTTTTTCTTTGAGATAATACTCAAGTCACCTTGATTTAAATTGCATGTTTCCCCCAAAATCTTCACTCGTTAGTGTAGACTCAGCCTTTAGGTTAGTTAGCTGCTCAAATGATTACTCACATCCAGAGTGCATGATATTTTACCAGATTACCTCTCAAGGAAAGTTTCATTTTCAAATTTGTGCCAAGGCTGTCCTTGAATCTTTAGATTTTATTCACATTGGCTATTGGAGCCAGAGTGATTTTGCTGCTACATCTGCTATCTTTAATGATTACCTACGACTCCTGTCATCATTTTGTGTCTATGCAATTACCCCTTTTTCCTTCGATATTCTACGTGCATGGGTCCTGTGGTTAAAAAGGAAGCTTTCCAAGTTCAGGCCCATTTGTCAATGTTTAATTACTGAACAGCCTTATAACAATCTCCAAGCTAGTCTTCAAAGACATAAGGAAATTTTATGACTGATTTAGAGTAATCTTAAGTAGAATTCTGAGTTTCTTCTCTCATGAGATTTCAGGTTAGCATTGAACATAAATTTATTCATTACCTATTGATGTCTAAAAAATCACCTTAACAAAGAATTCAAGTTTAATATTAAACACATTTTTATTAGTTATCTACCGATGCCCAACAAATTTAAATATAGTGATTTAAAACAAGAGTAAACATTTATTATCTTAAGTTATTTCTGTAGACTGGGATTAGGGTTCTAGGAGCAGTTTAGGTGGGTGGTCCAGGCTCAGAGTATCTAATGAGATGGCAGTCAAGATATTGCTACTGTCAACTCAAGGCTTGACTGGGGCTGTGGGTATCACTTCCAAGATGGCTTCTTACTGGGCAGTTGGTCGGAGGCCTTAGTATCTTCCCAGCTATTAATGGAAGACCTCAGTTCCTACCACTTGGACCCCTCCATCAGTCTTCTCAAGTGTCCTTATGACTTGGCAACCTGCTTCCACAGAGCAGTGATTTAAGAGCTTGCAAATGTGAAACACCCGGTCTTTTATGATCTACCCTCAGAAGTGACACCCATCATTTCTGCAATATCCTATTGCTTACACAGGTCAGACCTATTCAATAGGGGAACGGATTACAGGAGGCCTGAGTGCCAAGACACAAGAATCATCGGGGGCCCTTTTGAGGGGTGGCTACCACACATATACAAGGGCTTAGAGTCCTTTAAAGATTCTCAATAAAATACTGGGGAAAAAATTTAAAGGATATATCTGTCGATCAATAATATTACTGTATGCTTGAATTATTTGGGGGGAAAGTAAGGCCAATTTATACTATTTGTGATATAACTGAAATTGACCAAATTAAAAGGTTTGATTTTCCAACTTTAATTGGTTGCCTTTATTGTCGTGTTAGCACAGTCTCGCATTTCTCAAATCGTACTCGGAATAAACATTCTAAAAATGGTTATTATTAGACTTCAGTTTAGACAAATTAGTCTCTCTCCCGAACAACTCGGTCTTCTTTTCCAAGTGAAAAACCAAATTATCATCTTTTACTTTAAATAATACAGTAAGCACATTCTCTTACTGAGAATGAATATTATAATTGAATTATAATATTGAATGAATATTATCATTTAAATTTGTGCTTCAAATACTTTGAATGCATGATCCTTCTATCACAGAACTAATGCTTACTCATATGATTTAAAATTTTCTATACAGCTTCACAGCCTTATTACGGGACTTGTTAAAGAATAATACAAACTATTTAGGTTATGAGAACATGAATCCCCAATCTTATAATACCCCCAATATTTTTTAAAAATAAAGTGATGTGAACTAATGCATGTTTGAGTTTCTGAAATGTTATGAGAAATATTTACTAAATATTTTAGTGAAACAATGAAATATGAAATACGTGTATTTTAATTTTATCTTTTGTAGTTGGTCAGTTTTCTCATAAAAAGACCTAATGAGTAACCTATGTTCTACAAGTGTTTTAGTTCATAAAAATATAAATTAAAAAAATATATTATTCTTTCTAATGATTTACTTTTATTAAGGCATTTTTTGTTTTCTCCTTTCCTTGAGTACACTTTTATGAGAATTCAAACAGTGTTTTACCTATAAAGGCTTAAGCTTCTGTGAAATAATAGGGCTCAAATTACTTAAATGAATATTCATTTTGCTCTGCAACTCTACTCATGGCTTTATTGTATGCACATAAATATTTGTATTTTATTTCTATTTTAGTGTATGAAAATATAATTTAAACAAAAAACAGATGCTTATTTAGGCTTGATGACAAGTGCACAGTAGAAGAGTTTTTAAAAATCTGCATGATTTAAGGGAGTCAAACAAATGACTCCCTTCCAAACTCTGGTGCCAGAGACGCCGAGCATAATACCACCATCCTGGAAAGCTGTGTTTATGAGTATTAGCTCACAGGTCAAGTATCAGGGGAAAGAAGAGTCTGTACCAGGGAAACTGCTGACAGTTGGCAGATCTGCAGATTCCTTTCTCTCATAACGAAGCAGGATGCTCGGCCAGAGCTGCAAGCCAGACACTAATGCATTTTTCACTTACTAAGGCCCATAAGATTTTACGGCTGCCGTGGGTAATGTTTCTAGCTGCTGTAAGACAGCAGGCAATTTACTCAAATATTAAATGAAATTACTAAAGGTAAAGAACAGTTCAAGAAAAACAGAATGAAAATAAATTCACAGTACAACATTTAGAGAAAGTGCATGTCAAAACTAGTTAAAGGATGGAGGCTTTTCTTTCTTTATTGAAGTATAGTTGATTTATAATGTTGTGTTAATTTCTGCTTTACAGCAAAGTGATTCAGTTATACATATATATATATCCTTTTTTATATTCTTTTCCATTATGGTTTATCACAGGATATTGAATATAGTTCCCTATGCTATACCGTAAGACCTTGTTTACCCATTAAGAATGGAGGCTTTTCAATTACACCCTGGGGGGAGGCTTTGTAGTAGATACATTTTACAAATATATACATATATATATATATGTGTGTGTATAAAATCATCTATATACATATAAATGATATAAAGATATATACTAATAATATATATATATTCAGGTGTATATTATGTATACATTACACACCACACACACATACACACGTGCATACACATATACTTAGAGGTAAGCACTTTTTCTGGGTCAGATATTCAGGTATAATTTATACATTGTGAGTCCTGAAGACAGTTGCTGAGTTTTCGCTCTGGGCTCTGGGTCTAACTCCATCCTTCTACACTCAGCTTTGTGATACTGGGGCTGGAATCTGCAAACCACGTTTCTGCTTTACCAGCTCTTTCCCTGATAAACTTCACCAACAGAAGCTGCTAGAGAGAGACTGGGAGGCTCGGGATTCCTTCCTTCCACCTCCTTTCCTGGGCCTTACGTTCCTGGGGGATCCTTTCTTCAGAGCAGCGGCACCTGCAGCCACAGCATCAACAGCGCCCTCTCCTGGCAGCATCTAAGTCCAGCTTGCTGCTTTTCTAACACAGCAGGACCAATCTCAATGCAGCTCTCTCCGTACATCCGCTCAGAGGTCTGAGTCCCCCTCCCCAGGTTTCCTTCCCCAAACTCAGAGATGCCAGCCGAGCCAAGTACCGTGCCCTTCCCTGGGGTCTGCGTCTCAGCAGCCCACGGCCCTCTCCCCAGGCTTCTAGGCTCAGTAACTCTAGCCTCTACATCTTCTCGTCCAGACGTAGATGTCATAGCTGCTTCCTGCATTTGCTCCTTCCAAGATAATTTCACTTTTTCCTTTTTCAGTCGTCAAGTTAATAAGCTCACACCGAGCTAATACATTAAAGAATATTTTCTCTCTGTTAAAATAAACCAATATCATTTCTCTCTCCTGACCTGGACACTGATACAGGTATTATGTGGAAAACTCAGAAATTTCATAGCATTATTACTTCAATCGAAGGTTGGAAAATGCAGTTCCGTTGGTGCATATACAAAAAATGAAACTTTCTGAAAGCTCAACCGTTATCTGAGATGATCTAGCTATTTTATTAATAAAGATAGAAAAGGTATTATCAATGAAACAAAGGTTTCCAGGTGAGGGTGGTCTGCATTAATCCCCAAGCACTCCTTTAAAATGAACATATACAAGTCCAGACTTCCTGATGGCATTGCCAAACTTCTAACCTCCAAATGAGTCTTCTACTGACACCTCCCTTGGCATTTTTTTTTTAAAACAATTTGTAGAATGGGAGGATTTTTTTTTAGATGTTGGGAGTAGGAGTTTATTAATTAATTTATTTATTTTTGCTGTGTTGCATCTTCGTTTCTGTGCGAGGGCTTTCTCTAGTTGTGGCAAGCGGGGGCCACTCTTCTTCGCGGTGCGCGGGCCTCTCACTATCGCACCCTCTCTTGTTGCGGAGCACAGGCTCCAGACGCGCAGGCTCAGTAGTTGTGGCTCATGGGCATAGTTGCTCCATGGCATGTGTGTTCCTCCCAGACCAGGGCTCGAACCCGTGTCCCCTGCATTAGCAGGCAGGTTCTCAACCACTGTGCCACCAGGGAAGCCCCTCCCTTGGCAATTTTGCCTCAAATTTTTTCTAAATATTTGAGGCTAGTTCTACTTCCATCATTTACCTCCTTGTCCTCTTTGCTCTTATATTATCCCCTTCAGGTCATCTATTACTTTGTTTCCCTTAATTCTTTTTCTCAAAATACTCTGTGATTCTTTTCCCAGGATCCAATCTCTCACTGTACACTACTCTCCATAATCTTTGGATTGTGACCTCTGCAAATTTCACTGTATGATAAGCAAAATATATCTTTAATCTGCTTACAAAATGCCCACTCTACCTTCTTGCCTTTAAAAAAAAAATCAGTGCTATCCCTAATGATGCCACTTCATACAGATCTCTAAACTGGGGAGGGGTCGTCCGTGTTGAGATGCTTCCCTGTGTCCCCAGCTCTAGACTAGCTAACTTCCCATGCACTCCTATATATTGTTATACATAACTGCGTATCTTATGTACCTTCAAGTTTGGGACAGTTTTATATTTTCCTTGTTTCTAAAAGCTACTTCCAGACAACTCCAAACTTTCAAAATCATGAACTGCAGGTGAGACCTGTCTGGTTTGCAAGGTCTTCCAAGGACCGCTCATTGACTTCCCACATTCATTCTTTCACGATGTCTTTCCTGCATTATTTCTGCCACTGTTATCACTGCTCCAATTCATTCTTCAGTCTTTGCTGAGTTAATATTTTCTTCCTAAAGTGCATGACTCTGTGTCATCTGGATGCTCAGAATCCTTTAGGGGCTCTCAGTGTAAACTCCAGCCTCTAAACTTTCATTTATCTCTCCAGCCTCATATGTCACAAAACCTACCTTCACAATCGATGTGGAAATCTAGTTCCAAGACCACTTCAAATTCTGAAATTAAGAGTATTTTTGTTTCACATTAAAGGTGTGTTTTCTTGACTTTGAGGAACAAAAAATGTTCCTCCTACATT
This sequence comes from Phocoena sinus, assembly GCF_008692025.1. Taxonomy (NCBI): domain Eukaryota; kingdom Metazoa; phylum Chordata; class Mammalia; order Artiodactyla; family Phocoenidae; genus Phocoena; species Phocoena sinus. Next base: position 180,044,664 of record NC_045763.1, on the reverse strand, counting down.
AATGAATGCCCTGCCTCCACAGTCAGGATGGACCCTTCGTAAAACTTTCCTGTTTCCCCAATTCTGGATTAGGCAATTCCCCCATATTCCTATATATGGTTGGGTATAACTTTGTAGGATTTATCATTCTCTTTTAATTGTCTTTCCTCAAAACTATAATATAATATCTTTATGAGTAAGGTCTTATTCAAATGTATACCTCCATTGTCCAGGGACCAATAAAAAGACTGATATATATTAATAAAAATGCAAAAAATGAAGAATGATCAAATTAAGTATATAAATTAGGCTATTTTGAGCACATATGCAAGAATCAGGATGAACACCTCCATAGGAATTTCCAAACAGTTATGAAGACTACAGGCATTTGTATTTATAAATTCATATTCAGTCACTGGCACTAGGTAACAAATAACCAGGGAATACTCAAAGGCTGTGAATGAAAGTATATAGTTCTTAAATACAGGAAGAGATGTTTAGCCACATTTATTTGTTTAAAGCACATTGAAACATTACTTTTTATTTATCATACTGAAAATGTTCAGAAAGTTAGATTTAATTTTGCGGACCAAAAATATGGGTAACAAGTATGTTCACACACTCTCACTCACCTGCTTCATTCTTTGTAGCTGCGGTTTAGCTTTCTCAATATAGCAAGAAAAATTTCTTCTGAGAATCCCCTAGTAAAACTTTAGAGCACATCCAACACTGAGGAGAAAATGGTTTCTTTCCCTAACATGCTGATCTAAAGTTCTCAGTAAAAGAACCTATTTGCACAACTTGGATTCATGTCTACCCTGGAACAATCAACTGTGGCCACGTGGCAGGTCCCATGCAATGATGCGGAGAGAAGAAATAATAGTATGATTTTAGAAATCCGATGCCTGTCAAACAACTCATTAGAGGTCTATTTTTCATTGTACAAAGTTATGTTTTTTATTGTGATTTTAATTGAAAACTTTGCATGCATATATAAGAATGTAGCCAATTTCATGATACACGAGTAACGATGGATTACATTTATATAGTATAAAATAGTGATATTTAGACATTATTGAGCTCAAAATAAATATTTCAGCATATATTTAAACATGAGTATATGTGTGTAATATTTGGGCATTTGTTACAACATAAGTTATCTTTCTAGGTAATGAGAAACAGAATTGACACTTTCAACTGTCGTCCATTTTCTCACACTTTTCCACTCTACAGGGGACATCCAGATATTTCATTTCATTTTTTTTCTTCAGATATTTCATTTTTAAGAAAATACAAAATATATTAGTTTGTATGACACTATAAGTATTAAGGAAATGATGGCAAAATTTGCTATAAATAACCCTGAAGTTAACTGTGAATGATCAAAGTGTACCTGAACTTGTTCTTTATAAACCAATCCACAATATGGACAAAATGTTCTATTGCTCTTTTAAAACTAAATTCAAGATATAATATGAACATTCAGAGATTACGAACCAGTTATATTTTCCATCTGCCACGGCCGTTAGTCTTGTGCAACGAAAACAGTCAATGAGTGTTTCATTAGTATTCTTGACTGTGATCCTGACTCAAATAATAATGTCTGGATTTATGGTAAAATGCAAACAAAACACTCAACCTTTCTCCTTTAATGTATATGCATGTTGGCTAACAGTTGCTGAAGCTTCTATACTTTCCCCTTGGTTAAGGTCTATTGTTAGAGACGAAAGTCAACTTATATTTCACGTTCCTGACTGTCTTCGTAAACATTGATCATCACAGGAATTCTGCTGCTTATTGTTTCCCCCAAACTTTATACCACTGTTTAAAAGGCCTTTATGTGTGTGGGCTGCTCCCTCAATAGATTTTTCAGCTCACTGAGGCCAGATACTATGTCTAAATTGACTTTCAAATACTTTGTTTGGAGTCTTTCTTATAAAAGATCAATCAATTATTTCACAGCATATTATGAAGAATATGCATATTTCATCAGTTTTGATGATCTATAGGCTGGAGGTAGATTTAACCACGGAAAACCATCAGTAAAGTTATCAACATAGTTTCTCCAAGACACAGCTTTTGCTCCCGGTTATGAAGACAAAACATTACATTGATCTTGACCTTTGCTTGTTTTAGGTTACTCTTTGCAGCAGAAAAGTTTTCTAAAGTTTCACTATCATTTACAAATCTAAACCAGCTACAATGTGGTAAAATTGGCTGACCCATCCACCCGGGCATAGAAGCTATTGTTTATCAGTTTATTACACAAAGCCTCTTCAGCATCGTGTGACATATTATCAGTACGTCAACTCATTATACTTTATGAGAGTGGAATCTTTCCAACTTTTCATACTACACCTTGACCTAGCATTTACTTCCTTAAATGTCTTATAGATTTTCACCATCTGTGTAATTTTGCTTCTTGGGGCAATAACTTCTTCTTGAACCTTTTCACTAACTGTTTTTTTTAAAGTCATACTCTGTTTTGAGATTCCAATACTTGTCTTAAATAATCAGCACCTTTACTTCTCAAATGCCTTGATATTTAGTGAAGCAGCTTTACAACTGGGCCAGAGCCATTGCAGCATATCTGATTCATTCTGACTCATTTGCCGCAGACGATGTGCAGTGCAATAGGACCCCTTGGACCAGCAGCCTGTGTAAGACCCAGTGATAAGTAGTTTTCCTTGCAACAAAGGATTTATTTTGTGTCCTCTGTTGCACTAGTGCAGTGGAGATTTTCATCCTTTATCACTACTGTTACCAATTTATTCATCACTGTAGACCCAGAATCCTTCTCTTCCATCCCATATATCATCTTCAAAAATAATCACATTAGACTATTGTGACCAAGCAGGACCCTACAAGGCCTTCCCAGAATAGATGCCACCCATGTCCTCCACCTGCCTTTTGTCTGTAGAAAAACTTTAGCCAAAGAATAAATTTAATCATATAAATGAGAAAATGCAGAAAGGAAAACAGTTGAGCAAGACAAAATAATAATACTTTAGCCAGTAAACAAAGTCAAGGACGTTTGGTTCCTCCTCGAGGATGATAGATAATATTCTGAGCCATGTCCTTTGAGCTGTTTTGCAGATACTGAGACCCCTACCAGTGGGAGAAGTTAACGGTCTGCTGCCCACAAGCACGGAGACCCCAGACTGGTTGGAACCAGAAGGTTGATGATGCCAACTCCTGTTGACCTCACCACCAGCTAATCAGAAGAGTGTCCACGAGCTGATCACAACCTGCTCCTTGAATACTATAAAGACTCTCCACCACCCCCTCCAGGGCGGGACACACAGTCTTGAGGGCAGCAGCCCACTGTGGCCCCCTTTGCCTGGCAAACAATAAAGCTATTGATTTTTATTTCATCCAAAACTCTGTCTCCACCTTTCTGTTTGGCACCAGTGAACAGAGGCTGAGTTTCAGCAACACTATCAGACAAGTTTGCAAAATGTAAACACTAATAAAAGATAAAACGGAAGAACTTAATAGATGAGTGACAAGATGAAAAACATATGAAAACTTCGCACAACAATTTACTTCTAATCTGCATAATCCACATTTCGTAGCCCTTAACATAATAGCAAGATGACTGGGGCAGCTGGGACACAATAAATTCCTTCTTTAGGATGGAAATTCCCCTGTGATTTTTTTATCCTAAGAGTAAAGCATGTTCTTATTATTAGGTATGTCAGCTCCAGCGAGGGGAGCTGGGAGGAGAGCCGACTGAAGAGTGAGAGAACAACATCATCAGCTTTAGGTCCCTCTAAGCCATTGGACACCCTCCAATTATCAATAGCCTCTGTCCCTGCACATCGGAAACGCAGACTGGACTCAGCCAAAGGGACCGTTCTTCTGTATGGTGCCAAGTGGGCCGGAACATCCCTCAGTGCAATTGGTAAAGGGGCTGCACTCTATCTCTGGGAGCACTCGTGTCATGTGGCACGTAAAGTGGAAATAACTGCTCTTGTTTAACCATAGTCGCTCACAGAGACCCTAGTGGCCTCTTGCCAAAAACTAGCATTCCACGGAACCTTGGTTGAGAAACCCTACTTGTTGATGTTTAAAGATGATTTCATAATGATTATAAAGGGAAAGAAACAGAACTTGATTTCTTTCATTTCTATTTTTCTATATGCACACTTGCAGTTTATTTTGGTATGTGTTTAAAATGAAAAGAGTGAAACAAAGTGAGATAAAGAGATATAGTGTTTTTGCTTAGTATGTGCATATTTAAATATGCACATGAGGACTTCCCTGGTGGCGCAGTGTTTAAGAATCCACCTGCCGATGCAGGGGACATGGGTTCAAGCCCTGGTCCAGAAAGATCCCATATGCCATGGAGCAGCTAAGCCTGCAAGCCACAGATACTGAAGCCCGTGTGCCTAGAGCCCGTGCTCTGCAACAAAAGAAGCCACTGTAATGAGAAGCCCGTGCACTGCAACTAGAGAAAGCCTGTGTGCAGCAACGAAGACCCAATGCAGCAAAAATTTTTTAAAATAAATTAATAAATAATATGCACATGAAATATTTTACTCATTTTGAATAACGCATTTTTTTGAAAATGATTTTGAATAATGCATTTAAATTTGATATTGACATTTTGTTTTAAAACAAATTGAGAAATGATTATTACTGATTATTGCATGATTATTATTGCAAATGATTTTGTTGTTGAGGCAGCGCTAATAAATAATTCACTCTGAATGTCAAATGTACTAAGTCAGCTGACATTATATTGTACTTTAACTTCAAAAAATGCACTTGAAAACATGCTAACTATAGCAAAACATTCTGTTAAGGTATCGTGCTGATTTAATGTTTTAAATTTATCTTGTTTCCAATGCTGTTACTGCAAATAGAAAAGCCAGTAAGATAACATACACATTACTGCATCCCTCTCTATTGAAGATTCCATAGCGCTCAGAATTTCTGTTTGAAATAGGTACCACATTTTAATTATTTGTTTCAACCATTATATTTTCAATATTGGGAAGTTCTGTTTGGTCCTTTTTAAAATATGCCTTATTATTTTAAGATAATTTCTTGTTCTTTGTTTATATTTCCAAAATTCTGTTTGAGTCTATCATAAACATTTAATAAATATAAAATTTGATTACAATGTGTAGTGCCTTTGTGATTTGATTCAATTGTTCATGATTTTTGCCTTTGCCCATGTTGCCTTATTTCCATGTTTCGGAGTGTAAAAGTATATATTTATGAGTTCATGTTCCTTGGGATTTTTTCCGTGAAGTCCTATGAGGTCCACCTGAGGCTGAGAAAGGTGGTCTTAATTCTGGGTGGCAATTTATGCCCAGGTAACAATTGATGAGATTACAATTGAAAGAAGGAGAGAATGGGTATTTACTCATTTAGTCACTAGTGGATATGTATTCACTCAATAATCCATTCAGTACCTGGTTTTTTAGTGCCTGGCTATGCCTGGCATTGTGTTAGGAGCTGGGCATGTTCCTTTTTGAAGTAGGAACTATAAGACAATGCTGTTTTTAATACCCTTCTACTTCCTACACAACAGTAATAAATACCCTTCTGAAAGGAATATGGAACAATTTCGGTATAATCACTTAATATTTCAAAGTACAGATTATTCGTGGAAAGTGAAGATAGGCTCATCTTTTCACTGTACTTTTCCATATTATGTGTTCTGTTAACTATTTTTTTTTTTTTCTTTTGCGGTACGCGGGCCTCTCACTGTTGTGACCTCTCCCGTTGCGGAGCGCAGGCTCAGAGGCCATGGCTCACGGGCCTAGCCGCTCCGCGGCACGTGGGATCTTCCTGGACCAGGGCACAAACCCGTGTGGACTCTCAACCAGTGTGCCACCAGGGAAGCCCTATTAACTTTTTAAAAATTCACTGAATTCAGTGTTACCTTTAGGAAGTCTTTTTTTTTCTTTTTTTTTTAACATTCATTGCATGTTGAGAACAGGTTAGATTTTAAAGACGTTAGCTGACTAGCTTGAATATTACTCTGTGAGATAAAATTACTCTTCTCACTTGACATATGAGGAAACAATCCAAAAGAGGTTAAGTCATTTGCTGGAGTTCACACAGGCATGCCTGACACCAAAGTCCCCATTGTTTTTCAGCGCTTCCGCGTCACTAATGAGCGTCTACTATGTGACAGGAATGGGCTAACTGCCAAATTCAAAGAAAAGTATGAGCTAGTACCTGTCTTTTAAGACATTACAATGCAGAAAAGAGAGTGATTATTTATACTGAGATGTGATAGTCTCTACAAGAAGTATAAACAACTATGGAATATAAAGAAAGGGATAATTCAGAGTTGAAGTTGAGGGGGAAAGATTATTCTAGGGATGAGAGTATAGAGTTTTCAGGAAGTAAAGTAGTTCTGGGGCAGAAATGCTGAGGACCCTTCCCCCACTGTGTTATTATATATACTACTCACAAGAATAATATTCATTTATGAATCATTTTTTTGATTAAGAAGTTCAAAGAAGGAATTATGTATTCCTATCTATAAGAAACAGATACACAAAAAGATACTAAATATTGCAATATGGCTTTGTCCCTGAAGGGACAAGAAATAGGATTCAGCAAAATTTTATAGTGTTAACAGGTGCATGGTACTTGGAGTATATCTAACTTGAAATCTTCTGATTGTAACAATATCCATCCTCATATATTCATCAACATTAACAAAAACTTTCAAAGTGATATTTAGAAACTAAATGCAAACCACTCAGCATTCCATTTTCTGGGGTATAGTTTTGTAATTTATAATCTTACATAGCAATTGCTCTTATCTTGTTTGTTTGGTATAGTTCTCTCTTTTTAAAATGTGTGTAATTTCACTTGTCTTGGCTTCAGAAAATTAAAACGAGCAAAATAAGAATGAATGAGAATTTATAATCTTTCTTAACATTTTATTTTGAAAAATTTCAGACATTGAAAAGTTGCAAAAATAATGCAAAGAATTCCCATATAATTGCTGAGATGACCCCAAAGTTAAGATGTCATCTAATTTGCTTTACATCTTTCTCTCCTCTCAGTGTGTATTCATGTATGTGTGCTTTTCTCTGTAATATTTGACAGTAAGTTGCAAACCTGATGCCTTATCTCAAAAGTAATTTCATATGTATTTCTTAAAAGCAAGGAATTCTATTATATCATTTCAGTTCAATTTTCAAAATCAGAAAAGTAATACTGATACAATATTATTACCTAGTCTATAGACATTCAAATGTTGTAATCGTCCCACTAATTTCTTTAGAAAGAGAAAAAAATTCACTGAATCAGGATCTAATACATTTAACTGCGATTCTCCGTAGTCTCCTTACTCCAAATCCGGTCCTTATTGTTTCCTGGGCTTTCATGACTTGACTTTTTGGAAGATCCCAGGCTATTTTGTAAAAAGTCTTTTTATTTGCATTTGTGCGGTGTTTCCTCATGATTCGATCAACAACGGATGCAGTTTGATGGGACTGTTACAGCGGCACCCTGCTTTCCCCTCAGGGAATCAATCATATCAGGAAGGGCAGGATGTCAATCAGGGCTCAAGGTCTCTTACTGGTATTCCAGAGGGAGCAACATGCCCCCTTCCCACAAAAAGTGGACGATAAATTAGAGTAGTATGAATCAGGAAGTCCAATATTGGCATAATTTTAGCTTTGATTTGACATTGAACTTCTTTCATTTGGTTTCCTAAAGATCATATTTGGAAATAATCAGTATTTTTGTATATATACACTGTTTTAATTCATTGTATATAAATACTACATATAATACCATACATATAGTATATAAATATAAATATATGGTTAATGTGTATTAATATATACACATGGTGAATATATACACATATGTGAAGGTATATATACACACATTTACAATTGTATAAATACGTGTGTGTATATATGTGTATATATATATACATATATATATATAATTTTTGAGTATGTGTATTTCATAGGGGTGGACAATTTTAAGGCCTGTAAATATGTTGGGCATAGGCATGGAATAGAATATTATTTAGGTAAATGTGATCTTGTTTTTTTTTTCATTATGGACAAAAATAGTACTTCAATTTAGGAGAAATAGTATCATTTGTGGGTGCTGGGCTCCTTGGGTTCTAATATCTGTGCCAAGTTTACAATTACTCTAAGACTTTGGGTAAGTTAATGAATTCTTCTACGTAACACTTTCCACCATTATTTAATGGAGACCAGAGACTACAATATCATAACTTTCTTCCCCTTGGGGAGCTGTATGGATAAAATTAAGCTAATATATAATATGGACTTTAATTAAAATTACGATAGAAACACAGTATTACTTTATGAATCAATAGTTTACAAGGGAAGAGACCACGCTGATAAATCTGGAAGAAATGTGACCCCCATTCATTTGGTTTCTCAGTAAGTAGAGGTGAGTGTTTCACTGAAAAAAGACCATCTGCCTACCATAAAAATATTGGATCATTCTTTGAGAGAAATAGACAAGTAAAACTTTGGAATTGTGACACATTCACTTTTTAATATTTCAGTTATCAAGGACCTCTGCCTGGATAACAAACAGTAAGATATTGCTGCAGGTTTTATACCTGGCTCATTTCTAAATACTCAAAACTCTGCACGTAATAAAACTGCATGCCAGGTTGGTTGTAAACTCCACCTGTCTGTCATATGTTTTTGGTAGCTAAGCTCACAGAGATTTCAGAGAATTTTTATCCTTCCATTAATATTCAAGGCCATTGCTAATGCCTTTTCTGTGATGCCATTACATCTCTCTTTTGATAATATCAGTTGCTATTTTTACACTTTATCTTTTTAAAAAAATCATCAGTATCTCATCAAAGACTAAATATACCTTCAAGCATCTTCTCTGACTAAATCTGTACCAATCAATCTCTTTCTTTGGCTTCACTGTTGACCTATTGTTGCCCAAATGTCTCAGATGTACATGTACAATTGATTGTCAAGTCCTAGGCTAAGTCTGCAAGTTCCTTTAAGTCTGTTTTCTATTTTTCTATTTTTTTCTGCCTGACATTTATTTATTTATTATTGAAGTATAGTTGATTTACAATGTTGTGTTAATTTCTACTGTATGGCAAAGTGATTCAGTTATACATATATATACATTCTTTTTAAAAATATTCTTTTCCATTATAGTTTTTATCATAGGATATTGAATATAGTTCTCTGTGCTATACAGTAGGAACTTGTTGTTTATCCATTGTATATATGAAAGCTTACATCTGCTGACCTCAAACTCCCCCTCCATCTCTCCCCCTCCCCCTTCACCCTTGGAAACCCCCAGTCTGTTCTCTATGTCAGTGATTCTGTTTCTGTTTCATAGATAGGTTCATTTGTGTCATATTTTAGAGTCCACATGTAAGTGATATCATATGGCATTTGTTTTTCTCTGTCTGACTTAACTCCACTTAGTATGATAATCTCTAGGTCCATCCAAGTTGCTGCAAATGGCATTATTTCATTCTTTTTTTATGGCTGAGTAGTATTTCATTGTATATATGTACCACGTCTTCTTTATCCATTCATCTGTCAGTGGGCATTTAGGTTGTTTCCATGTCTTGGCTATTTGACAATAGTTCATAGTCCTGCTGTGAACATAGGGGTGCCTGTATCTTTTTGAATTATAGGTTTGTCTGGATATATGCCCCTGCCTGGTCATAACTTAAGGTCTCATATCTTTTGTAATGGAAATTTGTTGTGGCCTGTTGAATGCTCTCCCTAAGTTCTTTTAGTTCTCTTTTCAAGCCATCAGAATCTTTCTAAAACACAGTTAAAATTGTCCACACCCTTCTATGAATCTCTGCTAAATACCAAATCAGATTCATTCAAGGGAAGGCACTTGGTGAAGTGTATAACATATGGGCTCCAGAACAGAGCATGAATTGACTCTCTATTCTGCTTTGAGCAAGTTTTTGAAATTCTGAAAGCCTCACTTCCTTTAACGATACTAAAACCTACAAGATGGCTATGAAGATAACGTGAGTTAAATTACGTAACATACCCAGGATCCTTCCTGTTGCATTGCTGACACTCAAATCATGGTCCTTCTCTCTGCCTTATAATATCCACATACCTGCCTGTTTTTTGTTTTTTTTTTTAAAAACTTCTAGTGTTTTTTTAATACACACTGTTTTTTCTTGTTTCCTACAAAGATTCCAGAAGGTTTGTCCCATTTTCCTTCATCTTCTTCTTTGTTTCCACAAATAGAATATTCACTAATTATATGTTGCTTCCCATTTCCTCATCTGTAAAAAAACTTATCTTTCCTTCAAGGGCCACCTTGCACTCCAACTCTTGTGTGCATTATTGTTTCAATTTCTCCCCGCTAGAATGTCGATTATTTCCTTGGAAGCTCCACAGCACTCTGTTCTTTGCTTTGGCACCTTCTACCTTGTATTCTGTTATTTGAAGTTTTGTTGCTGAGCTCCACTCTAGATGGCTAGCCGATTCCAGGACTACGTACCCTAAAGCATCCGACAATTTCACATGCTGGAAATTCAATAAATGTTTATGTGACAGATTATGTTTTCCAAGGATATCTGCAGCACTAACTGCCACTACATGTGCTCTTTGCACCGTCACGTTGGCTATTCCTCATCCAAGAGTTGCAGTGCTTTTCTCCACCCTCTTGAATCTGGAAACAGTAGTTTCCTCTTATCTGTAGGGGATACTTTCCAAGACCGCCAGTGAATGCCTGAAACTGGGGGACTTACCAATAATACCGAACCCTGTTTATAGTATGTTTATTCCTATACTAACTGGTGGGTAGCATGTCCAGCATAGATGCTGGACAAAGATATGATTCCTGTTCTGGGCGCGAAAGAGCAGGAAGGTGAGAGATTTCATCACTTTGCACAGAATGGTGCCCAGTTTAAAAATTATGAATTGTTTATTGCTGGAATTTTCTATTTAATATTTTCAGGCTGTAATTGACTTTAGGTAACTGAAACCACTGAAAGCAAAATGCAGATAAGGGGTTTAATGTAATTCTATAACTTTGATATAATTTGATATAAATTACCAGTGAAACCATCCGGACCTTGAGTCCTTTTTTAAAGTTTCTACAGACAAACTTAGTTTTTTAAAAACAGCTATGAGGGACTTCCCTGCGGGTGCAGTGGTTAAGAATCTGCCTGCCAATGCAGGGGACACGGGTTCGAGCCCTGGTCCGGGAAGATCCCACATGCCGCGGAGCACCTAAGCCCGTGTGCCACAACTACTGAAGCCCGTGTGCCTAGAGCCCGTGCTCCGCAACAAGAGAAGCCACCGCAATGAGAAGCCTGCGCACTGCAACGAAGAGTAGCTCCCACACGCAGCAACGAAGACCCAACACAACCAAAAATAAATAAATAAATAACTTTTTAAAAAACAGCTATGAAACTATTCAGTTACCTTTTATGTCGCTGGGGATAAAATTGGTAAATGTCAATTTGCTCAATTGGTGTTCAGATCTGGGTACTCGCTGCTATTTCATATTTGTGTTTTGTTATGGCAGGCAGTTCGGCTACTGGAGAATTCTCTTGACTGATTCTGTAAGCCTTATTTTCATTTCTTTGTTAGGGCAAATCTATTTTAGTTTTGTCTGCAGTAATAAGGAATGGACTTTGTTCTTTCAGGTTCACAAGAATCTCTCAACTCTGGCTGGACTGCAGCTCTAACCCATCCCTGTGTTGAGTGATCTCTGGTACCTGTTTGGCTTTCAAACGCACAGGTGGTCCTCACGGAGTCTTGCCTTGTACATTTTAGCCCGGCCCTTACCTAAGACACCACAGAGCATCCCCACGCAAATATCGGATGCCCTTCTTCTGTGCTGCTCTGTCCCCTCTTGTTTCTGAGAGTCCTGCCTCTTCTCCAGGCTTGACCTTTGCATCCTTGATGTAGTGAGACTGTTGGGTTTTGTTTGGGCTCAACCTCCCTCCACCGGGCAGTGAAAAGTGCCCTTAGGCAGGAATCCAGTCCGAACATGGGTCTACAATTCTGTGTTTTCCTTCTTTTAATGGTTACATTCTTTCATTGGAATTTTTATTGCCTTGAAATTTTCCAGCTTCATAGTTTCCAGAAGGAGGCATGTCCTGTAGCCATGTCTCCATTCAGAAAGAGAAATTCCAGCAGAATCAACTCTGGTGATCCATGGTTAATAGATACCAAAGTTTGTTTCCCCTCATATTCATGTTTTGTAATATTTTTTAACATTGTATGTAGTTCATGTAATATTAGTGTATGGATACAATGCAGGGCCATGGCTGCTAATTTTCTATGTATTCACCAGCCTATGATTAATATATTGATGGGAATCTCCCCATCTCACTTTTAGAAGAATAAAATTCAACACACAATACTAATTCATCTTCCAGATGCTACTTCTTCAGTAGACACTTAACCGCAGCAACTGCTTCAGTTAGTTATTAAAAAAGAAAAAAAAAAAAAAACAATAAAATGAGGACTACAACTTAGTGAAAACCTAGTCAGACCTTTCTTTTTCTGAAAATAACATGTGTCCTTCAGAAGTGTATTTTCACACAGTACCTTCCATAGGTCAGATCCTGTGGGAAATAAATGACGTCTGGGGAGCAGCACCTTCTCAAATTCACACACAATCTCCTCCTCTAGTAGCCTGAAAAAGCTGTTGAAAATAACAGAGCATGACTTTGATTTTCACTCTATACTTCCAAAAATCCAGAGTTAATAATGAACAAATTAAACCAAATAGGATATAATGTAGCAAATATTAAATTATGGGAGCCTACTGGAACTCAGAGGTCTTAGAAAATGTTAATGCCAGTTTAAATGAAAAAGTATGTGGTATATTTGTACTAGTTGTTTTTGGAGTGTATATGCAATTGATTCAAAGAAATTGCCTTTTAAGTATTATACTGAGCAGAGATTAGAATAACGTACTTTAAAATAGAGCATATTAAGAACTTTAACTACTAAATTAATAGAATTTTCATTTTTTAAAGGATCTATTTAAAATCATTTTACTTTGATGGGAAAATTATTTAGGCTTATTTAATTAGTCCAAATTTACACAGCATATCTTACTGATTTCGATTTGCTTCACTTGAAGGCCACATTTGAGTTTCACTGATTTGTTATGTGACTTCAGACTCCACAAGAAAATTAAATGTGAGAGATTTTAAGTGGAAAGTGTGGTTGCTAACACACGTCATCCGTATTCTTAGGTAACTTAGAAACACACCTCAACTTGCCTTTAAATTCTTTAAGAAAAGTTGTTTAAAAGCCCTCTATATTACTATTATGTATCACCAATTATTACTCGTCACAAGTTAAACTTATTTCATATGAATTCCATGTAATATATTTTGTAGTACATATCAAGAAGAAAGAATGAAAAACCCTAGAGTTTTCTCTGATGCAGACATTTTGAAAATGTCATAGTTTATAAGGAAATAATGAAAACTCATATTACATGGCAAAACATTCTGACCTTTTGCTCAGAGATTGATATGAGTTCTTGGGCAAGCTCTGTAAAGAAACTCAGAGGTAAGATTCAGTTACTAATAAGTAATTGAAGATTTCAGAGGTCACAGCTCTGGCAAAAATTTGGTCTACAAGATAGGGCATGGAATAAATTTATTTTTCAATTATCAATTTTCTTCCCTAATGTTGTTTTAGAAGCAACAGACTTGTGTAGAGTATATATTCTTTAGGTGTTTCGGATATTGATTTTCAAGGTATTTTTTTCTTTCTTTAAAAAAAAACTTTATTGAGATGTGCTTGACATATAAAATATATCAAATTTAAAATCTGATTAGATTTGACATATGTATACACCTATGAAAACATCATCACAATCAAGATAATGAATGTAACCACCACACCTAAAAACTTCCTGTTGTAACTCTGTAATCCATTCCTCCTTTCCCCTCTGTGCTTTACAAATAAATGAGACCTATTCCTTTGCAAAAAACTCACTTTATTGAGTTATAATTGACACATGAAAAGCTATGGATATTTAATGCATACAACTGATGAATTTGGAGATAAGGATACATCCAGGAAACCATCATTATGATGAGGCCATAAATGTATCATTCATCTCCAGAAGTTTTCTCCCATTTCCCTTCTCTGCCTTTTTTATACTGTTTTTTCTTTTGTGGTAAGAACACTTAACATAAGTGTTAAGCAGATATCTAGAGTAGTATGTACATTACTGAAATATTGTGTCCTTTGACCACTACCTCCCACCCACCCCTACTGCGACCCCTGGTAACCACTCTTCTACTTTTAGGTTCTATGTATCTGACTATTTTGGATTCCTTATAATGCAGGGGTCAAACCATGTCTGTCTTACTGTGTCTGGCTTATTTCATTTGGCATAAAAGCCTCCAAGTGCTTTCATTTTGTCAAAAATAGCAATGATTCCTTTTTTTCTGAAGGCTGAATACTATTCTGCTATATGTATATATCACATTTTCTTTATGCATTACTCCAGCGATGGACATTTTCGTTGTTTCTATATCTTGGCTATTGTGAACAGTACTATGGGAATACAGATATCTCTGCGAAATCCTGACTTTGATTCCTTTGGAATTGCTGGATCAAATGGTAATTCTATTTAAAAATTTTGAGGAACCTAAACACTGTTTTCATAGACTTGCATTTCCCCGATGATTAGCAATGTTGAACATCTTTTCACATACTCGTGGGCCATTCGTATATCTTTCTTTGGAAAAATATTCAGGTCCTTTGCCTGTTTTGAAATCAGATTATTTGTTCTATTTGCTACTGAGTTATAGGAGTTCCTTATATATTTTTATATTACCCCCTTATCAGATGTATGGTATATAAATATTTTCTCCCATTCCATAGGTTGATTTCATTGATTGTTTTCTTCACTGTGCAGAAACATTTAAGTTTGATGTAGTCCCACTTGTTTATTTATCCCTATGTTTTCTTCTATGCATTCTATGATTTCAGGTCTTAATGCTCAACTCTTTAATCTACTTTGAGTTGATTTTTTTCTATGGGGAGAGATAAGGGTCCACTTATATTCTTGTGCTTGTGGATATCTAGTTTTCCTACCGCCATTTGTGGAAGAGACCATATTTCCCCCATTGTGTATTCTTGACACCGTTGTTGAAGATTAGGAGACCATATATGGGTGCATTTATTTACAACCTCTCTATTTTGTTCCATTGGTCTATATGTCTGCTTTTATGTCAGTACAATACTGTTTTGATTATTGCAGCTTTGTAAAATATTTTGAAAGCAGGAAGTATGATATCTCCAGGTGTTTTGTTCTTTTGCTCAAAGTGTTTTTGGCTCTTTGGGGTCTTTTGTGGTTCCAAAGTAATTTTAGGATTGTTTTCTATTTCTATATAATATAGATAAATAGATCATACTGTGATAGTATTGCTCATATTATCAGTTAATCAAAAATAAGTTTTATCTACAGATAATATACCACTACCCACTTGAGCCCTCTATCACTTTTTCCTGGTTCCCATTGTCTACACTATGGAGTCCACACTTATGAGTAAGGCATTTAAATTTTTTATTATCAGAATCCAGTCTCCTTTCCCAGCATCATCTCCCACCACTATCTCTGTACAACTTCTACTCATAAGAGAATATTTAATGTTTCCCTTATATGTGCTACATTTCCATCTATTGTTTATGTTTTCTTTCAAATTGAAACTAACATTCTTCATGCTCTATCTGAAGAAGTAGTTGTCATTTTCTATGGTGAGTTCAAATATTACTTTCTTTGTTGGACTTCCCTGGTGGTGCAGTGCTTAAGAATCCTCCTGCCAGTGCATGGGACACAGGTTCGATCCCTGGTCAGGGAAGATCCCACATGCCGCAGAGCAACTAAGCCTATGCGCCACAACTACTGAGCCTGTGCCCTAGAGCCCGCAAGCCACAGCTACTGAAGCCTGTGTTCCTAGAGCCCATGCTCTGCAACAAGAAAAGCCACTGCAATGAGAAGCTCGTGCACCGCAACGAAGATTAGCCCCTGCTCTCAGCAACTAGAGAAAGCCCGTGCGCAGAAACAAAGACCCAACGCGGCCAATAAATAAATAATTAATCAAAAATATTACTTTCTTTGTAATTAAAATTAATACTTAGAAATTACTGGCTTTCTGTATGTGTCAGGCAGTATGCATGCAATTCCACATCTGATACATTATTTCTGTAAAAAAAGGCATTCTTGCCTTCACGAGTGCATGAAGTATATAAGAATGGATGAATTAAACCCCAAGTCACAATGTCTTAGCCAGTTTACAGGTATTTCTGACACCATAGCCTATTCTTATTTCCCTAGAATGTTTGGGTTCCCAGCCAAACTTTTCCTCAATATTTCCCTCCGTAACAGCCTCATCTCACTTTCCATAAACAATACACTTTATTGCTTCTTCATCTCTGCTGAGAATGTTCTTCATTGTTCATAATGCTGAATTAATAGTTCCGATCTCTTGGATAATTGCTTATAGGAGTGCGTAATTCTTTTAATAGATGATGAAATCATGGAGGCCATTATGTTTTTGTTTTTGTTATACTCAGGGCCAAAAATCCCAAAAAGTCACAGAGAAATTCACAGGAAATATTTATGGAATCCTCAAATGTTATGATTCTTGTTTTAATAGATAATTTATGAAGATTTGAAATTTATTGTTATAATATAACAGTATTTATCTTTTTATCTAATTAAATTAAAAAATAATTCCACAGGGACCCATAAAATATTATTAGAGAGGGAGATATATATATATAAACATCCAGCAGAAACCAGGCATTGCATTTTAGCTGCAGCTTTAAAAATGAGAGAAATTTTCTGGAAAGAAATCAAATTCACAAGGGTATATATGAATAATACAAAGCAGATGGCTAATATAATTTGTTTGGGATTCTACTGCAGTGTAAACATGTATTACTTGATTTCTCACATATGAGCTCTGACAGATATGAAATTTATTTTAAATCGTTGAGATAGTTCAATTTTTCAGTCTTTTGTTTCTCCCCTAATCTTCAATAAAATATTATTTTAAAAACTCATCCTAGCAAAACATAGGATAATGGATATCATAAACCATTTATCTGAAAGGACACTATCCTAATAATTATCCTTATACCATCTGAAATGCATCTTCCTGCAATTGATCCAGGATTAATCGATTTTAATGCTCAGGCAAAATGATGTTCATTCATTTGGTCAAAGGAAAAATTTGAGCCTGTGTCTGGTCACTGGAGGATTTTCCTTTCATAAATCTCCTATTTTTAAATTTGAATATGCATATCTACTTTCATTTAGGCTTCCTGAATATTAATAAACCTCAGTGTCTAAAGTATGCACAACAGGATTTTTAGCACATATGATGGAGTCAGAGAGAAATTCACCATTTCTTTTCCAGTTAAATCCCTTGCCTTCCGAATTTCTATCTTTTCCACTTTTTTCTTTACAAAAATATAGTTTTACATAAACTTGAAATTTCTGGCATAGTTCAAGCCACATATTAATTCTCAGAGAAAGAAAAACAAAGGTTATATGCTTTCTTTAAAAATGCAGTCTTCAATAAAGCAGTGTTGCCAGTAAGTTTCATTATATATAATGCCGATGAGAATATTTGATATTGTGTGTATATTGTGATATGTACATAGACACACAAGTGTGTATGTATTGAAACAGTGGTGCTACATAAGATGGGACAAAGAGATATTCTATTATCATTTAAATATATTCTCCATCATACGGGTATATAAGAAATGAAAATAATCAGGGGAATTATGTGAATTTAAAAGGCAAAAATTTAGAAAAATGGGGTTATTTTCATTTACTTTCATCAGTTTTCCCCTAAGCTTTTCATACAGATCTCAAATATCATCGAAAAAGTTACATAGCTCCAAATAACATAAACGTAAGACTACTCTTTTGTGTAATATATCTACTGTGCTAAAGTCTTTTGTTTTAAAAAATAAAACACATTTACATTCATCCTATGTCTTTAAAATTAGATTAAAAGATAAAGATTCAAGTAAAACTACCATCACATTGTCACGGTGTTAGGATATAACTTCTCTTGTTTTTGTTTTTTGTTTTTTAACGTACAGCAATTGGACCTGTAAGAAAAAAATCATAACTCATGAAAACAGCACTCTCACATCAGTAGAATAACTAGTACAAATTGGCTCTGATGCAAAATCCAGCCTAGATCTCTTTGGACGTTACTTGCTTTCTTTTGCCTATAGGGGTCTTATTTTAAGCAAGGACGACGAGGGGGTGGATGATGGAATAGGAAGCAGAGAAAGTTTTTTTTTCCCTAGTTATTTGGAGTGCAGTGAGTGGCCCCAGCTTACCTATTTCTTTTTGGCTCTTTCCTTGGTCAGAGAAAATCCACCTAGACAAACACCGTGGGAAGAACTCTCAGAGGTCTATTTCAAAAGCATTGGTGGCATCAGTTCAGTTCTGCTGCCTTTCCTCGTGTGTTATCTCATTGTATGTTCATAGAACGGCAGGGCAGATTTTATTCTTTCTATCTTACATATATAAGAAAACAGTTGCTCGGGAGTTGTGTCACATGTAAGAATCAGATAGTTAATTGTTTTTGCCAGGACAAAAAACCAAATCATATTGTCCCCAGTCTAATTTTATTTCCACCATATTGCATTTGTTGTGTCATAGTTTGGAAGAGCACCAAGGGTGGCAGGTAATTTAAAACCATTATCTTCATCCTTAAAACAATTCTGAAGTTTAATTTTAGAATGTCTGTTTTTCAGATGCAAACCTGTAGCTGAGATAAGTTAAATGATTTACTCATGCAATTAGTGGTGGTCAGAAATCTGTATGTGTCTTGGGTTGCAGATGCTATATTGTACTAGTTTTCTGTAGTAGAGTGCTCATTAGAGAGTTAGAATCCTATAAAATTAGAAATTGCATAACCCTGTAAGCAAGTCTGGAATTTTTAAATTAAACCTGGTTTGTGAGCAGAGCCAGTCACATACTTGGGGGATGGATAGACATTTATAGGAACGTATAAAATATTAATGTAATAATTACTAATTTGATATTAACAAGTTGAAACTTTGTTTATTACTTTATATGCACCATAAAATGTCATTAAAACATTAAGTAATCAATATTTAATAAGTAACCAAATGTATTACTCTAAGTATAATTCAATAATTTTTCAGTAAAATGGATTTAAAAATATTTAGCCATGAATGCATTTTGGGGATTGCCAAGTTAATAACATTAACTTTAAACTACACAGCTAATTGATTAATAGATTATTTCTGAAAAGTGACAAAGAGAGGAAAATGAAAACAAACAAACCAAAAAGAAAAGAAAATATAACTAAGGCTAAAATCTTTCTTGGCCACTAGTCAGGTGCCTACTAAGACTGCAGAGCTTGTTTATGCCTTTTTAAAATTTTTCCTCCTAAGTTCTTGAATTATTCCCTTTGCTCTGTCATTCATATATAAGTGTGTATGCATGTATTACTATCTATATGTGTGTATTGTGAGTGTGTGTGTGTCTAAACACCCTCCATTCTCCAACTGAGTGACTCTGTATCACACAGAGAAGGACAGAAAAATAATTTGTAATACTGTTAAATTGGCTTTTGAAATTTTTTGGTTGTTGAAACCATCATTATTTCCTTTGGCAGGTATCCATTTTCTGTTCCCCTAAACCTTCACCGAGTCAACTCTTAGCTAAATATTCATCCTCAAATACTATAAACCATTCCAAAATCCACAGAAAAGGTCAAGTGTCTTTGTAATATGCCTCACCCCATCATGTCCCCGCCTTAATGTATTCATAACAACTTTTTCCATTAATTTTGTGATAATTTGATTAATGCCTGGATCTCTGACGAATATAAAGTTCAGTGAAGGTAGGGACAATATCAACTTTTGCCCATCTTTTATCTCCCAGTGCTCAAAATACATGATGCCTGGAACATTGTTTATGTTAATAAATACCTGTTAAGTGAAAAAATTAGGACTATTTTCTAGTTTTATTGTTTATCTTTTCTTTCTTAAACTTTTTAATAAACATTCTTATAGAGTTCAATATGTTATTTTCAATTTAAATTACATATATAAATATTATAATATTTTAAATAATACTCATAATACAAAGCCTTTTTATTTGTCTATAACTCATTTTAGATAATATTTATGCCATATTTTAAATTTCATTCTGGCTTTACTTTTCCAAGAAAAGAAATTCTAGTTCTGTAGCCTGTCTGTTAGTCTGGAACTGACAATTTATTTTATCATTCTAAGTTGAAATCTTTTTTATGTAATAAGCTTTATTTTTGTGTCAGCTATGAAAAAATGTTTAGAAAAATTAAGTGGTTCAGCATTATAACACATATATATATATATATATATATATATATATATATATATACAAAGGGTGTAAAATTACCAGTGTTTTCTATTTGCTTTAAACTGACTGAAATTTTATTTTAAGTTGTATTTAGTAATGTTGGAGTAATACCAATAGTGTTATAGACACCAATCTACTTTGAGTATTAAGGATTTGATTGTTTGTGGGCCACCTAACTTCTCTATGACAACTTCTCTAACATACTTCTCTTTGGGTACATTATAATGATAATTAGTTAGTTTAGAATTTTATTTTCTGTCAATGAACGATACTAATTTTCATATTCAATAAATATTTAATGGTCTTCTACTATGCAGGGTGATGATAGTTCCCTAGAACTGCCCTCATGAAAATTAAATTCTAGCAAGGAATGCAGACATCAACTGACTAAATACACAATTAGTTATTTGTTTACAGTTGTTGCAAAAGAGAACTATAGGTTCCTGTGAGATCATTAAATGGGGAAATTGTAGAGTCTCAGAGGTTAGGAAAGACCTCCTTGAACATGGGACTTTTGAGATAAGGAACTAAGGTAAGGAATGAGTCGAAAGTGGTGTTGGGTGAATGAGAGCAGAGCCTTGTCCAAGCAAAGAGAATAGTAGTATTTACTACATGAAAATTCATGTTGGAACTAAGTGTGGGCATTCTAACAACAAAAAGAGGGCTTTGAAGCTGTTGGTATAGAATTTGTAAGGATTTAAAGGATCCCGGTGGAAAAGCAAAGGGAAACTATTGTAGGTTTCAAGGAGGGGAGGAACTTGATCACATTTGGATTTTCAAATGACACCTATGGATGGAATATTGATTAGAGGAGATTTGTGGGAAGACTGATGATGTGGCTACTTTGTTAGTCCAAGCAAAATGCGATGCTAACCTGCATAAGGGTATTGGTAACAATGTGCCCACTGAGAGATGAGGGAGAATTGTTGTAAAAAATATTATTCAAAGTTCTATTGCTTCCTAAATTGTATCAGAGGAAAAGTATAGGCTTTAACCTCTAATGTAACCAAGTCACACTTTTTCTAGGCTATTGTCATGTGCATTACATCAAAACAAATGAAAAGCTGATTTGTTTCTGTTGTGATATAATCCAACTTTCATACTGAATTAAGAATCGCCAAATTTATTACACTTGAGAATAAAAATGGTGTTCAAATAATAATAATGATAATAATAATAATAATAAAATGAAGCCAGGTGGCATAATCACTAATCCTCTTCAACTTTGCAATAATATGGTTCTTGTTTGTGCAGTGAGTATGGAGAAGAGAAGCCCCTTGGTTTTTCAGACTTACTGAAACTCTTTTGAAATGCAACCAGCTGGATTAAGATTGTTGAAAGCTCCTGGTGTCTAGGGAGATTGTCTGTTGTAGCGCGGAGACTGCTTGTCAGATGTCTCAACTACAGTGAAAGGGAACGCGAGCGTGACAAAAATTGTACTTGTTGATGTTTAGAATGCCCCCGGCACTCCATGTCTAACGCAACATGCCATACGATTCCCTCCCCGGCTAATTTGTTTCTAACATCAATGCTTTTAGGCAACTAGGCAGTTTTTCAATGTGATTTTCCCTAAAGTTCTAATTAACCATACAATTTTTTTTTTTTTTTTTTTTTTTTTTTTGCGGTACGCGGGCCTCTCACTGTTGTGGCCTCTCCCATTGCGGAGCACAGGCTCCGGACGCGCAGGCTCAGCGGCCATGGCTCACGGGCCCAGCCGCTCCGCGGCATGTGGGAGCTTCCCGGACCGGGGCACGAACCCGTGTCCCCTGCATCAGCAGGCGTACCCTCAACCACTGCGTCACCGTGGAAGCCCTCCGGCGTCTCTTTTACAAGGCCATTAATCCCATTCATGAGGACTCTACTCTCATGACCTCCAAAGGTCCTATTTCTAATTACTGGGGACTAGGTTTCACACTGGGGACTAGGTTTCAACGTATGAATTTGGGTGGACACATTCAGTCTATGGCAGCCATGATGTGAAAAATTTTCAGAATCATTAAATAAGGGATTGCTGTATTTAGAGCCATTTTCTTATTAATCATAACTCTCAGTGGCTTGAGAATGATGACAAGGCATCTTGGCAATTCATACAAGAAACACTTTCAATATTTTAAAACATATACTTTTAACAAAATGGAAGAGACCTCTGAGAAGACTAAATTGACAAAACGTTGCATCATGTATGTTTCATATGGTTAGTACTGCAATATACATTCTGCTTAGAAAAACATCCATTTATCATATCTCCATACAGTAGCATCAAATCTATGAGATATTAAGGGATAAATCTGGAAAAAGACGTGCAAGACCTATACATTTAAAACTACAAGACATTGCTGAGAGAAATTAAAGAGATATAAATAAATGGAGACCTGTGTTCATGGATTGTAAGACTCAATACTGTCAAGTGCTTATTTTCCATTATATAGCTAGTGGTGTTTTGTTGTTGTTGCTTTGTAAAAGGTGGTAAGCTGATTCTAAAATTTATATGGAGATGTAAATTTGGAAGAGTTATATTACCTGAATACAAGACCGTTTATAAAGCTATAGTAATCAAGGCAGTGTGGTATTGGCCTTAAAATAGACAAATTCAGAAGAAAGAATATGGAAGACACATATATAGACACATATAGAGTCAAATCGTTTATGAGAAAGTTGCAAAGGCAATGTATTGGAGGATTATAGTCTTTTTAACAAATGGATCTGGAACAATTATTTATCCATCTGCAAACTAATGAAATTCGGTCCATACCATCCACTACATGCAAAAATTAAATTTCAAAAAGGATTGCAGACCTAAATATAAAACCTAAGGCAGTCAAATCTTTAGAAGAAAACAGGAGAAATTTGTTGTGGCTTTGGATTAGCCACTGACTTTTTAGACATGACAACAAAATAAAAATAACATAAATCCATAAAATAACTCATTAACTAATTTGACTTTATCAGAGTCAGTCTTAAGAGGATGGAAAAGGAAGTCACAAACTGGGAAAAATTATTTGCTAGTGATGTCCCTGATGAAAGACATGGATTCAGGAGAAATCTCAAAACTTAATAAGAGAATACACAATCTAGTTTAAGAAATAGGCAAAGTATTTGAAAAGCTACTTTAAGGAAGATATACTGATGGCAAATAAAAAATATGGAAAGATATTCAACATCAGTATTTATGGGGAAAATGTAAATTAAAATCACAAGATACCACTACAAACCTATTGGAAAAGCTAAGATTAAAAAGACTGACATGTGTTGACAAAAGTGTGGATTAACTGGAACTCCTGCACATGTTTGCTGGAAATGTAAAATGGTGTAATCACTTTAAAAGACAACCTAGTAGTTTCTAAAAAAGGTAAACATTTACTTACTACATGATCCAGCTATTCTGCAACTAAGTTTTTACCCAAAGGAAACAAAAGCAAGACTTGCGCAAAAATGTTGATAACAACTTTAGTTGTAAATAGCCCCAAACTGGAAACAACCTAAAAGTCCAACAACTGAATAAACAGACTGTGGTACATTCACACCATGTAATGCTACTCAGTGACATGAAGGAATGAATTATTAATGTAAACAACATGGATGAATCTCAAAATAATTGTGTCAAGTAACAGAAGCTTGCTTTAAAATAAAACATATTGTGGGGTTCATTCATATAAAATTCTTAATAATGCAAATTTACCTTTACTGACAGTGAACAGTTCATTGGTTCCTGGGAATGGAAGGGAATGATTAGGTTGGCAGGAAGGATTTACAAAGAGACCCAGGGGAACTTTAGGGGTGATGTGTATTATCTTGATTGTGGTGACAAAACTTATGAATTTGTGTACTTTAAACATATGCAGTTTACTGTATGTCAATTATACCTCAATAAAGATCTTATAATAAAAAATATATAGCCACATGTCGCTAGTGGCTACTGAATTACAGAGTGTAGTTCTAGAAGTTTGAGGTGCAGAAAGACTGACTTACCTTATGTTGCCCAGAAAATCAATGGTAAATTCCTTCTTGGAATCCAGGTGTCTGGCTTTTTGTTCAAGTTTTGTTTTTGATTTTGTGTTGTTTTTTTTTTTTTACTAAACCACATAGTTTCCATTACAGCTTCTTCTTGCCCTCCCACAATTCCTCTGCAAATCTGGCTCTTTTGTATCCACCCAGCATTACTGATCTTTGCTCTCAGGCATTCAGCTCTGTCATATGTGTGTTGTAAATGTCATTGTCAACCATGGTTCTCACACGGTGTGGCAATCATATTTTGTGGACACCCGTTGCCTTTCTGTGTTGTGTCTCTTCTCCGAACTCCACTGTTTTTTCTCTCCATCTACTCAGTTTTTCATTCTGCAATTGTGTCTTACTGGAGGCCAATGCCAGATATTACTAGTCTCCCACAGTAATTTTTTCTTCCCTTCTTACCTAATGCTGAGATTGTAGTCAGGTACTTGGTTACCCCGCTGTACTTTGTCGACTAAAAAATTATTCACAACCTAAAAGTTAAGAGTTATGTTTTTTTCAGTGGGAAGTTTTAGGACTTCAAGCCCGGGAGGCAGCATCTCAAGTAACCATGAGAGAGTTTTGCCACAAAGGGTAGGTAGTAGGAACAAAAGATTACTGTTATTCCAAGAAAACTAGAAATCCCAAGTTAAGGAATATAACCTTTTTCTATGTATGGGAAGATGCAAGAGTCTGGGCTCACCGAAATCATTCCTTTGATATGCACCTCAGCTCGCTGGGGCCAGCATCCTGTGTTTTCTCCTCCTGAGTCTCTTCAGGGCTCATGGTGGGGAGTGGCTGCAGTCTGATGGCTGTTAGATGGCAGGTATTCTCTTCCTTTCTGAGTTCCCTCAGAGCTCACCAGCTCAATCGCTGATGACTGTGACATCCTTTGTTAACTGATATGTCAGGAAATATTCCAGTTATCAACTTGATTACCCAACCTCCTTTGTAGTTAGGTGTGACTACATGAGTCAGTCCTTACCCATGGACTTGGTGGAAATGTGCACGTCCCTTATGGTGCCTTTGGATGGTAATTATGCCTCACAAACACTTTTCCCTTCTCTCTGTCTAGAATCTGCATGTATCAGCCTAGCTTTGGCCTTGACAACGATGAGGATACTCTAGGGAATGGCAAAGTAATCTGTAAAGTACTCCTGTTCTTAAAAAGACACATGAAACATAGTGGTCTACCCGCTTAAAATAATCTGAGAGTAATAAGTTTCTTTTTTTCCCCATTATGCACTGCCTCATTGGCCATTTGCCCTACACTGTCTTACTTTCATTTAATTAATACAAGACCTGGGGTCCTTCACCATGTGGACTCGCCTCTGTTCTCTGTTAGAACCAGTCATTAAGAAGCCTGACAGTATACTAGTGGCCCCATTTTCTCCAGTGAGCGAAACTGGAAATCAGACTTGCTGCCCTAAACTTGAGGAGGGTCCTTAACGAACACAGGTCAGTAAACTCAAGTGTCTACTAAGATTCCACCTTGTAGAACTATCGTGGGTTCAAACTATTTGCATTGGAATTCCTGCCATTCTCCCTTCTAGCTGTGTGTTATCAGGCCAATTACTTAATCTGCTTAGTGTATTGTCCTGTAAAATAAAATAATGCTTTTGTTGACAGGTTGTGGGGATTTAATGGTATTCGTTTAGAAGGATGTTAAACTGACTTTTCCATTCTCTTCCAGAGTTTTAACTGGTGCCCCCATGTTGATGACAATGGATGTGAAAGACCCACACATTCAAAAGAAAGATGCTGGACACATCCTGGCAGGACTCTCTAAAAAGTGGCCAAAAGTATCTTCTGGACTCCCCAACCCGTCGCCTCTTTCCAGCCTCTGGATAGGAGAAACCTGGAGGGCTGTGAAGGAGTTTGATCGAAGTCTGGATTTCCTTGCAAACAGCTGTTTGTGTGGTGGGGAACACTTTTCTTCCCTTAGCCATAGGAGAGAGGAGAAGGATGTTAATGCCCACATGTCAAACCCAAGACCAGTGGAGGGTCAGTGCCATCACGGATCACCTGGGAATGAGAAACCTTAGAAGTATTGATGAGTATCCCTTAGAGTTTGAAAGGTAAAAATCTGGTGTCCAATGTGCATAAAGATGTCAAGATTAAAAAAATAACTGGGGTTGCCCTGATATCCTGGATGGGAGTGAAAGCAAGTTGCTTTTCCATCCATATCAATGCATGGTCAGGGGGTACAGTGAACTCAAGCTGGGTGTGATTCATCTTGAAATGACCCTGCTCAAGGGCTTGCCTGAAAGGGTTATGTGTGTACAAGATGCTTGTTTTCTGAACATGCTGTTTCACTACATTTCTTTTCTTTTCTTTGATGGTTCTTTGTAGAGAAACTTTTGTTTCCCTTTTATAACAATGGAATGTAATATAAAAGAATCACTTTCAGGTTTCTGCACAATAGAGTTTAGGTTAACATTTAACTCCTACATTGAAATTACCAAATGAAATCAGACTGACACTTGATTTTTAAAACAAAACTTTGCCAAACCTCTTTTTGAAATAATATTGATCCTTAAATATAAAAAGGGAATTCATGTTTGATTCCCAGTGACCATCACAGAGTAGTTGACATCTTGTACCCAAAACAGACTTTGTTAATTTCAGTGACTATGTGTTTTATCTTTTCTTTAAAAATTAATCCATTAATCTTTCTTTTTCCATTCTTATGTTTTTCACAAATGACAAAAATAAGCCAGTTTTTAGAAGATAAATAGTTACTTCAAGAAGAAAAAGCCCTCGGGCTTCCCTGGTGGCACAGTTGTTGAGAGTCCGCCTGCCGATGCAGGGGACGCGGGTTCGTGTCCCGGTCCAGGAAGATCCCACATGCCACGGAGCGGCTGGGCCCGTGAGCCATGGCCGCTGAGCCTGTGCGTCCGGAGCCTGTGCTCCGCAACGGGAGAGGCCACAACAGTGAGAGGCCCGCGTACCGCAAAAAAAAAAAAAAAAAAAAAAAACAAACAAACCCTTGATGTTAGTGATTGTTTTGTGATATGTCTTATATTATTTACAGTATAATCTTGTAGGATAGTAATGAGGTTGCTGATTCAATGATTTGTGGACTTTCATCTGCCTTCAACCTCATACTGATGTTAATGTCTTTCCAAGATGATTCATATGAGAAGCCACGCGCATCATTTTAAGTCTCACATTTTAGTTGTGTGTCTTTCCAAGATGATTCATATGAGAAGCCACGCGCATCATTTTAAGTCTCACATTTTAGTTGTGAGCCAAGTGATGAAACATTATGAATCCAATCTTATAGTTAGCATAATGGTAAATATTAGATATGAAATGAAAATTTTAATCTGATTAATTTTAGAGATCATGATGTGCACTATAAGATATTGCTTTAATTAATAAAACTGTATTTCAGAAAATGGGAGAACACTTTTGACTCCAAGTACACAAAGATGATGGAGGAGAAAATGCCAGATGAAGTTCATGGTGCTCATTCCCACACTTTTTTTTTTCCTTTTTACTAAATATCATTTATTTTACGGGGAAGAAGAGGACTAACATTTAAAGAGTTTCCAGTAGTTTTTATAAACACTTGTTTCCAGACTTTTTTATTTTCTCCATTTTAGATAAGAAATCTCTCATGGTTTAAATGGTTTTCCCAAATCAAAGCGGTAACAAATGATTGAACAAGATTAAACAGGTTTTTTTTTAAGGCTCCAAAGAGTGTGTATGGTTTTTCCATCCTTATTATGCTTTCCTGAAGTTAAGGAGCTATAAATGAGAATAAAGTTATAATCATAAATTCAGGATTAATCAATATCTCTACAATGAAAAGAAAATGGAACTTGAGAAACTGTCCATTAGGATGTATGTATGGATCAGGGCTGTTGATGAAGAAAAGATGAAATGGTACGGATGCAACAGGGGTTCTGTAAAGAAGAAAATGAAGAGCAAAGGAGAATTTCTGAGAAAAGATTTGAAATCTATTTGTCGTCAGATCATGGCAGGACTACAGTTTGATGGTAAATAGTTTAGCATCATCACCTACTCTTCCATCCTTGCAATAGCTCTGACCATGTGTTACCAACATCTGAAACAGGTGCTAAATTCATTTTGACTCACCAGTTTCCTATATATCCCATGACATATTGTCCAACAGAAGCAGGTGGATTATCATGTGCTGCTTTTATTTTAATACTTGGAGACCATAATCTCATTGCTGACAGCAGTTTGATATGAAGCACAGGGAATAACTGACCTTTGGATGCCTATTTACTTTTAATACTGTAAGTCCCCAACATACGAACATTTTGAAAGTTGCGAACTTTCAAAGATGCGAATGCGCATGCCATCAGGGTCAGGTGAGAGTGAAACAGCAGCTCGCCCTCTGTCTCCTATTGCTGTCGATCCTTCAGCTCTATCATCTCCCACCTCCTCTCCCTCCTCCAGTCAGTAACTCTTCTTCCCTGTTCAGTCGATGCCAGCCCCTGTGTGCCAGCTGTTGTGCTGTACCACTGTACTTTTCAAGATACTACACTATGAGATTGAAAATATTTTCTTTATTTGTTGTTTGTTTTTTATGTATAATTTGTGTGAAAATATTATAAACCTATTACAGTACAGTAATATATAGCTACTTGTGTTAGTTGGGCACCTAGACTAACTTTGTTGGACTTAACGCACAGTTGGACTTACGAACTCACTCTCGGAATGGAACTCATTTGTATGTAGGGGACTTATGTATACAATTTGCTATCTACCCTCATGCAATGCTTTGTATGGCTTTACACACTTCCAGGTAACTCTTGCCCTTTCAATTTGTATTTTAGATTATTATTTTTTCCATAGATATATGGTGGTACATATCACTCCCTGAGTAGAATCTCATTTTATTATTTTTTAACCAATTTTTCAGTTCTCTACCTTGTTGGTAACAAGCATTTGAAATGCACGATAGTCAGTAATTGAACTCGTGTGTGCCAGAAAATTAAGGATCAGAACAATTACATTAATACCTTAAACTCTAAATTCTGATAATTGGCAATTAAGCATTAAAGTTACAAATTTAGGATAAGACCCCTACAAATGTGGCTGTTTCTGTATAAGGTACTCTATCTGGTCCAGAAGAAGTAATCAATACCTGGGTTTTTTTGTTTGTTTTTTTTGGGTTTTTTTTGATGTTGGGGGTAGGAGTTTATTTATTTATTTATTTATTTTTGCTGTGCTGGGTCTTTGTTTCTGTGCGAGGGCTTTCTCTAGTTGTGGCAAGTGGGGGCCACTCTTCATCGCAGTGCGCGGGCCTCTCACTATCGCGGCCTCTCTTGTTGCGGAGCACAGGCTCCGGACGCGCAGGCTCAGTAGTTGTGGCTCACGGGCCTAGTTGCTCCGCGGCATGTGGGATCCTGCCAGACCAGGGCTCGAACCCGTGTCCCCTGCATTAACAGGCAGATTCTCAACCACTGTGCTACGAGGGAAGCCCAATACATGTTTTAATTCATTTATTTCCTCTCACCAAATATGCATTGGCTCACTGCATGTGCCAGGAAGTGAACTTAGTGTTTAGAATTCAATAAGCTTAGAGTCAACTGTGGGACACATATGGATGAAAAATATATTCACTTGAATACATGTTACTGGGATGAGTTGTACAAAGAGAGATATGTGTTTCTATGAAAACACATGGTAGTAAGTGGTGCAGGGCTTATGTATCTTTTTCAAGAGAAGGTTCCCTGAAAAATTGTTAGCTATCTGAGATTTGAAACAAGAGTAGGAATTTGAAAAAAGGCTAGTGTAGGGGGAGTATACAGTAGGACTTGGAATTGGGCTGGGAAGCTGGTGTGGATGAAGAATTCATAGTTGGGGGGAGGTCAAAGTTTCTTCCTGAGTCTTTTGAGCCCTGATTTTTTTTCATCTGGAAATAATCCCCATGCCAAAGAAACATTTCAGGGTGACAAGGTTTGCTCCCCTACACTTCCATTCCTGCCCCCATCTCAGGGAGTGGTAGAAACCTGCCCCACAGAGGGATCCAGCAGTCCCCTCCTGTGAGATTCTAGACAATCTCCCCTTTACCACATTAACTGTAGTTTGCGCTCCAAAAAATAAACAACACTGGCTGGCTCTCTGGGATCCTGGTGCCCAAATCTCACATCCCAGGAAGACCTCATGCTTTATGAGATCCTGCTCTCCCCTGACCTGGTTTCAGGAAGTGCTGGCTTCCTGGGAGGACTAAATAAAGGGGTCATTACACAGCGAACTGTTAAAATTGGCCCAGGTTTGCTGAAAGATGTTTCTGTCCCGGTTGTTCCTCACTGCATCCCTCTGCCCCAGGCTGTCTTTTTTCTCATTATTGGAAGGTATGTCCTCTGTCAGCAGGTTACTCACAGAACAAGCCTGAGCTTTTATGCTGCTGCTGAGGGCTGCCCAGTGGGAACCAGGAAACATTCCCCTACTGATGTGCGTGGTGACATGTCACAGTGCCCCCAAGGCAAAGCACTGAAGGGTTGCAGTGTCTTTGCTTAAAGAAGGGGTACTAATTCCTACTAGTTCACCTTTCAGTTCCCAGGCGTGGTCTGTGCTTAAAGCCAGCTGCTAATGCCTAGAGGCTAAGTAGAGACTATAGAGAATTAAGCAAGGCTCTTCCCTCTACCAGGTATAGCTACCTCCACAGGTGACATTCGCAATAACATGGGTAAATGGTTTGGAGTCTTAGATGTGGCTAACATATAAGTTTTGAGGTTAACTTACCAAGAGCTATGACTATGTATTATAGGCACCTGATTCAGCAATTATTGGAGAGCCGGCTGTCATGGAGTATTATGTAAAACTTGCCTTTTTTGTATACATATTATTTTGTATACTTTGTCTCCCTTGTTTTAGTGCCTAGCGGCTGAGGAGGAGACCTGCGTTAAGGTGCCCTTAGCCACTGGGCTAGTGCAATTTCTTTCCACACCGATAAATGGGGCTTGTACGGGATGGGGAGAGAGATTATTACAATTAATAGGAAAAGAAGCCAGTAGTTGTAGGGGTGTACATTGTTGGCAGGGGTTACATTTATCATCATCCCAGGGTAAGATGAGGATTATAGTAAGAGCTATAAGTTTATCTCTGTAATGCTGTAGAATCTGACAGCGTTGCCTATGGGTTACAGCAGCTTTAATTTGATCGCACCGATCACGAGCATTCTGGTAGTAACAGTGGCTGAATACAATCTCTAGGCATTACAGAAATGAGACTTCATAGGTAGTGGCCCCGTTGCTCTGTTTGCCTGAGGGCACCAGTTAATAGTGTGTTTTGTTTTGCTGATATGTGGACAATAATAGGCTGAACCCATAACCAATTTAACTGACCCATGTGCTGAATGCAAGACAGATGACATGCAAGCTTATTTCATGATACCTTTCTATGCTCCTATTAACACCAGCTGGAACGGTATTAAGCCACACAAACTTATTTCATAGAACACAGAGAATACAGGTAGCAGAGGGAGCCTCATGGACCAGTGAGGGAATCAAACAGCTTCCCCTAAGCTTCTTCTCATCCAACCCTGGCCAATAATTTCCTGCACGTGGGTTTGGCTCAAAATTCCAGTAGATTTTTACTCAGTAGATGAACATCCTCCCCCATGAAAGTTCTTGTTCCTACAAACTACACTGCTGCAGCTCTCCAACACTGCAAATGAACTTTGAGAAGAGTCCACCTGGAACTCATCACCCTCAGGTCGCTAATTTTGGAGGCAGTAGGGACTTCACATGTACAGGACAGCATACAACATGGAGAGCCATATCTAAGGAGTTATTCACACAAATTAAACAAACAGCCCGAGGGCTGGAGCTCTCGGCCTGCGTCTCACCGAGCTTTACCGGTCATGGTGGTAGATAATCACATGATCCTAGATTATTTATTGGCTACTGAAGGAGGGGTCTGTACACTTGATGAACATCTTGCTGCTTGTGGGTAGATGACACTGGCCAAGTTTGCTTTACAGGTAGCCAGGGACACACAGCCAAGGGGCCATAATATCACTTTACTAACGAAACAGATTGACCAAATCAGAATCTCCTTTCTCATCTATTCCCCAGGGTTTTCCTCCACTACGTGGTCAGATTAGCTGCAAAAGGACTTTGAAATCCAAGATTATGACCCTTAAGGATTCTGAGTCTTGAAGATGCTTTATCCCTTTCTTCAGATTCAAGTGTTATAATGTGCAACTTTGACTGTAAAGCACCATGGGGCCAAGGGATGGATTGTCATATAAATGAGCTAAAGGTGGCCTCTGTATAGTGAGCCTATGTTGTTTACTTCTTCATAGAAAGCTGGGGCCCATTAGCTCAAAAGCCCACTGGCACCAAACTCAAAATTTTTGCACATCCAATTGTCTTAAAATATAAGCAGATTTTTAGCCATTTAGGGGCTTTCTGTACCCTGCAAATCTGCACCTTGTGCTAGCCATAGATAAAATAAGCCCTGCGGCTACAAACAGAGCCCAAGCTGCCACAGCCCTGGGTGTTTTCTGACCCAGAGGTCCCTGGCTGTGCTCACCTGGACATGTACACCCCTCTCTAGCCCCCTCTTTCCCTGCCCCTCCTCTCCTTCCATGTCATAGCCTCTAGACGGTCTTATGCCATGACAGTAACAAATAATACAAAATACAGGGACAGATCTGACAGAAGTACAGAAGTCTCATACTGAAAACTCCAAATTATGACTAGAAATAATTGAAGAAACGTAAATACATAGAGAGATATACCATATGCATGGATCAGAAGACACAGTATTGGGAATTCCCTGGTGGTCCTGTGGTTAGGACTCTGAGCTTCCAATGCCGGGGAACCTGGGTTCGATGCCTGGTCAGGGAACTAAGGTCCCACAAACCACGTGGCATGGCCAAAAAATTAAAAAAAAAAAAAAGAAAGAAAGGAAGACACTGTATTATTAAAACATCAGTTCTCCCCAAATTTATCTATGGATTCAACATAAGCCAAATCAAAACCCCAGGAGGATTTTTAGTAAAGACAGACAAACTGATTCTAAAAATACATGTGGAAATGCAAAAGACATAGAATAATGAAAATAACTTTGTAAAAGAAGAGAGTTGGAGGATTAATACTATCTTTGAAAGACAGCCTAAGGCCAGTAATCTGGAGTGCGTGGTATTAGTGTCCAGAGAAAGAATATATCCATTTATTGTATGTCAAATAAACCCATAAATAAAAAATACCAGAGAACATTAATTGGGTCATGTTAGGAAGAAAAACTTTAAGAAAATACCTGGAGTCCTATGATACTGAATGAGAAGTGAATTTAAAGTTCTCATCAAGGAATATAATGTTGAACATACACTGATACCAAAAAAAATATTTTAAACTGCATGTTGTATTTTTTTTTCTGGGTCATATAGTAAGAGCGTGTTTTTTAAAAATTTTTATTATTTTTTTATTAGAGTTTGGTTGCTTTACAATGTTGTGTTAGTTTCTGTTGCACAACGAAGTGAATCAGCTACACATATACATATATCTTCTCCCTCTTGGACTTCCCTCCCCCCCATCCCACCCATGTAGGTCATCACAGGGCTCTGAGTTTAGCTCTCTATGCTATACAGCAGGTTCCCAATAGCTATCCGTTTTACACATGGTAGTATATATATGTGCTTGGCATTATATACTCTTACATCAAATCTTGACCCTACTATTTAGGACATTTTTATCTAATGTTTCTGAGCCCTTCATATTAATAGATAATATTAATATCTTTGCGTGGTAGTTGTTTGTGAATCAGCAGTTGAGCTAATAATATGTATCAGAGGCAATCTGGTGCATATTAGATGTACAATAAATGTCAGATTTCTCAATTTTTTCTGAAAGTTAAAGGATAGGGTTTGTGCTTGCTTCATATTTGTATCCTTTAAAACTAAGATTTTGGGGGGCAGAATTTCAATAAATGTCACTTGAATTAAACCGTGAATCAAAATAATCAGGGTTTGAAATAATTGCAGGAAAAACAACCCCAAAATGTGTAGGAAGAACACACAGAATACAGAAGAATACCAGCAAGAAATGTCAGGTATTTTAGGGCAAAGACCGTTTACGAAAAGCAAGTTGTACACTTTCAGGTTGGCTAATCAGAAGATTAGAAACTAAATTTTCATTGAAAACAGGCTTTTTGTTAAAATGTGATCTATATTTAATTTTTAGAAGTATAAAGCTTTAATATCAAAAAAGAATAAAAGTCGGAAATAAAAATAATGCTGCTGGAGCCTAAAGACAAAGTTTATGCTCTAAATTCAAGTAATAAATTAGATAGCGCTAAAATTAAACAACAAGGGTGAAAAATTCAACATCACAGGATTGAATAGTCCTATACTAGTATCCTTCAAGATTTCTTTCTTTCTTTTTTTTTTTTTCCTGTGGGAGGAAATAGAAAACATCATAGCAGGAGATAATATGATTTTTAATTTCCTTATTCCTATGTGTTTCTGCTTAAGACAGTGAATATATTTAACGTGAGGTTTAAACCTGACTTCAGACTTTGTGTCTGCAGGACACTAACAATTTGTTGTGTGATAGAGAGAATATAATAAAGAACTGTGTCTTCAGGGAAAGGAATTCTAACAGAGTTCCTAGGACAGAGCCTGCTGTCTAAATGACATTCACAATATTTCTGAAATTGATCTGTTCATTTGCAATCTTAGATGTGCTGATTTGACTAACAGAATAGGAAAAACACTGAAAAAATTCCCACCTGTATATCTGAATTGAATAAATGTACCAGTTGAGAGAAAAAGAAATGACCTATATTTTGCCTTTGTTATAGCTAACACTCAACTGCATAAAAAAAGCAGCTGTTCAATTTGGTTAACAAATAGTTTACACATATTTTTGGCTACGAAT
The DNA here is from genome assembly GCF_008692025.1 of Phocoena sinus. NCBI lineage: Eukaryota > Metazoa > Chordata > Mammalia > Artiodactyla > Phocoenidae > Phocoena > Phocoena sinus. Next base: position 180,009,454 of record NC_045763.1, on the reverse strand, counting down.
AAAGTGGAAAACTTGTATGTCTATCTATGCAAAAAATAATGGAGAGGCAATCCCACTTTTTAAAGCAAATACATAAATTAGTGATGCATTTTGGTATGGGGGCCTGTAATATTACAGCTGTCTCTATTCCCCAAGTCCTGTCTAATAATGACCTTTATTTTAAAGATAATAAAATATATGCAATTACATTAATGTGAACATGATACTTTGGGACTTGTGGGAAATTTGTATTTGCTAGTAGGAACATATGTTGATATAAAATTCATAAGAATACACATATACCAATTTCTGTTATAACTATCGTACTCATGATGTGTTTGAAACATCTAGATATGGATATGGCTTGGATATAAATATACATGTAGTTAAAGAGACTGATTCAGGGCTTCCCTGGTGGCGCAGTGGTTGAGAGTCCTCCTGCCGATGCAGGGGACACGGGTTCGTGCCCCGGTCCGGGAAGATCCCACATGCCGCGGAGCGGCTGGGCCCGTGAGCCATGGTCTCTGAGCCTGCGCGTCCGGAGCCTGTGCTCCGCAGCAGGAGAGGCCACAACAATGAGAGGCCCGCGTACCGCAAAAAAAAAAAAAAAAAAAAAAAAAGACTGATTCATTCACTCACAGATTATACTGATGCTTCTGACTTTTTAACACAATGATAAAAGCCCTACCACCAAGGGCAAGGTTGATTATGCAGAAGAATTGAGGGCAGAGGTAATGGAAAGATATGTCATAGTGTCAACTAAAAGATAGTTACCTTGGACTTCACAGTTCGGTGAATAATAATGACATTCTCCACATAATACTTTCTTGATAATTGCAATTTAGTAATTTACCTGGTATTGAAATTAATCTATTAACATTCTTCCTCTTCTCTGATTTTTCCCTCATAACTTCCTTAGGAATTGAAACCACATTTAGAGTAAAATTTGTCTGGTAGCTAACACTTTTAGGTAATGAATCTGAACAAGAAATCATTATTGAAAATAGACTGAAATATGTAAACCCTAACCAAAAATGCTTTATTTAAGAGGGTATGTAACCTATATGCTCAAATTGCCTTTCACTGATGTTTCTAATTCCAGTGGTAAAGATTTAGTTTCCACTAGCAAGTCAAAAGAAAGAGAACAACAAAATCCTTAGTGACAGGCATTGTATTAATTTCCAGTGCTCCAAGGATAAAGCTTTGCTCCCTGCTCTCAAGGAGCCAATGCCTAAAGAGGGAGATGGAAAAGTAATCCATTATGATAGAATTTTGTAAATAATGCTATGTTGTCACAACCTGGGGACATTTTCTTGAGGTCATGGGAAAAATGTCTCAGAGGAGTTGCTACTTGGAATGCATCTTGAGACCCAGATTGTTAGCCATGAGCAAAATAAAATACATCTCATTTTCAGAAAATCAATTCATTCAGAATGGTTAGAACCTAGAGTAAGGGTATAGACGTCGTGGAAGAAGAATTTGGTAAAGAAAGTGCTATATATCTATGCAGAACATGAAGGATAGATATAGAAAGAAGATATGCAACATAGAGGAGGTTGGATTTTCATTCTGAAGATAATAGGAACCAGTAAAGAATTTTAAATAAGAGTATTACAGCATTGGAATTGTATTTTTGAAAATTCACTTATGATGCATTGTGAAATATGGATAATTCTCAGTTAGAAATTATTACACAAAGAAAATGATAGAGTATAACCTGTTGCAGTGGAGATGGCCAAAAGGGGAAAATAAATTCTATTTTGATGTGGAAAAGTTATACATGAGCAAGAAAGAAGAGCTATGTTTTATACCTCCCAGGCTTTTCACCTAAGGAATTAGGTAATTGTTGCTGACTTGTATGGGCAGAGAATACAGGACACACTCATTATGGGGGGAAGTAAGTTTATTTTTATTCATGATGCATACTGGGCATTCACGTATAAATAGAAGTTGAGTGTGTGAGACAAAGAAAATAAGAGCCCTGAGCATAAGATATTGATTGATTTGAAATAAATTAGCATATTACAAGTGGAAACTGAGTGTTGGATGTTGAATAAATTTCCCAAAGAAAAGGGTTAGGGTGAAATAAGACGAGTAAGGATAAAATTCTGGGTTTCACCAGTCTTCAAGGACCAGAGGAATGAGGAACAAAAGAATTAGCACAGAGTTTAGAAAATACCCTGAAGACGATGTCTTTTCTTGGCTATGAGGAGAAACTGAGATTTATCCATTCAGTGTATCTTTATTGAGTATCAACGACACACATCCATTCCAGCAGATATTCTAGATACCCATAGAACAAGGGTCATTAGTAGAGGTAAGAAAAGAGGCTGGGAACTTAAGGAACAAAACTATTGACCATCTTCTCTTCTTCAACTCTTTTCTGTTTACATCCCCAAAGGATAATTTTGGAGGGATTATTCGTGGTAGACTGAGGATTAAATTGGATCCAGAGGAGAACGCTTATTCTCTTTCAATTTAAGTGAAGGTGAGAAGGAGATCTCCAAACAGGAGGGTTAAAATACTGGATCTGCTACTTACTGGCTACATGAAAATGGTAATATTACCTAACTTCTTTAAACTTCAGTTTTATTATTTAAAAAAATGGTAACAATTTTAGTATTATTTCAGAGCGTTGTTGTCATTATTGAAAAACAATTATTGATCATGACTCTGTTAAACACTATTCTTTGTGTACATTAGCCCAGGGTGTTATTATGTTTTTATTATTTCTGAGACTGGAGGGAAAGGTGAGGGCATTTCCCTGTGGGTATAAAAAGTTGAGGAAATTTATGAATTAGGAATTATCATTTGAAAATTACCCAGGGGATGATTACCAGATGGGGATCTGAGGTGATAAAGTTTCAAAGTGCAGTTGAGGAGACAGACTAAGAAGCAGAGTCAAATGTCCTGAGGAGAAATTAAGACATTAAGTTATCGAAGTATAGATATGCAGGGTGTGTAATTTTCCCTGGCAGTGCTGGGTGCCTTAGATGTAGGATAAGAGACATGATCTTTTGTTGGTTTGCATGTTTTGTTTAGGGCCTTTTTGTGATTGCTTTTTTTGTTTGTTTGTTTTGGTCATCAAGGAATATCTCATGAAGCAATTGCCCTTAATTACCAACTAGAAAGTTAGCCATGATCTTATTAGGTAATTTGCAATATAGAATGTTGTTGAAGAATATGTGTGAAGAGAACATTTTGTAAGTATTTTGAGGGAGATTCATGGCATTGATGATTCCCAGGACAAGCCACTGATGCGCTGCTGCAGGTTCAAAGGCATCCCAGAAATACTGCTGTAGCTCTGAGTCCCTTAGTAGGAATTGGGGAAGGATGCACCAAGGTGGGGATAAAAGCTACTGAGACGGGGGGAAGGATGTCAGAGGTAAAGGTAACTGGTAAATGCTCTCCTTTGTCTTCTCCTCTTCTCCCTCCTCCTCTTGCTGACCTAAATCCTCCTTGTCTTTATTTTATTTATTTATTTATTTTTTGCGGTACGCGGCCCTCTCACTGTTGTGGCCTCTCCCGTTGCGGAGCACAGGCTCCGGACGCGCAGGCTCAGCGGCCATGGCTCACGGGCCCAGCCGCTCCGCGGCATGTGGGATCTTCCCGGACCGGGGCACGAACCCGTGTCCCCTGCATCGGCAGGCGGACTCTCAACCACTGTGCCACCAGTGAAGCCCATCCTTCTCTTTATTTCCATTTTTTTTTTGTCTCAACTAGGATTTACTTGTTTGCTTAACATAGAACTTTGAACACAGTGTTTTCAAGAAATGCATTGATTTGAGTACAACATGAGTGACTCAAGTAAGCAGTCACTTTGTCCACTTAAACTTAAATTCATTTATTCACTTAACAAATATTCATTAAGTTTTTGTGTACTGTATTTTGTGTACTGTATATATATATATATATTTTGTGTACTGTATATATATATATATATATATATATATATTGTGTACTGTATATATATATATTTTTTTGTGTACTGTATACATATATATATATATACAAGGAGAAGCTTGTATTCCAATATTTAGTAAGCTGGTTATCTTTTATTATATGATTATAACTTATTTTAATCATAATATAAAATTAGAAAATACTATAATTTTATTATAATTTATAGTGTGCCATACTCTGTTATGCATTTTGATAGCATGTTAGCACTAAAATTATTTTCCAGAAGTATCCAGCTCCAGTTTTATATAAAGTTAAACAGAAAACTAAATGAAATGTAAAATAATTTACCTAAAGGGTAACTCTCGAAGATTTCATCAACCAGTAAAATTTTATCTTAGACTGTGAAATGATTTAGAGAACATATCAACAGGCCATCATTTCTTTCCAAAGAAGCTTGATACCCAGATGTATCAATCCATAATTATGGATAATAATATTTTCCTTTCCAGGGTTATAAACAAAAATTGAAAATATCATAGACACATAGTTTTCCCAAGAATACGTGCTCTAAATCTTCTCTCAATTAAGTACAATCATAATTTTTAAAAATGTAACTCTCTAAATCATTCTGATGCAATATCCTTTCTCTCCTTCTGAATGGTTCTTATAAATAAACTTACCTTCTAATAGTGTAATCCCTGAGTCCCACTCAAAATTTTAAAGCTCATAAGATTAAACAAGTCAAAGTATGAAAATATATGCAAGAGCCAATTGTAGCACTAAAGAAATGTCATTCATACCCTCTGCCTCATTGTAAGTTATGTGTAAGCACAGTTCATTGTGAGCAGTCAGTTTGAGAATTATTTGCAGAGTAAATGAACAGATATCAGGTCTATTTCATCGTTTTCTACTAAAATGTTTTATAAACATTAATTTTAAAACTTTGACACTCTAATTTTGATAAGCTGATTTACACTTTTTATTTTCATAATGATGTATAGACATTAATGATACATAGAACTAAAGTAATAAAACACATTGGCTAATCCAAATGTAGAGGTTACATTGTGAAATAGGTTTTTTTTTTTTAAATTGTCTGCATTTTGCTTCTGCTGTCCCAACTTTTTCTTCCAACCATTTTCTGTTCCCAGAGGTCTATGTCTTTTCTTTCTGGTTCCTTACTTGCCTGGAGACTGTATTTGCCTAGAGATGAGCAAAACTCTGCACTTTGCAGCATCCTCGATGCTCTCTACACAATGAAGTTACTTTAACCCAGGTTACAGTTTCTCTCAGTCAATAGTGATGTTGGAATAGTGATGTTCAATAAATGGACCCTATTAGAGGATACACCTGATTATGACTGAGGAATCTATGTAGAGGAATTTGCATCTTAACAGAAAGAGCAGGATGACTTAACCAGAAATATTAAATGTTTAGTTGTTTAAACAATATTTGGAGAAATGGTGAAGACATTTAGAAAGTGAAGAAAGATATGTGTATCTACTATGTATGAAAGATTATCTCAGTATATAGATGTGGCTGTATCTTGATCAATTATAATAATCGTAAATATGAAAAAGTTAATCTCAGTGTGCTCTAACAAAATTCAGAATTTTATGTAGTCATTCTAAAATGAATAATTAAGATAATGGGAGAATAAAAATACAAGACTGGGTATTTTAGAATAGAATTCTGATGGGAAAAATGTTAATTTAAAAATTTTATATGCAGGGGTGAGATTTCTGTTAGGAATTTATACCAACTGAGAGTCTACTTTGTATATATTAAGATAAAAAATAATAATGGCTGAACTTTGTCAATATAGAAAACATTTACTTGTTTTCTCTTGTGTTTTCCCCTTTACTTCTGTTCCACCAGGATGATGACAGTACTTTTTTTTTTTTTTTTTTTTTTTTCCGGTATGCGGGCCTCTCACTGTTGTGGCCTCTCCCATTGCGGAGCACAGGCTCCGGATGCGCAGGCTCAGCGGCCATGGCTCACGGGTCCAGCCGCTCCGCGGCATGTGGGATCTTCCCGGACCGGGGCACGAGCCCGCATCCCCTGCATCGGCAGGCGGACTCTCAACCACTGCGCCACCAGGGAAGCCCGTCAGTACTTTTGATTGATGACATTTTTAATTGGTCTCCTTGGTGACATGCTCCATATGTTTATTATTTCACCTTAGTGAAACTTCTGTCTGAATTTAATACAGTACATGAATGTTAATTTTTCTACATTTTAAATCTTTAATACGTGGCTTCTCTTTTACAAAGACATAGCTAGTAAAAATAATCTCTTTTTATCATTTTCAGAAAATCCTGTCCTTATTTTTCACACTTTTTTGCATAATTGTCTGGAAAGATTTCTCAAATAACAAAGAAGTGAAACATCACTGGGAAAGAAAAGTGACTCATTTAGTTGTTCTCAAGCATCTGGAACCATTTTAAGAATGTTCTCTAAATAAAACATCTAAATACTTCCCTGAATGTAACTCTTCAAGATTCAATTTAGTTTTGTGTCAAACTTAGTTTTGTGTCAAAACTTAGTGTCAAATATCAATTCAACTTACTTTTGTGTCAAACATCAGTTCATGTATTCTATTTTTATTGTATTGCTGTCTTTCTGAGTAAATTAATTAAAACACATCTTTAGAAATATTGTATCTTTATAGTAGTTTGATGTCTTGCTTCTGATTATCTGGATATATAGACAAGTATTAGTTTGTATTATCTGTAGCTAAAAACTAGTAAGGGCTTCCACAGCATAAATGTAAACAAAGAACCAGTACTGATACCACTGTGGTATTTTAGATAAATGTCTGAGCCTTTGTCACTTAAAATTAGGGGTAGGCTTTTTTGTTTTAGACACTTAGTTTATATAAATTCAGATACTTCAAGTTGGTAGTTGGTGTCCTGGTTGGAAGGTATACAGGATGGTGTGTATATGAAAATGTTTAAAATTAAAACTTCTTTGTAAAACTCAAACACCGTCATGTCCTAAGCTAATCATACTTGGGGATCGTTATTGCTACACTGACCCAATGTTGAAGAGATGTGCTACACTTTTTTGAGTTCAAACACTAAGCAGGTTTGGATTTGCCTTATAAAAAGGTTTTAATGCCCACAGTCTTCAATGCTAATCTCCCTCCATCTTCACAGCCTCTAAAGCTCAGACAGGTGGGAAGCCCTACACATTCCCAGCTGGCATCCAGCCAGGTACATTGGAAGGAGGCAAAGCTATTTCTTAAACACACAATGCTTAGTATAAAAGATTATGCTTTAAACAAGGGCAAAATCAATAGACTAGCAGACTTGGTTTAAAAGAAGCAACTGTATTTTTAGATCACGTTGAATAGGGCAAAAACTATAAAGGGCACACTGTGTAAGATCCAGACCAAACCAGAATTATTATTTCAGGCACATGGGTGAAGAGTTTCACCATATCCTCGGTGAGCAGGAAAAGGAGATTGGTAACTCATTGTGTGGTCAGGCTCTCATTTCAGAGTGTGAGTTCAGCTATCAAGAAAGTATTTTATCATCTGTACAAAATTTTAAATAAAAGAATCTGTGTAGATATTTTTACACGTGAACATTTTGAACGGTGAACACTACACGGCCCTTTACTGTCAAATTATCTGCAGTACAAAGCACACAAATCCAGGGAGGTCATCCCTGTTCAGAGTCTGGATGAGGTCAGCTACGTTAGCTTTACACTTTGCTCACGATCTATATGGAAAAATGAACAAATATCAGGTGGAACTTTCCAATTTGAAAGCTGTCCAGCAATACAATGATCTCCCCAATAAAGTAGTGAATTTCCCACTGCTATAATTGTTCAAGCAAAAACTATTAATCTTTTTTTCTGGTTATTACACAGGAGCTTTCTGCATTAAGGGAAAGGACTCTTTCTCATATTAAGAATCTAGGTTTCTATTATTCAACTTTCTTCTCCGTAAGTTGGCTGGCTTTTAGGTTGTTATACTGTGCTTTTTCTTTTCCTTAAAGACTTTATTTTATTCTTTAACCTGAATACATATGGAGTTAAGTGCTGTGGTGAGAAAAGGGGAAGAGAGAGATAATTGTCTCAAAGTGACCGTCCTTATTAATGAGAAAGAAGATTTTAATAGTGTTTGACTTTCAAAATTGTCAGAATTCTCTGATAATGTTGAGAGTATATGGAAGGGTGTAGGTAGATGGCCCAAGACTCTATAATAAATTTGTGAAATGGAAGATAGGGTGAGAGATCGAAAGGAAGATATGAATAGAAGAAAACTTATTCATAGCCGAACTGGGCATGTTTTGGAGGATTAGGGGACTAGACTGAGGGGTTTAGCTGAAGTAGACTTGACAAAACGATGACTATACTCTTTAGAGGATCAGACCTACGGCACAGATTATGATTCTGATGAAGGAATTTTTAAAAATTTATAATTAATGTTTTTCTTAGTATTTTGTTGGTGGATTGTATGATGTTTTGCTATGAAAAATTTTGTGTGCCACATTTCTGGTTAAGTATTTTAGGAATGCTGATTTTGAAAGATGATATGACTTGAATTGCCTGCTGAATTTGAAAGATGCTATGACTTCAATAAAGATTAATATTTATAATTATTTAGGTTGTCACTATGTGACTTCCATTGGTCCAGTGAAAGATTTTTTATGGCTTTATCAAGAGATAGAAAATAGCTTTCTCAGGTGTTCTGAACTTGTTAGTATGTCCTACAAACTTGTTTATATGACAAGGTGTTTACTAAACAAAAAAATCACATGCCTTATATACAGCTATCCTTCATTCAGTAAGAAAGATAACTTTGTTGATATCTCCCATGCAATGGTGAAACAAATTAAAATTGAGTGAGCCCCTGAATTCATAGTTAACTCTCAAAATGAGCTTCTTAAGAACTAATTTGAGTGTAAGTTATCCCAGAAATAATGCAGAGAAAATGTTTAGAAACACCACAGTTACATGAAGTAAAACCCTAATATTAAATTATTAAACTATTGAAACATTGGATGTTAACTCCAGGGCCACCTCCAAAACTATGGCTCCACAGAATTTCCTAATGTGTCCTAAAACAAAATCTAAGTTGAAGTCTTCTACTTCATATTAAAAATATGTAAACCACAGTGAATGATCTTGAATATGGGTCTAATGAAAAAAAAAATCCAGAAGAAAACTCTTATTGAGTCTTAAAATGAGTTCAAAATGGCCAACTAACCCATAAATATAATTATGCAGTATTCTGATGAATTAATGTGCCATATTGGTTCAAATTGAGATGAATGTTAAAAAATTACGTAACACAGCAAAAAAATATAAAATTCTGTGTGGTCAGCTGGGCACTTTGCTACATTGGTTCCTCCACTCTCATCTGTCAATAAAAATTTCAAAATTACGGATCACATTTAAAAAATACTCCATCTCTCAAGCTTATAATTTCTTTAGATTATTTCCCATAAATTAATAACTATTTAACATATGTGGGATCTAAAAAAATGGTACAAATGAACCTATTTTCAAAACAGAAATAGAGTCACAGATGTAGAAAACAAACTTATGGATACCAAAGGGGAAATGGGGGAGGGATAAATTGGGAGACTGGGATTGACATTACACACTACTATATATAAAATAGATAACTAATATGAACATACTGTATAGCACAGGAAACTCAATACTCTGTGATGACCTATATGGGAAAAGAATCTAAAAAAGAGTGGATATATGTATATGTATAACTGATTCACTTTGCTGTACAGCAGAAACTAATACAACATTGTAAATCAACTATACTCCAATAAAAATTAATTTAAATAAATAAATAAAATATGTTGGGTTCTCCCTATATTTCCATTTCCATTGGTTTTAGTGTCTAATAAAATACAAAGTAAATTAAAAGAACTTACTGATATTTGCAAATAACAAAGGTATCGTATACATACGACATAATCATGCAATTATATTTTTATCTTTTTCCTTTAATTATTCTCTTGTATATCACATCATATAGCTAAATAAATATAATAGTACAATATGTATTTAATATGTATAAATGTATACCCTATATTTAAATATGATATTAACTTAAGTTTTAATTGTCAAGGCCAGAAGATAAATATATTGCAGTAACCCAGATAGAGAAGTTGCTAGACCTAGAGAACTTTAGACACTACGTCAAGACCCTTGTTATCAAGTGAGTTAGGCATATGTTCACAGAGAATTCTCTCAGAGTTAAGCTGCCATTTATTAGTGTCAACCATTGTGTAATATATTTTATTGACGTCTGGGCGGAATCATACACCTCAGACTACCTTCATTTATTCAAAACAACATATTTATGTGGATTTTAAATGAGTTTCCAACAAATGAATGCAACTAGTAAATTGAATTAAGTGAAACATGCTATTTTTCCACCCAATTATAGTTCTTAAAGATCTACAAGAGAAACATCTGTTTGAACCAGTGATCTACCTGGTTGTTGACTGAGAACAGCAGGAGAGTCTGCATTTAACCCTCTGCTCTCCTGCAAGGAGCCCGGCTCACCAACCTGAGTTACTAAGGAGGGCTTCCTGAAGGGTAATACGCCATGCCGTCTCCACGGAAAACACAGGTAAGCTGGGACGAAGTGAGAGAATGGCATGGACATATATACACTACCAAATGTAAAATAGATAGCTAGTGGCAAGCAGTCGCATAGCACAGGGAGATCAGCTCGGTGCTTTGTGACCACCTAGGGGGGTGGGAGTAAGGGAGACGCAAGAGGGAAGAGATATGGGAACATATGTATATGTATAACTGATTCACTTTGTTATAAAGCAGAAACTAACACACCATTGTAAAGCAATTATACTCCAATAAAGATGTTTAAAAAAAAAAGTCACAGCAGAAGAAATGGAAACTGGCACTTCAACAAAAGATGGAAGGGTTTATTGACAGTTACCTTGGTAGCTCTGTGTTTGCATCAGCACCTCTTTTGAAAACATGGACTAAAACCTGCCGTACAGTAAGGTATTAGTCTTAAATATAGCAAATTAGTGAATTACTCTATCTCAATAAGATATTGAATAAACAGCACATTGAATAAACCTGTTTAATCTGTGTACATGCAGCACGGAAGGAAGCCAAACAAATGATCCAAGTTGGAAGCAGATGTAGGCAAACAAGAAGTGGGGCCGAGTGCATTTTTCTGTAGTAGATGCCATCTGTTTACTCAAAATTCAGGCTTCACCTTTCTATTAAATATTAAGGTTGAGTATAAATGTTTATAATTTCTAGATTGTAAACATGAGTTAGAAAAATGAAACTAGAGGAAGTCTTAACACATCTCTCTCGTGTCATTTTTGGTTCTATGTAGTACACTTCCAGTGCGAGAACCTATACTTTTCCCCCTTCCTTCCTTCCTTCCTTCCTTCCTCCTTCCCATACTTCCTTTCTATTTCTTTTTTTTTTCTTTTAAATTCACTTTAGAAGAAATTTTACATCTTCTTCAAAACATAGTTCCTTTAGCTTTCTCTTTTATAGGCTAAATCGTCAACATTCAATTTTCTTCATCATTTATATTTGCCAATATAATACTAAATTTTATGCATTCTCATTTATAGCTCTTTGTGTTCTACCTTAATATCTCACCTCTAGAAAACAGCATGAACTGAGTTTACTGAAACTAATGAGCTACTACATCAATATTTCCAGCATTTGAACCAAAGAAATTATCACATAAATGGAATCATAGGCACACATTACCCCATGGATCACAAATGGACACATTGATTGAAATACACTTTATTTTTGATTGGGAAACAATCAAATCTTTAAATAGTGACAGATGGACATTTTGAAATTCCCCGATTATGTATCTTTATAAATGTCTCCAAATCTGATTTGAACTTCTGTTTATGGTTTGGGAATCAGAGTATACTTATATGATGTTAAATTTGAATGTCTCCAAGAAATCGTTTCGATTACTCCACAGACTTTAGGAATTAATGGAATTTCATATTTTGATGTGCTACTCCAAGCCATTTACCAAATGAGTAAAAAACGGCAGTTTTGAGTCAGGCGTGGAATAAAAGGAGCCTTTGCCACAGGTTCAGGCTGCTGTATAACAGTCTGCTCTGACTCCTGGGCCATATGGCTCAGCACATTTGATGGTGATGCTGTTGAAGGCTTGGGAAGCCTGTCATAGGTAAATCACTGCACAGACTATTAGGATTTTGGAGCAAAGCCCTGTGGATGACTACACTCTTTTCGAGAAACAGCTTTTGGCTTGCTACTGGGCTTAAGTAGACACTGAAAACTTGACGATGGACCACCAAGTTACCATGCAACAGGGAACTGCCCATCATGAACTGGGTGTGTCTGACCCACCAAGTCATAAAACGGGGCAGGCACTGCAGCGCTCCACCACCAGATGGCAGTGGTATATATGAGATGGGGCTGGGCTGGCCCTGAAGACACAAGTGAGTTGCTCAAGGAGATGGTCCCACTGCCCATGGACTCCTGCTATATAGACATCTCTCTCCCAGTCCACGTCTATGGTGCCATGTTAAGCTCCCTACAATCAATTGAATGAGGGGCAGAAAAACCCTCAGGTCTGTTATCTGTGGTCTTGCACAATATTTAGGTACCTCTCAAAGAGGACAGTGGCAGCTCTCCAGCTCCACTATGGGATAGCCCTGAAGGACAGTGATGAAAAGAAACCTTCCCAATGGGCAGAATGGGAAAAGTGCACCCTGTTGTTCATTTTGCTTAGAATGAGAAATAACCAGAGGTTCAGGTCTATAGTGATACATGGTCTATGTCCAGCTGTTTGCTTGGATGGTGACAAAAATCCTCCAAATAGTCACACAGTTTGAACATATTTGTGTCCCAAGTGAAGGTTTACTGGCTACAGGCACTGCCAAGTGCCCGATCTGCCCACAAGACTACCTTATGTATGTACAGAATGCCTTATTCATCACCATGCTCTTCCCCAATGCGCCAAATGTGCCATCATTGACCGAAGGACTTATTTCACAGCAAATGAAATGTGGCAATGGGTCCATTCTCACGGAATTAACTAGTCCAACCATGGTTTTCCTTACAGAACCACAGATGTAATGGTGGAATGGTCTAAGGGAGACTCAGTTATGGTGCCAGCTAGATGGCAATACCTTTCAGGGCTGAGGTAATATCTCCAGGGTGTTCCGTATGATCGCCATTCCTTCACATATAGTGCTATATCTCCCATAGTCAGAGTTCCTGGGTCAGGGAATCAAGGGAGGAAAATGGAAGAGGCTCCTCCACTATCACTGCCAGTGATCCACTAGCAAAATATTTGCTTCTCATCTCCATGACGTTAAGTCCTGTGAGATCTTAGTACCAAAGAAAATAATGCTTCTGCCAGGGAACCTGACAATAATTTCATTGAAGTAGAAGTTGAGAGTTTGACCTAGCCAGATGGGACTTCTGAATTAACAGGCAAAGAATGGGGTTTCTGCACTAGTTGGAGAGATTAGTCTATCAAGGTGAAATTGGATTGCTACCAAATAATGTGGGCAAAGGAGGGTCTGTATGGAATGCAGGAGATCCTCCAGGGTGCCTTTTAATACTTTCATTTCATATGATTAAAGTCAGTGGAAAACTATCATAACTCAATTCAAGTTGGGCTGCTATGGTCCAGTTTCTTCAGGAATAAAGGTTTGGGTAAGTTTAGCAGGCAAGAGTCTGTGACCAACAGGAGCGCTTGCTGAGGGTATAGGGTGTACAGGATGGTAGTGGAAGAAGCGTGTTATACATACAAGCTATGATCATGTGATCAACAGGAGAAACACAGACTGTAATAGTTACGAGTACTTCTTCCTTATTTTGATATGAATATGTTTGTGTGTATGTGTGTGATAAATCTCCCCACCCCCCCACACACAACACATCACAGAATTTTTTTCTTTTTGTTCTCCTCTTTCTCATACTCTAATCATGTAAAATAAGATACGTTAATAATATCTAACTGTATATCTCCATATTTAAGCTGCAGGATATCAATGAGAGAGTATGAATGAACTAATAGAAAATGACTATCACGCAAAGACAAAAAAGGGACTTTGTATCCCTTCCGAGGAAGGGATTCATCTGTTTTCAGTTGGACCTGGGATAGTTGTACCGTGTTAGGTGGAAGCATGACTTGGCTGTTTTCAGTATTTGGAGATCAATACAGTTTAAGGAGATTTGCATGGGTTGACAAGGGGTGAGCTATGGTGGCCTTGTGGTGTGGCCACTTGGCTAGGCCTTACCACACTTTCCAGTATTTCTTTTCTGTATGTTTCTGGTTAGGGTGGGGTATAGCAGAGTTTCTTACAGGGGACTGGAGGGGAAATGAAGCAGCAGTCATTTTATGTCCTCACTGATCTGCTGGCTCATCTCATTGGTGAGAGACAGTGGCCAGGTCTGCCATTGCCCACCTTCCACTGGGCCTTCCTTCAGATTCTTCTACTCTGGGACCAGTGTGGGTATTTAGTTCTATGAGGAAGGGGCTTGACTTCTTCAGGAAAACTACACAGTCAAGGTCAGAGGCAATAAGGGCTCACATAGGTTTCATTCTGTTTTCGTGGCCTCTAGCTTTTTTTTGGTGTATGGGTTCCGGATTGTTGCTACTTTACTTTACATCCATATTCTCTCCCTCGCAGGCTACTTTGTGACCCCCAAGCTCCAGCATCAGACACAGTCCTAAGAATTCGACCTTACACAGTTGTCTAGGTCAGACTGTTGCCTTGTGTCTGATACTGGAGCTTGGAGTCCACAGGACGTGAAGTCAGGGAGAGAAGATGGGCAGATGGGCATCATTTCTTAGTAGTTCTGCTTCTCCTGTGGAACCTATACTGAAATATTCCCTTTGTATTCTGGAAATGAATATTAATACATTCTTTCTTAGAAATATAGAGGAAAGAAATATGATGTCATTAACTTATCCTTAACTTCCCTAAAGATCCGGAATTTCACTGTGCCTTTTTCTTTGAAAGTCAGGAGTAACATAACACCCTAAACGTTACTTATTTGCTAGCAATACTTAACAGAAAAAAAGAGGGAAAATTTTGCAGTCAGGAGAAAGACAAATGGCTTGGAAAAGACACAAAATAATTGTTAGCTCCTGAAAAAGTCTTTTTTTAAAACGTTTTTCTCTTTTTAAAACAATAACAACTTCCCACCACAGAGAGGTGCTCTCACGCTTACTTCTGCAACATTTGCAAAGCATTCAAGTCCTAAAATGTGCCAACATTTTTCAAACACAGGATTAAAAATAGAGTATTTTTGATTAAAAATAATTATATGCCATAACATGGAAACAAATAATTCTGTAGTCTTTGGAAAACAATGGTTTGCCTGTGGATAAACTCACCCTCTCCCTCTACCCTCAACCATCATGTCAAAGGAACAATAACCTCCTAATGTGTTACGTTCTCCATGCATTGTGTTTTAAAACAATGCTTTATGAGCACACCATTAGTGAGCTTTCGGCATTATCTCAGTATATGGTACATCTACAGAAATTTTTTATTTATACTTGTCCTTTTTTTTTTTCCCTAAGGTACTTGAATCATTCTGCTTTGTAGTAATTTTTACTTATTTATGTTAAATAATATCACATTTTGTAAGCCACTGGCGATTTTGCCTGAAAGGCTGACTGTTTATAAGAAACATTCTTCTCCTTTTATTTGGCTGAGTATTTTGTAACAGAGGAAACATGGCACTGGGGTCAGGCATCAGGCTTCAGAGATAACTACTAACTTCAAAGTCTAGCTCTGCTCCCAGCCTGCTCTGCAACCAACAGCATGCCTTAACCTCTCTGTGCCTTATTTCTTTTCATTGGAAAAACTAAGATGATAACAAAATATCTACTTCCAAAATTTGTTTTGTAGATTAAATAAGCTAGTTCATGTAAAGTCCTTCACATAGCACCTGGCAAATGGTAAGTGCTCAATAGATATCATCCATAATAATATTGTCTTCTGTGCTTGCTAATAAACTATGAAACTACATGGATCTAAAGGACAAGGCTTATAATTAACCAAAAAAAAGGGAGTAAAGACCTTAGTTAATAAAAGTAAAATAATGTATCTTTTAAATATAGAGATATTGCTTCTACACAGAAATATTGCTAAAATAATAAATGTCAGACCAATAGATGCACATAACTGTTTTATAACCAGCAGTTGGATCCTTAACTCTCTATAATTTTGAAATGGAGCTGCAAAGTACAGTACATTTCCCTCAGTAGTTTCTCCAGATTCCCTTTGAATTTGTGCAGGGTCAATAGATACACACAAGCACTATTTGATAAAACACTATTTTTCAAAAAGTGAGAACAGCACATAATTACCTCTACATGATATTTCTTTGGTAATTGCAGATAAATTAATAAAAATATTTCAACTAGGCCAGCAGGCTATTGACTGCAACTTACTAGGCTGTAAGAAAAAGTGATTTTTCTCTCAAGTTTTAATATAAGTACTTACTTGTTTTATTTACAACAAATACCAACCTTCTCATTTCAGCAGCTCATAGTCTTCATGGAAAAAATCACATGATCACTAATCCTCAAGATTGACTCTCTGTATTTTTTGCAAGTTTTCGCCTACTTATTATGTTCCTGCTGGGCAGTTCCTAAAAATTACATTTCCTATAATTGGATGTTCTTTCTATCAATATATTTTTAAAGTGCAGAACCTTCAGAACTTTCTGAATATATTCTTTCTAGAAAGGAAAACAAGGAGGTCAAAGATTCTTCTTTTTCCTTTAATATTTCTCAACCATATGCTCACACACACATTCCCTTTATATCTTACAAATTCATGAGAGAGCTCATTCTGTTTGCAATTTTAATTTTTGCCTTTGTTGACATTCAGTCTTCCTTAAGGAAACTTGATTATTCTTTTATACTGAAGGTAAGCTATGTACTATATTCATTTTAATTGGGGATGCACTGTTTGGAGACTATATCGTCTGGTTATTTACATTTTTCATTTCTTCCTTGAGTTGATCTCCAAGGAAACATGTGTGCATTTATAGTTCATGTATTACTGATAGCTATCCTGAGTATAACAGCATTGATACTCAGCTCTAGTTATAACTTGTTTTACCCAACCAAAACCACACTTTTCTACTGATTATAAGGTTTTAAATTCAACTCAGATATCAAAGTGAGAGAGTACAGTGAGACTCAGTTAGCTATGGAGGGGAGCTGGGGGTTTTATGCTTAACTGAGGGAAACTTGATCATTGATGACACTGGTTTATGATAACGTCAGGATGGCATTCGGCAGCTCTGACGTGATAACTCTGGGGCACAGTTCTTCAGCTCTTGGGAGGTAGTGTGAACATCTGAGAAGCATAGCCAATCAACTGTGTCTCCCTACAGCCATCATTCTTCCTCTAAAATCTAATGATGCTCTTAGTTCCATGGCAGAATCAGGTCACTCTAGGTAGTTCTATGTTATGTGAACAAAACAATCACTGAGGATGGTAAAAACTAATTTTAATTTATCAAGGATCATACGTTAAGCATAATATTTTATAAATCATTTATTTTACTCTAAAATTAGTTGACAATTTTTTTCCATAATTTTATTGGCACATTTGAAAATTTGCACAGAAATGTACATGATAAGTGAACATAATGATGTTAAATAGTGGAAGATTGGAGCTGATGCAAAAAGAAAAGTTATTTAAATATATAGAAATTATACTTTTTCTGGAATATAGTCTTTTAAGCCAAAAGCACTTAGAATGGTCATTTTAGAGATTATTAGAGAGGAATTATAGCCCAGAGAAAACCTATATGTAATAGGTAGCTAGGGGCAGGCTTACTGAATGACATTATTTAGCCAACAAGTTGATACATCATCTTAAATCTGAAATTTTGAACAACTGCAGATAAAATGTCCTAAAACATATGAAGCAGGATGGTGTCTTCAGTTTCCCTCACTTACTTTATCTTTCTTTCCTTTTCTCACTCTTACAGGAAGAGAATCTCCCTTTAACTCATTATAGTTATGCTATAAAAGACTGAGTGATAGAAAAAAATAAGTTTATTTCAAAGGTGCCTCACTCTGAATCATCTGAATGACATGAATCATTATACTGAAGAATGGGACCCACTGAGAGCATATATAAAGGAGCCTTATTTTTATCCTCCACTGTCCATTCCCCCTGTGCTGTGAGATTTGTTTTGCCTTTGCTTCCTTGGGTGAAAAGCAGTGCACATCCCATACCTGCCATGGTCACTTTCAGATCACAAGAATCCACCAGTAACTTCCAGTTCCACACACAGTCTCAGTTCAATAATTATTTTGTTCAATCCACTGTATTAATTTCAACATTATGAATTCCATTTAAAGTTGAAATTCCACCCACCCCCCATCAAGGGAGAAGTTTTCAATCCACACTAGCTGTTGGAGTGTGGCATGAAAGCTCTTACTAGATTAATAATGTTGTGTGTGCCTGGTAGATGCTTAAAGCTGACACTTTCTCTCATGGTGTGTGGGTTCTTTGGAGCCCACTGCCCCATCACCGGGAATCTCTCACACGTGGTTCCCTTTAGGGTTACCAAGAGCAACTCTATTCTGGATGGTTAGTTTTAGCCATTGCCCATATCTTTTTTTTTTTGCGGTACGCGGGCCTCTCACTGCTGTGGCCTCTCCCGTTGCGGAGTACAGGCTCGGGACGCGCAGGCTCAGCGGCCATGGCTCACGGGCCCAGCCACTCCGCGGCATGTGGGATCTTCCCGGACCAGGGCACGAACCCTGCATCGGCAGGCAGACCCTCAACCACTGCACCACCAGGGAAGCCCAGCTATTGCCTATATCTTTTCCTATGCAAACAACCTACCCAATCCATTGCCAGGAAACCTATAGAACTTTAGGTCTTATATTGTCAGTAATTTATTTAAAAATAACTCATCATCACATGTGTGACATGTATGGAATACGTATTTGTATTATACCCTCTAGGTATTTGGTTGACACTTGAAATACTTTAATCAGGAATATTCACCCTAGGGGTAGTGAGTCAGCATTTGAAAATTAGGAACTTTCGATTTCTACTGAGAGAAATAAGGAACCCCTGGAAAAATCATAAAGAGGTAGATTTCAACTAAAAACGATTGAACTATCATTATCTCAATCTGCAATCGAGGATTTGTTAAACAGCCTAAGGGAATTTACAAATATGTATGTATTTGCTAAACGGGTAGTGGTTGAGATATGTTTATTGACTAGCAAATATTTGCAGATACTTGGCCTTTGGACAAGTTCTAGAGAACTCAAGGTGTAACATTTTCCCAAGTGGGGGTTTTAGCCCAGGTGTTTATTCCTTCGGTGCCACCGTGATATGGAAGAATCTGTCATCGTACTAGAGGAAAAGGTACTAAATGTAGAACTGAATACCGATGAACTTATGGGATATAGGACTGAATATGGCTGCAACAGTACAACTCAGGACTGTCTGGGATCTGTTTGTCAATTCATTTTTCTATGAGTGATAGAATTTGGTCTAAGCCTTGCTTTCACTGTAACATCTCACCGGGCTGTGGGATTTTGAGAGAGGATATTTACAGCGTTCATGTTCCTCTAATCATTGGAAGCCTCTAGCCTCCGGAGTGGCCGCGTGAAGAAACTGTCAGAAGGCTGATTTCAACTCAGATGCCTCTGCCCTTGATCTGACTTAATACCACCTAGCTATCCAGTCTTTTGTTCCTTAGGAGGATATGAGTCAGATGAGAATACACTGTGCGCCTCAAGCTGAAGGGGGGGCCGTAGTAAGCTATCTGAGTGGTCTTCTTAAACTTGTTATCTTTTCACATGATATGAAGAGGGAAGTTCCTTCCACTTTGTTTCCTTCAGGACTGCGATTGGGACTCACAGCACTTCAAGAACTCTCCCTTAAAATCTTCTCTTAATCTCTAAATCCTGACACTTTTGTTGTCTCTACGTAGTTGAGAAGCTTTAAATTAAAAGAAAAAAAAAGCAAGCTTGCTTTTTACTGCATTTCAAATAGTCGAATCACAATTCAACTTGGGATGTGGAAACAACTGGCATTTATTGTGCTACGGTGTCAGTCTGAGAAGGAAATAGTTCAATTTTGTTATCCTACTATGCATAATAAAATGTAACTTCTAGAATAATACTTTCAGGTAAGTCTTTTTTGATATTTCATCACATAATCTGTAGTGAACCAATAATTTTCAGGCTACAACTGGGCTATTTGCTATGGAAAAACAGTGATTTAATCTAGTAAACCGATTGATTATGCGAAAGTATAACTTAAAAATTATCTTATACAAATATAAATGTAACTAAAATTATTTCATTATTGAAGGGGGGCAGAGAGATAGTAAAGCTGGTTCAAAGAACATTTTAAGACATTTATAAATAGTAGAATAAGAAATAATAAAAATAATACCATGAAAGACATGACACTAATTAAAATTCTCTGGGGCAATAAAATCATAAATTTGGGTTTATGTTGTTCTTTTTCTTTTCTTTTTTACTGGTTAGAAACCTGTAAACTAAGATGTGACTTTACAGTGGTGTCTGGGCACTAATCAAATAGTAAAAAGCCAAATCTAACTCAGGTACATTTTCCTGGAGAATTACATAATCTTTGGGTGATTCTTTTAAGCAATGCCCCTGCATGACATTGAAAGGACATACCACATTCCCTTTGTCTTACTTGCAAATTTTGGATAATTTTTCCTAATAAATGACAATGTATGCCTCCTGATGTGATTATGTAGAGCACTTTAACTGTTTTGGATAATTAAATGAGAAAATAATGATGGACGCTATGTATAACATGGTATAAAATACATATTTCATATTCCTCAATTTCTTTGGATCTCAGTTTCATATACTAACAATAATAAATTTGGAATAACTGGTTTTTAAGGTCATATCTGACACCAAGAGCCATTCGTTTATTTTTCTAACTGCTTGAACTGTTAGCAGCTTTCAACACTGTGGCCTTTCTTTTCAAACTCTTCTTGGTTTCACTGACAGCTCTTCATTCTGCTTTTTATTCTAAGTATCTGGCTATGTTTATCTTTGTACTCTTCTTAGCACTATTTATAGTGTTTTCTCATATTCTTCTTTGCTGGGGATCTACCTCTTCTTTGCTAAAATCCTACCTCTTCTCCTGAGCTGTTAAATGTCGAAGCAATTAAGACCTGGTCTGAGACCCCATTTCTTTCACTCTGCATTCTCTGTCCTGGTAATCTGATCCATGTTTATTGCTGTAAATGTCATCTCTAGAAAATAGGCTCCAAATTAGCAGCTCTAGTGAGAATCAAACATCACCAAAAGTTGCTTAATCAGTATCTACATATGGATAAATAAAAGTCAACTCAAAGTCAGCCAGTCCTAAACCAAACTCATCTCTCTCTTTTGCTGTTTTTTTTTCTTCACTATTTTCATTTTAATGAACAACCCCCTAGTAAATCCAGTTGAATAAGACAGTAACATAGGCATTGTCCTTAATGCTTGTCCTTAATCCTCTCTTCTGTATATAATTCACATTGAGATTTTTCAAGTTTACTTTCTAAATCTGTCTCAAAGTCATTCATATTTTTCAACATCAGTACCACTTTCACTGTAAGCCAAATACCACCATTTCTCGCTTAGACTAATACTGATTCTAATTAGTTTCGCTAACCTGTACCTTTTGCTCTCCATCCAGTTCTCCACACTACAAAAAGAATAGCCATTTTAGAAATCACATATGTTCAGGTTATCCTTTAAAACCCTTCAGTGGATTCTTATTTCGCTTAGGAGGAAGAGAAAAAGAAATCCTTCATTTGCCACACAAGTCTTGCACGATCTTTTACCCAGCTGTGTGAGCGGGTTTAGTGTAGCTGTTATAGACAAGAGTTGTGGAGCTACACTGCCTGGGTTCAAACCGAAACACCTTCACACTTTAACTGGATGAACTGTACAAGATGTTTCCTTCTCTGAGCCTCAGTTCTCAGAAAAGTTATTACTTGTACCTACTTCATATAATTATTTAAAAACTCGACTAAGCTAACACAGGTAAAGTACTTTGAGCAGTGGTTTTCACTCAATTAGACATGAATTTACCATAGTATTAGTATTACCTTCCTTTCTCATTTCATGATTATCTCACTCTCAATCTCTGTAGCTTTTTAATTTTAGTGCTGAAAACCCATGCTCAGTGCCCCCTCCCCCCTTCATTTGTACCTGCTACCTCCTCTACTTGGAATGTTCTTTTCTCCCCCTTACCTCTGGGGGCCTTGACATTTATGGTGATTCCCCTTAACCCTGGCCCAGCTTCTCCAAGTCATACCTTCATTACATTATCCTCTTTGAACCAAGGGAGTTGAATTCTCTTTCCTGCCAGAAGCCTGACTGATGCAGAAGCTCTGCCCGTTGTAGACACTTAGGATCTAGGCTGATGGAGACTCGTCTTCACACACATGCATCTAAGATCCTTATGGCACAGGGAGAGGGTATAAATATTAATTCACTAGGTCTTACATCTCCCTGCTGCAATTGACTTCTGCTCATGTTTAACTGGTCAAGCTATATCGTATGTCCACATCACTTCAAATGGAGCAGAAAAGTACAGTGTTACCATTTTCTTGGAAAAGAAGGGGAACTAGAACACATATTACCCTGTTATGACTACAAA
Organism: Phocoena sinus; assembly: GCF_008692025.1. NCBI lineage: Eukaryota > Metazoa > Chordata > Mammalia > Artiodactyla > Phocoenidae > Phocoena > Phocoena sinus. Next base: position 179,986,898 of record NC_045763.1, on the reverse strand, counting down.
ACAAAGAATAAGTAAGGGCATTAGAATGTAAAAGTACACAGACTGTTGGAGGTTGTTGATCTAGTGTGAGGTGAGCTTGACACATATTCTAGGAAACGATGGAAACACCTGTGAGGTCAGCTCAGTGAGGACTCTACGTGTCATGCAAAATTTGTGTGGTGTCCTTTTCTTAGAATTGAAAAGGAGGCATAGGAAAAGAAATTTGGGAAGGAGAAGACAGGAGCATGTCTATACTTTGGAATATCACAATTTAATCATTCTATCCTGCTCGTAGCTTCTTTAACTAAGGGAGATTATATAAACTGTTTTCAAATAAATTTTAAATATCTTGGGCTCATTATTTCAGCATCTGGAAGGTAGAGTCAACCAAGATAACAAATTGTATGATTTTCTCTATTTGGCAGAGGCTTCTACAAGGAAATTAGACGGATCAAGTTACTAGTTTATTCAATTAGCACTGACATTATCACAGTCTCAGAGAAAAAAAAAAAAACACAAGATTGTTTGCAATTGAAAATGTTTTGTAAAATAGCCCTTAATCAGAATAATCATTTGGAAATATTCTAGCAAAAATGTATATGTAAAGCAGCACTGCACCTCAGACTTGAAATTTTCCAAATAATTAATAACAAGTAAAAATTTTATATAAATCCATGGAAATAAAATTGGAGTGGCCAAAACATTACTGAAGAATTCTGAGATAAGGACAGGAAATTGATGATGCACAAATAAAATGACATAAATACCTCTATGCTCTGAATGTAATTTAATTATTGACTCTCACATACATAGTTAGAGTATCATCAATCACCATAGATAATATTTTTTCTAAGTCATCAAATCTAATTATAGTCAGAAATCTCTACTCACTGAGACTAAACATTACACTACATTAAAAATCAATCTATTATGTGATGTCAGGAAGTTCTGTTGAGTGTAGTGATTTTTTATGAGCCTCAAAATTCTATGTTAATTACCTGAATATTTTACATAGATGTGTCAAATAGTCCTCGTAAGTAATAAAAACAGTGGTGATTTGTATTTCACCATTGCTAAGATAATTTTCAAATTAGAATATTGACAGAGGGGAATAAACTGAAATACAATAGGAAAATGCAGGAAAAAGGCAGAAGTAGAACTAAATGAACCGTCTTTTCACTGAGGGCTTCTTCACTTTTCCCTAAAATGTGTCCCACTGATTCTAAGATTGTGTCTACACTATGCTAAAAGATATTTTAAGTTTCCAATAATTGGCTCTTCCCAAGTACTTGTATGAATCAATTCAAATCTGATACTTCATGTTCAAAGAATTTTAGAGACAAAAATCCTCAGGAGATTGGAGATTATCTAATTCATTATAAACACAGAGGTGGAAAATAGGGTAAGTAGAAAGGTTTTCACCATGAGCGGCATAGTTAGAACCTGTGAACTAGTTAAGAGAAATATTTTTACCAAATGACAAATAAACATTGAATGCTTACAATTATATTTATAGCTAAAATAATTTTTCTCCACTTAAAACAGTAGTGTATCCTTTCAACAAATGATGTTGCAGCAACTGGACATTCTCATGCAAGAAAATGAATATAGACACAAAACTTACACCTTTCACAAAACAAGCCAAAGTAGATCATAGACCTAAATATGAAATGCAAAACCATTAAACTTCTAGAATATGAATAGGATAAAACTTAGATGACCTTGGGTATGGCGATGACTTTTTAGATATAGCACCAAGGGCACAATCCATGGACTTCATTAAAATTAAAACTTTTGCAAAATTGTTGTTTCTGACAACACTAAACATATTCTTACCATTAAATCCTGCAATTGTACTACTTGGTATTTATCCAAAGGAGATGAAAATGTATGTCCACACAAAAACCTGCACACAGATGTTTATAGTAACTTTATTCATAATAGCTAAAATTTGAAAGCAGCCAAGATGTCCTTCAGTAGGTGACTAGATAAATAAACTGTGGTATATCTAAACAATGGAATATTGTTCAGCACTAAAGGGAAATAAGCTATCAAGCCATAAAAAGACATGCATTTTAAGACATTTAAAAAAAATTAAAATAACTACTGGGTATACAGAAAAATACCTAAAATGAAAAAGGGTCTTTTATTTTCATACAGTAATAATGAAATAAGAATTTTAGTTTAAGATCATTTATACATTTAAAAGCCTTTACATTTTCCCAAAGAAATTAATGTATTACTATTGAACATTTTGTTAAAAATGCCGCAGACAAGACTCTCTAAGTATTACTTCTATCATCTTACTAACATCAGTAAAAATAAGTTAGTGTTAACACATTTCAGCTTCCTCTCTCTAGAAATAGAACGAGAAAAAAAGCGATAATAATAAGAGACAGTAGCTTCAAATCTTTTTAAAAAAGTTATTCCCAATTGCACATCCATTATCAGCCATAGAAAATGTAGGGCTGCGGTAGAAGTCATGGTGTCCAGCACTCTGAAAAGCACATTATTTTAGAGATGGATCAATATAAAAGAAGAAAAGTACTCAAATCATCTGAAGATGATGTGGTATTAAAAAGCTTTGGGGGAAAATGAGGCTGCAATTTGAACAAAGCTATCTACTTACAAAGAAAGCAGGACATTAGTTATTGTCTAAGAGTTACCATAAAGACACTAAAAAGAAAAAAATATATATATATATACATACACACACACACACACACATAATCCTTATATAACTAGTAACTTAAAATTAAAAAATAATATGTCTTCAATTTACTTGTGATGAATAAACCTCACTTGAATTAACAGAGGAAAGCATTTAAACATAAGAAACAGAAAAAGAGTTTCAACAGTTTTAAAATATACCTAGTTTATATTGTAAAGAAATGCTATTGACAACAAAATGCTCCTAAGAGGAACTCTGGTGACAGAGTCCAGTTGAAAACCACTGTCTATTTACAAGGTAGACTTGGGGTGCTGCACTGAACAGTGTGCCCCCAAAATTCATGTCCGTGAAGGATCTGTGAATGTGACCTTGTTTGGAAGGGTCTTTGCAGATGTGATTAGTTAAGATGAGGTCATACTGGATTAGCATGGGCCCTAAGTCTAATGGCTGGTGTCTTTATAAGAAGAGGGAAATTTGAACCCAGAGATACAGACACAAACAGAGGCAAATAGGCCATGTGATTGTCAGAGGCAGTGACTGGAGCGATACAGATAGAAATGCCAAGAATTGTCAGCAACAACCAGAAGCTGGGAGAGGGGCATAGAACAGATTGTCCCTAGAGCCTTCAGAAGAAGCACGGCCCTGCTGACACCTTGATTTCAGACTTCTAGGCTCCAGACCATGAAGGAATAAAATTTCTGTCATTTGTGGCATTTTGTTACAGCCACCCTAGAAATTAATATACTTGGTAAAAATTCAACCCAACAGTCATTTTTATTTTGATATAAATCACGAAACTAAACCCTAACTAATGCGTTTCCCGTTTTGCCTCCATCTCTGATTTTTTTTAAGCTAGCAAGTATTCGTTTCTTGCTTATACCTTCAAAAGAAAAGTTATGATTTTGATGACATGATAGCTAAAATCTTTACTCATTATTCTGGTCCATATACATTTACTCATGACATCAAAATTCATTTACTGAACATCTAATATATATTTTATTCTAAATCTCATCTTTGATTTCTCTAGTAGTCCAAACCTTCTCATTTGTGATAGAGTTTCAAAAATCACTTGGCTAAATGGATAATTTATTGAGTGTCCCAAGTATTCTCTTGAGTTAATAATTTTTAAAAATTATATTACTCCATTTCAGAAGAGAATGACAGGGCTTTTTCAAGAAATTATCATTTATTATATAGGAAAGATTCCAAGTATTCTTCTGGATCATCTGCCGGTTCAGTTTCTAGTTGCACAAAGGCACCACATGACATACTTAGCCACAGTCTTGGATGATTGCTGTTGGCAGCAGAAAATTTCTGCTCAATAGGACCTATGGACCTGTGATCATTGCTACTACTTATCAACACCATCCTCTTAGAAAATTATCATCTTAGAAATATTTCGACTATCATGAATACTACTGTACAAGTACTAATTCTGCGAGTATTGATTGCTGTAAAAATGTAGCATATGATCTGGAAATGATCTACCAGTCACAATCTGGACAATCACAAATCTAATTACAAACTGCAACATTGAAAATGTACTAGAGGAAAGGTATGGAACCCTGCAGAACACACTACTAACATGTATAACTTTGTTGCAGGAGATGGGGATGCTATTTGTATTTTACATGTATATATAGTCTACATTTTCAGACTTATTACAATGAACATGTGGTTCCTTTGTCATTTAAAACATAGATTGAAGAAATTGTAGACGTTCTTTTTTAAAGAGAAGTTGTTCTTTTTAATCCTATGATGGCTTCTCTGTGATCACCTTTGATTTCTGACCCCTGACTCAAAGTTTTTGAAATATTTAAAAGGGAAACAATAAATAATTGTTCAGGGCGTGAACCTTCCTTAAGCTTACTGGGCTCAAGTTGTTCAGCCACCTGAAATTGGAAAACTGGTCACTTAGGACACAGGTGAAACTGGCTCTTCATTAGTGGGGAGAGGAAAGACCTGAAATACAGAAACACCCACCAAGAAGATCAAGAAATAATCTCTCCAGGAAGAAGATCTGTAGGGAGAAAATGGAAATTTTAGGAAGCTAAAATGGCTAACCTTATTTTTTAATTGAAATATAGTTGATTTACAATGTTGTGTTAGTTTCAGGTCTATAGCAAAATGATTCAGTTATACATATGTATTATTTTTCAGACTTTTTTCCCTTATAGGTTATTACAAAATACTTTGTTAAACAGTAGGTCCTAGATGTTTATCTATTTTATATATAGTAGTGTGTATATGTTACCCAAACTCCTAATTTATCCCTCCCCCCCTTTCCCCTTTGGTAACCATAAGTTTGTTTTCTATGTCTGTGGGTTGGTGGGAATATAAATTGGCGCAGCCACTATGGAGACCAGTATGGAGGCACCTTAAAGAACTAAAAATAGAGCTACCATATGATCCTACAATCCTACTCCTGGGCCTATATCTGGAGAAAACCATAATTCAGAAAGATACATGCACCCCAATGCTCATAGCAGCACTATTTACAATAGTCAAGACATGGAAGCAACCTAAATGCCCATCAGCAGATGAATGGATAAAGAAGATGTGGTATAGGTATATACAATGGAATATTAGCCATAAACAAATGAAATAATGCCATTTGTAGCAACATGGATGGACCTAGAGATTATCATACTACGTGAAGTAAGCCAGACAGACAAAGACAAATATCTATGTAACTGTTAACTTCTTTATTATTTCTACTGCTTGTGATTACACAGCTTGAGAACAAAGTGTGTTCTCTTTGTTAATCAATGTTAAAAAAAATATACCAGCCTAGAAACGGTTATTCTAGCAAAAGTAGAAACAACAAACAAAAACTGAATGTTCCTCTCTGTACCATGTATTGGTTAATTTCTATAAAGACCAGATAGGTAGATACTCTAGGACAAGTGATATGGGGCCAAGATCAAACAGCTATCAAAGGGCACTGCTGAGTCTTGAAACTCGGTTCTGGTCTGTATCCTATATTGTTTTTATAATGATCAAAAATACATATTTTATCTTAGGAAAATATTGTAACTTAGTAGTACAGTATAAGTGAAACAATTCAATTGTCTATTTTCTTTAATAAATAAAAGATGTCAGATTGATCTTTAAAGAACATGACAAAAAAGAATTTAGACCCCTCTTTTTAATTCTTTTCTCTGTCTATGACACAGGGATAGAATTCAATAATCATAACTGTTACAACACTAAGATTGTCCATTTTCAGCAATCTGAGTACACATGGTAATTGGAAATGGATTCTTAAAGAAGCAAATGCTAAAGTTACTCCACACAGATTATTGCTCATATTAAACATAGATTCTTAGCTGCTTGAACTCAGTGTTAAAATAACTAAGAAACATGTTCTTTCTATTTCTAAAGTGAAGCTAGAAAACCATATTGTATCACCATTATTAAATACAAATTCCAAAATGTATAAGAAACTTTTTTTTTTTTTTAAATAGCACATCTTCCTTTCTGGCAATTAACACCCAGATGAGACCGTCATATTCAGTAAGGTACCGCCATGATAAAGGTTTTTGTTTACCTGTTTGTTTTTGTTTTTCTTTGTTTGGTTTGGTTTTTAAAACCTGCCTCTGGTTACAATGTATTTGGAGTGACTTTACAAGTCTGGGGAAGTACATATTGAAAGCAAGTAAACATAAGAAAGAATAACAAGTAGTTTATGGTCATTAATTAAAAATTACCATTGTTTGTTTCTTCACTTAAATTGGCTAAATTTAACAGGAAGCTATTGCACAAATAATCTAAGGCTGAACTAGAAGTAACAGAAGGCTAGTTAGTTACACATATTTATGTTTCCCCAAATGTGTGTCTCTAATGGACATTATAAAGTGGCTAAGCACATACATGCTAGGTCTAAACTTTATGGGTTCATCTTTCCACCTATGTCATTTTCTATCTTTGTGACCTTTGGCAAACTGCTCAAACTCTCCGTATCTTGGTTTTTGCCTATACAATGCACGATGCAGATGTGTACCTCATAAGGTTCTCATATCTCTGAGTTCATAACGTATTTAGACCAGTGCTTGACACACAGTAAACACTCTTATCATTAGAGTATATTTTCTTCTTTATTTTGTGCATTTGACACAGAGTTTCCTTTGATTTACAGAATAAAACACTTTGATGTCACTCCTTTCTCCTCTATTCTTAATAAGTCTATAGTAGCTTCAGATCCCTTTCAAAGAATAAAATGTTACAGCTATTTTAAGTATATTTTCAAATGAATAAAGTAAACAGAAAAGAGAAAGGAATCACCTATCTGGTAGGTTTTACTTGGTAGAATGACACGGTCCAATGAATTGATTACAAATTGATTTATTCAACAATTAATATGTGCCTTGAATAGCAAAAGAGTCTGGGGATGCAAAGAAAAATACAATGTTGGCTTTGCCCTTGGGAAAATTACAGTGGTGAGCTAGACAATAAATCCATGATTATTGTGTGATAAATGGTATTGTAACGGTGCACAAAGGATGCTCTAAGGGCAGTAACTTCTTAGTCCAGTTTTTGCAGGAATGGAGGATGGAGGAGCAAAAGCAGATGATGGGTGGCTGAGTTCTGAAGGACAGTAACCAGGTATTGAACAGGGCAAAATGTACCAAGGCCAAGTATGCAGACAGAAGATGAGAAAGAGATACAGAAAATTCAACAGGACCAGAGTGCTGTGCTAGGTGATTCAAGAGATGAAGCTGAATATGGAAGGTGGCCACAGAGCATCTGGTATTCAGTTTACACTTTAACTGAAGGTTATGTGTAGATATATTAGTCAGAATTCTCCAGAGAAACAGAAAAAAAAATATATATAGATAGATCCACATATACATTATATATACATAAATAGAAATACACATATATACACACATACCTACACACACACACACACACACACACACATACATACATATAAAGAGAGAGAAAGCTCGACCCTCAGACAGGCAAGGTTTCTATATTAAAGTCTTGAGAATTGCATTTTTTCAGGAAATCTGTCTTTGCCTTCAACTGATGGGACGAATCCCACCCAGGCTGTGGAGGATAAACTGCTTTACTCAGAGTCTCCTGATTTGGATGTTAACCACATCTTTAAGAAGGCATTCACAGCAAGATCTAGATTATTGTTTGACTAAAGAGTTGAGCACTATAGCCTAGAAGGCTCACATATAAAATTAACCGTGATGTTGAATTTCTAATCAGGAGAGTGGCAAGATGAGTCCTGTGTTTCAGAAGATAACTTTGGGGAACAGAAGGACATCGGGAAGAGAGCACGGATGAAGGTGGACATGTCACTAGGAGGATGATGCATGAACAAAGATCAGAGATGATAGAGATAAACTGGGTTGTTCTTGTTTTGATGGAGAGGACTATGTGGGTGGTTTTCAAAGCAGTGAGATTAACAAGGGTTGGTAAATGATTGTGTATTGGATGTAGGGGAAAAAAAGGAAGACGTAAAACTCTTCCATCCTCCCATAATTAATTGGATTTTAAAACAGAAGCATTACTATTCTTTCACTTTAAAGCAAAGACAACCTATTGCTAATTCCCACTTATAATTATCTCCCAGAACTCTTAATCTGCAGTATTCATCCTCTTCTGAATAGCATTCTTCTGAAGTCTATTTTAGTTAATTTATTTCTCTTGGTTGTTATTTTTTTATAACCAGGCTTCAGTTACTTGTGAGGTAAAATTTAAAATTGGCAGTGAGTTCCAGACCATTTATACAGGGCTTTGTAGCTCTGAAAGCCTTTTCACATATATAAAACAGTAAAATATTCCTTTGTTACAAGGATATGATCCAGTTAAGTTTTATAAGTGATGCTTAGTGTAAGAAAAGTATAATACTCCAACATATTCCAAACAGGACAGGTAACTTTGGTAACATAGACAATGTAATAACTTGATAAGAAATAAGGGAAAAGTGACGAAAAGGACAGCTCGCTTTTTGCAAATAATTTCTTTTTCTCTAAAAAGAAAAATTAAAATAATACTTCTGACATGTCATTTTCTTGTTCTTATTACCTATCTCTTTAATAATTACTAAAAGAGAATTTTCATTCCCTGTCAGGTAAAATATAATTTAGCATCATAATGATTCCACCTCCTCAGCAACATTAGGCTACTTGATAGAGGGTGTGATTAATGCCTGTGTAGAATCATTAACTGCAGGAAGTCTATTCCAAACAGTAGGAACAGAACCCTGTTCACTCGTAGATAGAACTGTGGTAATGTGCTTTTCGTCTAGGAGTGGTGTGTGGATACTTAGAAATATGATTTCACTTGATCTAGAATAATATGGGATAACTCTCTGAGTTCAAAATGCTATTAGGTCAGCTAATACTGCAACCTGTAGTCACCTTATAGGAAATATATATTTGTCAAATAATATTACTTGTTAAAACAATTATGATGAATGAAGCAAAATTTAAAAAAAAAATATATAAAGCTAACTTCTTCAATGTAACTATGGTCATGTTAAAGAAGTGTTTTCACAATTTATTCATGTTTCCAGATCAGAGAATTATAGTTTTGCTTTAAAAACTGTAACCATGCTAAAATTGTAGGAATAATACATCTTACATCTATTTAATATTAAACAGAGGTAAAGATATCTCTAAGAAGGTTAAAAATGAAGATTTAACCTATTCATAAAGACATATCAGGAGGTGAACAATTCAGTTCAGATAGTCGGTTCTTTTGTTTTACAAATATTCTAAGAATTGACATGAAACTTCTTTAGAGATCTAAATAATTTATTTAAGAACGTTTCCTATTTGGTGTTCAGTATGGCGAAAAGACTGCAATTTTAAAACTGTAAGGTAAATGAACCCTGCGAGTTGAATCCTGATAAACTAGTGTGGTTCTCCATCATTCACTCCTAAATAGGACAGCACAATATTTAAGCCTTAGGATTATTACCCAGGTTTAAATAAGCAATTGCTGTCCACTTGGTTAGTCAAAGTCATTTAAAATCAAATAACACAATGGCAAATAAGAGTCTGTTGTAGGTCAAAATTGTACAAAAACATTTGACATATATATTTAATATTACTCACAGTGAGCTTGTGGAATGGCTATTTTAATTTCCATTTTACGACGGAGTAAAATTGGACAGGTAAGGCATCCCAATTAATATTACCCAGCTCAGTGTGAAGACAAAGAAAACCTAAATCCAGGGTATTTTCCAAATTTCATTTACTTCATATTAAGAGGAAATTTCAGTAAAGTTGACTTTACATCAACAAATACTCGAGGCATTTTTAGACCAAATTGTACTTGCAGGAGAAGAGATAGGACAGAGTCAGTGGCTTCCAACTGGGGAGACAGAGAGTTCAGTGAAAAATAAAACATAAAAGTTACTATTAACAGGGAAAAAAGAAAAAATGTGAGAACTAGCTATAGAAATACTCTGATTGCTTGTGACTTTTGAAGTTAGACTTTAATTCAATAATTACAGGCTCATTTGAATAATTCTAATCTTTAATATCCTATTTTAAATAAAATTTGTGATATTAAATAAACTCCGTTCTTTGATAAGCATCTGAAATTACTCTATAGGGACTGATTTGCTAAAATGGATGTTAGTATCATCAGAGTTTGATGTATTTTGGGTTTCACCATCTTGTCCTTTCTGTTTTCCAGAATTTCCACTCTTCACTAGAATGGCTATGGTTACTGTAAAGTATTTTCAGGCAATTTTAAAAAATCTTGTGAAGAGTTTTTAGGTGTTATATTTGGAGAAATGATTTTCACATAGTCATAATGGTAGTAAAATCCCTGTTCATTGAGCTGGTTCTACAGAAATTCTTTGATATTATTTTTCTAAAACTGTCACAATTTGGGGAGAAAATTGGGGAGTTGCTGTTACATCTGATTATTTGGAGACTAGATGTTGCTGTTAATACTGTTTTGCCAGAGTGAAATATCTATTCTATCTCTGCATAATTAGCTCTGAAAATGTTAGATATTTGGATATAATATCTAGGACAGGGCATCTGATAAGGTGAGCCTAAGTTTGGTGCAACTGTCTACCTCCAGGTGGGTGCTAAGAAATTAAGTATCTGAAATATTTGTCTCTCAACAAGCTCTGGATAGCGGGACATTTTCATGCATCTAAGTAGTAGTTCATATGCTGGGCGTCTACAAAATTATCAATTTTCTCCTGCTACACAGGAATAATAAGGTTTTGTTCACTTAAATGCCCAATTAAAAATTATACAAGGTAAGACCAAACTCTGTTCCAAAACAAGAATTTGTGTTTTTTTATTATAAGATAAATATGTTGATTATAGAAAGTTTGAGAAATACAGAAAATTATTTAAAAATGCAGAAATAAAAGGTACCAGATATCCAGGTTGATGTAATCTAATCACATGGGCTCTTTAAAAGCAAGGAGTTTCCTTGGGCTGGTAACAGAAGGAGAAATCAAAGAGATTGGAAGTGTGAGAAAATTTTGGCATAGAGGATATTCCATTGTCGGCTTTTAAGATGGAAGAGGCAAGATGGGAAGGACCTGAGAGCTGGTCCTATGAGCAGAGAGGAACCCTCAGCCAACAGCGTGCAACAGAATGAGGACCTCAAGGGATTGGACTTTGTTAAAAACCCAACTGAATTTGGAATCAGATACCTGCCCCCAACCCCCAGATCCTCCACATAAGATGCCGGCCTGGTTAACACCTTCATTTTGGCCTTTTGAATCCCATAGAAAAGAAAACAGTTAAGTCCACCTAGACTTCTGACCTGTGGAGCATCAGATATTGAATAGGTGTTGTTATAAGCTGTTAAACTGGTGGTAATTTGTTACAGAGAAATAAATAGGAAATTAGCACAGGAGACTTCCTCTATTCAATGGTTCTCAAACTTTAACATCTCAGAATCACCTGTCTAGCTTGTTAAAAAACAGATTGCTGGGTTCTGTGTCCTGAGTCTCTAATTCCATAGGTTTGAGGCAGGACCTGAGAAATTCCCTTTCCATTCAGTTCCCAGTGATGTTGATGCCGCTGATCTGGGGACCACATTTCGAGAACTATTGCTTTACTGTAATACTCTTTGCCTCAGTTCACACCTCTCGGAAATTCCTTCCTAAGGAAAGAAAAATAACTTACCTGGTTACGGAAATTGGTAGAAGGAATTGGCCTTTCTAAGGCCCTTCTCTGCTCTCATTCCTGTGGCTCTGCCAGCCTGCAGACTGGGAACATTCTGGTCTGCTCATGGCCTTGAAGTCGGCTGTTTGCCTCTGTGAGAAGTGGTCAGTGATTTCCCAGGACTGCCAGTGACTCCGTGAGGAAGTCTGCTAATTCTGAGAGAATGATGCAGAAGCCCATTGGGACGCCTCATCTTCACCACATCCTCCAATCCTGTTTTTGAGTAATAACACTGATATTTAATTTACTATTGTGTTTATCTCAGTGGGTTTGGGCTTCGGTAAGCCTATATGATATTATTTTTTGGCCCCATGAAATCTCAACAAACTATAGAATAATTGGAACTCATTTTAGCAGCCTGCAGCTCGCTTCAGTTGCCAAGAACTACTCTTTCCCTAGTCAGAAGAGAGAGAACTTTTCGGCCAGTAGCCAGTTTGGAAGACATACAACTTTGTGAGGCGAACTCGGTAAAGCTGTGGATTTTATTAACTGCTACTAAACAGGCCAAGCTAATTCACTGCTTTATATCACAACCAATCAATCACACTTATTCAAAGGTCAAACCAACCTTACATATTCATAGCAAAATTAAGGCCCTAGAATCTTCTATTGTAAATCTGATAACCATCTCTGAAGGAAAACTCATTATATGGGGTATAAAAGACCCAACATTTATTTCCCCAGCCTTTTGTCCAGCAACACCATCTTTCCTCCTAGAGAGATGGAAACAAAGTGAAACTTTCATTTACTGAATATTCACAATATATAAGACTCTGGTGTTTATTATCAGGGCATTTATTTCTATCTCCATTTTACAATGAGGATCAGAAAATGTAATAAATTTCCTAACATCATACATCCTGAAGTGGGGTGACCTGGGGCTCAAACATATGGTCTGTTTGATTCCAAAGCTCATGCTATTTCTACTCTGCCATTTTACCGATAAAGAATGCCGTTTTAAAGCAATGTAAGTTATTGTGGTGGGAAAAAATGGACTTCCTAGATATACTCCTCTAGCTGAGGCCAAGTTAAAAGAAAAAGGACAATTTTACATAAAATGCTTACCAGATGTTTTTGAAAAAACATATTTCAAGTATTTTAATGATGCACTTTTATAAATCACACTGTAAGTCTCATATCCTCTGTCTTTAAATAGATTCCTATATGAATAATTACTAAGAATGATTTATCATGTCATACATTATTTAATGACAGTTCATATTATTTTTTGATTACAAAGAAATTAAAAATGTGGAAATATAAAACGATGGAAAAGGTAATATAAATCCACTATTAATATCATATGGGCAAAAATAATGATATTTATTGTAACCTAACACTTCCTAACTGCCAAGCTGATTTTCCAGTTCTTTTGGCTATTTCCATCATAGATTTCCTGTGTCAAGTTTGAGAAAATTAATATAATAGTATAATAGGGTTCATAAGGTCTGTTTCTGGCTCCAGAAACACACTGCATACATTTTCTAGTTGTCTGACTCCAGGAAAGTAATCCATTTTATATTTCTTTGCTCAGTATGAAGTGGAAAATAGTACTTGCCCACATGAAGAGTTTGTTGTGAGAATCAAATTTATTGATTGAATAGTATATCAGTCGGATGATTACTTAATTTAAAAAATTATTTGATGTCAGCCATGGGCCAGGCATTGTGCTGGGGTCACAGGCATTACAAAGAGAGATATAATCATCATTCTTGAGTGAGACACAAATACGCACAGATACACAAGTCTTACTTTGGGATATGCACAGACTATTATGAGAGTCAATAAAGGCCATCTCACCCAGCCTGGGGAGGTTAACTAAAGTTTTCAGGAGTAACTCTTGAATCAAATTTTGATTATTGAATAAAATTAAAGGAGGGAAAAATCCAAAGAAAAAACATAGCAAGATATATGGAAAACTTATAAGCCTTTTACTGTTGTATCATGAAATGTGAGAAAGGAAACAGTGTTCAGTGCGGCACAAACAATAGGAATAACTTGAAATTATTCTTACAATACCTACCAAAGCCTTTAAAGTTACACTTTTAACCCAATATACCATCTTAGACAAAACTAGGAAATAATCAGAACTGTGGACAAAGGTAGGTACAAAGGTTTTTATATAAAAATTGTAATAAAATTTGGACAGATGAACTTAGAGTACAGGACACTAGTATTATGGTGACAATGAAATCTTTTCAAAGAATGTTTAGTGATATTGGAAAGTGCTCACAATCATTATATTATTATATTATATATACTATATATTATAAAAACATTATATATATTAATTATATTATTATGTTAATACTAAGATGTAGACATCAGATTATCTACATGTAAGAGGATGCCAATTTTTAATTATATATATATATGCTTATTTATGGGTAGTGAAAGTCTCATAAAGGGATGCATCTAAATGTTTACTGTTTTGCCTGGCAGAATAAATTTTTATGAGTAAGCAAAATACTAACCTGTGTTGGGCATCTATACAGATGTGTTTTATGTCTAGTATGTGAGATTACAGATATTTAAATTCTCTTCTGGTTTTCTGTCAAAACTATAGGTATAAGAAAATTTCAGAGTTAAAAATCAAGAATAAAAATATCATTAAAGAAAAATTAGATTAATGGATATAAAGTGAAAGACTGCCTGAATATAAGCTATGAGTACAAATAAGAAATAGCTGATTAGCTTTGGGGACTTAATTTAAGTCTAATGAGTTTAAAAACTTCTAGATTATTAGGTTAATACTATGGCAACACAAAAGTGATGTAAACGGGCTTCCCTGGTGGCGCAGTGGTTGAGAATCTGCCTGCTAATGCAGGGGACACGGGTTCGAGTCCTGGTCTGGGAGGATCCCACATGCCGTGGAGCAACTAGGCCCGTGAACCACAACTACTGAGCCTGCGCGTCTGGAGCCTGTGCTCCGCAACGGAAGGCCGCGATGGTGAGTGGCCCACGCACCGCGATGAAGAGTGGCCCCCGCTTGCCACAACTAGAGAAAGCCCTCACACAGAAACGAAGACCCAACACAGCAAAAATAAATTAATTAATTAATAAACTCCTACCCCCAACATCTTCTTTAAAAAAAAAAAAAAAAAGTGATGTAAACTAGGAGTGTCTATCATGTATTGTAATAAACCCTTACTTAATGCAACCCTAAATATTTAAGCATTTCATATAAAAATAAGAAATTGCTATTCTAAACTTTGCACATATTAAAATACTAAATTTAGGGTAGAGATAAATGAGTGAAATAAAGTTCTTTTCAGGCCATTACTCAAAGACACAGTGACTGGTAAAATCACTCAAAGCATGTTTATTCAATGAAAAAATGAATGAATAAATGAATGAATGATTGACTTGGGGAACATAGTCTGTTGCTAACGATGACAGTGGTATAATAATTTAGGACTTGATTTAAAAGTTATTTGTGTTTACCAATTATTGTCTTCTTGTAATTAGTTAATATCCATGATCAATCAGCTTGGCTAAATTTAGCTCATGGCAAGCATAAAATCATTTGCAGTTATCAATATCAAGTCCATTCCAGTTTATCTATTAGCTTCAAAGCCACGATACCCATCACAAACAAAACAAAACAAAACCAAACAGAAATTTTGAGATGGAAAGAAAAAGCAAAAACAAAAAAAATCAAAACTGAAGTAAAAAAAGAAATACTAAACTAATGTAACACTGTTATCCAATTAGCTAACTCTATATTTTAATCCTTATAGCATATAGCATCAATTATAGAAAATATATAAGGTATAGGACAGTAGCTGATAGTTAAACTTTAGTGTTTTAAACATTAAGGGAAATTGCTGTGAATGGTGTAAAGTTTGTGCACTAGTGGACTAAATAAAAAATTATTCACGAAGACCAAGCTTAGGACCCTATTGAATTGAACAGATCTGGGATTTGGTACAATTTTCAAACTATAATATTCACTTCCATAAAAGAAAAGCTGTTTTCACATGGAAAATCAGGAGAGGCTCCAAGGAAAAGTCGTGTCTATCACAGACAGTTTTTGATAAATATTGGCTCTTCTCTCCTGTCATCCCTATCACCATGTCCACAGGTTTACAGTCAAAAATATAATTTCAGGCAAAGAAAGAAAACATGGCTATGCTAATCCTCTAGAAGTACAACTTCTCAAACTATTTTGAGACTGTTTCCTACACAGTCTGGAAAAGTCACAGTGAGAGAGTGAGACAACCATAAAAGTCAGAGGAGGGAAGCAAACATGATGTAAATCACTTTAGAAAACCCTGAGACCAACGGTGACAAACTCTGACCAACATGATCTTAAAAACAGAAGCTGACGATAATAAACTGGGACGTGTTGCTAATGCAGTCAAGAACAAAACCAAAGAGAATGAATGAGAGGATTTCAAGAGCCAGGAATTTTTACTTCCCTTTTCTACTCTCAAGTGGGGAATAGTAGGTCTATTTGCAAAATGTGTGATGCCCATAAATTTCAAAAGAACTACTTTTGAACCATTTTCAATACCTAGAAAAGCATTAAGTTATGTTTTTTTATGACACTTCTAGAAAAACAGGAAACATCGAGATTTGTTGTTTTGTTTTAAATTCTGCTTAAAATAAACTTTAAGCAATTTGCTATTACATAGTAATTTAGTTAATTTCGTTATTTTGCTATTTTCCTTTCACTAGTTGAATTTCTATAATCTCTGGATTTTCTTTTTCCTACTAATAACTCAACTTGCAATCATTAACTGGCTATGTATTTTCTTTTCTTTTTCTTTTTAATTTTTTTAACATCTTTATTGGAGTATAATTGCTTTACAATGGTGAGTTAGTTTCTGCTTTATAACAAAGTGAATCAGTTATACATATACACATATCCCCATATCTCTTCCCTCTGGCATCTCCCTCCCTCCTACCCTCCCTATCCCTCCCCTCCAGGCGATCACAAAGCACTGAGCTGATCTCCCTGTGCTATGCGACTGCTTCCCACTAGCTATCTATTTTACATTTGGTAGTGTATATATGTCCATGCCACTCTCTCACTTTGTCCCAGCTTACCCTTCCCCCTCCCCGTATCCTCAAGTCTATTTTCTAGTAGGTCTGCGTCTTTATTCCCGTCTTGCCCCTAGGTTCTTCATGACCAGTTTTTTTTGTTTGTTTTTTAGATTCCATATATATGTGTTAGCATAAGGTATTTGTTTTTCTCTTTCTGACTTACTTCACTCTGTATGACAGATTCTAGGTCCATCCACCTCACTGCAAATAACTCAATTTCGTTTCTTTTTATGGCTGAGTAATATTGTATATATGTGCCACATCTTCTTTATCCATTCATCTGTTGATGGACACTTAGGTTTTATTTTCTTTTTTAAAAAAATCATGAAAATCTGTGATACCTGGAGATGGCAGTGGTCAAAATCCATGGGTAATAATTCTGTTTTTATTGTTTGGATTCTAGAGTGATCTATTTAAATTATTACAATTTATTTAAAAAGTGTGGTTTCATCAAAAGCTATGTAGAAACATTCTGGTATATTTTTATAATTTACCTTACATGGACTTTAATTCAAGGAGGGTCATGATTTATTAAAGATAGGTCAACAACACAGTACTACATCTTCAGGGCTACAGAATTATGAATCTGAGAACTGCTGTGTGTATCGTTAAAAATTATTTTAGAGAGAGTTCTAAGAGGTTAATGATGTTTCTCCCTTTCTATCCTCACTTCTGAATAGATTCTGTTGATCTTAAATTTTATACTAGTTGCAAACATGGGATGTTTTAAAAGCTCAAAGGATGAGGTATATAATTCTACAGTGAGCTGTAAAAATGTAGGAGAGAAGGATTTGGCAGTGAAGAAGTTTAAACTTGTCTTGAGAGAAATAAGGAGGGATTCTCTGGAGGGACATTCATTTTTTGCTACAACTATTAGACATTTAGCGAACGTAGAGCCCTACAAAGGAGAGGACAATTCTGGCGCATTTGTAGCTTACAGTCTAGTAAAGACAGGAATTCCTGGCAGAGGGAAGAGCATAATTAAAGGTACAAGTTGTGAAATAACTTGAGGTGTTCAGAGTAAAGCATTATTTATAAGACTGGAATAGAGTATATGCGGGTGAGGGAAGCAAAAGGAAGGAATAGAAGCATATCAGAACTGTATTATGTGATCATTCTACACATCTAGTGAAACCATCTTTAAAAATTCTAGGGGCTTCCCTGGTGGCGCAGTGGTTGAGAGTCCGCCTGCCGATGCAGGGGACACGGGTTCGTGCCCCGGTCCGGGAGGATCCCACATGCCGCGGAGCGGCTGGGCCCGTGAGCCATGGCCGCTAAGCCTGCGCGTCCCGAGCCTGTGCTCCGCAATGGGAGAGGCCACAACAGTGAGAGGCCCGCGTGCCACAAAAAAAAAAAAAAAATTCTAAATTACTATGGAACTTATGAGTACCTAAGGGTAGATAGTAACCATGTGCAGTTTTGCTATGTGACACGTCTTGTATGTTATCTTGCCTTAGTATTTATATTTCCTATGGGTATGAAACATTCAGAAAATATTTGACAAAAGAGTATTATTTATGGCTTTCTAAATTACCTCCCTGACCACTGAGGAGATGAGTCAATCATAAGCAAGATTTTCCTAAATGCAAATGATTACATAATTGAGTGTTTAAGAATTGAAAATCTCCTAAGTTTACTATTTAGTTTTTTCCAGTAATTTTCTATGTTCAAAATAATTGATAGCATTTATCAAGTCTTTCTATGTGAGAAAGCACTGAGCAAGGGACTTTACATCTAACGTGAATGCCTACAGCAATATTACAAGGTAGTATTCTCAATACTATTTTAGAGAGGAAAAAGCTGTGTCCCAAGGAAATTAAATAATTTTCCTAGTGCCACATAAATAAGTACAGAAACTAAAAATCAAACTCTAAAAATCAAATTTCAGTCTGAAATTCACACCCCTCCCCACTCCACCGACTCTCTCACATTTGTTTTATTCCATCACACTGCCTTTTACTCTTACTTAGATGACCTATATTTTTTTTAAAATTTATTTATTTTATTTATTTATTTTTGGCTGCGTTGGGTCTTTGTTGCTGTGCGCGGGCTTTCTCTAGTTGTGGCGAGCAGGGGCTACTCTTCATTGCGGTGCATGGGCTTCTCAATGCGGCAGCTTCTCTTGTTGTGGAGCACGGGCTCTAGGCACGCGGGCATCAGTAGTTGTGGCACGTGGGCTCAGTAGTTGTGGCTCACGGGCTCTAGAGCACAGGCTCAGTAGTTGTGGCACACGGGCCTAGTTGCTCCGTGGCATGTGGGATCTTCCCAGACCAGGGCTCGAACCCATATCCTCTACATTGGTAGGCGGGTTCTTAACCACTGCGCCACCAGGGAAGCCCGACCTATATTTTTTTGAAAGTTAAATGATTTAGAGTACCTTATTTTTCTTGAAGTGACTTTAGCAATTATAATGTTTTGGGTTTTGGGCAAATTATTTATAAGTATATAAAGCTTTATATCCTTGTCAGTAGTATGATAAAGAAAGGTAATTATTTTATTTCTCTCTGAATCTCTCTCATCCAAGCTTCTGAACTATATTTGTACAGGAAACATGTGAAGCATTCATGCTGATTCTTATAGTTCCTAACTAACTGGTTAATTCATTTGGAATTATTCAGAACTTTGTATCTGAGCTTGAAAACAGACCAAAAAAACTTGCCTATTGCAATTTGACCAATTATGCTTCAAAGTTATTCTCTAATATACACTAAAAACTTTAGATTTATTGATCAAAACATTCTTTTTATGACCTTTTTATACCGCTTTTAGTTGTTTGGGATTTCAGTTTTATTCTAATTATAGTCTCTAATTCTGAAACCTGAAATGAAGTGGTATGCTTAAAATTTTTTATAAAAAATATTCTTTAACTTCTTTGTTATTTCCTTTCCTACAAACCTTTTTTAAAACTACTTTAATCACCATGCATATCAAAAGTCTTCTGTCCCAGGGCTCTCCCAACACAATCCTAAATAATCCTTGAATTATGAGTGACAAAGGGGTCTCTGTCTGAACCTGATCATGACATATACAAAATGTTTCATGGATACTGTAGTTAGGAGTCAGTACTATGTATAGGTTAGATTCCAAGTCACGCTTCATGACCTGTTCAGTATTTTCATTCTGAATCTATTCACTATTGAGTATCAAGGAGCTTACTTACCTTTCTTTTTGTTAGAATCTAAGGACCGTAAAAATTTGCTTATCTTTTATCTATGCTATTTTCTTGAGTAAGCTAATATGATTTCAAACAAAATGAAATATCTTTAGATTTTTGTATCAATATTTTTCCTTTACCTCTGAGCATAAAAGAAAATGTGAAATTTATTCCAAAGTAATGAGTATAAGAGCACACATTTTATGGAAATTTATATTTTACTATACAAATCTATAGCAAGCTATATCAATTGATATTTATCAGTATCAATGATCAATTTCATATAAACTATGTATAATATATATGGATATATTTGCATTTCAGATATATGTATATATGCATATAAGGATTATTTAATATATTATAACATAATATTTCACATATTTTCTCTATTTATATGCCATATAGTATAATAACCCACTGTTAATTATACTTAAACTCCCCAAAAGCATCCTATTTGTATACGTATCCATACTCAACTAATCTGCAATAGGGCAATTAGTATAAGTCTATCAAGACAATTCAATTCTGTGATTCCCTGCATATTTAAAGGCAGTGAAGTATAAAGAATGAATGAAACTTGAATAAACAATATCATCATTTAAGTCTGTGCTGAAAGTTAGGTAGGACTCAAAGGGATAGTCCTCTGTCAAAAATCTTTATGAATACTTACACAAAATATACTTACAGTTCCAATCCTGTAGCTGACAGAAGCTAATTAAACGTGTATTTATTTTAAATTTCAGTAAAATACTAAACAAACTCTTTTAATCCTAGTCATCTTGAAATGCATCAATCATCTAAAAGCAAAGTTTCATGATACATCTACATTATAATCAGGGGTAATCAGAGACACAAAACATGCTTATCAGTGTCTCTGTACCCCATGTATAGCCCTAGGCTTTAAAGAAGAGAACTCCTAAGCCACTGCCATAGAGGAGAGAATACTGAAATCGGAGGATGCACATAAAGGTCTTTATTTCTTATAAATCTCTTGGCCTCAGTTTTATTATATTTAAAATGGACTTATTAAAACATCTGCTGTTGATATAACAAGGTACTTTTAAGATAAAATGAGCTTCTACATATAAAAACTATTCAAAAATACATAGAGTTGAAGCAGATTTATCCCAGGACTAAAATCAGTTATCACAGTTCAAATTAAAATGGAGAAATCCCCATGGAAGAATAATTCATGAATTAATCTTTAAGAGACATAAAGTACATTTTATTAAGGACAGTTATAGCATTCTCTTAAAATTGATAAGTAGCTGACATTTAATAAACCTTAATTGTCCAAGTGTCCTCTTTTTCTAATTTTATGTTATATGCAATATGTATTATATGTATAACACATAATATATACTCAGATTTACAGGGAAGTAGCAAAGACAATATGTACAGTGTTCCTATTTACACTTTATCAAATTTCCCCAAATTCTATTTTTTTCCCTAACCATGGTACCTTTGTCTAAACTCAAGTGGGAACATTGGCCTATTACTCTAAACTACACTGTACACTTTCTTTGGATTTCAGCAGTTTTTCCGCTAAAGTCCTTTTTCTGTTCTAGTATCAGATCCAGGATATCACATGGCATTTAGTCACCATGTCTTCTCAGGCTCCTCGGTGATGATTTCTAAGTCTTTTCTTGCTTTCCATGACCTTGATGAAGTACCTTTGGGAGCATACTAGTCAAGTGTTTGACTGTCTTTTCTTTGATCAGCACTCCAACCCTGTACACAGCCGGGGCAGCTACTCAGCAGGGCAACTCACAGCATGGCAGCTGACTTCCTTCAGAGCAAGGAAGAGAGTAAGAGAGATCACCCAAGGCAGAAGCTACACTCTTTTTGTAACATAATCTCAGAAGTGACACCCCATCACTTGCACCATATTCTATTCTTTTCTGTTCTTTAGAAGCAAGTCAGTACAACCAACCTATACCATACCAGGTGCCTGGGATCATCAGGGATCAACTTAGAGGCTGCCTGCCACATAAATATGTACATTAAATTAAACACATTCAAAAGAAAACTGATGACTGCTTAAGTCATATACACTTAATAAAATATAAGAATGTCTACTAGGTCAAAGAGAGCATGTATTCTGGGACATCATGGATGAAAGCAAACATTTTTTCTTAAAGGCCTCTGTAAGTCTAGGTAAATTGGGATATTATGTTCTTAATACCATCAGAGTTTAAATACAACATTGCAATGAATCATTTTGTTATTGCATATGTAAATTTATATATAGTTCCTAAAACTTTTAATTGCTTATGTTACTGCAATATGAAAAGAAAAACTTGAAAGTTTTTTTTTTTTTATCTTACTTGATGTATCTCTTGTTACCTTTATTTTGTGTTAAATATTATTTAATTCACAATGCCGATTCTTGGGAGCCTGATCATTACGTGATGGCTGTAGTGAAGTGAATTGTTCCTTTTAAACATCTTGATATTTTCAGATAGTCTTGTAACTGTTAAATTTCTGAAAATTTGCCATGTCTTGCAATAGTAAAAATCATGAAGAAAACACTTTTGTTATCATTATTAGTGATCATCGTCACAAAGTGAAGCTATTTTGTAGTGCTTTGTTCTTTTCAAGATACTTTTCACACTGAAGAAACTCATTTGGCTTCTCAGAATTTTATGAAGTTACATTATTCTCACTCTTTTCCACATTCAGTTTTGATTTAGAATCCAAGTGAACCAAGAGTTAACTCATAAGCCAAAGTTTTTTCCATCTCAAAGGACTAATTTGAGGGCTAAGCACATAATTTGACAAAATTGTTTTCTAAAAAATTCTTGGGACACTGCACTTTGCAATATATATGGTACCCTGTTGAGAAGAATGATCTCTTCCTGATACAGAAAATCCGACAACGTTGTAGAAGGTCAAAAACTATTTTCACTTTAGAATGTGTATTTCTTTAAAGTTATTGTTACTTAGGTTTCACTGAATTTTTAAAGCAATGCAGAATCTTCTTTTCTTCAGTATGTACAAAGGATGAATCTCCCTCTACTCAATACTCTGTAATGACCTATATGGGAATAGGCTAAAAGAGTGGATATATGTATATGTATAACTGATTCACTTTGCTGTACAGTAGAAACTAACACAACATTGTAAATCATCTATACGCCAGTAAAAATTAATTAAAAAAAAGAATCTCACTTGGAACATTTGCTTCCAAAAGAAGAACATGTAGCTACAAATATTCTTCTTTTGATGAACATAGAATATACCCTGAGACAGTTATTAATCTTGATATTATGACTCCTCTGTTTTGAGATATCAGGAGATCATAATTTTATAAATAAATAAGTTCTCATCATAAGAAAAAAAATTTTTATAACTATATGGGGTGATGAATGCTACTACAGTGTTGAGTCACTGATTCTGCCTTCCTGGGTTCTAAGTTTTGAAAATCAGGCATTCTTAAATTTATCCACAAGGTGCTTAAAAGTTAAAGCACTGGCTAGTGGTACAAAGGTACACTTGTGTTCTGGGTTTATATATTCATCAAATTGCCTTGTTTAACTTGCCACTGTGAACTGAAGCTTATTTTGGAGCCAAACTGGGGACCAGCAGTTGTAACGGCAGGTAGAGAAAGGAAGTAGGAAAAAGGACATTTTTTTCTCTTTCTACTATGACTAAATCTATTTAAACTGGAAAATATATTGGGTATCTTACTCACAATTTGAGTTCTACTTGTTTGAATTTCACTGCTTTATATTTTAAATGCCAAATTACCAAAAAGAGATTTTTAAAAATATTTATTTATTCATTTGGCTGCATCAGGTATTAGTTGCGGCACGTGGGCTCTTTGTTGCGGTGCGCAGGCTTCTTTCTAGTTGTGGCGCACGGGCTCAGTAGTTGCGCCGTGCAAGCTTAATTGCCCCGCGGCATGTGGGATCTTAGTTCCCAGACCAGGGATTGAACCCGAGTCCCTTGCACTGGAAGGCGGATTCTTAACCACTGGACCACCAGGGAAGTCCCCCAAAAGAGATATTTTAATAAACTTAATCCATTCCAGGAAATTATTCATCTCTTGGTTCAAGTACTTCTACACAGTGGGAGAAATCGACCCAATTTACAGTTGACTAGTGACTAAATTAATGATCTAAGGGGGTAATATGCTATTGATATTATTTCTTATTATTAGTCTGGTTCAAATGCACTAGAGCAATGCTCTTTATGACCTAAATATCCCATAGGTTACTTAAGAAAACAACCTTTTCCAATAAGATAACTCCCACAGGGAATCGCTGCTCATTTAAAAAGCAACCATAAGGATTGCTTGTTCTTTTTTGTTTATTGCTTTTGTAAATACTTCTGCCTATTTCCCACTGATAACAATCTGAAAATTAGCAATTTTTGAAATATTTCTAAATCATTTAGTGCGTGCCTCCTTGTTTTCTTAAATAAAATGTAGAAGTGGCACCCTTTTGATAAATGAGGCTATCGTTTTGACCTGATGTTATACTGAAAAACTGTACTTGCCCATTTCCATCCTTGTAGTTTTCTCTGATTTTACAAAACATCCTATTTAAATTTGTTTTTTTTGTGTTTTCTGCCTTACAAGAAAGCAGTTATTCATGTTTTATAAGTAAAAAGGAAATAAATTCTGAATAACCACCATGGGGAATCCTCTTTAGAGTCAAGTGTTTAGATTCCGATGCTGAATTTTAAGCAAGTTTCCTCACTCTGTTAGCTGCACTTTAAAATGGTGTTGGAAATTACTGTTGTTTCTGCAAAAAGGGAAAATACCAGAAAATATGAGAAACTTATGCTAGGCTACTTTATTTTGGTGGTGGCATCCTTACTTTATCTTGGCATCAGAAGACTAGACGTGTTAGTCAAATCCAGTTTGATAAACTCCTCTGAATCATACTTGTTTGTAATTTTTATATTTACAAGTTTTTCAACAGAGAGTAGTGAATAGGGGGAAAAGTTGTCATCCTTAAATAGGTCCTCTTGGTACCATTTCTCCCCTGAATTGAAATCTGAAAATTATTTGCTAAATCCTGAGTGAACTTTAGAAAAAGTAGAATTCCTGAAGTCTGTGAATTGACATGTTAAAAGCAAGCTCTCAGTGGTGGTTGCCAAGGCTTTAATCAGAGAAAAGTGACTCAGTTTGAAGTAGCTTGAGCTCAAATAAAAGATGTGCTAAGATTTCAGATATGGTACTTAATTTTGAAACTGTTGCAGCAGATTTAATCTGAAAATCAGTTTAACGACTTGTGAGCATTACCTATGGAGCTGTATCAGGAATGGTTTCAGATTTTATGTTGAATATCATCTACTCTGAGATTACATTTTGTGACAGATAGCATAAAACATAGAGTTTACAGTTTTTAAAATATTTGAATGATTTGTGCTATATCTGAAAATTTATAAGAAATAATGAAAATACTAACATTCTATAATATTCATGTAGAAACCAGTATTACATTTTTTTCCTGCTTGTTCAAGTTATAGTTTATTACCCATCCGTAGATTTAAAAGAAAAAAACACTTATTCCATTCATGTGATTTTCTGCTTTTATGAGACTTTTCTGCTCCTCTCTTAAGAGGAAGAGATTGTCACATTTTACAAGCAGCTGCTCTATTCTTCAGAAGCTGAACATGCCTTGCAGAACAGTGCCTGAAATGTAATTACTGTTTATGCCAGTTTGCTTTTCATCAATTTGTAGCAGAATGAAATAGACTGCTTTGGATTCATTCCCTGATTTTATATATGTCAAAAAATTATTTTTTTCTACATTAGGTTTTAAATGCCTATCTCTATGTATTTACTTTGGAATAAGGGAATATGCTAATTGAGATCTTTAAGAATTTCAGAAGTTAGTTAACTAACCACCATTCTTTGAAGCTGGATTTTTATTCGGAATACAATTTAGAACAAATTGCTGGAAGAAATACATAATCATTAAGACATTCATTGTTAGTAATAGGATATATACCATAAGGAAATTTATATTGATTAGGATATTAGAATACATTATTTTATCATATTTTAAGGCAATTTATTTATTTATTTTTATTTATTTATTTATTTATTTTTGCGGTATGCGGGCCTCTCACTGTTGTGGCCTCTCCCATTGCAGAGCACAGGCTCCGGATGCGCAGGCTCAGCGGCCATGTCTCACGGGCCCAGCCGCTCTGCGGCATGTGGGATCTTCCCAAACTGGGGCACGAACCCGTGTCCCCTGCATCGGTAGGCGGACTCTCAACCACTGCGCCACCAGGGAAGCCCCATTTTATTTATTTAGTGCAAAAATTATAAACTATATTTTTACAAGAATGTTGATCCAATATTTTTCAAAGCCTTTAGGAATCTTAACTTATTCATGTCTTAATAGTCCCTAATATTAAAAAAAATATTCATTGGGGGACTATGGATTGTTATGTGCTATAAACCATGTGTGGGTACTGGATGTACTCTGCTGATCAAGGCAAAAATGTTTCTGTCTTCATGGAACTTAGTTCTTATCATCAGTGCATTTAACTCATGCAATAACATTGAAATTTAAGTGAAAGGTGTTAAATAGAACATAGAACATGTATAAATTATTCAAAAATTTTAAGATACACTTTGTTACTTTTAAAATACTGAAACTAAAAAGTGTCAGATATACAAAATGTTTGGTGGGTGATATATGGAAAAGTCACTTTCTCTAGGTGCCATGTTATCAGGAATGTTCCTAGCCAACTGGGTAATCTCCACTGCTCTGTCATCCTCCCTGTCTGTGTCTTACTCTGGTAAATATCTACGATGATTTCCGTTAGCAGTGAAAACTGGAGGACCGCGGGCCTAAGGAAACGTGTAGTCTAAATGTTTCTTTTTTTCTTTTAAGTTGCTTCAGTCCCCTTAAAATGATTTAGAAGACTAATAGGTATATCATTCCTTAATTATACCCGAAGATCCCTTTAACCCTTACTCTTTTCTCTATATTCTCAAAGTAAAGGCACAGTATTATCTTAATCATAATCTATACGGTTTAATATTGCCAATGATATACCAATAGCCAGGAAAAAAATAAAAGGAAAACACTAAGCTTTAAAATAAGCTTAACTGCTATAAAGGCAGTAGCATTAATCAATAATAGTCTTGTAGAAAATGAAAATGCCAATCAGAACTATGTCATTTTTAATAAATATGCAGATAATCAAATACTAGCAAATTAATGCAAATTTACTTTAAAATTCCTTTTTCCCTTTGTTTCTTGTTGTTTTATTTCTTGCTTTTGCTGCATTACTTTTTATATTTTACCTGAGAATGCCCAGTTTTATTATATGTATATGTTAAATAGGTTTTCATAGGTTCTCTGGGATTTTTTTTTTTTTTTTTTTGCAGTATGTGGGCCTCTCACTGTTGTGGCCTCTCCCATTGCGGAGCACAGGCTCCGGACGCGCAGGCCCAGCGGCCATGGCCCACGGGCCCATCCGCTCCGCGACACGTGGGATCCTCCCGGATCGGGGCACGAACCCGCGTCCCCTGCACCGGCAGGCGGACTCTCAACAACTGCGCCACCAGGGAAGCCCTGAAATGATCATTTAAATCACCTTGATACTCTACAGAAAATTCCTTTGACTTGTATACACAATGTTTGGGATGATGGTACACTGGAGAATATTATGAATGAAAACAACTCTGTTACCTTCTGGATAAGCAATGGTTTATTCCATTTATTCCATTTGCAAAAATATATTGAGTCCCTACTACATGTTGGTACAGTTCTAGGCATCTTGTATACAATAGTGAGTAAAACAAAGTCTTTGGCTTTGTAGAGCTTAAATGTATTTATTTGGGAGAGAGTCAGAAAACAAAATTAGATAACATCAGATGGTGATAAGTATCCCAAAGAAAGATGAGTGCAAGGGACAGGGCATGTGGAAATTGTTGCTGTTTGACATAAGCTGGTCAGGGAGGGACTCTCTCAAAAGGTGACCCATTTGAACAAGCACCTGAAGAAACTGAGGATAGGAATAGCAAGGCCCTGGGGCCGTGTGTTCTGTGTCGTCCAGGGAAAGCAAGAAGATCACTGTGGATATTTTGGAGCAATGTTGGATGTTATTATAGGAAATGAGATCAGAGAGTTAGTCCAGGTCAGAGCTTGTGTTGCCATGTCTAAAACTGGTTTTTACTTTGGCTTTTACTCTGTATGAGATTGGAAAGCCACTGGAGAATTTTGAGCAGAAGAGAAACATCTATATTCAGCAAACAAAAAACACATGATGCTCAGTTAAATTTGAACTTCAGATAAACAATGAATGAATGTGAAATAAAACATGTCCCAAATATTACATGGGACACAGTTTATTCATTTTCTAAAATTAAAAGAACAGGGTATCCTGTATGTTAAAGAAATTCTCTCACTGCTGTGTGGTAAATAAACATTTTGGTAGGGAGGAAGTAAAAGCTGGTTGAATCTACTTCAGTAGATTCAAATATTTTCACTCTTCTTTAATCTGAAGCTGCTCTAAAAACTAGTTTATAACTTGGTGAGATGTGCTTATGGGACGGTAGGAGAATTTGCCTTATTTTAATAAATATCTACTTTATTCAACTTTCTTTGGATAGCAATAAGATGTTTTTAAAGTAGACACTATAAAATCTATTCTTGCACTATAAATTTTATTTATCATTAGAAAAATAATTATTTTATATAAAAATAGATAACTTTAAAAAGCAGAAAGTGGACAAAATTCAGTCAGTAAGTAACTCTAGACTCTACATTATTTTTTAAGCATATATAGTACATTTATAAGCACTGTAAGCACTGCATTTACAAATATATTAGACCCGAAAGCAAATCACAAAACCTTTCAGAAGTGAAATTAAGACATTTTAAAAATACAATGCAATTATATTACAAATCAATGGCAAACTACAAGTAAAATACCCCTCACCTCACATTTTTAGATATTAAGAAATACACAAGTGTATTAAGAAAAGATTCTAATTGATAACAAAATAATGCATATCAAATCTTGTCTGAAAAAGTAAAACAGCATTTTTAAGGAGTTTGTAATTTTAAATGTATACCTTAGAAATAAAGTATCACCTGAAAAAGTTGCAAAATGAAAAGCAACCTGGGTCTAAAAAGTGGACCGAAGAAAACATTTTTGAGAAAAATAATTAAATAGCAAGTGTACATGCAGCAAAGTTCAACAAAGCTCCAAAAAATGTTTCTTCTAAAAGAATAATACAATCAACAAAACAATGGCTACTTAATGGAGAGAGAAAAAAAGAGAAAGAGAAAGCATAAATATATGAATATCAGTTATGACAGAGAATGTGTGACTATAGCTGGAGAAAACATTAAACAGGTAATAAAAGGGCATTATGAACAATCTAACAGCAATAGATTTGAAAATAGATGTGAAGAGTAACTTGCTAAATTTCCCATGGAAAAAAGTTAATAAGTATTATATATTTTAAAGAAATGGAATGTTATCAATATTTTTTCCACAAATAAAACTCAAGGTCATGATGGCTTAGCTTTTATTCTACCATACAAATGAGGAAGAAATGTTTCCAATCTTATAGAAGCTCTTCTAGAGAATAGATGAACACTCATTTCATGAGGCTGGGAAACCTTAACACCAAAATCTGACAAGGATAGTAAGAAAAAGGAAAATGACTAGTCAGTTTCACATAGGAACATGGGTATAATAAATTCTCAAAAAAAAAAAAATCAAAACAAATTCAGAAATATGTAAATACATCTTGAAGAAATTTGATCTATCTAGGGGAATGTAAGTTTTATTATTAGAAATTAACAAAGGTAAATCAATATCTTAACTGAATAAAGAGTAAAACAATGGGTTCACTGCAGTAAAGGTAGCATATTTGTAAAACTTCAGCATTCATTTATCATAAAAAGAATAACAATCTCACGATTTTTTTAGCAAAGTAGGTATAGAAGAGAACTTCTTTAACTTGCAAAGGTTATCTAAAAACATAACAAAAAAATACAGATTATTTTATTTTTTTCTTCAAAAATGGAAACAATAAAAAAGAGGAAATATTCTGAAATCTCCTAAACATACCTACTCGCCTACCAGCATCTCAATCTTATGTCAATACTATACCTTTTCTTGTATAGTGATGCTCTTATCTAATACACAGGTTCTCTCACTTGTCTACAAGGACATGGCTTGAGAAACTCTCCATACTTTTTGATCAAAAATTCTCTTCTTTTTATTGAATCATTGTCATCAGTATAAACGCTTTATTTATCTTATTTTAAAAATTGTCTAACAATGTCTGTAAACACAATTCGCTTTTTAATAGAGCCAACCATCTCTTGCTGAATAATAAAGTGTGGAAGGGTAGATGAAGCAAGATTAAGTCATCCATGAACTGTTATTTTTCCACTTTAGGTATGAATCTTTCCTTACTTTTAACACTTATGAGGATAGTGAGGTTTATGAAAGAGTCCCATACATCTTCAAGTTCATTGTCTTGTGCTCTACTGATTATTGCTTCATCTACCTCATTTATTCTACTTCATCTTGAACAATCTCTCTTTTCTATGAGTCTAAATCATAGAAAATATAATTGTTGAATGGTAGAACTTTTTTTCAGCATTATGGAGCTGGGTTTTTAAAAGGTCATTTTATACTTCCCTTACATTCCCCCCATCTTTATATGTCTTATGTTTACAATTAAGGGAAACTTGGATAGCTCTTTTAGCATTGTCACAACTAATTTGGGAACATATTATTTTTATCCATATTTATATTTATATAATAATAATTTAGGGAGAATCATAAAATTTAAAAGAGAAGCCTTGAACATCTGAAATAAAATTTGGTGTGTGTGTCATGAAAAAGTTATTGGTTTCACATCTGGACATTGGTTAAAACTCAACAGAGTGAGCAAAGTGCAGTGAAGATGCAGGTATTTGTGGTACATGTTTATTAAGATGGTACCCTATGTACTATTGGAATTTGAGGTCTATTTGTACTTAAATTTGCCATAAACTTATTAGCAAGGAAAGAAAGTCATAATTTACAAAATGTAAGAGATTATTCAAAATTTTGTTGATAGTATTTTATTATTCTGTATTTGCATCTCAATCCCACTCCCACTTCTTCCGTTCTTGGCCTTTTTCTCTCCTCTGCTGTGAGCCCAGGCAGACTGGCTGCTATGAAGGTCATTGCCTGGGCTTTCCTACTGGCTGATTTTGTGTTGGTTTAGCTAATGAGACTGAATTTCTTGAAAACAGACTTTGAGATGGAGCATTCTTTAGAGATTAATGGTGATTCTCCCTAAACATACATTTGCAAGGAAGTATTGGCACAAGGAGAAGCCGAGCTGCACTGTGATGACATCTGAAGCTTCACTCACCCTTGGGCGAGCTCTAGATCTGCAATGACCCTTCACAACCGTTCCCATTTCAGGCAAGGGTCAGACCTTTGTAGCCCCACCTCTGCACATCACTTATTGTGCCTTGTTCCCTGGGAGACAAGATTCCTTTGGTGAGGCAGTTCCCTGAAGCCAAGGATATGTCCCAGAGAAGCCTGTCAGTATGAGCCATCAGCAGTTAAAGATTCCTAGGAGCAGGGGGATACGTGCCTAAGTTTTTAAGTGGTGATTTAGGTAAAGCACCGTAAATCAACCAATGAGAGAAATCACAGGATAGGAGCTCAAAATCCTTACATCACATCTTTTTTTTTCATATAAGGTGATATTCACAGGTTGTGGGAAATAGGTCCTGGTTTCCTGGGGACATTCTTTAGCCTCCCATAAACATGGGCCCCATTTGGATCTCTCTCAGTTTGGTAAGTGCCATACTAATAGTTCTATTATGCGGTTGGCTCACAACTTACCTATCTTTAAATTGAATTGACAAGGGCTGTCTTTCCATGCGAAACAACTTGGTCAGCATCGCTTTGTGCTTAAAATTAAATACTTCAAAGCAAGTAGCAGAAGAGTTTAGGGAGAAAATAAAGCATTAATAAGATAGTGATGTCATATACCCTATGTCTGTTAAATTATTTTCCACTGTGCCCTTATGAAATAAATATTGTTATCTCCATGTAGTATGGGAGTAAAGATGATTAGAAGGGCTAAGAGATTTTCTCTAAGGTCAGGTTTAGGCTTAAGTCCACATTTTTCTAAGTCAGTGAAGTCACAGTGCCTTAAAAATAAATACTAAGGATAAAAGAAAATACTCCACAGGATGACTTACATAATAGCATAAATTTCAATATGAAGTTTTCCTTGATCATTAAAATATCAGACCTGGTTTAAGATGAAAAAGCTAGCAGTTTCCTTTTCTTCCATTTGTTAATGATAAATGTGAACTGTAAACAGTGCCAATCTAGCAATAAATGGTATAAGCTTTCCGGTTTGTTTTGCTGATGCTTTATATAAATGAGCACTTAGGAGAAGAGTTTTGTTGATTCCTTTATTTATTACAGCTTACATGTTGTGAAACATTGTGAGCTATGCAATCCTAAAGCCAACAAAAAATGAATAATTATCTAGTACTGGGGTTCTAAACAAGACCCATACCAGCAAACAGATGTCAGTAGGATTTTGGCTCCAGGTTTTTGCCTGCAGGAAGTCATTAAAAGATAAGTGGAGAATCAAGTCTGTTCCCCTGGTAGCAGAATTTCTACCCTTTGGAGCCATACAGAGGGGCTTATTTTTGGACAGAAGCGATAGCTCCCACATTAGATGGCAATCACTCTTGTATTTATAGACTTCGTGTAAATCAATCCCAGACAGGCAATAACACGATCCTCTCTGTATTTATTTTTAGGCTATTTAAGAAAAGGAGTTCTGAACAAAGCAAACGTGTTTTAAACAATCCTATCCCTCAGTAAATTTCATAGTTCAATCTTCCAAAATCATATTGTGGTCTATTTATATGCCCTTAATGACTTTCCACTATCTGGAAAGTAGCATTGTATTCCAGCTGTGCAAGCACTGAAATCTGTATTCCGACACGGTCGATGCTTCCACAGAATGTCGTGATTGAAAGCAGGTGCAGATCATTATACTCAATACTCAGGGCTTTTCTTTCTCTCTTTTTTCCATCTTAGCATCCTAATGATTCTACAAGTTACTGTTTGCAACTCACAAGTTTGCAATGACCTAAAAGGCTTATTTGCTTTTTTTCTCAGATTAAATAAGTTAAATTTCAGATAGTCTTCATAACATCTTTTCATTAACACATATTCTAATGGCAATGAACCACCAAAAGAGTGTAGGGCAATGAATATGGAGTGATTTTTCTGAAGCAGTAAGTAGCATAAGACAATAAAGAAAAATATATTTTGCTTCAGAAAAGATCAAGAACTATGTAAGAATTAGGGGATCAAGGATTTCTAAAGCTATGATGCCACACACTTGCCATTAATAAATTAAAACAATGTAGTTATGTTTTCCCTGGTTTTGTTCATAGATAATGAGTCAATTATTCCTCTAAAGTCATGAAATGTCAGGCTTATTTTAATATACTCTTGAGGTACCCAAAAGTTTAAAAATAAAAATACAAGAATAAAATGTCTTATTTTTATGTTATTTTATGTATGCCACTTAATGCTCAGCCTAAATTGTGATATCACATGCCAATCATGTTGGTAATATATATTAAAAATCATATGGGTAAATAATATGTGCAAGAGGAGAGCATTTATAGACAGTATTTTCCATTTTAAACAGAAGAATAAAGTTTAAAGGAATTACTTTGTTAACAGCCAAATGGAATGTTTATCCTCTTAGCTGTTACATCCTGCCTTTTTAGATGTTACAAATGAGAAAGTTTAGGTAAAAGCCTACTTAAATTTCAATTGTTTCCTACTTTCAGTTTTGTGGAAGAACAGGTGGGAAGTCCTAACCAACTACACAATACAGTAAAATCACTGCAGCATGAATCCCAAATTCAAATTAATGTTTCAGCGGCTTCAATATTTAAGTCACTAAAAGCTTCCTAAGGCAGATTTGCATTGTGCTGTTTTCCACAGCGCTCATGCTGACAGATGTTTTTTTCTTACTGGGAAGTTGTGTTTGGGTATAAAGTTGTGATAGATACATCTTATTCCAGTTTTCTTTTTCTTGTTATTAATATGATATGAGTAAAAGGTATCGGTATGGTTGTGACTTGTTTGGTTGTTATTACTGAGTCCCATAGGTCAAAAATCTACAAACATTGTTAAAATAGAAATTGTTTATGTGGTCAGGGATGAAGTTAGATGGACTGCCTCGTATCACACAGATATGAGGCAGACCTAGGATATAAAATCAGGCAGTCTAGCTACAGAACCTACTCTTTTAAGCCCCAAAATCATAATGTCTTCGTACCTGGTCATATCGGTTAACTTCTCCTGTGTAACAAATGACCTTGTGGTGGATGGATTCCAGGTATCCGTGACCTTGTATAATCTCCTGCCCTGAGTGTAGGTAGAACCTGTGACTTGCTAACCAACAGAATATGGCAAGGGTGATGTTGTGTCACTTCCCTGAGGATGTTATTTATTTATTCATTTATTTATTTATTTATTTATTTATGGCTGTGTTGGGTCTTCATTGCTGCGCGTGGGCTTTCTCTAGTTGCAGCGAGTGGGGGCTACTCTTCGTTGCGGTGCGTGGGCTTCTCCTTGTGGTGGCTTCTCTTGTTGTGGAGCAGGGGCTCTAGGCACCCAGGCTTCAGTAGTTGTGGCATGTGGGCTTCAGTAGTTGTGACTCATGGGCTCTAGATTGCAGGCTCTGTAGTTGTGGCACATGGGCTTAGCTGCTCCATGGCATGTGGCATCTTCCTGGACCAGGGCTCTAACTCGTGTCCCCTGCATTGGCAGGAGGATTCTTAACCACTGCACCACCAGGGAAGTCCCAGTCATTGGAAATTCTGATTCAGAAAAAAAAGGATATTATTTAAGGAAGTCTTGGTCTTGCTGGCAGATTCGCTCCAGAGATGCTCTTTTCTGGCTGAGTAAGGAAACAGCCATGTTGGCAAAGCCCATATGGCAAGGAACTGTGGGCAACCTCTGGTGATGGAGGGCAGCCTCCAGCCGAAAGGAGGCAAGAAGATGAATCCTCTGTCCTGCCACCACGAGGAAATAAATTCTGCCAACAACCTGAGTGTGTTTCAAAGTACATTCTTCTCCAGTCAAACTTCTAGATAAAAGCAGAGCCTTATTGATACAATTTCGACCTTGAGAGACCCCTAGCAGAGGATCCAGCTAAGCCATGCCCTGACTCCTGAACAGTGAAAACTGAAATAAGAAATGTATGGTGATTTAAGTTACTAGGTTACTAAGTTTGTTGCACTTTGCTACGTAAGAGGTAACTAATACAATCTCCAAATAACTGTGGTTTAAAACAACAACTAGTCATTTAGCTCACAATTCTGCAGTTTGGCAATTGGCTTTGACCCTACTGGAGAATTCTGGTCTGTGCTGATTGGTTCATGTGTCTGCCAGCTGGCAGGTCAGCCACCGTGGATGTTTCATAAAGGAGTTGGTTGGAATGGCTATCAATTTGGTCCTCTCTCCATGTGTACAGGGTATTCTGGAATTGTTCTCAGGATGGCAGGAGAGTTCTAAGTTCTTAAGCGAGCAAACTAAAATTCACAAGTACTTTTCAGGTCTCTGTGGTGTGAAGTTAGCTAATGTTCCATTGGCCACAAGTCACAGGGTCAAACGAGACCTAAGGACTGGGTGATAGATTCCACCTCTTGAGGGGAGAAATGGAAAAGGGTGGCTGTGTTTACAATCATCACACTGGTATTCTCCATCTCTAAGTGATACTGCAAGTCACCCAGTTGATGAAGTCTGAAAGCTAGGAGACATCAATGATTCTTCTCATTTTCTCATTCCCCACTTCACTCCTCTATCTGTGTAACCTAAACATAATTGGCTCATTTCTTTCCATGATTATTGTATTTTAGTAGAAATACAAATGACTGGGTTGTATGTCTCAGTGAAAATGGGTACTTTGTGCAGGAATAAAACACAATGCTTGCAACTTAGGAAATCTTATGGCTGTTTGTCAGATGTCTATCAACAAGCATTGAATGTAACCTAGTGTATGGGTTTTAGTGTATGTTCCTAAAATAACTAAAAAGTGGGAGTCTCTTAAAGGTCACTTGGAAAATGTGATGTACTTGTTGGGATTCTCTAAGGCTGCAGTAAAGACTACTATAGCATACTCAGTTTTTACTTACAGGCTAAACCGAATTCACTCTTATCAGGGGTCAAAAAGTATGATCTGTAGACCAAATCTGGACCACTGCCTAATTTTGTAAGAGAAATGAGTTAAGAAACCTGTTCAGATTCAATGGGAGAAGAATTAGAATCCCCCTTTCAATAGAAAGAGTCTCAAAGACTTTGTGGCCATCTTTATTTTACCACAGGAATTTTGTTGAATATAATTTAATAGATTCATGGTTGCTGAGAAGTTGCACCGCATCTACTTAGAAATGATGAACATGGCCTTGGGCAGTCAAGTAGTCAGTGTGAAAATCCCAGTTGTTTCCATGTTTAGCTCTGTGATGGAGGAAGACACTTGTCTCCTCTTCAACTTCCTCATCATGGGGCTCATATGCCTGCCACAGACATGTGAATTTTGTTTGTGATACTGATATCCTCAGCGTAATCTCTTACGCTGAGGCTTCTGCCCCTAACCAGATTATTCTGCTACTTGATATCCTTTTGATTTATCGGGTTTCAGATCTAGCCAGAAAAATACAAAACCAGTTAGACTTCAATATTTGGAATCTTCAAATGACAGATTGCCTATTTTCTCCCAACACTGACTTACTTAATTTAGAGGATTTTAAATGTTGTCAAGCAATATTAAGTAACACTTGTATTTTAATGACATATTGTGCTTTAAAATCCACGAAGTGATTTTATACACATAATACCACCAACCCTTACAATGACAACGAGTGGTTACTATTTTGTTTTTTTAACATATAAAGAAACCAAACATCAAGAGAGATTAACTTACTTTCTGAAGTTCACATTGCTAGGGCAGGTTCAGGCCTCAAACTCAGGTTGTAAATTTGAGTCACAAGGAAGAAGACAATATTTTTGATATGTCATTTACTGAGAAACTTAAACACGTGTGTAAAGGAGAGAGGAGACCCTAATGTGTTATTAAACTTCTAAGTAACATAAATACTGAAAATTGTTACATTTATAAAAAATTAACAAACATCATGTGAGAGACTATATTAATATTACCTAATTATCACTGAGCTTTAGGTTACATTCAACCCATTGACAGTTCGTTAAGCACCTTCAGTGTGTTTACTTCTGCATGCGCAGCATCTAAAAAAGAATCTAAGGAACACTCGACCATATGAAAAAAATAATTTGGAAATTCAGAAGTGATTTAAGTCTCATTATCATTCTGCTGGTGCAGAGTGCTAAGAATAGTGTTGAGAAGCATTACTTTTACGTTAGCATAATTTTTGTCTTGATGCCACCATTATGGTTTACCTGACAAATGACTGCAGCCCACTGCCACACCTGCTACCTTTTCCGTGACAGCAAAGAGTGTTATGCTATTCAGCTTTCAGAAAGGTTAATTTCTATTTTCTGCAATTATGAATGACATGGTTAGAGGAGGTTATAGGGAGCTGAATTACTGTGATTACTGTTTGCTAGAAATTATGCAAATGTATATAAAAACAAGTTTGTGAAAAATGAAATTAGGCTAGACCTGATTTAACCTAGTGTTATTAATGTTACAACTCAAAGTGTAAATAAAACACCAACATAATAAAATTCAAATCTCAATGTAAATATTATTTTATTATGAAGCACAAATAGGATGTCAGTTAACATAACATTTTTACCATAGCATTGCTGTATTTGGTATCATTGCTGAGGTATTCTGAAGCACATTAAAATCCAATCTTGCATGATGTATAACCTGAAAATGATGCTATTTTATTTTTTTTCCCTAGGAGCACTGCATACAAATATGTTAACCTCATCTTCGAGGCCGAATATTTTATTTGAGTTATGATTTAGAAAATAATCACTTGGTTCCACTAAGCATAAGTTTATGCAATTTAATTTATATTATAGTAATATTAGTAATAGCTCAATTATTCCGTATATTTGAATATTTAAATCTTTGTTTCGAGGTTATTTTTTCTAATTTACTAAATTTCATCACTAAACCATACTTCCACTCATTCTTATCTTTGGTACTTTTTCTAGTTCTTTCTTAGTTTGACAATAGGAGTGAAGGACCCAAAGTACTTTGAAAAAAATTGGGAATCATTTTCCGTGTTACTTAGTCTTAAAGAAATGAATTCATGTTAATGGTTAAAACTTTGTAAAACTGTATGTGGACAGGTGTGAATATATTATCATCAGCTTGTTGATTGATATTATGTAAAAATAAAATAAAATCTCAAAATTATATTTTATTCTGAATTATACTACCCTTTAAAATTTACTTCCAAAAATTACAACACTGAGCAAAAATAATCAAGCATAAAAACTAATATTTTATATGTCCTGCTGTAGTCACAAATATGGCATTTTGAAGAATATACCAAATGTATATGTACGTTTTATACCCTCACATATGAGAAAATAAATGTTTAAATGTATGAAAGAGGCAATCATTCTATGTTAGTTTTTAAAACTATGCAATTATGAAGAAAAATTTAAGCATTTTCATACAAGAAAAGTAATGCATAGGCTGTTTCAAAATGCTGCTGAGGCCTTAGGGCCTGTGACTGATGCCCCCACCCCCCGGGCTCGGTGGGGGAGTGACTCATGGAGTGGCCGTAAGGGATCCCACATGCTGCGGAGCAACTAAGCCTGTGCACCACAACTACTAGTCTGCACTCTAGAGCCCCCGAGCCACAACTACTGAGCCTGTGTGCCACAACTACTGAAGCCCGCACACCTAGAGCCTGTGCTCTGCACCAAAGAAAAGCCACCACAATGAGAAGCCCGCGTACCACAACGAAGAGTAGTGCTTGCTTGCTGCAGCCAAAGACTGCGCACAGCAGCGAAGACCCAACGCAGCCAAAAATAAAAAAAATAAATAAATTTATTTTTTAAAAAAAGTAATGCAGGGCTTCCCTGGTGGCGCAGTGGTTGAGAGTCCGCCTGCCGATGCAGGGGACACGGGTTCGTGCCCCGGTCTGGGAGGATCCCGCATGCCGCGGAGCGGCTGGGCCCGTGAGCCATGGCCGCTGGGCCTGCGCGTCCGGAGCCTGTCCTCCGCAACGGGAGAGGCCACAACAGTGAGAGGCCCGCGTAACGCATAAAAAAAAAAAAAAAAAAAAAAAAAAAAAAAAAAAAAAAAAAAGTAATGCATAAGTATGTATAAGTATATAACTCATAAATATAAGTTGATATTGCTTCAAACATTATTCAGAATTTCATGTTAAAAATGGAAGCTTTACTTTTTTTTTAACACTATTGATGTGTGTGTTTGCAGGATGTTGTTTTTAAAAACAAAGAACTCCCGCCCAAATTTACATTATGTGTTTATAAATATGGTTACTAGATATGAATATTCATGATCAACTATGAAATCATCAGTGGCTATGAGAGAGACCAATTCAACCTGCCTGTTATTTTTTCCTAGACATACAGTTAAACCAGTTTACTGTGAAGTAAGGTCACGTGACTAAGTGCTATCCATTGGGAAGCAAAGGGCAGAACACTTGCCTCTCTCAGGCCCATCGCATAAAGACCTTCTACATGTGCCCTTCCATTCTGTTTGCCTTTTGCCAGCCTGCTGCTGAAAGGCATAGTGACCCTAGAAGCCAAGCATTCAGTATGGCAGAGCTTAAGGTTGAACACTGAGGTATTATATCACTAATCAGGAGAGCTATGACTACTGGCAATAAACAGCAGTTTTAATTTTGTAAGGAAACAAAGTAAATGCCTCTCATATTTAGAAACATTTATATTTTAGGGTTTTGTGTGTGTGTCTGCTCGCGCACATGTGTGTGCTTGAGATATATGTGAGAGTAGTGTGATCTTAACTTATATGTAGACTTAGAAGACATATGGAGTGAAAAAAACTAAACAATATTTTACAA
Source organism: Phocoena sinus (assembly GCF_008692025.1). Lineage (NCBI taxonomy): Eukaryota > Metazoa > Chordata > Mammalia > Artiodactyla > Phocoenidae > Phocoena > Phocoena sinus. The sequence continues at coordinate 179,946,830 of NC_045763.1, read as the reverse complement.
ATGATAAGAAATGAGATTTTTTCTGGTTGTCCTTTGTATATCTTCTTATTTAATTTTTTTCCTTTCTTTGATTGTACTGTCCATTATCACAACTGTTCAAATAGGCGTAGGTCTTTGACTCATGTCTCTATTTTAGAATAATGTTTTTCACTAAATCTTGGACACAATTTGGCTAAGACTGAGGGTTTACCTCAGGAATGCAAGGCTGGTTCAACACTGAAAAATCAATTAGTGTAAGTCACCAAATCAATAAAGCAAAGAAGAAAAATTATATCATCTCAATAGATACAGGGACCATATTTGACAAAATTCAATAAACTTCATTATAAATACCAACAACAAGCTAGGGACAGAAGAAAACTTCCTTAACCTGATAAACAGTATCTACAAAAATACAGATAATTTAATTAATGATGAAAGATAGAATGTTTTCTCCAAAGACCAGGAACAAAGTAAGGATGTTCTCTATCAGCACTCCTATAAAACAGTATACTGAAATTTATAATCAGAAAAATATCACAAGAAAAAATAAAATAAAAGGTATATAGGAAATAAAGGAAGAAATAAAACTGAATATGTACAGTTGACATGATTATTCACATAGAAAATACAAAAGACTCTAAAGATAATTCCTAGAACTAATAAGTAAATCAGTAAAGTTGCAAAGTATAACATCCAATCGTATCTATATACCAGCAGCGAACATTTGTAATTTGACATTAAAGAAGTATCACTTATTATAGCACAAAAAAATGAAGTAAACAGGTAAAGAGCAATCAAATATGTACAAGACTTGTACACTGAAAACTACAAAACATTTATGAAAGAACTCTATTTAATAGAGAGATGTGCTGTGTTCATAATTGAATGACTCTATGTTTATAGGACATCAATTTTCTCTAAATAAATCTATAGATTCAATGCAATTCTAATAAAATATAGCAGAACTTTTTGTAGACCACAACAAGCTAATACTGAAATGTATATGGAAACACAAAGAAATAAGACTAACTAAGATAATTTATTCAAGGGACTTCCCTGGTGGTCCAGTGGTAAAGAATCTGCCTTCCAATGCAGGCGAGGTGGGTTTGATCCCCAGCCAGGGAACTAAGATCCCACATGCTGAGGGACAACTAAGTCTGTGCGCCACAACTACTGAGCTTGCGTGCCTCAACAAGAGAGCTCGCATGCTGCAAACTACAGAGCCCATGTGCTCAGGAGCCCGTGTGCCACAACTAGAGAGAGAAAACCCGCACGCCACAATCAGAGAGAAGCCTGCGCACGGCAACAAAGAGACCTTGTGCCAGAAGGAAAAGATCCTGCATGCCTCAATGAAGATCCCACATGCCACAACTGAGACCCGACACAGCCAAAAAAAATAAAATAAAAATAAATTTAGAAAAGATAATTTATTCAAAAAGAAAAGAAGATTCACACTACCTGATTTATGAGCTATGATGAAGCTGCAGTAATCAAACAGTCAAGACAGTGGGAGATTGTCAAGGAAAATATACATATATGATTGGAACAGAGTAGAGGGTCCAGAAATAGACCCACAGAAATATAATCAGCTGATTTTTGACAAAGGTATAAAGACAAGTCAATAGGATAAGAAGTGTCTTTAAAAAAAAAAAAAAAAAGGGCTGTAAAATGGAATGTCTGCATGGAAAAAAATAAATAAACCTTGAATTTATTCAAAAATTGAAATTGGATCACAAACCTGACTATGAACATAAATTTATAAAACGTCTGGTAGAAAACATAGGAGAAAAATTTTTGTGACTTTGGGATAAGTAAAAAGGTTTTAGATATATCAGTTAAACCAATCCACGGAAGAAAAAAATGATAAATTTGGCTTTATCAGAACGAAAATTTTGGCTCTGTGAAGTGTACTGCTAAACGTATTAAAAAAAAAAAAGCAGCAGACTGGGAGAAGATATTTGTAAATGACATATTTAAGAAAAGACTTGTAAAACGTATCCAGAATACTTAACTCTCAAAACTCAACAATAAGAAAGCAAACAACCTAATTAAAAAGCAGACAAAGTATTTGAATAGAAACTCCACCAAAGAATATATATGAACAGTAAATAAGGACCTGAAAAGATGCTCAACTTCCATGTCACTAGTCATTAGAGAAATGCAAATTATAACCCAGGGTCATCACTGCATATGCGTTACAATGGCTAAAAAATAACAAACATAGCAATACTACATATGTCAAAACACACATCCGACTACCCCAAGAGTGAAATTTACTGCACATACTTTTAAAAATTAATTGCACAAATTTCCAATCAGCAGTGGTCACTTCCCAATAATGCACATTTCCCTTCTCTACAGCTTTGCATGTTGGGAGATTTCTCTTTTGCAGAGATGAAAACTACCTCCCTGAAATGTTGCCCATTGATCCATTTCTGTTTCAAGCAGTCACAAAAATGGCATTCAATCTCAGGTAACTTGTCAGCCTGCCTTCAACTCTGAGATAGTTGCATGTGAGTGTGAGTGTGTGTGTGTGTGTGTGTGTGTGTGTGTTGGGATTATTTCCTACCTCAGCACAATGTAGGGATATGATACTTCCTGCTGAATTATATGTGAATATGAATTTTATGTTCATTTGAAAATGTCTAGAAAGATTATTCAAATAAATATTTAGACTGGATATAAAAATAATTAAAGCAGAAGAGTTGGCAGGGCTACTTTGTTTTCATCCTCTTTTTTGTCTCATTGCTCATAAACTCACAAACCATCAAAAAAGACACATACGTACCCAAATTGCACTCCTTTGGGCAAATCTAATTCCATCACCATTCTGGATGTGGCCTCAAGCAGCTAAGAACTCTCCTACACTATCCCAAAAATCAACAGCAAATTTTTAATTAAAAAATAACTAATTAATCCCTAAGTAATTTTGGAAAATTTTACCTTCTAAGATAAAAACCAAATGAACTCACTAAGCCATTTCCAAGAGGCAGGAGGTTGTTGACAATACATCAACCAGGCTAATTAAAAAACAAATAATCAAACAGAAAAGTTGGCTCAATTCAGTGATTGCTTGGAGAGTAAACATCCTTGGCATATGTCATATTCAGGCTTTGATGAGAATTTATTGTTAGGCCCAAATTTGTATAAGTAATATATGCAAGAAAGAAAATATAAACTACTATTGAAAATTCATTTCAAACATCACTGCAGGTATTCATTTTTAAAAACAAGAAGCCTATTTTTTAATTCAAAAATAAAATATACATGATAAACCTCTGTGAAAGAAGTTATGTAAACCACTTTGACATATAACTTTCCTAATCTAAGGAATCAGATGTAGTTATTATTTTCATTCACTCAGGAAATATCTTGTTCCAAGGAATTACAAAAGGATTACAAAGATAAATAAGATACTACATCTGCTCTTATTTCCATAATGGAAAGGAACTGTGGATATTCTAAGAAACATAGTTTCCTTGAATAAAACGTAGAGGCTTTACCATATTGCTATTATTGAAAAGCAATTTTGTATTGCTTGTATGATTAAAACCTAGTAATATACTTGTCAAAGCAACATTAGTGAGTCAAGGTGTTATATAAATATTTTAAGCATTTTGATGCATAATGCCACAATATCTTCTACAATAGTTTTATAATTTCACATTACTGCTTATAAAATTGTATCCCCCATACACTCACTAAAACTCACTAACATGATGTATTATAATTTTTTAAAAAACTAAAAAAAATTAAAAATAAAGGATAGAGCCCATTATTGTTTTAATGTGCTTATATCTGATGGCCAAAGTTAAATCCTCAACCTTTTGACACCTTAAAATCTGTAATTCTAACCAAGCATTTAACCTTCAGTGTCATCTAGGGGAAGTTTACCAGAATACATATGGCTTGTCACATCACTAACTTCTAATTCCGTAGTCCTTATGTGGACTACCTACACATCTATACTTTGAAAAAGGAGCTGGGCTGATTTAGAGATGGACCTTCATTTACGCTACCTCCTGAGTTCTGATCTTACATTTACAGGCAAAATTGATAGGGACAGAGTAAAGGGACAAAGAAGGTGATTAAATAGTTAATCCCATAGGGGGTTCTAGTTAAAGAAAAAAGTATGGGAGACCCCTGTAAGCTAATGATCACTCTAGAAAGTAAGCTTGCTTGGCAACAAAACCATGCAACAGAAGCATGAGATGTGCCCCAAAACAATGGTGGCATGAGACCCACATCCTGCCCAGTGAGCTCAGTAAGTTAATGACCCCTAGAACATGTTCTCTGCACACATAAAAAATAATAATTTATGGAAAGGTGACATTTCAAAGTGAAAGACCCTCATTGTACTGAGACCTGAAATATTTTTTCCATTGTGCCTTGACTGGGTCTCTGCTTGACCACGTAGGGACAAGAAAACTCCCCTGCCTGACATAGAGGAGGAGCTGATGATGGAAGCATGATGTCTACTCAAGAATAAGGAAGAAGGTGGTCTTTTCCCCGTCCCCACTTTTCCTTTGATTATAAAACTGTAGCCCACTAAGTTCCTGGGGCACAGCACCCTCTCACCCACCTGCCTATAAGCCTCACAAGCGTCCTGTTCTAATAAATCACTTCTTATCTATCACTTTACCTCTCACTGAATTCTTTCTGCGCTGAGACATAAAGGACCGGGGCTCCTTGGAGCCCCCCAAAATGCCACCTAACAGTTTCAAAACCTCTGCAGGAGCATATATAGGTGAACTGTCAAGGACTCACATGAATCACAAGTTCTACCCAATGCCAAGCTTTACTTAGGATTAGCAAAATATGAAAACAAGAAACCACTGCCACTGGCTGCTGAGGGAGCTTGAGGAATCCTTTCACCCCCTCAAGGCTGGGTTTCCTTATCCGCACACAGATGACACGTATACACAGAGCACACAAGCCGGGACATATTTTGATGCCAATAAAGTAAACGCAGCCACCTCCGCCCTCCTGCTCCCTCCCCACGAAGCTTGGAGAAGGTTCCTGGACTAGCATTAGTATCTGGGGTTCCCGATTCGTCAGATGCAGTTTCCTGAGAAATTCTCATTTTGGGGGCTGGGGTGCATTTTGGAAGCATGAGCGATCTGCCCTAAGACACCCCTTGACAGCCGCTTAAGGTTGGAGTCTTTAAGTTTTTATACCCCATTCTTTTATACCCCACATAAGAATCTATGTGGCTTATTTTCATTCTAAGGCTTCTGTGGCTCAGGTCCAGAAATCGCCAGTTTATTGATGATAAGGAATCTAGATATATGAGGCATATGCTGCTCAAACTCTTCGTAGATAGCAACTTGGTACCTAGCAAACCCAAACAGCCCCTGGGATAGCTTCTCCCCAGGTGAATCACAACAATATTTTAAAAGGACATCTGGTCAAGACCAGAACTTCCTCAGGCATGGAAGATGGAGCAATGACATTCATCCTTCATACCCAACCCTTAAGGTTAGAGGGAAGAAAAAACTCACTTGAAACTTTCAGAGTTTAGTAGACATTGCATATCTTTGATGACTCGGGTTATCTCTTAAAAGGTCATGAGAATTTTGACTTTTAATTCATAAAACAACTATGCTCCTTAAAACAATTTCAAAGGTAGTGATTCTTCTCCAAAATCTGAGTTAGTATAAAATCTCCCTTAAGCGGTTCCATGTTCATCACCCTATGACATTGAACATACATGCACTTGCATACCACCTGTATGTGTTTTCTTTTGCTGCAGAGTGAATTACTGTAAATTGAGTGGCTTAAAACAACACCCATTTATTATCTTACAGTCTCCATAGGTCAGAGGTCTGGGCACAGCTCAACTGGATCCTCTGCTCAGATTCTCAGGAAACTGTACTGAGGTATCAGCTGGTGCTACAGATTCATCTGAGTCCAGGGTCCTTTTCTAAATCATGCGGTTCTTTTGCAGAATTTATTTCCTTGAAGTTGTAGAACCCATGGCAACTTGCTTCTTCAGAACGGTAAGGAAGGAAAGATTCTACTGCTTTGACGGTAAGGAAGGAAAGATTCTACTGCTTTGAGTCTATTGCCTCTAGACTCTCATCTGAAGGGCTCACCTCATTAGGTCAGCTCTACCCAAGATAATCTCCCTTTAGATTAACCTAGAGTCAACTGATTAGGGATGTAAATTACATCTGCAAAATCCCTTTGCCACAGTTTCCTTGTTATAGGGAAATTGTTAGTCCCACCCACACTAACGGGCAGGAATGACACAAAGCCATTGAAACAAGGAGGTAGGAATCGCAGTGACATCTTAGGATTCTTCCTGTCATGGTACAGATTTCTGTTTGAGAAGCAGTTCTAGGATCACTTTCTAGCATTTTAATAGAGATAGTGAAATAGTAACTGAAATATCTACAACTACTTTATTCTTTTTGTATTATATTACATATTTAAGATAGTTTTTCAATTTTTCAAATGAATTATTTTCCTAAGGGGAAACAAAAACACTTTCTTCTGTTTGATTGTCAAAAACATTTCTGTCATTTTTGCACCTTGTACTTAAATTAACTTCTATTTAGTATTCTGTTCTTGTACAAAATAATAAATTGATGGATGCATCCTTAGTTTAGCTATTTAATAAGTTAAATAATGCACCCATTATATATATATATATATATATATATATATATAGAAAGGGTTTTACTGTTTTCAATAACTGGATGAATTTAAGAGCATGATTAATTCAAATAATGTTGATGGCAAAAATACCAGTCTTTATATTGATTCAAAGTAGTGCATTTCACATACCAAAATAGACACTAAGCATTTCTTTTGGTGACCAATCTTTAAATAAAATAGTCATTTATATCAAATGATCTGATTGACCAAATGTGATAAACTAGTTCAAAATATTTTTGCCAAGAAGTTACATTTTTCTGTAGAATGAGTCGAATTTCTCAGAAATCTCAATAATGAAGTTGGAGTTGTGTTCAGAGAGCAGGTGAAAAAGAAAGAGACAAAGGTAGTGTGTGCTAACTTGCTATTAGTTGTAGTTTGTTTTCAGATGGATTGTGAAAGCTAGAGCCTGTGTCTTCCTCTCACTAGTTTGGAATCCAAACTCATCTAGTTCCATGGTGATAGATCCTATTTTCAAGACAAATGAAGGCTCTTCAAATGTGAACTGTGACAGAATGTCTCAGGTCACCTGGGCTTGCTTTGAGATGCTTCCTGTGACATTTCCTCTCCGCAGATCTAACGGTGGTCCCATTGTCTATGAAGGTGAATATGTCAGGGAATTGAGTGGTTAGAGAAAACCTTCCCCCAAATGAAACTGAGCAGGACCCCACAGGGCTACTGGGCCTGGAAGCCTTTCTGTGTCCCCTGTTTCTTGTTTGTAGGGAATAGGCTTCATTCAGCCTCCTTGACCTTCTACGAGTTCCAAAGGGCAGGTTCAAACAGTTGCTAATCAGGGAAGGGAGGGGACACGAGACAAGGGAGGAACAGAGTCAAGAAATAATAGTGCAGCTTTGGTGCAGGATCCTGGTTCTGCCTCAAGGCGTACACATAACAATATCTTTGAGCTCTTCTGTAGGACTAAAACCTCCAACAAATGGAAGATATTAACTACTTGATGAAGCATTCTTTATTCCAGAGAGAAGGTCACTGTTTGATAACCTTGAGAACCACAGAAGCTCACCTAGAGACCAGCTGAGGCCAGATTAAAGGAGCGCAGGCCCCTCTCACACCCTGATCCTTATCAGCAACCCTGCCCTTGAACCATTGCTATAAAATGCCTCACCAAATCCTCCCGGGGTTGGGACATACAGTTTTGAGGGCATTATCCCACTGTGTCCCCCTTTGCCTGACAAAGAAATAAAGCTATTCTTTTCTACTTCACCCAAAACTCTTTCTCAGAGATTTGATTCAGCACCGGTGCACAGAGGCTGAGTTTCAGCATCACAAACACCAAAGCAAACAATCCAGAGAGTGTCTATATCGAGAATCCTCCAATCAAGGGCAGTGTATGTTTTAGACTCTCCTTCTCCCTGCCCTGACATTTCTAGGGCACTGGTTCCAGGATGGCTTGTATGATCTCTGTTACTGTGAACTAAAGTCAGGGCCTCTGTCTTCATAAATTGACGATATTCCTAAATTCAGATTGGTCTTCTGTTAGCTCTATATCTAAATTTAGCAAGTCCTACCACTGGTGGATCCCGCTGGCACCTTCACGAAGACAGAAGGGTTGCTTTAGCTCTGTTTTGCTCCAAGCTGTACTGCCACTATGGATATCCTGTAATCTTCCTCTTGTTCAGCACTTTCTGTACAGCAATACTTGTGCCTGGAGCAAAGCACTATTCTATTCAAGACATTACTCACTCCTACTTCATGTTAATTTGCTTTTATTTATCCTTGGTGATGAGATGCTGAAGCATCTTAATGAAGGTTTTAAATAGCTTCTTCATGGTTATAAAAGTTTATTCCAGGAGACAATATATGAACTGGGAACTAGAGGGCCTATTAAGGTTTTAACTCTTGCTTGAGGCATTTCCCCATCTCAGAGCTAGAGATGATTCACCATCCCGGCATTTCCTTTTCTGACTAATAAGACTTTATCTTTGTTTTAATTTGAGGTGTGGTTAGGGAAAGCAAACTCAAGTGTTGTGTACAACAATTCTAGCTTGGTCACTAAGTGGTCCTGTGCTGCAGCCATCTGTCCAGGACTCACTCACACGCCAGCTCTGACATTTACTAAATGCATAACTTTGGGCAATTTTTTTGTTTTGCTTTGTTTGTTTTGTTTTTAGTGTAACTGAACCTCAATCTCCTCATTTGTAAAAGGGTCTTAATTTTAATACTTCTCTGACACAGTTGCCATAATGATAACATAACTGATTCACAGATACTTCGCACAATTATTGGAAATATACATATTAATTTCATCAACCTGATTAAAACTCTTAAAATAGATTACCATTAATTTTTGATAAGATGCAAGATCCTTAATAGTGCTTGTAAGACTGAGTATTTTGATCTTCTTCTCACCTCACATTAAATTACTCCTTATTATTTTGCCTTCCTCTTTCCTTGCACCTGTCTCAGTGTAAATCACCACTGTAAGGCATCAATAAGCTTTCCAAAATCCTCATTTACTTTTCCTAAAGTCCTTCTTCTTGGTAAACACCATGGAAGATTTTATTTTCCATGGATTGCAAAGGCAATATCTCCCATCTCACACTCTGCTCTGCAATGTGATGTTGCCCCTCCTCCATCATAAGATAGAGTCTATTTCTCCTTGGTTTTAAAACAAAAGAAAAAAAAACCAAATTATTAGGAGGGTCCTGTGATTGCCTTGACCAATAGAATACAGTGGGAAAGGATGCTTTGCTTATTTCAGGTGTATCCTTAGCTTGTTTGGCAGCTTCTGCCTCCTGTCTTGGGACGTTTGTACATGGGATGCTTTTATGCTGAAGCCAGCCATCATGCTGTGAGAAACCCCAGTCACATGGAGAGGCTCTCTGGATGCTCTGATTGACAGCTGATCTTCGAGTCTCCTAGCCAAGTGAGTACTCCGCATTGGATGAACAGACCAGGTAAGCCTTCAGCTGACTCTAACCTGCCCCTATTATATGGCAACTGCATCAAGAACTCGAAGCAAGAGCTGTCCATCGGAGCCCTATTAATTCACACAGCAATGTGAAAGCCAGTATTAAATTATGTTAGTCAAGGAAGTTTCAGAGTGTTTTTCTCTGTAGTATTAATAATCAGAGCAGATTTTGGTGAAATTTTCGGTTTTTAGCTTATTGATTTGATTTAGTAGATGAATTTCTAGAGCCATACTTGTAAGCTTCCTTTGGGACACAATTCCTAATTTTGTTTTGTCTTTGGATTCTTTTCTCACATATGCAGTTCACCTTCTGTGTACAATTTCAGGAGGTCCATAGACCCCTTATATTTCATTCATTAAATCTTTCTAGAAAATCATGAACCTTACCTTAAAAGACTTCTTTCAGAATATTTAACTTGCTTTGTAATGTCCTCCTCTCCTTGATATTCTCAACCAAGTTTTTCTAATAACACTGCAACTTAGTGCAGAATAGGAAAGAGACAGATTAAGGTATAACAGTTATAGACTGAAAACATCACTGAAGCTAATACCTGGGATATATCTTAACCCAGTACATAAAGAAGTCAGGCTCAAAACAAACAGTTATTCTTAACTTTAATTTTATAAAGGTATTCATTTATTCATTTTTAATTTTATCCATATATTTATTCACTATTTTCTCACTCATCATTTAGTAAACATGGATGGAGCTCCTAGTAAGTTCTGGACCTTGTGCACAGCAATGCAGACATAGAGATAAATGAAGAACCTTTTTTTTTTTCCTCAAGAAATGCACAGGCTAGTTGGAAAGACAGACGTGCAAACAAACAGTGGAATTTCTTTAATATAACGGTAAAAGCAGCAGAGAACATCTTTAGTCATTTATGACCTGTATTTTGAAGACGAATGGGACTTTTCCAGGAAGCAAATAAAAAGTAATGACTATTAGGAAAGGGTAGGTGATAGTAGTGGGCAGTTAGAAAAGAGTAGAACTATTGAATAATTCATTGTGAATGTAAAGTATAGCTGGAGATAATCTTGGTGATGTAACCAGGGCCAGGTTATAGCATGCTAGGTTGTTTATTTATTTTTTAAATTGAAATCTATTTGATGTATAATATTGTGCAAATTTAGCTGTACAACACATTAATGTGATACACATATATTGTAATACGATTGCCGTTGTAGCAATAATTAGCTTCTTTATCATGTCATAAAATTTCCATTTATTTTTAGTGGCTGGAATAATTAAGATCTAGGCAGATAGAGAAAGACAAATAATGTATGTTATCACTTATATGTGGAATCGAAAAATGCCAACCTAGTAAAAATAGAGAGTAAAATGGTGGTTACCAGGGGATGAGGGTGGGGGATAGGACAGATGTTGTTTAAGGATGCAAATTTGCAATAAGTAGTAAATAGGCCCTAGAAATCTAATGCACAGCCTAGTGAACATAGACAGCGCTATTGTATTATAATCATCAAACTTGCTAAGAAACACGCTAGGTTGTTTACACTTTTTCTGGAAGGGAACAGGGAGCTATTAAGGGGATTTAATTAAGAGAAAAAAATAATCAGGCTTTGGGGACTTCCCTGGTGGTCCAGTGGTTGGGAGTCCACCTTCCATTGAAGGGGACAAGGGTTTAATCCCTGGTCGGGGAACTAGAATCTCACATACCGCTGGGCAACTAAGCCCCCATACTACCACTAGAGAGTCCATGCACTGCAACTACTGAGCCCACATGCCACAACTAGAGAGCACGTGCATGGCAACGAAGGACCCCATGTGTCACAGCGAAGATCCCGCATGCCACAACTAAGACCCGACACAGTCAAATAAATAAATTAATTAATTAAGAAAATAATAATCAGGTTTTCTTTCTTCCAAACTATCACTTTTGATGCAATCTGAAGGATGGTTAAAGAATAAATGTCAGAAAGAACACTGTGAGGGGGGCCTTTCCAAAGGTGAACTATGTTAGAAAAGATCTAAATTAATAGACAGCAGGAATGAACAGAAGAGAGAGGATCAGAGATAACATTAGAAAGCAGAATTTGCTGATCCTAAACATATTTTTTTTAATTTTTATTTTATTTTGGAGTATAGTTGATTTACAATGTTGTGTTAGTTTCAGGTGTACAGCAAAGTGATTCAGTTTTACATATACATATACCTATTCTTCTTCAGAGTCTTTTCCCATATAGGTTATTACAGAGTATTGAGTAGAGTTCCCTGTGCTATATAGTGGGTCCTTGTTAATTATCTATTAATTTAATGTGAGGACATGAGGAAATAAAGTCTTGCCTATGATCCCAATTCTTAATGCAAGAAACTATGCAGATTATGGTACAAATAAAAGCATAGAAGTTAGGATGAAATACTGTTTGAATATGAAGACCAAAGCATATTTCCTAGCAAAATCTTTTAAAATGATTAAGTAAATGAATAGTTATGATTCATTATTAGATATTTGGAGTTTGATATGGGTATGAGATTATCAGGGGAACACATAATACAATGTTGGATACATACATTTTGACTCTCAAGAGAAATGTCTGGGAAGACTGTATTGATTTGGGAGTTATTGGCAAACAGGTGATTTTTGAAACCATATTGTTAGATAAATTAAGATGAAGTTAGTAGAAGTTGAATGAGAAGAAATCTGAAGACAGAACTGTGTGGAATCATAAGATGTAAGTGTCTAAAGGAAGACATTCCAGTCTTCCTTACAAGACTGGGAAACAATGGTAACTGATACTGGATAGAATTAAGGAAAATAGTCAAAGGTTTGAAATTCAGGAAAGATACAAAGAGTAAGAACTAAATGTCCAGAAATCATTGGTTACATTTTACTGGAAAGTGTTATCCAATAGTGGGAACAAAAGTCAAACAACTTGAACTATGAATGGGCAGGGAGGAAATGGAGAGAATGAGTACAAACCACTTTTCAATGAAATCGAGTTGAAAGGAAATATTCTTGGAAATGAATTCAAGGTCAAATGTGTATATGTATTTATTGGGTATAATATCGAACCTAAGGTTATCATTGTTTGAATCTAAGTCACCATTATCTTATGTGTTAATAAAAAAGAAAAAAATACCTTGCCAATGAAACTATCTATGTAATCTTACAACACAGTGTTATTAAATATTTATATGTAATACTTATATTTATAGCCAAAGCAACCTTGAGGGGAAAAAAATGGAGCTGGAGGAATCAGACTCCCTGACTTCAGACTATACTATGAAGCTACAGTAATTAAGACAATATGGTACTGGCACAAAAACAGAAATATAGATCAATAGAACAGGATAGAAAGCCCAGAGATAAACCCATACACCTATCATCAACTAATCTATGACAAAGGAGGCAAGGATATACAATGGAGAAAAGACAGTCTCTTCAATAAGTGGTGCTGGGAAAAATGGACAGCTACATGTAAAAGAATGAAATTAGAACACTCCTTAATACCATACACCAAAGTAAACTCAAAATGGATTAAAGACCTAAATGTAAGGCCAGACACTATCAAACTGTTAGAGGAAAACATAGGCAGAACACTCTATGACATAAATCACAGTAAGATCCTTTGTGATCCACCTCCCAGAGTAATGGAAATAAAAACAAAAATAAACAAATGGGACCTAATAAAACTTAAAAGCTTTTGCAAAGCAATGGAAACTACAAACAAGATGAAAAGACAACCCTCAGAATGGGAGACAATATTTGCAAGCGAATCAACGGACAAAGGATTAATCTCCAAAATATATAAACAGCTCATGCAGCTCAATATTCAAAAAACAAACAACCCAATCAAAAAATGGGCCAAAGACCTAAATAGACATTTCTCCAAAGAAGACATACAGATGGCCAAGAAGCACAGGAAAAGCTGCTCAACATCACTAATTATTAGAGAAATGCAAATCAAAACTACAATGAGGTATCACCTCACACAGGTCTGATTGGCCATCATCAAAAAAATCTACACACAATAAACGCTGGAGAGGGTGTGGCGAAAAGGGAACCCTCTTGCACTGTTGCTGGGAATGTAAATTGATACAGCCACTATGGAGAACAGTATGGAGGTTCCTTAAGAAACTAAAAATAGAATTACCATATGACCCAGCAATCCCACTACTGGGTATATACCCAGAGAAAACCATAATTCAAAAAGACACATGCACCCCAATGCTCACTGCAGCACTATTTACAATAGCCAGGTCATGGAAGCAACCTAAATGCCCATCAAGAGATGAATGGATAAAGAAGATGTGGTACATATATACAACAGAATATTACTCAGCCATTAAAAGGAACGCAATTGGGTCATTTGTAGAGACGTGGATGGACCTAGAGACTGTCATACAGAGTGAATTAAGTCAGAAAGAGAAAAACAAATATCGTATATTAACGCATATATGTGGAACCTAGAAAAATGGTACAGATGAACCGCTTTGCAGGGCAGAAATAGAGACACAGATGTAGAGAGCAAACATATGGACACCAAGGGGGGAAAGTGGTGGTGGTGGGTGGTGGTGGTGGTGTGATGAATTGGGAGACTGCGATTGACATATATACACTAAAATGTATAAAATGGATAACTAATAAGAACCTGCTGTATAAAAAATAAATAAAATAAAATTCAAAAAAGATACTTATATTTAATACATACTTTGGTGTGTATGCAAAGTGGAAAATATAAGCCAAATGTCAGGCAATGACAAATACATTATTCTTACTGCCTACCCATCTGCCTGCAAATGTAAGACTCCACTGATGATAAGAAGCATTAAAATATCAGAAAGAAGAGAATGTGGGAAATTATGTTTCTTAGGGTCAATAAAAATGATATAATACATACAATGTATAAATGAGTGTGTGTGTGTGTGTGTGTGTGTGTATGTGTGTGTGTAGGATGTACATTCTCAGAAGCTAAATGGGAGGGTTAAAGTAAATATTAACAACTGACATATTCCTATGAGTGTAAGCAGAAGTATATCTTAATTATTTATTAGCTAATTCTCTTTATTGTGCCCAACAGTCAGTATTTAGTGTTAATATACCTCTACCTTTAGTGAGCCTTTAGACATGGAAAAAGAGAGCTGAGGTTTTCGTTTGACTTTGGAAACATGAAGTACATTTTGAAAAGAAGAATAACTTTATGAGCAATACTTTTAAAGGTGATAACATATTTCAAGGAGGACTTTTGGAATTTCTATCATCTCAGATGATTAATAAGAGATTTAATATTAGCTGTTTTGTAAAACTCAGATTGCACCAGGTTTTCAAGCCTGCTGTGATGAATTGAGTTTCTTTAATAAGAAGAGTTTTAGGTTACCCTTTTTGCATCAAAAAAGGAGGTTCCTTAAAAAACTAAAAATAGAACTACCATAAGACCCAGCATTCCCGGGCGTATACCCTGAGAAAACCATAATTCAGAAAGAGACATGTACCACAATGTTTATTGCAGCTCTATTTATAATAGCCAGGATATGGAAGCAACCTAAGTGTCCATCGACAGATGAATGGATAAAGAAGATGTGGCACATATATACAATGGAATATTACTCAGCCCTAAAAAGAAATGAAACTGAGTTATTTGTAGTGAGGTGGATGGACCTAAAGTCTGTCATACGGAGTGAAGTAAGTCAGAAAGAGAAAAACAAATACCGTATGCTAGCATATATATATGGAATCTAAAAAAAAAAAAAATGGTTCTGATGAACCTAGGGGCAGGACAGGAATAAAGACACAGATGGAGAGAATGGACTTGAGGATACAGGGAGGGGGAAGGGTAATCTGGGACGGAGTGAGAGAGTGGCATGGACATATTACACCACCAAATGTAAAATAGATAGCTAGTGGGAAGTAGCTGCATAGCACAGGGAGATCACCTCGGTGCTTTGTGACCACCTAGAGGGGTGGGATAGGGAGGGTGGGACGGAGTTGCAAGAGGGAGGGGATACGGGAATATATGTATATGTATAGCTGATTCACTTTGTGATAAAGCAGAAACTAACACACCATTGTAAAGCAATTATACAAAAAAACAAACAAACATCCATTAATGTTACAAACTTTTTCTCCTATATCACTCCTTGGTTTTCAAAGTTAACATGAAAGAAGTTACTAGAAAAATATTCAAATTTTAGTTATTTGGTATGAATCACCAAAATTTAGCAGTCAGTTTGATTCCTGCTAATGAGTTAAATAATTACACCTCTCAGGGAATGAAAAATGATTTCTTAAAGTTTTCTTTCTCAACCAAAAATAATATGTAAAGGTACTGAATGACTCATCAAATTGATAATGAGTTCCTTTATTTTTTCTTGATTGCTAAGTTCAAAACTATAATTTGCTTTAAAACGGAGGTTACCATATCTAGATTAGTGCATTTTTATCACATAATTATTGATTTTGACTGAAATTACTGAGCACACAGATACTGAGAAAAATTTTTCATGTGATATTAAGCACAAAAGGTGAAAAAAGTGATAAAAACGTAAAGATTCTTAAACAGTGGGTAAAGAGGAGAGGTTCTATGTATATGTCACTTTTATTTAATATTATTACAGACAATCAAGATACAGGTTAGTGTGCTTACAGTTAAGTATAGTTGTGAAAAATGACTGAGAAAAATGAAGTAATTTAAACAAGATTAAAGCAGCAGAAAACCTGGAATCATTATTTAAAGTCTAAACCTATGCTGCACCAAGTTGAAATAATTATAACAACAACAAATGCAGTAACAATAGTTATTGTGTGATATATAGACTATATATACATTATACATATATACATATACATATATAGTATATATATATATATATATTAGAGCTTATATAACTCGATATACTAGAACTATATAGATATATCTGAAATTGGGGACCTGAAAGACTGATCAGAATTTGTAAAAATAACAATCTAAATAGCATTATTCAAATCCCAGGTTAAGGAATAGAATAGGAACTGATTTTAGGACCAAAAAAATCCAGTTCCATAAATAAATAAGTAAGAATATACTTAGCTTGATTAGCTCAAGGTAGTCTTTTACTTAGGGTCAAAATGGATATTCATTTAAGCAGAAGTAACTAAGTTTTCTAATAGCATATTTGTTATAAAGCCATTGTCTTTGTTAAATAGACTCACATGCTCTTTCCAGAATCTAAACAACATCCCTCATGAATTCCTTGCTCCTTTCTCTCCATGTTATGTTAACTTATCTTAAAAAATAAACAAACAAAAACCCAAAAACTCTCCCAACCATATTATTTCATCTAGTTCTGGCCCCATTAAGTTCTTCCTCTTTATTATAAAACTTCTCAAAATAGTTGTTCTTTTTTTTTCTATCTCCAATTCTGCACCAAATGCTTTATTTTTCTTTATAGTGGCTTAATTAAGACATAACACACAGTTCACCTACTTAAAGGATATAACTCACTGTTTTACTATATATGCAGACATATGCAACTATCATCATTGTCAATTTTAGAATTTTCATCACAGCAAAAAGAAACCATGAACCCTATAGCTATTACCATTTTATACTCCCATTAACCCCTCAACTCAAACCTAAGTAACCCCTAATTTGCTTTCTGTTTCTATAGATTTACCTATTCTGGACAATTCACATACTATGTGGTCTTTTGTGACTAGCTTCTTTCACTTAGCATCGTGTTTTCAAGATTAATCCATATTGTAGCATGTATCACTACTCCGTTCCTTTTTATGGCTAAATAATTTTTCATTGTATGGATATACTGAGTTTTGTTTATCCCTTTGTCAGGTGATGGAATTCAGGTTGTTTCTATCTTTTGACTATTATGAATAAGGCTGCTATAAATATTCTCCTACTAATTTTTGTGTGGACATATATTTTAGTTTCTCTTAGGTATATACAAAAGTGTGGAATTTCTGGGTAATATGGTAACATATGATAATGTTTCACAAACCACCAGATTGTTTTCAAATATGGCTACACTATTTTATATTCCCACCAGCAGTCTATGAGAAGTTTGAAACTTCTCATCCTTGCTAACACTTATTACCTGACGTTTTGGTTATAGCCATACTAGTGAGTACAAAGCGATAACTTATTGTGGTTTTAGTTTGCATTTCCCTGATAGCTAATGATGTTGAGCATCTTTTCATATGTTTATTAGCCATTCACATAACTTCTTTATAGAAATATCTATTCAGATCCTTCACCCATTTTTTAATTGGGTTGTCTTATTATTGAACTGTAATGGTTCCAAATATTCTAAATAAAAGTACCTTATCATATACATAATTTTCAAATACTTTCATTCTACAGGTTATCTTTTCACTTTTGTTGATAGTTTCTGTGAAGCAGAAACGATTTTATTTTTTGATGAAGTCCAATTAAAAATTGTTTTTCTTTGGTTGCTTATACTTTTGGTGTCATATCTAAGAATGTTTTGCCAAATCTGAGATCACAGAAACTTATCCCTATATTTTCTTTTAAAAGTTTTATAGTTTCAGTTTTTATACTTAGCTGTTGAATCCATTTTCAGATAAATTTTGTACTTAGCATGAGGTGGAAGTCCAATTTTATTATTTTGCATGTGGCTATCAGTTGTCCCAGCATCATTTGTTGAAAAGATTATTCTTTCTCAGTTGAATGCTGTTGACACTTTTGTTGAAAATCAATTGACCATAGATACAAAGTTTTATTTTTGGACTCTCAATTCTGTCCCATTGGTCTATGTATCTATCTTTATGCGAGTACCACACTGTTTTGATTACTATGGTTTGTAATAAGATCTGAAACTGGGACCTGTGAGTCTAACAACTTTTATTTGTTAAGATTGTTTTCGCTTTTGTGCATCCCCTGCCATGCTATATGAATTTTAGAGTGTGCTTGTCAATTTCTGCAGCAGAGCCAGCTGGGATTCTGATAGGGATTTTGTTGAATCTTTAGACAAATTTGGTGAGTATTGCAATCTTACCTATAGTAATTTATGAGTTCTGTGAACAATTTCCATTTATTTGAATCATTTTTAGTTTCTTTCAACACTGTTCTGTAGTCTTCAAAGTATATGTTCTGCAGTTTCTTGGTTAAATTTATTGTTAATTATATTTTTCATTTTGATGCTATTGTAAATGGAATTGCTTTCTTAATTCCATTTTGGATTTTTCATTGCAAGTGTGTAGAAATACAATTGATTTTTGTATATTGATCATGTACGTGAAAAATTGCTCAACTTGCTTATTAGTGCCAAAAGTCTTTTAGCACATTCCTTAGGTTTGTCTATATACAAGATTACGCTGTCTATGAATAGAGATCTTTTTCAGTCTTCCTTTCCAATCTGGATGCCTTTAATTCCTTTTCTAACTGCTCTGGGTAGAATTTCTAGTGGACATCCTTGTCTTGCTCCTGATCTTTAGTTGGTTAATTTCTTGTTAAATTGGTGACTCATTAATCGATTTTTCAATTTTGAATGCATTCCTGGAAATAGACCCTCTCTTCCGGAGTACCTTGACATCATCCTCTTTGCCTAAGTGGGAGGAAGCTGTGGGTCCCACAGCACTCCAGACCCACTTCTTCCTCATTTGGGTACTACTTGGGCTTCCACCAGTTTGTCCACCTGTGATGAGTTCCCCATCACTGAAAAACTTTCTAGACCATCCTCACAGAGACTATGGTGCCCCTGCAAGCCACCCTGGTTATCTCTTGGTTCTACAATGAGGGAGTGGGCACAGCAGGTGATGAGATTATTAGGCTAGTCAGATTTCCATATTTGTTCATACAGATCCTGCTGGCTATCAAGCCCAATTAAATTCCTTATAGGGTCAGTTCTACCTGTCCATGACACAACCCAGATCTTAACTGACAAACTCGGACATGGAAAAGGCAGCTACAGGCAAAATAGCAAAATTGACCAACAGAAAAAAACAGGTAAAAATGGTAATTACACACCCTCCCCTAGACAATGTGGGCAAGGATCTCCCCAAAGCGATCTCTGGGTCTGGTTTTTCAAACATGAGGTCTCAGTGGAGGAGATGGATGAACTCCCCAGGCCAGGTACAAGCCATGGAGAGTGCCATGGGTGACCCTGCTAGGGTCTTCATGGTGGTCCCCATGACTAATATGAGTGCTATGCCCTCTGACCCTTCCCATGAATCTGGAGATGAATTGGAGTGCCCCAGCAACTTTGACCCAGATCTTTTGAGCTTTCAAAAAACAACAAAACAAAATACAAAAAGACAAGACAGTACCAGAGGTTAAGCCGAGGTCCATCTACCCCCAGGAGAACAGGAAGCCCTATGCCAAGGTTACAGTCCAATAGGGAGGTAGGGAAGAATCACAGCTTCTGATATGGGGGCTGAGGCCACCACCTCTGGGACCACTGCCCAAGCTGACTATAGGTGGATCCCTTAGTGCCTCTACAAACCCCCATTGCTGCACCTCCTGCTACTGAATGAATAGGTCTATTATCCATGTGCCATCTTGCTCACTTTCGCCCCCAGTCCCTGCCAGAAAGTACTGCAATCAGGGCCATCCTCGCACGGCATAGGGAAGACCACACACCTACCCTACTACCCTCACCTAGTGCTGTTATTCCTCAAAAACAATACTGGCTGCCTGAGGGAGAAAAATAAACAGCTGCCCTCCTTGCTGAGCTCCAGGAAGTCAAAGCCCTGTCTGAGATTATTTCTCTATTCAGTAGCCCCATCCTGCCAGTGTGGAAGGCTGCAGGTACCTGGAGAGTCACCATGTGTAATGAATGGCTCAACACTGTAGCTCAGCACTTGGGGCCTGCAGTGCTTCCCTGACATTGTGATTGCTACAGGCTATGGCCCAAACTGAGGGTACTTGGTAATTGACATTGCAAAGGCACTTTTAAGCATTCCTTTCCACCAGGACGATCAGGATAGCTTGCCTTCACATGGAATGGGTTACACCTTTAATGTCCTTCCACAAGCCTGCCCAAATTCCTGGGGTCTTTGCCATATTGATGGGTTGGTCATGACTTGGAACAAGTCCCAATCTTGGAGGGAACACTTTCCATCATATAGATGACATCTTTCTGGTGGGCCTAGACCAGGACACCATCTTATGCTGAACTCCTGAATTTTCCATCCTAATAACCTCACCTAACCCTAATTACTTCCCCTAAGTCCCATATCCAAGTACCATTACACTGGGGGTTAGGGATTCAACGTATGGATTTGGGGGGAACACATTCAGTCCATAACACGTATCTCCATATCTTCTATTCATCTTCCCCTGATTACCTCTTTTCACCCTATTGAACTTGCTTTTCACTGGACTCATTTCTGCCCCATGGCCTTTCATACTTCTTGTTTCATCTGCCTGGAAATATATTGCAAATATCGTCCCACATTCCACTCCCTCAGCTTCAATAATTGGCTCGCCTCAGTAAATAATTTCCTAATTCTACTCTTGAATATTATAACACTCTTATTCTCCTACCTAGTTTATTTTCTTTCATAGCAGTAATCACCTAGTAATATTCTACATAACATAACATTTTAGGATCTGTCTCTCATGAAAATTTAAACTCTATTAGAGCAGAGATTTAATTTTTTAAAAAAATTTATTGTTATATCCCCAACTTCTAGTCATATATGACACACGACTGAAAATGTGTACTTTTAATGGAATCAAATGACAATGCAGTAATTTGAGTCACCTAAGGAAATACATAACTGAAATTATTAAAATTATGATTGAATATCAGTAACAAAATTTGTTGTTTAACATCTGTTTTTCCATTTTTAGATTGTGAGCTCTATGGAGTAATGACTTTTCTGCAGTATTCAGTACTGAAATATTAGCAGTTTGGACACTGCCTTGCTTATCATTGGAGCTCAGTGAGTACTGTTGAGTGTATGACTATATCTCCATCATCTATATATCTTATATAATGATACCTTGTTGCCAATTGGACTCCCGTTGCTGGATTTTCTGCTTTGAACTATAAAACTCTTACCTAAATTACTATGCATTGTTCTGTATTATCTATGTGGTATCTCTGTGTTACAGCAATAGAAAATCCAAGAAACTCAATTAAGTGTAGGAAGAACCCTTCCTTTTAAACTTAAAAGATAGCTTTTAGAGCAATTTTCAATTATTTTACAGAGAACTTTTTTTTTTAATTCAGCTACTTTAATAAACCTAATTTGTCAAAATAAATGCCACCTGCAGCCTTATGTATTGTGTTCATTGAAATGATTCATTTGTGGACAAATCAGTTGCTGTGTAATGTTTTCCATGAAGTCTGGCACAGCTGGTTTTTAATTTGTCTGTAAAGCAAAACCATTCCCTTTGGAGTAAATGTTTTCATTTGGATACTTCAATTTGTCATGTTTGCAAACAGTATTTTTCTCACTTTATGGGCAAAGAAAAGTGTAATAAGGGAGTAAATCTGAACACATACAAATACACCTTAAGTAACTTCTTTCCCCATTAGCTGGCTTCTTATTCTAGATAAATAGATAATATTCAAAAATAAATTAATGGCCAGAATATTCAATAAAAAGGAACATGTGGGGCTTCCCTGGTGGCGCAGTGGTTGAGAGTCCGCCTGCCGATGCAGGGGACACGGGTTCATGCCCCGGTCCGGGAAGATCCCACATGCCATGGAGTGGCTGGGCCCGTGAGCCATGGCCGCTGAGCCTGCACGTCTGGAGCCTGTGCTCCGCAATGGGAGAGGCCACAACAGTGAGAGGCCCGCATACCGCAAAAAAAAAAAAAAAAAAAGGAGCATGTGTACATTTGGCTTAACCTATTTAAATTATGACACAGTTATCCAAATAAACACATTTGCTTAGAACTTTACAAGACATTTCCACCTACTTAATATACTTAATACAATCTTGGCGACTTCCCTGCCAGCCCAGTGGTTAAGACTTCACCTTCTAAAGCAGGGGTGCTGGTTTGATCCTTGGTCGGGGAGCTAAGATCCCACATGCCTCAGGGCCAAAACACCAAAAAGCATAAAGTAGAAGCAATATTGTAACAAACTCAGTAAAGATTTTTAAAATGGTCCACATCAAAATAAATCTTTAAAAACAGACAAACAAACTTAATGAGTTTGTGACAAGGCGCATTGCTGCTGTTTGGTAAATGCAGGGGAGAAAACCAAACATTATGAATTGACTTGTCCCTTAATTCCAGGGTCAAGAATAATGCCCTGATTCATTTTGTTCTAGTTCAATATTTTTTTCTATTCCGTATGTTAGTCTACACCAATTATCAGTAGGTCATGCCCTTGGCTTTGTCTTCGCTGACATGAAAATATGTTTACACTTGGCTTTCAGACTTCCTTAAAATCCATACTGCTTTAAAGCAAACAAAGGTGACCAAGGAGTGAAATGAAGATAACTACATTCAAATATTAAGCCATGATTTTAATGTCATTATCATACCTGGTGAATATATTTTTTTTAATTTTAAATTTTATTTGTTTATTTTTTTGGTTATACCACACAGCCTGTGGGATTTTAGTTCCCCCAGTAGGGATTGAACCTCAATCCCTACCTCAACAGTAGGAGCACAGAGTCCTAACCACTGGACCACCAGGGAACTCCCCCTGGTGAAATTTATCTAGGCTGAAAAGGTAGAACAGTTGAGGGAAAGGCCAGGTGTGCTACTTTGGAGGGTACAGTGTGTTTCAATAACAGTGCACAGGCCCTATTTCGTCAGAGTAGTTGACAAGTAGCATGTTTGGCATCACAACCGTATGCTAAGGTTTAGCTTTATAATTCTTTCATGCCTCATTTCTTATGCATAAATCTATTTCAATAATTATGATAAAATAACGCTATCTTTGCATCTATTGTTTCAACTTGGGGGTTTACATCTATGTTTAACAGAAATCTAGGTTTTAACAGGCCCTACAGGTGATGCTGATGCAATCTAAGTCATGAGCACCACTAAGTTAGGGTGTAGGGTGAACCTTTGGAACAAAGAGCTCCCATAACAGTGGCTCAAAGATAATAGATATTTGATTTTCCTTCAAATAGGAATCTAGATGAAGGAGGGCAATTCTTATTAGTCCATGGTGCCATTGTCATAGGTGACTTTGTTACAGGGACCCAGTTGCTGTCATTCTAAGTGTATAGTTTAGCCTGAGAAAGTGGGAAAGACAAGGTATGGAACTATTGGTGAAGGAGATGCTTACCGCTCCAAACATAAACCCCTAGTTCTTGGTGGATTTACCACTTGAAGTGTGTTTATTAATCGCATGAAGTCCCAAACAGGTTGTCCTGTCCACTGGGTAGATTTCTTCTAAGAGGATCTTCAAGGACCCAGAACAATTTAGCAGTTTCTGCCACAACTTTTCACACATGAAGTCCTCAAATATATTTGTTTAATGAAAGTTGAATATGTATCCTGGGGATAGCATTAACATACAGATAATTTTCATTTAGCAAAGTTTTCTGAAGAAATAAAGTTACAATGTAAACATTTTTGCTTTTCCTTTTCATCTAGTGTTAGATGTTTCATCTCTCAACTTAACATTAGCCAGGAGGGCTCTATGGAGTCTTACTTTGTATTTAACAAGCTGTTATTAATTTAGTAAAAGCCTTCTGATTTAGTACTGTAGAATGTTAAAGAAAGCATTTACTAAAACATCGCATAGATTTAGGTAAGTGCTTTGCTTTTATTGGGAATATGGCAGATGCCAGTCTAAATAAATTTCTGTATAATTGATTAGCAGCTGTCTCTCTGTAATGTCTAAGAAGCAACATGACATTTATCTAAGAATTCATCCTTTATTAGGTGAATAGTATGCTCTCAAAGGTAACTACGTCTCTAGGAAAAAGAAAAAATACGTAATATTTGACTAGAATTAAACCACTGTTTGTCAGGAACACTGCTAAATATTTCCCCATATAGTAGCTAATTTAACAATGTCATTGGCAGTAAAGCTGTTTCTCTAAGAAAGGGCTGGATAAAGGAGAAATTAAAGAGGAGATAGGGTAGGATGTAAAATTAGGGAGAAGGGGAGGATAAAACGTGGAGGATATGAGTTCAGGAAGACAGGTCACCGAGTTAAGGAGAATCTTCGGCAAAAATCACAGAGCTGAGAAGAAAATTACAGTAAAATCACAGGTAACTCCAATAGGCCCTCAACCACGCCCAGTAATTCTACTTTGTTTTTCCAGTTAGCTCTTTTAAGATTGTTTTCCTGTCTTCAGCGAGGGGTCTTACACACATTTTCTAATGTGCCTGGATTTCTAATTCCACCCCTACTTCCTTCCAACTCATAGTCTCAGTTTATATTTTGTTGTGATTATACTATTAGGTATAGGAGCTTCATATTTCTGATGTGACTGAAACCATCCTCTTACTCCTATTTAGGAGGAAGCATCTCTTCCAGCAAATGCCAATGCCTCCATATTTTCTCTCATCTCAGACCCTCCTATTCTCAGAAACTTCACTCCATAAGCGTGCACCCCTTTCTCATACACCGTCAAAGTAATTCTCTCTAAAAGGTAATCTCATCAGAACACAATGACTCTCAGGGTCCCCAGACCCTGCCCAGCCTTCATCACTGAGGGAGCCAGGTGCCCAGGACCCTGCGGGCCCTCAGGCTTTTCCTTTAAACTGGAGAGAATCATTTGTAGCAAATACCAGTCAGGTGAATTCCCAGCTGCCAACAATTGCCCTTCTTTGAGAACAACCCAACCACAGAGGCGGACCTGAAGTAATGCTGTGCAAAGTCCTTGCAGCTGAACCCTGACCTCTGGCCACCTCCTGGGGTGGACAACTGATCAAAGCTGGACCAAGTTTTGAAACTTCAGCAGAGTCTGAAGCCGGCTGAAGCTCTTACCTGGATGACAGTGTCCGTGTACTCCAGGTGCTGAGGCCTCTGTGCACCACGACCCATGGGGACCGCTGCTGCCATTAGGTCGCCGAGGCAGGGACGGGGTGAGGTTCACGACTGCTTCGAGGCCTGGGCCTAGCGGGTGGGCCGCCGTGCCGAGGGCTCTGGAGCTCCGCGGGACACGGCCCTCGGCCTGTCGCCGGCCCCCAGCTCACCCGCCCGCCCCCGGGCCAGAGGAACTTGAGGGCCCTAGGAGAAGGCCGAGCTCCGCCTCTCACTGCACTCTGCCAATGAGGACCACGGCCAGGCTGGCTGCTGAAGGAGCTGTACCTTTAAGCGCAGTCTCCCCATGAGGGCTGCGCGCCCGCCCCTCCGCGATTACATTTTCATTTCCCAGAAGCCTGCAGCAGCTGCACAGTTGCCAGACCCTCATCCTCAAGTGTTGCTGGCACTGGCTCCACACCCTTTCACTCTTCATCTCATACCAACACGGCTTCGTGTTTCTCCATCTTCTGAAACCATCCTTTCCACTATCACGAATGAACTCTGTGTTGGCCACTCCACAGGTACATACTTTTTATCTCCTCACTGTATTCAATAGTCGAGAGACATTGAATCCAATGGTTGATTCTCCCTTTGTCAAATGAGCTACTATCGTTTAGATTCCTTCGTAAGAGGCACTCCTGAATTTCCTCATTCATCTCTGTTTCTTCTTTTCTGGACCATTTTTTTTCTAGACCTGTCCTTTCCACATAATTCCTAAATATGGTGCTTTGAATAACCTCCCTCTTCCTCATTGGATTTCAAATGAATTAAGAAATAAAAGAAGTAGGTTAAGCATATGGGAGCAAAATATAGTCTTTGTAAATGATGACGTCAACGTTTAAGACTGTGGCTTATATATGTGGGCTAAGAGTCTTCCTAATAACAGACCCTGGATATAGACAGAGTCACTCAGACAATCACAGTTTAGAACCATCCTACCTACACACACTTTGTCAAAGTTGGCTCCCTAGAAAAAGAGGAGAAGAAAAAACAGAGCTAAGCTTAAGCAGAGTCATTATGCAACTGAATATATGCCATTATGAGAGGATGGGAGAGGAATGAAGAGAACCCAGCAGTGCTGTGTTTCTTCTCTGTGGAAGGAAGCATCATAGATGGGTGTGAATGGGCACAGGCAATCCCCATAACAGCTGGAACTCTGGAGGTAATAAAAGCCATAAACACTACGTGACAAGTAAGTGACAAGTCTATAAACAGATGAGAGAAGACAACAGAATGAGAAAGGCCTTCCTAGGCTACCCAATACAAATTAGCATCCTGACCCACTTACCCAATGCTTGCTTTCCTCTTAATACCACTTACAGGCTGACACAAATACTCATTTATGATTTACCTAAATTACAAAAAAAGAAAAAAAAAATCCTTGAGTACACGATCCAAGATGACTCCTCAGTATCTATAACAGTAACCTGAATGAAGCAGGCATTGTTGAGTGAATGAATGAATGAATTCAAAAACAAGACAAATATATAAAGTGTCATATCACTTCCTTGATGGAAGAGATTGCTGCTCTCTAGGCTTCAAGGAGATACAATTTGAGCTGGACTATAAAGAATACAATTGTTCTAAGTAAGATCATGACCAGAAGCAAAGCTGAAAAAAAATCACGAGACGTTTTTTGGTCTGTGATATTTATTAGCATTGACACTACATGAACTTCTTTTTATTGCTGTAGTGTAAAGAAACATCATAAAATATGTGGGAGATTAAAATCACACATTTAATTTTTAAATTTAATTTCCCAGCAAAATGATTAGAAGTTACTGACTTTAATGTGTGACTTTATAAACTTCTATGTTCTGGAGAAGAATACGTGGTGGTGTGTATGTGTGTGTGTGTGTGTGTGTGTCTACACACACACGCACACGCAAGTGTAGATGTATAACTGTCCCTACAAAGAAATAATATTTAAACAGTACATGTTTATTAAAATACATATAAATCATATTTTAAAAATCTTTTTTCTTATCTACTTACTTCCAAAAATTACAAATGAATTATTGCCTAAATTTTCCCAAAACTGACATACTGGCAAAGGCATTTTTCCTCCAATTACTATAGTCTATATATTCTGTTTTTCTTACTTCAAAGTTTTTTAACAGAGTGAGTTTTTTTTTTTTTAATTTCCTGGGTTCAGACACGTCCTATAAGTAATCACATGCTATTTTATTTTCTGTGGGTTCTGTTAATTGCAGTGAAAAGTAATGTAGCCTGAAAAATAATATGTAAAAAGAGTCTATGCTTATTAGCTGTAAGTTGGTTCACTGAAAAACTAATGTGAGATTGGAAAATATTCTAGTACTCTTTTTCTTCAAGATCAAACTTTCAAAAGACTATGGAGCAATCAAGAATAGCACAGATAAGATTCCTGCTGTTTCTCACTAGGGGGTTCAATAATCTTCAGATTCTTTTCCTATAATATCACACAAAATGGCTTGTATTAGGCAATAGCTGGTATCAAAAGAACACGATTATGAGTGAGATAGCTTTCTATGATCTATAGACTATATCTGATTTTTAATTTTGCATTTTATCCATATTGACTGGATAAATGTGAATAGTACTTATTAGATTGAATAGCTTAGCTTACAAATGAAATTTTAATTGTTTTGAGTTTGCCTACACATTTTCACGCTTTTAACTGCAAGTTAAGACCTGAATTGTATGTGGCTTTTTACTCAGAACTTAGCCAAAAGACCTAGAAAGGTCGATTTCATTGCTCTTCTATCTGAAAGATATTTTAGTCAAACTAAAGAACTGAGTGCATTTATAACCATCATATTTCAGCTGAGAATACTTTTTAAAAGTCCACACCATTTGTGGCCCTCTGAAGATTTTGTCTGCCCTAGACAAGTAGCAAGGTCCAACAGCGGGGCCAGTAGGCCAAGCACATTTTATCATTGCCCATTGTGAAACTTTGGGCAAGAAGAATGTTTTAGAACTCTGATCTTTAAAAAATAGTGTGTAACTGTATTTCTACTAGTTTTCAGGCATGCATGATGATTTAGAGAACATTAATTATTTATGAAGCTTTTCTAATAAAGGGCACGTATACTTTTCCTACCACACATGGATGTATTAAGCATACCTTTTTTTGAGGTGAAGATAAAAATCTCTCTTGAAAATATTATTTTCATTTAGTAACTGAAGAAAGAATATCTACAAAGTCAACACACATTCAGAAGTGACAATACTATCTTTGAAAAGAAATTTATTTACATATATTCTATATAATTTCAATTTGGCATTTTGTACTTTGGTTTTTATAAAGTTACAATAACATAATTGCAGTTATTATTTTAATATAATTTGTCTTATTGATTTTGCTCTGATTTTTTTATTGTTTGTGTTTTCCAAAATTATAAATAATAGCACAATTAAAAATTGGTGATTTAATTTTTGGGGGGAATCTTTAGAAACACTGTTATCTTCTTGGTGTATAATAAATGACAGAGAATAAAAGAGCAAATATGGAAAAAAGGAAGTTAATGCCAGCATTAACTTGAGTCTTCCTTTTTCATGTTCCTATCTATGGTTTTGTTTTATATAATTCATGATTAGTTTTTTTCTATGTAAAGTGTATGTCTACATAATTACCTCTCTTAGAAGTATTAACTAACATTAGGTAAGCAGATAAATAAATTATTAATTATTCAAATATAATAATTTTTCTATTTCTTTTAATATTTTAATCTTTTCATTCATTAAGGAGATGTTTCTTAATACACCAAATATTTATTGAGGGTTTATTAGGTGCTGAGTTTAGTTCTCATTCTCAAGGAGCTTAAATTATATTAGGAATCTTCACCTGGCAAATGCTACTATGCTTCAACATCCAAGAGAACAAACAATGATATGATACTGCATTTCTATCAGATTAGCACCTCTTGCAATTTCTTTGTTACCTTGCAACTGTTTATTGAACATGCAGGATGACAAGGGCACTTCTAGGCAATGGGGATACATTGGAAGCCAAAACTGTCAAAAATTTTCCTTTTTTGAGTTTATTTTTCTAATGCCAAGCTCACTATCAAAGCAGAGCTCTGTGTGCCTGAGTCCAGCTCAGATCACCCAGCAGAAATACCCCACTGATTCGGCGGCTTAAGCAACTGTTGGTTTAAGCCACTGAGATTTTGAGTGGTTTGTTTTATAGCAACAAGTAATTGATATAGGCCAAGACACAATAAGCATAATATACAAATGAATAATAAAATATTAGAAGAGTTTTTCTCAAATATTTTGGAGTCAGGATTTCTGTGTTCTCTTAAAAATGGTTGCAGATCACAAAAAGCTTCTGTCTATGTTGATATCTGTTGATATTTACCATATTAGATATTAAAATAAACTTTTAGAATAAACATATTTGTTTAAAAGTGACAATAATTAACCTATTACAGGTTAACATACTTTTATAAAAAACCTATACTTTTCAAATCCAAAATATAAAAATAGAAGAGTGGCATTGTTTTATATTTTTGCAAATCTATTTTTTTGCATATCTTACTAATTAGATAATAACTGGATTTATGTATTGGGTACTTCATTCAGTCTGTTGAGATATGTTGTTTTCCTTGAAGAAAATGAAGACAAGCTCACCTCATACAGTTATGTAGTTGGAAGAGAAGGGTATTTTACCAGGCTTTTCAGATGATGGTGGATATATTTCTCTGATATGACATCAACACTAAATATTAATTTCTTAGAGTTTTCTTGCAAAGTGAAATCTGTAACTATGGCAATGAATTCTTCATTTTCTCTTACATTAAAATCCACTGGCGATTCTTTCACTTAGAATGGGTCTCTCACATATGCATGATTTTGTAACTTCATATATTGGCCATTAAGAAAATGGTGATTATGTCTTATGTTGACATATTTCATTATACAATATAAAAAGTCACTACCAATTTCATCAGAAAAGCCATTAATACTGGGACACTGATACAAGTTTCCCAAAATGCTAATTTTTGCTTAAAAATTGAATTGTATTATTGGCAATGTAGTGCCTAACATTAACCTTTTTAATTGGTTTGTAAATGCCTAACGTTAAGCTTTTGATTACCGAGGCATCCATTTTAAAGGCATTTATCTTGAATAAACATATTGCCAGCTGTGTGACACAGCTACTGTCAAAATAACTAGATGAGGAACCAGACTGCTCTACCCAAGAAGGTCACCTTATAGAAAGCCCTGGACCTAGAGATTGTCATACTGAGTGAAGTAAGTCAGACAAAGACAAATACCGTATGATATAACTTATATGTGGAATCTAAAAAAAAAAAAAAGGTACAAATGGACTTATTTACAAAATAGAAATAGAGTAACAGATGAAGACAAGCTTATGGTTACCATGGGGGAAATACTCTGTAATGACCTATATGGGAAAAGAATCTGAAAAAGAGTGGATGTATGTATATATATAACTGGTTCACTATGCTGTACTCATGAAACTAACACAACATTGCAAGTCAACTATACTCCAATAACAATTAAAAAAAGAAAAAAGAAAGCAATCCCCGAGTGACCTAGATAACCGACAGCTTTTCCCTACCCTCACCCTAATTCCCACTCCTTATGCTTATGCACCAGTAAAGAGTGAGCTCACAAAACCCTAGGCACCCCACCTAAAAAAAACAGAGTCCAAGTCCACGCTCCCTCTCTTTCTCTCTACCCATGACCCTTGCTGTGTGGGCCTCAGGTGTACCAGGTACCTTCCAGGACTTGTGAGTAATAAATTGTCTTATTTGAAGCTTCCTGATGGTTTTGCTGAGGTATGTCCTGTAATCCTAATAAGAACTGGGAAGTCTGTCCAGCCACAGCAAGGGCTCTGGTGGTGGTGAGAGGGGACGTCTGTTGGCACCAGACCAGGTGAGTCCCTCAGGCATCCCTAGCAGAGAACATCACCATCAGTAGGCTGAGACCCACACAAGAGGCAAGGAATTCTGTCAGAGGTTTTCCTTCAAGTGACAGGCTCACTTGGTTCATTTTCAAGAAATATTTGGAAATACCCAAGTCTGAACAACCATAGTTTGCCTGTCACTTGTTCTTTCAAGTAAAAATAAATGTTTTTTAAAAAAGCAGCTGGCTTGGCTTGCATCTCAAATAATTGCATAAGTGTGTTTCCTTGAGATGACCTTTGTGTAATAGAAGTACTTATACACACATCCCATTTCATCTACAGAAGATTAAAATGAGGTCCACTTGAAGATCCAGATATATGAAAATGAGTAATTGCTATCGATTTATCAAGAGATTTCTTAAATAGGATTGCCTTTAAAAATGTGTAGGTACATGACAATGAAGAATAAAATGACCATTCACGCATGTAGTATACTAGTCGACCACTGCAGTTCGGTGCCATCCCTGGATTTGTGCCAAAAGGCCAGCAGCTTTACCCACCATTGCTCTTGTGTCATCAATGCAAATGGCAACACAGTGGAGAAGCAAACAAATAATGCCATCACATTATTATGAAAATAGTCTGTGTGTTCCGGATAACCTATAAAGGCCTTGAGGATTCATTGAATGCTGCAGACCACATTTTAAGAATCTTTATAACATAAATACATGAAAGTAAATGAGTGTCATAAAGGGCATTAGGAGAATTGGAAAAGGGGATGATGCGTGATTTTGAAAAGAGTGACCTGTTTTGATGGTACTGAGAAGGTGATCTTTGAGCAAAGATGTAGAGGATGAGAGTATGAGTCACAAACATATCTGGGGGAAGAACCGACAAGGTAAAAAGCATAATTGAGGGGCTTCCCTGGTGGCGCAGTGGTTGAGAGTCCGCCTGCCGATGCAGGGGACACGGGTTCATGCCCCGGTCCGGGAAGATCCTACATGCCGCGGAGCAGCTAAGCCCGTGAGCCATGGCCGCTGAGCCTGCGCGTCCAGAGCCTGTGTTCTGCAACAGCAGAGGATACAACAGTGAGAGGTCCGTGAACCGCAAAAAAAGAAAAAAAAAAAAAAAAAGCATAATTGAAACAGAGCAAGACTCTGTGGGGCTTTCTGTGTCCCCCATTTCTTGATTACAGGAAATAGGCTTCTTTTAGCCTCCCTGACCTTCTCTGAGTTCCAAGGAGCATAGGCATGTTCAAACATTTGCTAATTAGGGAAGGGAGGGGATGCAGAGACAAAGGAGGGACAGTCAAGAAACAATAGTGCAGCCTTAGGGCAGGGTCCTGCTCGCACCACCCCCACCCCCCACCCCCAACCCCCCACCCCTGCACAAGGGATATACATAACAATATCTTTGAGCTGAACAATGGCTGAAAAGGAAGAGATGAAATTAGGGAAGTAACAAGGTGACCAGATTGTGTAAGGCTTTGTAGACCATCATAAGGATGTTTTCTCTTACCTTTTATGAAATACAGACATAT
Organism: Phocoena sinus; assembly: GCF_008692025.1. Lineage (NCBI taxonomy): Eukaryota > Metazoa > Chordata > Mammalia > Artiodactyla > Phocoenidae > Phocoena > Phocoena sinus. The sequence goes on along the minus strand of NC_045763.1, from coordinate 179,913,997 downwards.
TACAGCATTTTGAGGAAAGGAAACTTGATTTGGATTTTGAAAGAATCAGTCTAGTTGTAGAACTTAAGATATACATCAATGAATTATGAGACTATTCTAGTAATCCAGATGAGCTATCACAATGGCTTGGGATATAATGGTAGCATATGGGTTGGTAGGATAAAGCGATTAAATTCTGGATATGTTCAGAAGATAGAGCTCTTAGGAGTTTCTAATGGATTGAATGGATGTTGTGAGAAAATGACTAGTCTAGAAAGACTCTAAAGTTCTTGGCCTGAACTTATGAAATGACAATATTGCCATTAATCATAATGGTTGCCACTTTAAGTGGGTAAGTTTGAGCAAGATCAATTTAGTTTTACACACGACATTTGAGATATCTTTTAGATATATAACACCAGACGTTAAGTACATAGTTGGATGGAATATGTCAGACTGGATTGCGGGGTGAGTTCATGCTAGAGATAAAAATTAGTTGGCTGGTGGGAAGCAGCACCATAGCACAGGGAGATCGGCTCTGTGCTTTGCAACGACCTAGAGGGGTGGGATGGAGAAGGTGGGAGGGAGGCTCCAGAGGAAGGGGATATGGGGACCTGTGTATGGATATGGCTGATTCGTTTTGTTGTACAACAGAAGCTAACAGAGTATTGTGAAGCAGTTATACTCCAATAAAGATCTATTAAAAATATTTTAAAAATTAAAAAAAAATTAGAAGATTTCTTTATCATTAGACTGGGAGTGTGTGTAAGTTGAGAAGAGAAAAAGATAAGCACTTAACCCTGAACCCTGCCCATGTTAGGAAGACAGACAGAGGAGGAAGAAGTAAAGAGACCAGAAGAAATAAACAGGGAAGCAGGGCTTAATTCAAGAAAGTATGAGTTTTTTTTAGGTTGAGTGAAAAATAGTAGGGCTGATTTCCTATATCAAATTCTGTTGACAGTAAGATGAGAACGGATCATTGAATTTAATAACATGGAAGCCAATGGTGGCCTTGATAAAAAGTTCCCTTTGGGTAGTGTGGGCAAATCCTGATTAAATTGGTCCAAGAGAGAATAGGATCTTTAACATTAGGCTGAAATGCTTAGAACAGAGAGAACACTTTGAAGAAAAACACAATAGAGTCTTTTTAAAAAATCTATCCTTCAACATCATATTTAGTTTTGTTATATAAATCAAGGCAAATAGAACAAAATCAGACCAGTGGTAACCTAAGGATTATATGTTCTCTTTAAAATTCTAAAAATAGGAAATTCAGGAAAAAAATTATAGTATGTTTAAATAAGCACTTAACTCTAATAATATAGAAACTATAGTTTATCAAGACATTTAAGGACATGGTAGAAAACTATGTTATCATTGCCAAAAACGATATTAGTTTTTCAGCATTTTTAACTTTCTTCTGTGTCAGGGGAAATTCTTTATGTAACATCATAAAAGAAGCAGAGGGGACACATACAATCAACTTTCCCAGATAATTATTTTTTTCTTAATCTATATGATAAATGTAGAGAAACAAGTAGAGTCCAACTAATTATATTTCCATTTGCATTAATCACATGAAATATACTTTAAAAAATTAAGCAGTTCATATGGAGATATCACAGCTGATATGTGCTTTCCTCCTTCATATGTAGAGATTACCAAAGCTCCAACATTTTTCAGTATTTTTAAAACTTTCAATTTACTTATTAAATCATTTTTTTTTTTTAGCTCTTACTATCTACCAGGCACTTTTCCAGGAACTAGATGAAAATCAGTGAACAAAACTGCTAAAAATTTGTGCTTGCTATGTATGTTGGTTTGCAACTTAAAAAAAAAAGAGAGTTCATGGAAGACTGCAATAAAATGGCAAACATTTAGTAAAACTTGAATGCTAAATAGAAAACATTTGGCAAGTCCTTCTCTGTGCTGTACCCAGGACACATGATCAATCATATCATTTTTTTTTTTCAAATTGGCTTAAACTCTTTTTGAGTAAAACATATCAAATATTTAATACCAGCTGTAACATATGTAGTCCCCACCTCTGCTCCTGATGTACTGTGACCATCCCAGAATTATAAAACTAAACTTCTGCCTTAGCTATACTTTTTGCATCAGAACCAAAGAGAAATGAAATGACATGGAAATACATATTGCTATCTTATATCTTAGACATGGAGCTAATAGAATAAATACAAAAGAGGTAGAAAAAATAAGAAGAAACAAATATGATGGATAAAATATAAATTAAGATAGTATATATAAGTCTAAGAATCAGTAAATATAGTAAATCTATATATGTTAAATTTCCTTTGTGAAGGGCAAATAGGTTTAAAAAGGAATCCAACCATATGCATTTTGCAAATGATTCACCTAAGTTATAGTCATACAGAAAAGTTGAAAATGAAGGGTTGCAAAAGATTCCAGGCTAATTGCTAACAAAAATGAAGCAGATATGTTAATGTTGTCAGACAAAAGAGAATTACAGAAAAAGCTTTAATATAATAGAGAAGGATATTTCAGATTATTGTTATGAACTAAATGCTTGTGTTTTCCTCAAATTCAGATGTAGAAGCCCCCATCACCAAAGTGATGGTATTTGGAGATGGGATTGTTGGGAGGTAATTAGGGTAGATAAGGTCAGGTGGGTGGAGCCCTCATAGGATGGGATTAGTTCCCTTATAAGAAGAACCCCAGAGAGTTTGGTCTCTGTCCTTACACTCATACACAAAGGAGGGGTCATGTTAGCACATTACAAGATAGCAGCTGCCTCCAAGCTAAGAGAAGAAGCCTCAGAATGAACCCTACCTTGATGGCGTTTGATCTTGGACTTGCCAGCCTCCAGAATTGTGAGACATAAATTTCTATTGTTTAAGCTTCTCAATCCATGGTGTTTTGTTATGGTAGGCCAAGCAGACGAAGACAATTGTTTTGAGATCATATGCTAAGAATTCATAATATTCATGGGCCTTCAGGCATGTAACTAGGTATGCTATATAGCAATAAAAAACCACTATAAAATTGAAGACATTGAACATACTTCTTTCAGAAAAGATAGAGTAAACAACAGCAAAAAAAGAAGAGGACAAAGAGAATTTGATTGACACAATTGAAAATCTTGATCTAATAAATGTATATGGAACCATATACCCACAAGCCCAGCATTTGCATTCTTCTGAAACATGTATAGAAACATTAATAGACAGTTTCCATGTACTAGATCTTAAAGAAATGTCAAGTAATTTTAAAAGAAAAAGACTAATTTTACTCTATACTTTTTCAAAATGCAGAAAGTTAGCCAAAATTATACTTCACCATTAAATAAAATAAAACACACTCTTCTAAATAATTCTTGTACAAGAAGAAAATTAAAATTATTTTTAACAATAGAAATATTATGTATGATATGATTAGCATAATAGGAAAATATGTAAATTTTTAAAAGAAAACTTGTAAAATTACTATCTGACTAATTCTAAAACAAGATTTATTTTGTGAAAATCTATTCTATAAAATAAACTCAAGGCAGAGGAAACCCTAAAAGACAAAAAATAATAATTTTAAATAGAATAGAAAACTTTACTATTGTTCAGTCAAACCCAATGCTAGTCTTTTGGGGAAAAAATAAACAAAAGAACTACTGGCAAATTTGATCACTTATAGGTACACATAAACTTAGAAATCAAAAAGAGGAAAATAAAGTCAGACAAAATTTTTAGAGTCTATTATATATAACTTTATGTCAATAAATTAAAAATTTTAGATGAAATAAATGCTTTTCTAGAGAAAAAATTTCATAGAGTAATTCTTAGAAGTAATTGACAAGGCAGACAAAATTTTTTTTCTCGAATAACATACAACTCTTTGATGATATTACTGGTGAGTGTTATCAAACATTTCTGAAAAGGAATATAGATAATGTTGGAATCCTCTCCACTCTAAGTTATATAGTTAGAATGGGTCAACAATTAACACAAAAGGAAAGTTATAGGGTTTTTTTGTTTTTGTCTTTGTTGTTTTGTTTTTGTTTTTAATTCCTTTCTGACGGTATCATCAGCTGAGTCATCTCAAATAAAACCAGTCATGCTCTAACAGGCAGTGGTTCTAAAGTGGTTAATGTCTGGTTCAATGCTTTTAGGAGGAGGCGTTTTGGATCTGTGGAAAGGAGTCAGCATCTACCATTTTTATATGCTCTTGCAGTAATTCTGTATGTCTCCATACAGAATCAGTACTCCAATTTGAATATGATGCTAATAAAAGCCAATGGGACTTATGGTGTCTTGATCCCCCTCTATGCCAGGCAGTCATGACCTTAAATTAAAAACATGACCAATGAGAACCTCAGTCTAATTCCCAACAAGGTGTGATTTCTACTATGTTGTTCAGAATGCTTTATGAAAGTATGGAAATATCTACATTCATATTTTTCTTTAATTTTTGAAGTAAATTATTCTTGTAAACACTGAAAATTACTTTAATAGTAAACAATGATAAATCTGATCTATCAGACTGGTGTTGCTTCATGAGTGGAGAGTTCTCTTGAGGGCTGTCTCTCTTGAGGGAGAGGAAGAAACACAGCAGGGAGATTGTCTGATCCTCTGAGAGGGCACATCATAAAATTGTGGGCTGGACCTCACCCATAAATTGCTAGAATAAAAGTTGGTCCTTTCCCATGAATGTTGAAACTGTCCCTTGGAACCCTAGAGTGTTTTTTGTTTGTTTGTTTTTTAAATCACTACTAGAAGGACCCAGTTATGCACTGGAAACTTCAAAACTACACAAGCTGGAGAAGACTAATTTTCAAGGGGCAGTAAACATAATCCTAGGTTTAGTTATGGAGATGATGAATGTAAGGCAGGGTTTCTAAACTAAAAAACACTTTAAAAAATGTTTCCTCTGTCTCTTCATATCAGACCAAAATTGACTTTCTAAGAAAGCTGAAATACAACAGAAAAAAGCAATTCAGAAATATTTAGATATTTCAGACACGTTATGTTGAATGGTTCCTGTTGACATGTTTTATACAAGATAGTCAAGATAGCTTCATATGCTGCCACAAAATTTTCCAGTATTCCTATTTAGTATTTCTTACATGCTGATTCTTATTTTCTTGATGCCACTATGTAATTACTTTTCAAAAGCGAGAACAGTGGGCCCGTTTTCTTATTTCTATTGAGTTAGTGTTCATTTTGGCAGTTACTATAATTGCATAGTGCTGAATTCAGGAACACTGGCCAGAAAAATAAAGTGGGAACGGATGCAGCGCTCTTACGATTCACATACTAGTTTCCCTAAAAATGATTTCACAAGTGCAACACTTCTCTCTCTCCAAAGGCTTCCAAAACACTACAAAAGGAATATGATCAAAAGCATTTTTTTCCAACTCAAGGCAAAACAAGTGGAGGAAAACTAAAACATAAAAGGAGCAAAGCACTCTCTATAATTACAGTTGCAAAAATGTTTCATTTCCCCTAAATATCACATATGTTTTCAATAGTACTTATTTTGCATGTTTAACGTTATTCATAGTTACTGGAAAATACTACTCTTGAGAATCAAATCCTGTTATGTAGGAGAAGCCCTATTCTGTTAAACTAGTATGAATAAATGACAAAAACAACTTTCTATAATATATTAGTTATTATGATTGTATTTTTTAAATAGATAATCTATTTCAAGAAAAGTTCTTCTGAGATAGAGGAGCTTCATCTCAAAAGTGATGGGAGAAAGATCTACAAAAATCAAAGAATCTAGAAATGTAAATAGTTGATACAGACAACAAAGGGAAAAGAATAACATTCCCAAATAGTTATAGTTTCCATTAAGATTTTACTAATAGCTGGGGCCATTTGATTCTTCTTATTAAAGGAATAAGAAGACAATTTGTTATAAAATATTTATTATGTTGCTACTTTGTATTAAGTTAATATGAAAAATTCAAGCATAAAAATGCAATATCATTTACAATGAGGCCGTAAAGTTACAAGCTATACCTTATGAGTGACCAGAGTCTGATCCTTCTTTATGATCTTGTTGACATATAGTAGTTCAGGTTTCATTTGGTCTCTATGATAGTTACTTATAGTGAAATTTTAGGGCTACTCCTCCCAGTACCCCATTTTGCTAATTTCCCTGCCATAATTTTCGTATATAGCTATTTCATCATTCCAAAAAGCAATCCAAGCAATGGTTATCCAATAAACTCTAAGGACTTAGTGAGCTTTCAACTAAGTGAGCTTTCAGTCATTGAAGAAAGACTGAATAAATGATTCTATTTCAGACTTAACTTTTGAATAAATATTTTATTCATCCATGGATAAAAGAATACTTAAGAAATTTAAAAATATATATCTTATTTTCTGCATAATGTTTGGGTTTTATAATTATCTAAGCTGATGTATTTGTTATATTTCAGATTACATCATTTTAGCAGGCTTTTGTACTACGTAAAAAGGCTACCTCATAAGAAGAAACATTGTTTTACATTTGAGAATTTTTTCAATTTTGTATTTTGAAATAATTATGTAATCATGGCAAGTTCCAAAAGTACTACATCGATTACATTGTAACATTTACCAAACTTCAGCTAGTGATAAACACTTATAAAACTATAGTACAATGTCCATAACTAAAAAATTGATATTAGTACTGTTGAAGAGGAAACATTTTTCCTCTATTCTTGTAGGTTCTTTCGCCTTGTCTAATAATTAAGTTGACATAAGACATTAACAGGAGAAAAAAATAAAATTTTGTGTATATGGAGCCTCACATAGAATTGAGAAGATCCAAGACAGGCAGTTAAGGCTTGTGTGCCATCCTGAGCTAAGGAGAAGAGGTAGGGGTCTGGGATTCCAAAGGGGAGGAAGACAATTTATAGGGAGATGGGAAGAACAAATGCTTGGTAAACAAATGTTTGTCATGCCACGTAGAGATAATGGGACAAGAGGACTTTCTTTAGAAATAAGAGCAATGGTAGCGTTTTTGTGATAATATTTAGTCTTTTGTCCTAAATTCCTAAAAAACTCTTCAGAGCCATAAAGGTGAAATGGGCGTCCTGTTATTCATAACAAGCTCTTTTGTGCCACAACTGGGTTTATGTTAACACAACTGGGTGACGTTTGGAAGCACCTAAGGATGGGGGCTGGTTGTCAGTAGAATCAACATTGTGGTTAGAGGGTTGGAGCATTCAGTCCCACCCCAGGACATCTAGAGAAGGAAGAGGGGCTAGAAATTGAAGTCACGAGTGGCCAATGAGTTATTCAATCTTGCCTAAGTCATGAAGCCTCCATGAACAACCAAAAGGACTGGGTGTGGGAGAGCTTCTGGGTGGGTAAACATGTGAAGGTTTGGGGAGAATGGTGCTCTCAGAGTGAAGGGAAGCTCCCACCCTTTCCCCATGCCTTGCCCTACATATCTGACAGTTCCTGAGTTATATCTTTTTATTAAAAAACTGGTAATCTGGTGAATAAATGTGTTTCCCTGAGTTCTGTGAACCACTCTAGCAAATAATAGAACCCAAGGAGGAGGTTGTGGGAAACTCTGATCTGCAGTCAGTCAGAAGCACAGGTGACACCTGGGCTTGTGCCTGGTGTCTCAGGTATGTGGGGTGGGGCAGTCTGGTAGGGCTGAACTCTTAACTTATGGAATCTGATGCTGTCTCTGGGTAGATCAGGTAAATGGTGTATGAATTGAGTTGAACTGAATTGAATTGTAGAATGCTCAGCTAGTGTCTGGAGAATTACTTGGTGGTATGGGGGAAGCTCCCCTCCCCATGGTAAAATTGGGTGCAGAACCCAAAATAGTGGCTCTTAAATTTTACAGGTACCTGAAAAATCATTTAACTGCCTCCTAATTGTTTTCAAATCAGAGTGTAAACAAAGAGAAATTGTAATTTGTATAATCACAGTGAAGTTATTAGTAACACTAAGGCTGCCTTCTGAATGCTACAAGAATCATAGCGGCCAAACTATATATACGGCAAGAGATCCTGCCACTGGAATAGACAAGAAACAAACAAACAAACAAAAAACACCAAGCAAGAACAACAACAAAATCTAGACTTCACTCATAATTTGAATACATAACATTGAAAACTGCAGTGGTATTTATTTAGACTTTCATATCTCTAGTGGTCGTTCTCTCCACTGCATATATGACAGTCCTTGGGTCCAAATTCAGGAGACCTGGTATCAAGTCCAAACTCTAGTAATCATTGGCTGCATGATTTCAGATGATTTGCTCAATATTTCTTCCAAATTTTTCATTAGTAAAAGGAGGGTGAAATCAATGACCAACAGACAAGGTCATTTTGAATGTCAAATAAGACTGCTTAAGAAGATCTCTTAACTCTTAAGTGATATGCTGAAATTAGTAATCATTATTCTTTCATCTTCAATACTATGTAGCTCAGCTCAAAACTGAATCTATAAACATAATCCATCTTTCATTCTGACCTAGCTTTATATTCTTCTAATGATCTACCTATTTGCAATGGAAGACTGCAATAAAAATGCCAAAATAAAAATAGGTTTTGGAGTATGATTTCTAAATATATGAAACATTGAACTTTGTAACATTTTCATTCTTTTAAACAATGCATCATTATTTTTCTTTCTTTCTTATAGTGACCTCATAGCATTTCCTTTCTGTCAGGCTAGCATTTCTTTTTCTACACAACACTGAATGTGGAATGCCGCCTGCCTGTGACATCCTATGTTTTGCTAGTCTGATTTTTAAGTTATTACTCACAAGTTTTGAAGCAAAGTGAATACTTAAAATTACCCATCCAGAGTGATCTTTGTAGTTTTACTTGGAAGTAGCATGTTCATTGGCTCTTTAACTTAGAAATTATCTAAATACACTAAATTCACATGTAAAGCATTCTCAGGAGCGAAGCAAATAAAATATTACCTTTTTCTACCCCATTCACCTGAATTTAAAGAAATTTAAGTTATTTCTGCATCTACACTTAATAAACAACAATCAACAACATGTAGTTCCACATAAAAATCCTCATTAAGTCAAAGGAATATTTTAATGTATTTTCCTATCATACTGCCATGCCAGAAACGTTGTATTTCTGGCTCATTTTAGAGTTAAGACCAGTGGGTAACATTATTAGAACATTCTCTTAATTGATTTGTTTAGATTAAGCATTAGCAATCATGAAACAAATTAAAAGGAGAATAAGAAAATAGACATTTTATTGAAAATTGAGTTGGTAAAATGTTTGGTTTATTTATGGCAGTGGCTTATGTTTGTAATCAACTTTTTCTCAGGATAATAAAAATTTATTTCAGAACTTGTCAGCAAATTCTTTGACAAAAAACAATTAAAGGAATGTCAGAGGAGGTTCAAAATGGTGTTAGGTTAGAGAGGAAAATCTGCATGGAATTAAACTATTGCCAAAATGATCCACGAAGTAGACCATCTACAGCTAACCATTAGATCCAGTGGAGGCCTCTAAATACTGGTATTGCTGCACTTTGTGACAGAAAGGAAAATTATACAGAAGACAAAGAAAATCCCTTCAATGCTTATAATTTAAGAATCAATTTGAATCCTGGTGTTTGATGATGGAATTTATTATATAGTTTGAATAATCTCTGTAACTCACATAAGTAGTGTTTGTACGAAGGTAATAGACATACAACTAGGGTGAAAGGCAAGAAGAAACCCATCGTGCCCAGAGACTGGGGAATAACATCCCAGCTACAAGAGCCCTGAGCTGGAAACTGTTATCATACTAGCATTCATTCAATAGTGTGACACTTATGCAATAAGACAAATATTCATCCTTTGTCTATATAGTGTTATGGTGTTGCTAATTATGTATAAAAGTAACATATATTTCTGTGTGTGCATTTTGGGCTAGTTATTGGTGGAAGTTTCAAATATTAGGAATCAGTCATTGGAATGAATTATTTTCACATTTTTTTCATGTGCTATCTGTGGAGCTCACTTTCATTTTTCTACTTCAATTAATACTTTGGTTTCATTTGCATTTGTGCTCTGTAGACTAAATGACTAAAATACATAGTCATTTAGAAAATATTACTAAACAGGTAATGCTCGATCTTTAATCAATAAAACTGTCAACTTGGATTAGCGGGATTAAAATGTGATGTCTTCTCTTGTTCTTTATTTACTCTCTTTACAATACAGCAGTGAACCAGAAACCAGTACTTTTCAGTATAGTAGAAGATATTATTGCTTCTGGCTAATCACACTTTGATTGATGCAGATGTTAACTCTAATGTAATCTAAATTCTCTGTGGCTATTAGTAATTAACACATTAACTATTGCCCGGGGTTGTGTTAACTTTTTTATATTGGAAAAATGATTTTTCATAACTATAGGGTTAAAATTTTATTTTCCTCAAAATAAGAATAACAGACATAATCTAAGAGTAAAGTTCAGGTACATAGAGTCTAAGGGAATACAATTTACAGCCAAGCTACTCAACTAGAATCTTCAACTATCTTAATATACAAAGCTTTCTGCAAAAATGCAGTAAAATCCAATGACTCTGCAGTACCTGCTGCACTTCTCTGCTCATATACCTGTGCCTTTTCTGTGCACTTCATTGGTTTTAAATTGTTAGTTTCTGAATCTCTGTGCTTTGCTCCCCAATGCTACTTCTAGAACCTCCTTATTCTATTCTTCCTTAAAACATTCAGGTCTGCATCTTCTGTCATCAGAGTAAGCCATCCTGTATCTCTTCATACTGCAGACGTTTGCAGATACCCAAGCTGGCTTCTCATTCTACGACTATAATTCTTGATCAGATGTCTGATTCTCATAATTTCTACTTTTATAACTCTTAGTGATTTCAATATCCAGGAAGATGAAAATTTCAAAACTCACAGCTTCTTGGTTATCCCATCCACTTTCAATATGTCAAATGCCAGTTATATGAAAATAACTCTCAAATCTATGTCTTAAGCTCTTCCCTTTTACATCTGTGAAAGTATCAGCACAATCAAGAGTCTGAATAAATCATCACCTCCAAGAGTTTCCTCATACCCTTTTGAAGTTTATTTCTCCCCTTCCTGGGCCCCTTCTCCCCTCAGACAACTACTTATTCACGTTTTAGCACTATCAACTAGTTAAACCTGTTCTCTGTTGATCCATATGGGCTGGAAGTGGAAGCTGACTCAGGTAGTGTTATAATTTAGCATAACCCTTACTTATTCCTGTCCATCTTATTCCACTATTTTTTTGCCCAAATTGGTTTTGGAAAGAGTAGAAAACATAAAAAGAAGTAAAAAAAATACCAGGTAATACGTGTAATATTAAGATTAAAAAAGGTAATGACTTGATTTACTGATCTATTTTAAAACTCTGATTTGATCTCCATTCCACAATCCCAGACTTTTGCCTTAATATCAAAAAGTGTCTCTAGCTTAAGGTCTGCTCCATACTTTTAAATCTGATTTTTTTTTCGAGATGAACAAGTATATCTATGGCTTAGTAGTTATGATCATGACCTTTAGAATTTTAATCCTGGCTTGAGATCTTATACAAGGTATTTCATCTTTCCACACTCTCTTTCCTCCACAGTAATACAGTGATATACATTGTGCTTACTTCCTAGGGTTGTGTGAAGCTCAGGTGAGTAAATCACAATTTACTCAACATCGCAATGTTTTCGAAAACAGAAAACAAAATCAGCATTACTCATAAAATCATTTTAAAATCAATTCTATAACATTTAGAGACAACTGTATTCATATGATTTTTCAGATATGTTTGTTTTCTAAAACTATGTAAGAGTAAGTGCACTAAACAAATTATCTAGTCGGTCTAAAGCTCCATCTATGCTAGTGGCACCAGAGCTCATTTTTGCAAATGCCATTCATAATAATTGCCCTGTATGAGGCAATGTCCTTCATGACAGCAAACTTCACTTCACCCCCTTCCAAAGGATATTTCTGGCCAATTTTCTTCAGTCCCTGTGACTGTAGGGGGCTGATCACAGCAGGCTTGCAAATGAGAAACAAGATTCCTCTCTTCTTGGTCCATTATGTGTAAAATTGTGATGTTAAAATGCTTTTGTAGAATCACTTGGATTAGCCCAAATGATGATGGCTTGAAGTTTTCCTGGAATTTTTCATACATCATCTGCTCTAAAATGAAATAATGATTCATAACGTAGTCCTCACTCAAGGCACAAACAAGCACATTACTAATGAGCATTTTCCTTAATGGAGTGGGTTCTATTATAGTGAAAGAAGACTCATTATTCCTTGGCAAATATACCTTAGTACATACTGTTGTGGACTTATTAAGAATAATAATGATTTAAGCAATGCAGAAACACATGCAATTAAATTTCTCACCGCAGACAGGAGAGCACAGCAAAACTCAGCATATCAGTGGATCTTCAACTGTGTATAAATCTTCAGTTGATGTGTATAATTAATCAGGTCAAATCATTTTTAATAAAAATATTGAGGAGCACTATTTGAGGTTGATAATGGTGACTGTTTAGAGTTTTATAGTTATGTTTTTAGGGCAGATCAGTTGGAAATCTTGTGAATAAGTTCAAATAGTAAGAAATAAATGCTATCATAGGGAGTTGAGAAATCTAATAATGTGTTGCAAATAGAGTATCAACAGTTGTTATTTCTGAAATAGGAGAGTTTCTAAAGGTATCTAAAACATGCAGAAAGACAGAGAGAGAGGAGAGATAGAGAGAGAGAGAGAGAGAGAGAGAAAGGGAATAGATTCTATCAAATGTTTATATTTTATGTAGGTATGTAGATAGCTGATAGATGAATCATAGATAGAAAAACAGCTGCGTGTACATGTATATATATTCTACATTCCCTGTCTGCAATAAAAAAAAGCAAGCTGGATGGGACCTGGGGCCTGCCAGAAACTCAGACAAAATACGTAATGTAATGTATATGAGCACATAGCAAGCGTCAATCAAATGACTTAAAACCCCACACTTAACTTTCACAACAACCCTACACAGAAAGCTCAGATCAAGACCCCATACCTACTATTCCTAAATAAAAAGTAAAAATGGCAAAAACTAAGTTTGTTTGTAGTATTTGTAAATTTCTTTGGTAGCAAATCATGCTTTAAACTGTGATGCTATTATGTTATTTGTAGTCTTTTTTCATCTAACCAAGTGAGGATATCCACTTGCTTCCCTGCAGAAATATTAATAGGTTTGTTTGTGAAGTGTAACATAGTACGTAATTTATATATTGTACTACTTACCAAAATTAAAAAAATAATAGATTAAAAAATATGTCGGGTCCCAAGGGTTTGGGGTCATGGAATTGTGGGCTGTACCTGCATCCTTCCCATGTCAAGGTCACTATAGTTCATTTAGTGAGAGAGTATGATTGTAGGTCAACATATCAGTGGCTTATTCTTTCTGTTTAAACAATATTGTGGAGACAATAGCTAATCACCATCATCACCAGCAGCAACAGCAGAGGTAATTTTCATTTGAATGCAAATAAATGAGTCGAGATCTTTGGGATTTTCTCTTGATGAACCAGAGAATAATTCATCTCTTTTCAGTTGTATATTTATGACAATAGTGTTTTTAAGAAAGCTGGTTACACTTTTCTCTTCCGTTTCATCTCCCTTCCTACTGAAGAGAACTAAATTTGCCCAACAAGTTATAAGGAGTCTGAGACAGCACAGAAAAGTCTAGCAGGTGACGTGTCAAGTTTAGCTGGCTTTCCCTGCAGCAGCTGGTTTGCTTTCTCTAGCAGATGCTCTAAATTATGTAACTGAACTTGGTTTTCATTAGGCATACCTGTTTTTGAGGATGCTTAGGGTAAATTATGCGTCCAAATACAGCAAATGTATATAACATCTTTTGACAGATTTTTGGAAGTAAAATTGACTAATGTTTCACTTTATTTTCCCTAATAATTTTTTTAATCATTTCCCAAGTTTAATATATTTTGCTGTGTTTAATAGTATGAGATTTTGTAAGCTAGCTTAAGTTTTTTGGAACAAAATAGGAAATATTAAACAGTACTTCAATGTAATTTGTGTCATGCCTTTTCATCTAGCATTGTAACAAAAATCTCCAGTTTTTGAAGCTCTTCATAAATATTGTTTTATTTCAATGACTACAAGAGATTGCATTCCTCCATGATATACTTTATCGTTTACTACTAGTTCATTGAACTTATTTCCAATTCACTGTGATTAAAATCATTATGTGATTAACATCATTATGTGTAAAGCTTAGAACACAGATTAGGCAGATTTGTATTAGAAAAACAGAATAGGAGGTATTGAAAAGCAAGAAAGAGGAAAGTTTAATATTAGACCAACGTATATATTTTCAAAATTAATGTACATGCGAAAGACAAAATATTAGATTAAATTAGACAAAATCCCTGGGAGCACATGCCTGTCGTGGAGGCAGATGCAGTAGGGCTAAAGGAATAGTTCAACAAGCTCAGGCATGAAACTAACCCAGGAAGAGACAATATCACATTGTTCCTTTCATAGGGGAGAAAATTGCTGAATTAATACAAGTCTGTAATTAATTTTAGAAGAAATTTTAAACGTCTCATTTTAAATATCGCTGTTAGACAATATATCTGATACTGCTGTTAGACAATATCGCTGGGTCCTGCTTGGTATCACCATCTTCAGTCATTCACATCAGTTTCATTTTCTTGTTGACTTTTATCACTCTCTGAACATGGATCATCTATTCATTTGTTTACTCATTTATCCTCTCTCTCCTTTACACAAATGTTAAGTTCTGTTAAAACAGAGATTCTTATCTCTAGTTCCTTTTATATTCCTACTAAATAGATTACTGTTACTGGCACAAGTAGGTATTCACTAAACATGTTTTACTGAAGGAATAAATATAGTGAAATTCATATTTCCTTCCAGGAGGTTTACCGTTAATTGTTATTCTTGGTTAACATATAAAAAAGATAAAATAGTTAATACTGTATAATATGATAATTACTTATGCATTTTCCTTGCATTTTCTCTAGCATATTTACAATTTTGCTCACCTGCATTCATTATACTGATTAATGTACTTGTAGTAAAATAAGTCTCTATGGATGAATAAATTTGAAACCAGTTATCATATTTGGGAACTATAATTGGATCATAAAAATTATCATTTATGCAGGGAGATATATTTGGACAACATACCCTTAAACCAAAGTAATAATAAGAAAATTGGGGAAGTAAAAAAATAAAATAAATGTGTCATTTGTGTGGAACATGTATTATTTGCACAGAATAATACACGTCATTGGAGTAACCAGAGACAAAAAAGAGCATTTCTGATTATAACTCAAGGATCAAACACATAACCATATTTTAATCTATTAGTTAATAAAAATGTAGGGACATTTCAAAAACATTTATTAGAGATCTTTAATCAAGCCACATAGATTTTTACCTGTTGTGACAGTGTCATAGAGAAAGAAAACAACATTTCTAAAGCATGTTTATCAAACACCTTGGAGTTCAATATTATTCCTTTTTTTTTTTTTTTGATAGGCTAAATGGTCTCAAGGCAACACAGCTGATAAGTGACACACTGACCTCAGGCCCATCCCCTTGCTTTCCTGCTGCTTCTCATACAAGGCCTATAGCATTATTCAGTGACCAGGTAATTATTACCTACATTTCATATTGCATCCAGAGTTATATGATAATGACTGCTCTAACATTTAACAAGAACTTTAAGTATCCTAACATTATATCTGATCTTTCTTTTTGAAGGGTAATTTCCTGGCTCAATTCCTATTTTGCTGTTTTTTCAGTGATATTTAGAATTTATTTCACATCCTTAGAAGATGTTTTACAAAACAGTTTGCTAAGATGGAAGATGCTGTATCAGCAGGCATGATAGCACAGAAAATATTTTTTAAATTTGTAAGTAAATTATTACAACCTGATCTGTTACTCACCAGTAGTTTTGGTGTTCTAGCAACTTATATATAGTTTTATAGGAGTAATAACTTACAACTTAATGTGACATTCAAAACCACATTCTGGGATAGATTAATAGATGCAGTCAGTCAGGTATTCATTGGGAAACCATTTCTGTTACCTATTTGAGCTCTTCTGTATCCTTCCCAAAATATAAAATATGATTGTGTCATGTGAGATGCCTATAGGGCTAGCCACCCGGTGGTGTTTCACAAATAAAATGATGTTCTACACTTCTCATTCACTTATAGTGCACATAGTAATTTCTAATGAACTATCTAGAAAATGTAAAACTGTGATAATTCTCATGTTCCAGGACACAAAACAATTTAAGAGGCTAGAAAAATTTGTCTTTTTAAAAAAATTGGACTTACATACAATTGCTCTCTGAAAATTTAAGATATATTCTTAAAACCATCTACCTAGACAGCATTTGTAATTTTCAAATATAGCGTTGAAATATAATTTACATAAAGAAAAAGTGCATGAATCATGAGTATACAGTTAAATAAACTTTTACACTCTGAGCATAACCATGTAAGCATCACCAGGTCAAGAAACAGAATATTCCCAGAAACTTAAAATCAAATCTCATGCCCCTGTTAACTTGTGAGCTTTTCACTTATTCCCCAAAGTAAACATTGCTCTGACTTTTAACCCACAATAATATATCTGACTATTTTTGAAATTTATATAATTCAAATAATAAAATATGCATTGTTTGTGCCTGTTTTTGCTCCAATTTATGTTTTTGAAGTTTATTTTCTTGTGCATGGCTGTAGTATTTTATTAATAATCCCATTCATTTATTCACATTAGTGTTGATGGACATTTGTTTTGTTTGCTACTTTGGGCTATTAAAAATAATATAAAGTAATATGAAAATAATGTAAAATGAATATATATATTATATAATACATATATACTATATAATTTGTTGTTTTTTACATATACACTTCTATTTTGCATAAATCTAAGAGTGAATTGCTGGATCACAGATGTGTATGTTTAAATTAATTGGATAACTGCATAGTCTTCTAAAGTGGTTTGGTAAATATATACTCTCAGTAGCAATGCATAAGGTTTCTGACTGTCCCACATCTCAGGAACATCTTGCATTGTTCTTTTTAATTTAACCTTTCTGGTGAACTTATAGGAGTAGCTCACCATTGTATTAATTTGCATTTCCCTGATGACTAACTAGTGAAGTTTAGCATTTTCATATATTTATTAGGCATTTGGATAGCTTGCTAAAGAAACCTCTGTTTGATTTTCATGTCCTTTCTTTTCTATCAAGGCATCTGCTTTTTCCTTATTATTTTAGACTAATTCTTTATATAGTCCAAATAAAATTCTGTCAGCTAAATTTGCTGCAAATATCTCCTTCCATTTTGTGGTTTGCATTTTCAGTCTTTAATTTTTTTGATAAACATGCATTCTTAATTTTAACTTAGTAATCAATCAATAATTTCTTTACCGTTAATTCAATTGTTTCCTTTTAAAGAACGCTTTCGCTAGCCCAAGGCCATGAAAATGTTTCCTTACATTGTCTAATAGAAGGTTTATTATTACACTCTACATTCTGATCTATATTCCTCTGGGATTGATTTTTGTATATTGTATGAGATAGAGGTTATGTGCATTTTCCCATATGTTTATCCAAAGTGTTAACTTCCGTGTTGATCCAGAACTGCAAATTAAATCATCTCTTTACCAGATTAGTGAATATTAATGAATGATATGAAATACTGATGGTGATATAAAAATTGGAGTAACCCATACATTTCTTGGCTGATATAAAATTATGTGACCATTTTTTTTTACATCTTTATTGGAGTATAATTGCTTTACAATGTTTTATTAGTTTCTGCTGTACAATGAAGTGAATCAGCTATATGTATACCTGTATCCCCTCCCTCTTAGACCTCCTTCTCACCCTCCCCATCCCACCCATCTAGGTTGTCACAGAGCACCTAGCTGAATCTCCCAATTCATCCCACTCTCCCCTTCCCCCCACATGTCCACATGTCCATTCTCTATATCTATGTCTCTATTCCTGCCCTGCCAATAGGTTCCTCTGTACTATTTTTCTAGATTCCACATATATGCATTAATACACGATATTTGTTTTTCTATTTCTGGCTTACTTCACTCTGTATGACAGACTCTAGGTCCATCCACATCTCTACAAATGACCTAATTTTGTTCCTTTTTGTGGCTGAGTAATATTCCATTGTATATGTGTCACATCTTTTTTATCCATTCATCTGTTGTTGGACATTTAGGTTGTTTCCATGTTCTGGCTGTTGTAAATAGAGCTGTAATGAATGTTGGGGTATACATTTTTATCTTAGAATAGTTTTAAAATTACATAAAAATTGTAAAGATATTACAGAGGTTTCCTGAAAACTCCACACCCAGTTTTTCCATTAACATCTTACATTAGTATGGTACATTCATCTCAGTCAATGAGCCAATATTGATACAGTGTTATTAATTAAAATCCATACTTTAGTCAGATTTCCTTAATTTCTATCAAATGTCATTTTTCTGTTCCAGGATCCATCCAGGATACCACATTTTATCTAGCAGTCTTGTATTCTTAGCCTCCTCTTGTTTGTGATAATTTCTCAGAATTTTCTTGTTTTGTGAGGCCCTGCCAGTTTGAAGAGTACTGGTCCAGTAATATTTTGTAGAATGTTCCTCAATTAGGATTTGTCTGATGTTTTTCTCATGACTAGACTGAGGTTACATATCTTATACTGAGTCATGAGCTTGGATCTAATCCACCTGTGCTGGTTCCCACCTGGGCCTGACTGGCTGGGGACACAGCATGATGGCTAGGACACTCCAAGGCCAGCTCAGCCGTGGAGTGCGTTAGCCTCTGAGTAATACTTGCCTGGGTCAAACTAAGAACTTCTGTGGGAAGGTTGTTGAAAGTCAAAGTTGGGAAAAGCTGTTTTCACACCAGGTAAGATACACTCTTTGAAAGGCATTAAACAGTACCTAAACACTAGGTCTCAGACCAACACTGAAAGATACACCAAATATCACAGAGCATGTTCTCATAAGGGAGACCCACCAGAATCTCTACACGGTATGAACATGTTAGGAGAGGACGTGGTGTGATGAGAGAAAGAGTTTGCAGGCATGCCGAGGAGGTCTGAGGGCCGTTCTCACTGTCAGCTCCCCGGGGTTTGCGCCTGTCTTTGGCTTGAACCTCAGTGCAGGGTATCTTGGCTTTGGGAATGCTCCCTGGAAAAAGCTCTCAGTAGCCCTTTCAATAATCAGGCTGGGCTCTTCAAACTGCTTAGGACATTTGCAAACTGTTAGTAAAGAAACTAAGCCCCGTGGTCACTATGGTAGATTACAAACTCAAAACAGCACATACATTCCACCACCCTTATTTTGTCCAAGATTTAAAAATCAGGCATCTAGGTGCCCCAGAGACAAAGAGAGAACATTTCCAGTCCAACTGTAAATCAACTCTCTCCAAACTTCAAAATACAATGTTGCTACACTGTTTTTGAAGAGTTGAATGAACATTAATAATCATGCAAGATTGTGTGTCAAATAGGTAAACTTCACACCACCTGGGTGTCCAGCAATAAAATTCCTGGAGGAAGGAACAAGGTTCCCTTTGCACAATGACCCCTTTGATCACTACCTTCTTGTTAGCCTCCTGTATGCTCCATTCTCATTGTGTTACAGGACATGGACTAGATTCTCTAGCAAGAAAAAATTGGCACACTTTATCCTTCAGACCATCCTTATGAGATCTCATTTGAATCTGCCTGAAGGCAGAGAGGTTTTTATGAGGAAGGTAATATGAGAATTTGCCTAGAAAGCTTCAATCAATACCATAGAAACTATTACCTGAAAATAATGTTTTAAATATAATAAACCTTTTAAAATAATATATTTTTACAATATGTTCAAGAGCATGTTCTTTCTTGTATCCCACGCCTGCTGATGTGTTGATTAAGTTTACTGCTTATAAACCAGTTGCGTGAAGAATGAAAAGTGAAGCTGGTTAACTCACTGCTTCTGGAACTGTGAGAATGGTACTTCTCTATGTTTTGAGCTTGATATTAGCTATCAGGTAAGTTCTAAAAAGTATTGGAGACAAAAATTTTAATATATGTGTATGTATATAAATGTGCGTTATTTTTTATTTTTATTTTTATTTTTTTTTGCGGTACGCGGGCCTCTCACTGTTGTGTCCTCTCCCGTTGTGGAGCACAGGCTCCGGACGCGCAGGCTCAGCGGCCACGGCTCACGGGCCCAGCCGCTCTGCGGCTGTGGGATCTTCCCGGACCGGGGCACGAACCCATGTCCCCTGCATCGGCAGGCGGACTCTCAACCACTGCACCACCGGGGAAGCCCACAATGTGCATATTTTTACCAAGAATTTAAGACTTCTCAAACAACTCAGAGATCCACCCAAGCATACTCATGAGAAATTAATTTACTCTATATTTTATTAACATTGATATAGATGTTACTTTTACAAACTAATTTCAATCTTTAAAAAATACATTTAGATTCTGTGCCACAAATTTCAGTTGCTGTCTTTTCAAAAGAACGCTAAAGATCTAAAAATGCCAATACCATTTTGAAAATACTAACTTGATCAAATGATCAATGCTCATAGCTAACCCAGAAAATGATGCTGATCATATAATATCCATAAACATCTCAGGACAGAAACTAAAGGCAGCTATTATACAGAAAAATTCGCTTAAGATAGGGTATTAGGAGTCCAAGAATACTTCCTAGAAAAAAATTAAGTATTATGTTTTAGTTTTGTGTAAAAATACTCATTGATATTTCAGCAATAATTTCAGGAGGATTAACGATAACGTGGTCACATAACACAGCCATAACATATCATAACATAGTCATCAACATGCAAGAAGACAGTGTAAAATAAGATGGAAAAGATAGGTAATCTCTACAAAATACAATGAAAACTATAGCCTAAGAAATGAATTTCTTTAATAGAGCCCTTTAGCCCAAATTTTATTTTGTGCTACTTCCATGAAGCCTTTTAACGTTTTTTATTTTACTTTTTTATTATGCTTATAATATCTACATTTTTATAATAGTGTATAAATGTGCTCTGTATAAACAATGATTTAACACAGTATCTCTTTTCTATAACTATGTAGTTCCCAAACTAGCAATGTTCTTTTTCATTTTGGGTCTTGTAACTCAGTCCTAAGGAACAACTTACACTAAGGCAAGATGAATGAAATATGAGGGAAATAACAGGTGAAACTAGAAATCGAAAATGATATTTGTTATAGCTTACCTAAGCAAGGAGTAGAGGTGTTCAGTTTGAATTGAGGTAGAGTGCTTGGAGTTATATTGAGGCTTTTGCTGAAACACAACAAACAAGATTAAATCTCCTTGGAAGAACCTTGCAGTAGTTCAGAAAACAAAATCCCCTGGATTGGTCACTACGAAAGAATAATGTCATAACGTTGTTTTCACAGTTAGATGCGTGCATTCAAATTAGCCATGGTTAGAGCTTTAAAGTTAAAAACTCTTAAATAAAAAACCTCAAATGCCTACTGAATTACCATACAGCAGTTTGCAAATTGGTAAACGGATGATGTCCAAATGTTTTGAGATGGAGCCAGAGCTATGACCTTGTAAAACATAAACGTATAACTTAGTGTTTATTTATAATCCCCTGAGATGACCAAGTTTTAATGGAACTAATTTAGACAATGAAACAAGTAAACGATAGTTGCAATGATGAGTTTGACGATTTTTGCATTTATTTTCTCAATTTTAATTAGAACTGTATGGTTTTTGAATGTCTAATTATAAAACAAAGTGAAATGTGACTTGACTTTCCATTGTAAGCCTTTTGGGGCCCTTTAAATCATATTTATCTAAGAAAAGAAAGTCTCGAGCAACAAATATAAAACAAAACCCCCACAATATTATCAGTGGTGCAGGAGTCACTGGGTAAATCAAAGAAAATTAGCTTTGCTCTCAGAAGCATGGTGTTAAGATACCCTTCAGTTGAAGCATTCTGTTCTGGTAATAGGAAAGTCTTTAGTCTCCTTTAGTAATGATTTTCTTTGCAGTTAATTCATAGCAACATACATTGACCTAATCAGACATAAAATGAGATGGGCTCTTTGAGGTAATAAAGGACCTGGTTTGGGTAAATTCTCATAGGACCATTGTTTCTCGTCTTCCCTCACAATCTGTTCTTGATCTCCAAAGGAATTTTTACCTGTGTGATCACAATGTGTGATGATTTTGCTTGAGACATTCCTCTGCTTTAAGTGGCCCATACGTTTACTGATTCAGAACTTGATCACAGCTATGTCTGTGGTTGATCACTTCTTCGATGGCCTCATTGGCCTGAAAGATTATGGGAGGTTGAAAATAAGGCTGATATTTTCGTTTCAACAGGACCTTTGACCACAGCTTCCTGTGAATTAAAATGGTGAAACATGCATTGGATGATACTCTGAAGACTTTTCTGGTTCGTCTAGAAAAATATATGAAGCATGCTGGTTAAGGGATAAATATTATATTGATGAAAACTTTTCTGTTGTCAACTAGAGGAACCAAATCCTGCTAATTTAAGGATACTGTGCATCCAGTGTGTCAAAAGACAGCTACTCTTTTGGGCTTGAGACACTCATGAATGGGAGGTAATGTATGTACTTTCTCCTTCTATCTATAATTAAATATTGATAGCAATTATTGAGGGGAAATTACAGTGAAACACATTTATGTCAGCATAAGAGAATTTTCCAACAAATCAAACTGTACAATAATTTATCAGGAGTTGGGTAAAATGGAATTCCCGTGCCGTATTTGAAGAGCTGGATAGAAATTCATTTGTCAGAGAGGTAGCTAAATAAACTTTGACTTTATACAGGTTGGTTCCTTCCATTGGTAAATGATATGTTTTAGATATTCAATTAAAATTTCTAGATATTAATAAAAATTGCTCTCATTCCAAATGCAGGGACCCTGAAAAATAAAGACAACAAATACTTCTATAATGTGTACTATGTGTTGGACATCTTATACATGCTTTATATATATTAATATATGTAATACTTTGAAAATCCCTAAGGGATAGTTACTATGATTATCTCTATTTTCCAGGTGGGAAAGCAGAAGCTCATGGAATATAGAATAACCTGAATAAGGTTACAACACCAGTTAGAGGAAGAATTAGGATTCTGTTATATTTAGGCTGACTCCAAATTCCATTTACTTTACCTTTGTATTGTCTTTCAGAATATATTGAGAGCTGATGCTATTTCTTCAGGAAAAATTAGAATTTAGAGTTAAAAGGAAAAGAAATACCTCATATAAATTTGATTTTTCATACCAAAGTTTAGAATTTCTTGCAAAAAAGAGTAGTTGCTTTGCTAGAAAGACAAAGTTATGCCCTCTGCATATCACTAAAATCCACAGAAATCTAATCAAGGATTTAAGTAAACAAAATCTGACTAAAGATGACTACAGCTGTTTAAGGCATGTGTGCAGGATACACAAAGCCGGGTATGAAAGAAATGAAGTGATATGTCGAATCTAAAGCCCAGCAGGGAAAAGCTTACCATTATTCTAGATGAAGCACTTTCTGTCTTGAGCAGGCATATGAACTCACATGGGAAAGATTTGGAGGATGGGTAGGCATGAAGCGATGTCCAGACTTGGCAAAGCAACTCAGGTGAGGTCACCGTGATGGATTATGGCAAGCCTGAATCTAGTCTTAAACTAGGCAAAGTCATGAGACTCATAAGCAGCCTGGTCAGCACAGTTCTCAGCAATAGGTCCACAGTATACAGGGTGAAATGTCAGACAGGACTTGATAAGCAATGTTCCAGAATGTCTAGAGAGTGCAGCAGAGTCTCTCTATATAATCAGGGTTTCAAACAAACCATGTGCCAGCTCTGCTGAAAGCAATGAAACTTTCCAGTTCGTATAAAGCCTTAGTCATCTGAGCTTGAAAGAAGAGCACAGTGCCACAGTGCCTGGAACAGTGTTTGGTGTATGTACAATAATAAGTTAAAACTAAATTTTAAAATAAATGTGTTGGGTTGTTTCTACATTTTGGCTATTGTGAACAGTGTGGCTATAAACATGAGTATACAAATATCTGTTCGAGTATCTCCTTTCAGTTCTTTTGGGTATATCCCCAGAAGTGAAGTTGCTGGATTATATGATAATTCAATTTTTAATTTCCTTATAAACTTCATCTTAAGGTCTGAATCAACAGTGCATTTACATAGAGTTAAATGCTGATATTTTGTTAAAATGAAGATCTTTTATAACAAATATAAACATATTCAGTTTTTGTAAACTAATACAATTCTATATGCTATAAATAAAGTCTAGTTAATTTAAAAATGAAAAAATAAATAAATACATGCAGTATCAAGAGAAGTCTGTCTTCTAATAGGCTCTGCTGAACTGGTTTATAGCAATCTTGTTCTATTGAAAAAAATCACACCATAATAATTATAAGGACACAAACTATAAAATTCAATGACTCTATATACAATGGAATATTACTCAGCCATAAAAAAGAACGAAATAATGCCATTTGCAGCAATATGGTTGGACCTAGAGATTGTCACACTGAGTGAGGTAAGTCAGACAGAGAAAGACAAATATATGATATTGCTTATATGTGGAATCTAAAAAACGGGTACAAATGAACTTATCTACAAAACAGAAATAGAGTTACAGATGTAGAAAACAAACTTATGGTTACTAGGGGATAAGTGAGGAGGGATAGATTGGGAGATTGGGATTGACATATATATGCTACTATATATAAAATAGGTAACTAATAAGGACCTACTGTATAGCATAGGGAATTCTACTCAATACTCTGTAACATCCTATATGAGGAAAGAATCTAAAAAAGCGTAGATGTATGTATATGTATAACTGATTCACTTTGCTGTACACCTGAAATGAACCCAACATTGTAAATCAAATATACTCCAATAAAATTTTTAAAAAATTCAATGACTCAAGACTTCTTTGTGTTGTATCAGTCAGTCAGGCATCTATATTCAACAAATACTTACTTTGAGTCAAACCCTGGGGAAACACGAGATGAATGTCATGTTGGTGTGAGGACAATACGATTGCTGATCTGTAATAGGTAATGGTGTAATGAGTTAAGACTGACTCAACATTGGAATATTTTATATGAGGAAATCCATCAGCAGATGTATGTATGTAGGTATGTGTATATGCAACATGTATGTATTCAACCTAAAAATTCCATAAATAGGTAACAATTGAGTACATGTGTTTATCTCCATGATTTTTTCCTAAATTTTCAGAAGAAATGAAAGTAAAAAAGTTGAAAAAGAATCCAGTCTTATGGAGGCAAAGAGAAATGGAGAGAAGGCAACAGTGGAGGAGAAACGCTAAAAAAAAAAGAAAAGAATTGGTTAAATGAACGCTTGATGGATACTTATCAGAATAGTGAAAACTAAAACCTAGGTCCCTGAAGATCAACAAATGGACAAAAAGCAAGTTAATTCATATTGTAGAAATCTGGAACGGTCAGGAATTCCAGAAGTTAGGAGTGGGACTGAGAATTTGGTGCTTAAACACATTTAGGGTCAGTTAGACCTCACTGCCCTACCTCTCCCTCGTATTTTCAGTAGGGAGACAGAAGGATAATTCTATGCAAAAATTGACAGAGGGGCTCCAGGATATTGAGCACAGTTGAGAATAGAGCTTAGAAGTTATACTGAAAACAGGAAGGGAATAAGAAAGTCTGCACGTTGAATGGCAAGAGTTATGACCTCTGTCCTGTACGCCAGTCTCAGGACTCTGGGAGCCAGGCTTCTGCCCTTCCTACCACTGCGTTTGACGCCTGCACAGGTGAATGAGGCATCATTTACTACAGGGGTTAACAATGCAATTAATTGGCCCTTGCTAGATCATTTTACTCTCAAGCCCAAGGTCTCTGTTTCCTGCCCATAAACACAGAACATCTACTCATCTTTTCTCTATTCTAAAATATCTAATAAGAGCCAGAGATCTTCATATTTTGTTAAAACAGAGTCTTCAACACGAAAGAGGATCCTGAAACAAACAAAGAGAAAGAAAAGCAATTTAAAGGGAACAAGTCATGAAGGGAGCAGGAGAATCAAGGTAAAATTAGTATCTTTCAGAGACAAGAGAAAATGCTACCTCCATAAACAGGGATAGGAAACTATGAAAAGAAACAACCAGAGAACATGCTATTTCAGAAGAGTTTCCAGAGAGAAAAAGCTAGTCACATACTAGTGGTCAGAAATCAGAATGGCTTTGAAGCCACTACATTAGATTGTAGGACACAAGAACTGCCTTTGGAATCTTGAGGAAAAACACTTGGCAACTTTGAGTGATAAACTCAGAAAAGTTTTTAACTAATGTGAATATACAGTAAAGGCATCTTTGGACATGTAAGTTATCAAAATAAGTAAGTTTTATTCATTGTTTCTCAAAAAGTTCCTGGAAAGTGAGCTCCAAACAAGAGATAATATCAAGAGGTAGTCAACACTTGAGAAAGATGGGGGAATGTCTCCGGTGATGGTGGAGCAGATGGTACCAGGGCAAAAGTCCAGGGGGCATAGATCTCTGAAAGCCACAAATGAAAATTGGAGAGATTACCAGAAGTATGTGATAATATTGAAAGAGGTTTTATATAACTGTTGGTTTGGGAAGAAATAGTAATGGATACATTAACAAATAATCAAATCTTAATATTTAATAAATTATCCTTTGTAACAAATGATAATACAGTGAATAATGCAATTTTAGTATAGAGTTTATCTCTGTCATTGTAATATAAATAGTGACAACATTGTGATATAACCATACCAAGGAAATAAGGGAAGAAAATGTTTTTGTGAATATGTGTGTTTGTGTGTGAGAGTGTGTTTTGTTTACATGTGAATGTTCGTGGTCAAGTGAGTGTTGTAAAGAGTGTTGAATTTTCAACTTCTGTGGAGAAAAAGCAATAGTGTCTGAAGCTGAATAATCACGACAGAGCAGGATAAAAGTAATGTTGAGAATTTATAGGTAAGTAAGTGAAGAAATGGCTAAAATATTTAAGGTGATTTGTTTTGCAGAGTGCTATTTGGATTTGGGGTAGAGTTTTCATTATACATCTGGTGATAATTCATGATTTTAAAATTATGTAGATGTGTTAAGTTGACAAAAGCAATGTTTTTTAAAACAGCATAAAATATGTTGAAATTTGTTGGAATAAAAGAAACGTCCTCATTGCCAAGCATTTATTGAGACTCTGACACACCAAAGTTTCATTTTAATAAATGTGATTATACATTAGAAAGAGTCAAATGATGACTGGTTTCCTTGGGGGAGAATTTAAGGTTAGAAGTTACGGCTCTGACATAAATGTAATTTTCTCTAGGATAACTGCCCTGAACCCACAAGGGTTGGTTCGGTGTGCATCTTATATGGTTCTTATAACATTTGAAACATTCTCCTCATAGTCAATTCACATACTACTGTGACTATTCTGTTGTCT
The DNA here is from genome assembly GCF_008692025.1 of Phocoena sinus. Taxonomy (NCBI): domain Eukaryota; kingdom Metazoa; phylum Chordata; class Mammalia; order Artiodactyla; family Phocoenidae; genus Phocoena; species Phocoena sinus. The sequence goes on along the minus strand of NC_045763.1, from coordinate 179,886,512 downwards.
GCCTGCCACTAGGCTGAATGTCAGGGAGAGTGGGAAGGTTGAAGAGACAGAAAACTATGAATTCAATCATTGGGTCTTAGAATTACATCACTGACTTTTGCTCACCATTTAATCTTCTGGGTTGCAAACTATTTTACAGTCTAAATATATTTTGAAATGTGGTCTTATTAGAGTCTCTTGGCACATTTTAGGCACATTTACAAATCCATAGCCATTTGTGAATTTGCATTGCAGTCCTAATTTCATTAGTTTTTTGTTAGGAGGCATGGACTTTGGGAAAAAATGTAATAACATTGGTTTAAAAAGAGCAAAAAAGCCTTCATTACTCTTTGATTAAATTTCTAATCAGTATTCATTTCCAGTTTCTTCCAAGTTACACTAGAACATAGCAAATAAAAAACAAATCACCAAGTCTGGCAATATTTAAAATATGAATGTCACTTTCCAAATTCATTATTTTCTTTTCCTCAAGGCAACAGAGAGCTTAGCTTTCATGGCAAGAAAACTAGTTCCTCTGTGGTCATTTCTATGCATTAAAAGATTTAAAATTTTCTAAGACATTATTCCAGTTTGATCTAACAAATGCTGAAGGCAAACACAGGCTGTTTACATTATGATTTTTCTCCAAGTGAATGACGTTTACTATAATATTTCAGTACCTGTCAGTGCTTCTGATGATGGGAGAGTCTGTCCACTTTTAAATGTTGTTTATTTCATTAATGTAATATATGACATGGACCTTCATTTTTGAAAACTGCGTCAGTATCTTCCCCTGAAGGAAGGTGAACTGAAGTGAAATGAGAAAAAGGAACAATCTCTATTCCTTTCCTTTTCCTAAGACCCTTGTTAGAGTCACACTGAGAGGTTTGTCCTAATAAATGAATCCGAATGCAGTTTAATGCAGCAATTTTCTGCAACATTGTTAAATACTACTGTACTGTCTCTAGTTCATTTAAATCTGTTAAAAGTGAGGTCTAAAATTATAGTATTTTTAGTTTTAAAAAGTGTATGTCAAATTTGGGCTTTCCTGGTGGTGCAGTGGTTAAGAATCCGCCTGCCAATGCAGGGGACACGGGTTCGAGCCCTGGTCCGGGAAGATCCCACGTGCTGCGGAGCAACTAAGCCCGTGCGCCACAACTACTGAGCCTGTGCTCTACAGCCCGTGAGCCACAACTACTGAGCCCGTGTGCCACAACTACTGAAGCCCACGCGACTAGAGCCCGCGCTCCACAACAAGAGAAGCCACCACAATGAAAAGCCCGCTCGCTGCAACTAGAGAAAGCCCACGTGCAGCAATGAAGACCCAACACAGCCAAAAATAAATAAATTAATTAATTAAAAAAATAAAGTGTATGTCAAATTTCAAGACTAGAGTAGGAAAAAAGAGGCATTTATCGAATTTTTTATACTTATTTATATGAATCTTTAAATTCCTGGTGATTTTTTTCCTAGTGCTTGGTTTGAATCTAGACCTATATTTTTAGTTGTTTTTATTTTATTACCCTACTTTTATTCTGGAACAGTTATTGTAAACTTCTTATACACTTTGATGGGTTATAAATATACTATAATTTTTCTCCCTACCTAGTTTGGACTTCAAAGTACTGTCCTTGAACTCTCTTTTTTTATTTTTAAAATAATATTTTATGCATTTCCATATAGCTGTGACAATATTAACAAAATTCAGGTCTGACTTTCAACAAACTGAGCTTCTAGGATTTACAAATGTAACTTTGCTCAACTTTAAATAGATTCACTCAATTTATTCTCATAATGATCCTATGGTGTATGGGTTTTATTATTTTTCCAATTTTACTGAATTTTTTGAAGGTTCAGGTATTTCTCTGAGGCCACACAGCTATCAAGTAGAAAGTTAAGACTCTAGTCCAACAAGTTTGGCTCCAGTGCTCTGGGGACTTAACCTTTCTGCTATTTGGTGTAAAATGTTAACCTCTGTATAATGTTTATCTGTAAAGTGTATACTAATTATTTCTTACGGGCTTTGAAATGTCTTTGCCTCCAAAAAAATTACAAAATAAAGTAGTTAAATTTCACACCTCTTTTTAATTTAGTAACTATCTAATGTATTCACCATCCATGTATTTTCAGATCTTCTGGGAGATGATGTTATTAAAGAACACTGCTACCCAATATCTGTGCTCAAGTTGGCATTTGACTTAAAATGTAATAATTAAGTGATCCTGCAAAAGTTCACCTTTTAGCGATGTTCAATTAAAGGGCAGATGCTGACCCATGGGGACATCTAGATAAATTTTAAGGGATCACCAACTTTGAAATCACCAACTTATGAAAAACTTTGCTTTATGTGACTACAAAAACCTGTTTTTATTTTGCCATGAGGTGTTTCCAATCTGATTAAGGAAACAAGGCGTTCATCCATTAATTGAACAGAGATAACTTAAATCAACATGCACCCATGTGAATAATTGAGTGGAGTTATAAAAATGGAAAGATTTAAAAAGTCTTTCTGAATTAAATTAGCTTTTAGTAATATGTGAATGCAATATGTATGCTTATATATAACGGTTCTGGAAAAAATTATGGTTGCACAACATTGCGAATATACTAAATGCCACTGAGCCAACATGTATGTTTTAAAATGGTGAATTTTAAGTTATGTGAATTTTACCTCGATAAATAACCTTCATATATGGTTTATTATATGCATAAATAATATATGTATTATTTATTTATTTATTAGATGTTGAATGAATAGAAAGTCAATCATTACTTTCAGATAGGTCTTAGGGCATAGAGAAATTATTTTCACTGAATTCGACAATGAGCAGTCTCTGTAGCCAGATATAATCAAAGCCAGCCTTTTAGTGACACACTCAATACAGCAACCTGAAGTGTTTATTTTTTATGGACAAATATATTAAGTAAATTAAAGTTATACAAATGCACAAGCAGAAGTTATACAGAGGCAAAGCTTCAAAAATAGCACAATGTCTTAAGAATCTATATATTTAAAATCCATTTACTTAATACACTCAGGGTCATCTATAGATCAGTAAATCAGCAATTTATTTTCCCATTTTTCATACAGGTAACTCACTAGCAATACAAGCTGAACCAATTATATTTAAAAGTTATTTTGAATTTGGACTAAAAAAATTTAGATTGTAAACCAAACATTAAAATGAATTTTACAAATAAAACTGTAAATGAAAAAGATTTTAGCTACCTTCTCAGTAAAGTGGATCGATACAAGTTTAGTCTCTAAAAGTATCTTTTAAAAAATTATTCTTCTTTGTTATTCTTAACCTGTTTACATAAACTCTGTCAATGGACATTTATGATTTAATTGAAATCAATTTTTTTCAGCATATTTATATAAAACATATTTTTTCAACTGCTTCAACTGCATCTTGGAAACAAAAAATACAAAATATTTGTTAAATAATAATTTAACATCACTAAAATCTAATAAGAGACTGCCTGGATGTTTTCAAATGATAATAAGTCATTTGCACTTAATTGATTTTTCCATCATGGATTATGATTTCTTATATATACCACAATCAGAGATATAACACAGATACTTTGAAATATTGAGTTTCAAATTAGGAACTCTCAATGCTTTCCTTAAAATATAATTTAATGTGAAATAAAAGTTTTAAAATTAAAAAGTTATTAAATCATTAATAGTTATGCTTTTTCCAAGTGCCTCTGTCCTCAGAAGGGCCCTCCAATTATTTGTAGTTCTGTGATTGATGAAAGAAACAATGGGAAAGCAAGGTGAAAACTTTATAAGTTCTCTAAACGAAGTCATTATTCAACCATGAGGAATATTAAATCTTGGTAAAGAGATCAATTACAAGTAGCTCTGTATGTTCACACAGAATTGTATGTTTCCAGTAATGAACCCCTATCACCATTAGAAAGGTTGGATATAAATCACTGAGATTTGATAAAATAAAATCCAAGGAACAAATTATTATTATTATTTGCTTTAGGTGTGCAAATAATTATTTCAATTTGTTTGAAGACACAATCATGAGTTTAAAGGAAGTTACTTTTTCGCTCATTTTTACCTTTAAACTTGGAGGCTTTTCTAGAAGCAGTAGACAATACAGTCCCATACAAATGGCATTATATTTTCTGACCAGTGAATCTAAATGTCTATCAATGTTTATTTTCATCAGGATGAAAGTACCCACCTTTCACAAAGAAGCCATCTAATATTTTAATCAAATTATTCTGTTTTATTCAATTATATGAAGATAAAACACTATGTGCTAAAGAAATATATTCAATCTGACGTTTCTGCAAGTTAATTTCCCCCACCAAGGTTAGTGAATCACCTCGCATTGACTTTTTTTTTTTTTTTTTGAAGGTATATTAATTTTCCGTTGCTGCTGTAACAAGTTACCACAACTTTAGTGGGTTAAAATATCAGAAATTTGTGGGAGGGGGATGAATTGGGAGATTGGGATTGACACATATACACTAATATGTATAAAATAGATAACTAATAAGAGCCTGCTGTATAACACAGGGAACTCTACTTCACTTCGCTGTACAGTAAAACTAACCCAACATTGTAAAGCAGCTATACCCCAATAAAAAAATTTTTTTAACATCAGAAATTCATTATCATCCAGTCTGGAAGTCATAAGTCTAACACAGTTCTCTCTGGGCCAAAATCAAAATGCTAGCAGGGCTACATTTCTTTCTGGAGGCTCTAGGGGAGGATCTGTTTCCTTGCCTTTTCCAGCCTCTAGATGTTGTCCACATTCCTGGCCTGGGGTCGCATTGACTTTTAATAACCTATACTCAGGCAATCTCCCGCAGAAATCTTAAGTCACAAGCCTTGGATTCATGGAGTCAAGTAATGTGAAAATCATTGAGGGCATTGTGATTGGAGCCTTATAGAATACTGCTTTCCTTCAAAAAATAAGCAATCTACTTTTTTCTTACTTTTTTTACTTCAATCCAAAATATCTTTTTATAGGAAAGTTTAGAATATGTTCAGGGGATTGCATGATACAATAGCTTGGCAGTGAGAAAGCAGCTTAGAGAACAGGACTTAAGAGTGTGATATTTTTTATCTAGTGACCAATTGGGGAATTGATGGGGAACAGTGCAGTGAGTAGATATCCATATAGTATGTTCACAATACTTTTTGTTGGATGTACAGTGTATAGCTAGGTACTGCTCTGCTTATATACATTTAAAATATGGTCATACACTTATTTTTAAACCTACTGGATTTGGGTTTAGCCACTGCATAAATATTGGGCAATGCAAGCCATAGTTTATTCAAATTACTTATTAAAAAGGAAAATGAAAGGGATGAAATATTACATGTTCTAACAATGATCCACAAAGCTTTTGTTATCTTCTTAAATATTTAAAGTAGCCTACTATGAGAATCTATACTGAATTTTTCTCGGTTATGTTAAAATCTTATACATTCAGATATATTAGTCATGTTAATGTATAAAATTCATCCCCCTCTCAAATTAGCATATTACAGTGACTCAACGTATACTTCTTATGGAGCGATGGTCTTCTTATAGTGATCCTTGAAATGGATTTTTGCTGTAATCTATTTATCTTAAAAGTGAAAGAAAAACTAAAAACATTCTCATTTTTTCTGTTTTTCTTTTGCAAATTATTGGGAATAATAAAAAAGTCTTTCTGTATACATGTTTGATATCTGATAGTAGGTACAACTGGTGGAAAAGGCTCATTGAATTACTGTATGTGGTGCAATGAAAATGATGTTGGAACCGTGTCACAAGAAAGGTCCCTAAACACTGTTTTTCAACTTTACAGGGGCTTTTCAATTTGCTCTCACTTGTAGCTCTTATTTCCATGCCTCTCTGGGTTTACCCAGTTGACGAATATGGGAACAGTGGGTTAAATATGGCTATAATTTGGAGAATTTATGAATTACAATATAAAAGCCTATCAGTATATTTTATTATTTTGCAAATATCTGTAGCCTGTTCTTGGTTTGAACTGGTTCCATTTCTTTTATTCCTACCCTTAGTAGTGAATGCTGCTATGTTATGTACCACTGCAGAATTAAAGTTTAAAAAAGAATCAATTTATTTGCTCCTAGAGTCTGTGAGTCATGGTCAGGATATGACATAGGGAGGATGGCTCTTTTTTGCTCCACAGTATCTGGGTGCTTGGCTGGAAAGACTTCTAAGATAGCTTCTTTACTCACAAGTCTCTGGGCTGGGCTGATGGACTGGCTCAGTTGAGTGTATTGATATGAATATCTGCCTCTGACCTCTCCATGTAGCTTGGGTTTCTCTGAACATGTCATCTGGGTTCTAAATAGGAGTGTACAAATTGGGGGGTGGGAGGTTCCAAAGAGCAAATTTTCCAGGAGAACCATGTGGAAGATGTGTGGCTTTTATGATCTAGCTTTGCAAGGCACATAGCTTTCTTTCCTCTGTACGCTCTAGGTTGAAGCTCTTCCCAGTCTTAGAATCAAAGCGATGCGTACAGACCCTACCTTTGAATGGGAGGGTTGTCAATGAATTTGAAGTCTTCTTTGTAATATTGCTCAGCGATATTATGAGATAATGTAAGTACGGTATTTGTCTTCTAGTGTTTCCATACACATATTTTTAATAAGGTTCCTTTATATTTAAATGTTAAGCAGTATTTTTATAGTATACTTGATTTTTTAAAGAGAAAAGTCCTTGAGAGGATGAATATAAACAAATGACTGAATAAACAATAAATAGAAGAGACAGTGGCATTTACCATTTTTATAATTAATGAAAAGAAGCAATGAATCACCTAAAGTTTCTTATATAAATATAAGAAGGATGGTCAGGTTCATGACTCTCCATGTCCTAGAAATATTATATTTATTTATTTTCTTAAATCAAATTCAACGTATCTTGAATTTGTTTCAAGGTCAATGAAAAATTTAGTATCAGTAATTTGGGCTGCTTCCCCCATCAGCCTCCTCCCTTCCCTTCACTTCTCAGAGGAGAAAGATAATAATTCCTCTTTTTGTTTTATGTAACATTTTAATAGTAGGCCCTTGGTGATGAATTTCTCACTAACTGTTTATCATTGCAGTTTATCAAACTCTTTCTTCCAATAATGCAGTGCTTTTTCTAAGAGGAGTTCTGGTGAATAAAACATACTCTCTGTCTTGACATAAATACACGTATAAATTATTTTCTCTACAAACATTATCTCCCCACATAAATGTCATGCTGCCTTGCTTAATATTTCTTAATATGATACAGAATAGCTTTCAATTTTATTTATAATTAATAAGTGTGTCTTGCCATTTTGCTTGGATTAGTTTCTTTTTTGTATCTAATATCTTCAGCTTATTTCAACAGATAAAGGCAACTTTGTGAGAATAATTGCTCTGAAGAGAGAAATAGTGATAGTTTTACTGTTATATTAATAACTCATAACTTGACATATGGCACATGAGCTTTGGCAATGGATCACATTAAAACATATTTAATGTCAATAATAGGTTTGCAACTGGTATTCCTAAACGACTTTATAAATTGTGTTTAAGACATATATTTAAATATGTAGATAATATCTCCAGAGAAGTAGAACTGCCAAAAGGATCTAAGGATGGGAACAATGGAATAAATATAGCTATAATTTGGATAATCTGTGAACTGCAATATAAAGGCCTACTTAATATATTTTATAATTTTGCAAATATTTGTAGACTGCTCTTGGTTTGAACTCATTCAGTTTCTCTTATGCTTATCATTAAAATGCTAATTTTCATTACTTCCTACACACTTTATTAGTTGGGGTCAAAACTGTGATGTGTTGGGAGAATCAGTTTATTTAATTAGTGAATGATTTATTTAACTAATTCTATTTTTATGCAGTGACATAAATAGAAAATTAACTATTGCACCTAAAATTGTTTTAAAAATGAAAATATACACACACAGGAAAAATGTAAAAATATAAAAAATACCAACGTATAGAGAAAATGTATGTGTATCTAGAATGATACATATAGTCAAGGTTATTCCTTAATTAAAATGTGAAGTATGAAGCTTGATTTTTGGTGATTTTCCTCATTTTCTGAGATTTCCTCTGTACCGTATTACATAAGACTTTAACTTCCTCAATCATGAGACTTTTTCCTCTTTTTCTCCTTCCCTCTTTTTTTTCCACCTTCCCTCCTTTCTTTCATCCTGATATTCTTTTTTTCTGCCATTAAATATTTCCTTGTAACCCACTGGGCTCTAAAGAGGGTTTGAGGTGGCTAATAGGAAGATTGCATTTACTAAAGTTCCTCTTTTTAGAAAAATACATTAAGTAATTAAATAATTATGGTGGATAACAATCTATTGGGGGGTTAAGTATGAGTGCAAACCTATGAAAATCCTTAGTAACTTTTTAATGCTTAACAAATATACCCGTGAAATCACATATCAAATAAAGGGATAATTAGTTGTGTTTATGGCTTATGAATTAGAGTTCGTGGAAATATACCATTATTTTTCACTTGTCATAGTCTAATTTTTGTGTGTGTTTGTGTGGTACGCGGGCCTCTCTCTGTTGTGGCTTCTCCCGTTGCGGAGCACAGGCTCCGGACGCGCAGGCTCAGCGGCCATGGCTCACGGGCCCAGCCGCTCCACGGCATGTGGGATCTTCCCGGACCGGGGCACGAACCCGCGTCCCCTGCATCGGCAGGCGGACTCTCAACCACTGCGCCACCAGGGAAGCCCATTTTCTAGGGTCTTTTAATTCTGAATTAATTTTTAATGTTGAAGTTTTAAAAATATTTATTTCAGAATCACTCAGAAGGATTCAGAATAAGTAGCAACCAATAGGTTCTTGATTAGAAACGCTTTCATTTGTGAAAATATATACATGGGCAAATGTATGTGTATTGCAATTTCTCATTAGGGAAATTTGAGGCTGAGGAAGGATTCCTCTGTTATATAGCTTTTCATTGCTGTAACCTTAAGTCTTCTTAGTATATTTCCTTTAAGCAACACAGCAGGCTATGGATCTTCGTCTTACGACTTATGGCTTTTTGGCTTAATGTGATTAAAAAAATCCAAGTTGATTTAATCTGCATTACACAGTAATGCTCAGCCAGAGGCCATGGTTTTTCTTAGCACATGAGGTGAAACATGCATGGTCTTCAGATTGGACTAGCAGAAGAAACTCTGCAACACTCATTTATGGGACAATACTGTTTCATGATCTTTGTTGACTTTCAAATCTCATTATCTAATTGCACTCTTTATTTTTTCACTAGGACCATCTATCCAGCTACTCTTCCAAAGGCTGTAGAATGTGATGGGTGTCAGCCTGATAATGTCTCAACTTAATACCAATTTTTAATGAGGCATAAATATTATTTACATAAGACATCTCCTAAATAGTATTTTAAAAATTCATGTTTAAAAAATTAACTCCAATATCATTAGAGGATATCATTTGTTCTGGAAGCATTTACTGTCTATCAGATGAAGTGTAGCCTCTGACTCTTCAGACTGCATCTGACTTCTTATAGACTTCAACATTATTATTTTTTTATTTGCCTGAGATATAGAAATAAAACTAACTAAAATGATGGCAATCTGTCTTCTTTTGGCGAAGAAAGCAGCATCCAAATATAAATTAGGCACCCATTTTACAGTAAGCATGGTTATGTGAAAAAAATCCTGTGCCAGAAACAGGTATGTGAGTAAATATGTTCTAGACAGATTCAAGGCCTTTTATAAACCTCCCACAAGCTCTTCAAAAAAATTGCGTACTTTGGCCCATCTGGAATTAGATTGTGGCTGCATATTAAGATACGAGGGCAGTGAAATTTTGAGTTGACAGAAACATTCATCTGTAGGCTAGCTTGTTTTATTGTGCTTGATTTACTGTGCTTTGCAGATACTGCATTTTTTTACAAATTGAAATTTCATGGCAACCCTGCATCAGGAAAGTCTACTGGCCCCACTTTTCCAACAGCATCTGCTCATTTCATGTCTCTGTGTCATATTTTGGTAATTCTTGTAATATTTCAGATTTTTCATTATTATTATATTTGTTATGGTGATCTGTGATCAGTGACCTTTGAAGTTACTGCTGTAATTGTTGTGGGGTGCCACAAAGTACCACAGGCATATCAGATGGTGAACGCAATCAAAAGGTGTTCTGTGTGTTTTGATTGCTCTGCTGACCACTCATTCCCCTGTCTCTCTCCCTCTCTTTGGGCCTTCCTATACCCTGAGACACAAGAGTATCGAAATTAGGCCAATTAATAACCCTACAATGACCTATAAGTGTTCAAGTAAAAAGAAGATTCACATGTCTCTCACTTTAAATCAAAAACTAGAAGTGATTAAGCTTAGAGAGGAAGGCATGTTGGACACTGAAATAGGCCAAAATGTAGGCCTCTAGCACCGAACAGTTAGCCAGGTTGTGATTACAAAAGAAAAATTCTTGAAGGAAAGGGATGATAACAAAGTGAAACAGCTTTATTACTGATATGGAGAAGGTCTTAGAGGTCTGTATAGAACCTCAAAGCAGCTACAACATTCCCTTAAGTCAAAATTTCATCCAGAGTAAGGCCCTACCTCTCTTTAATTCTATGAAGGCTGATAGAGGTGAGGAAAGCGCAGAAGAAGAGTTTGAAGCCAGCAGAGGTTGGTCATGAGGTTTAAGGAAAGAAGTTCTCTCCACAACATAAAAGTGCAAGGTGAAACAGCAAGGGCTGATGTAGAAGCTGCAAAGTTTTATCCAGAGGATCTAGCTAAGATAATTAATGAAGGTGACTGCACTAAACAACATTTTTCATTGTAGTCAAAACAGCCTTATATTGAAAGAAGATGCCATAGCTTTCATAGCTAAAATGGAGAAGTCAATGCCTGGCTTCAAAGCTTTCAAGGACAGGCCAACTCTCTCCTTAGGGGCTAATGCAGTTGGTGACTTTAAGTTGAAGCCGGTTCTCATTTATCATTCTGGAAATCCTAGGGCCCTTAAGAATTATGCTAAGTCTACTCTGCCTGTGCTCTATAAATGGAAGAGCGAAAGCCTGGATGACAGCACATCTGTTTATAACATCGTTTACTATTCTAAGTCCATTGCTGAGACTTACTGCTCAGAAAAAAGATTCCTTTCAAAATATTACTGCTCATGGACAATGTACCTGGTCACATCCTGTCCATGGAGACGAACAGTGGGATTCATGTTATTTTCATTTCTGCAAACACTACATCTATTCTGCAGTCCATGGGTCAAGGATTAATTTTAATTTTGACTTTCAGGTCTTATCATTTAAGAACTACATTTCATAAGGCCATAGCTGTCATAGATAGTGATTCCTCTGATGGATCTGGGCAAAGTCAATTGGAAACCTTCTGAAAAGGATTCACTATTCTGTATGCCATTAAGAACAATAAGAATATCTGTTATTCATAGAAAGTGGTCAAAATATTAATAGAGGTTTGGAAGAAGTTGATTCCAACCCTCATGGATGTCTTTGAAGGGTTCAAGACTTCAGTGAAGGAAGGAACTGCAGGTGTGGTAGAAATAGCAAGAGACCTAGACTTGGAAGTGGAGCCTGAAGACGTGACTGAATTGCTGCCGTCTCATGATAAAACTTGAAGGATGAGGAGTTGCTTCTTATAACGAGCAAAGAAAGTGGTTTCTTGAGATGGAATCTACTGTGAGAATGAAAATGAAAATGCTATAAAGATTGTTGAAATAACAACAAAGGATTTAGAATATTACATATACTTCGTTGATAAAGCAGCAGCAGGGTTTGAGAGGAGTGATTCCAATTTTGAAAGAAGTACTACTGTGGATAAAATGCTATCAAACAGCACAGCCGACTACAGAGAAATTGTTCGCAAAACAAAGAGTTAATCGATATGGGAAACCTCATTGTAGTCTTATTTTAAGAAACTGCCACGGCCAACCCAGTCTTCAGCAGTCACCTCCCTGACCAGTCAGCGGCCACCAACAAGGAAGCAAACCCTCCACCAGCAAAAAGATTACTACTCACTGAAGACTACAGTGATAGTTAGTGCTTTTAGCAATAGAGTATTTTAAAATTAAGGCATGCACATTTTATTTTTTTAGACATAATGCTGTTGCACACTTAATATACTACAGTATGGGGTAAACATAATTTTTATATGCACTGTGAAAACAAAAAAAAATATGTGACTCACTTTATTTTGATATTTGCTGAATTGTGGTGATCTGGAACCAAATCTGCAATATCTCTGAGGTATGCCTGTCTGTATTGTACTAATCCTCACTGATGAAACCCATTTGTATGCAACCCTAAAGAAACATCGAATGTAAATCTCTTATTTAATTCTCTAAAACAGCTCAAGGATAATTGTACTGAAAGTAATAGTTATTCTGAAGTATGAATCATTACTTGATTTTACTTTCTTCATTGTCTTGGATACAAATTATACATTGACTTCATATTCCTTTCCTTGTCATTTACTTCACATGCTTTTTTGGTAGATGATGATTTAAGAAAAATGAGCTTTAAAGTACTTGCATATGATTTGTGTTAAAAAAAAATATCGATGATATTAAAGGTGTACCTCTTGAAAGCAAATTGCTATGTTTAAAATTACCTTTTCAAGTATAAAATTTTCCTTGCATGTCATGTGTCTACCTAGATTCCCACTGTGTATAGAATTTGGAAATTGTGTATTATTTATTAACTGTGACTGTAGTAGAGTATCATAATTATTATTTCTATTTCTTAGCGTCACTTGAAGATTTCTTCAGAACTCTGAAATATTAGAAATGCAATTTTTTACCACCAAATTACTTACTAAGAACATAGTATTATTTCATATCACTTATAAGCATGAAATTCCATGGCAACTCTGGCTTGCATTACTTGGTAGATCGGCAAATGACACGGTGTGGTTATTGGTCACGTCACTCATCTGTCTGGTTGTCAAGTGGTTTCAAAGCATTTTAACAATGATATTTAGACTAGAGAATTTACTGGACACCTGAGTCTGTGATTAAAAAGAATTATGCAAAAGTAAAGTGGTGATTCAATTTGATTCATTGTTTCCCCTACCAACAGAGTAGAGATCCATTTTATCATCTAGTATTAGAACAACAATCATTTTAGCTGCTGAGACTGACATGTAGGGACTACATAGATCACGTCTGAGACAATATCTGGGCTCAGCGGGGAAAGAGAGAGGTGGGTCCAGGAGGGGGATGGTGGGTTAGGTTACATGGATGAACTTTGAAAGCCGCCCCATCTGGTCACTGGGAGAAGAAAACCCATCAGCAGATGCTGGCCACCAATATATTGTATATTCCCAAGTAGTGCACTACTGGAAAATTTCCAGTCCTGGAAACCAAGACAATCTAATATTAGCTTTATTTCTTGACTCTTCTTTAATCTAATTGTTTCTCAAGGTGTGTCCACCTTGATAACATTTATCAGAGTCGCCTGTAATTTTTGTCCAAAATGATATTTCCTGGAGCCTACTCCAAATGTAGTGAATTAGAGCTCTGGAAAACGGAGCCAGGAATCTGAATTTTAAATAAACACTCTGGTGGTACTTATGCATAATAAAAATTAAAAAAACAGCTGGTCTAATAATTTGGTCCAGATATCGCCTGCCTATCAAAATATAGAGACTAGTGATAGACCTAAGTTGTGGAAATGTAAGAAGTCCATGGCTAATGACTATCTTTATATATCATTAGAAAAATCCTTGGACACTCTTTGACCAAGGTTGAAAAGTCAACATTATTCCTCTGACCGGGTCTATATCTTATATCCAAATTCTTTCAAGTAGGTCCTTGATTTACCCCCCAGTAACCAAGTCTCTGGCGTATTGTTTTTATTCTTTCTTGGGAGTAGTGGCAATCCCTAATCTTATGACTGTAGTTCAATATAACTCATTATTTTTTCTAACTAGTGATCTATTCTAATATTCTTTATTAGCTGAATTCAAACCCTTATGTATTCATTATTTCAAGACCCTTCATCACTGTATTTCACAGGTCTGATAGGATATGTCACTATAATTCCTTAGTGAATTTCACTACCACACATTGCCTGGTGTGCAACCTATTACCTGCTCCTGTATTCTGAGGGTACTATGCCCCACATCTCAAAACTGGTCTTCTCTGGACTGCAGCTGGGTCTTCCCTCTTCCGTGTCCATATTTTACCCTGAGAGATATGGATTTTGTTTAAGATTCACCTACCACCCTGCATTCCAAACATACTAATCCTGTATCACACGCAGTACTTGGAACCAAAATGGACCCTGCTCAGACATACTTCATTATATGATAGGGTTGGTGATCCTTCCTTTAATACTTCTATTGGATTCATTGCTTCAACATACAACTTTGTGTTCTCTTCACTGCCTTCCTGGATTACTGCAATAATTTCTTCTGAACCCTACTTCCACCTGTGCTTTTCTTTCCATAGGTTGATTCCTATGCCTGGAAGGATGCCTTTTTTGCAGAACACTCATCCTTGTGGGACAGGATTATTTTTTAACATAAAGGAAGTTTAAAAAAACAAAAAACTTTTGAGAATTAGCAAAATCAATCACGACTATATAAAACAGCTAAGACCAAAACAATGTGTCAACATGATTTTCTTAATTTGAATTTTATTCTGATGTTAGTCAATCCATGCACCTTTTTTCTACAAAACCCTGAGCAGCTTAGGACAGGGATTGTTTTCACTCATGTTTATATTTATGGAGCCTCACTTAATGACTGCACCCCTGAATGAATGCAGTTTAGCATATGATACTAAATAAAACTCTTACTATCCTTTAGTTTTAAAAACAAATGCATAAAATCCATCAGATTTATTAACATTTTGTCTGAATTATTATTTTTCTTTCCTACCCAAATTCTAGATTGTACCAATGATCTGGTAATTATGCTTTGTAGAATTAATATTCTGTACAATTATACTTAAAATAATTTGCTTCAAATAGACATTTCTCCCATGATCATGCCACATGCCACCTTGCCATTTCTTTAATCTTTAGGGTTATATAATTAGTTAGATATCGTATTACCTATTGTGGACTTGTCTCCAAGTTTCTTTTATTTCTGGTTGTTTATTTAAATTTCTTAAATTAGTTGGAACTAAAGTCTTTCCACATTGTAAGTCTTTCCCTCCCCCACTCTTTTACTACCAGTGTTCTGTGGTTTATTACTTCTGGGATTCTGTGATCCATAACATTCCCTGAGAGTACCTTTTTTAATCATTAAATTCTACATATGTAAGTTAAAACACACCTTTCGGAAATAGAATTGCGTGATAAATTTCTCACGTCTTCTTAAAAGAATATTCAAAACCTGTTAACAATGTTAATTCTTATTTGAATAAATACATCTCCTTTTAAAAAAAAAGTAGAACACAAATTCCCTTTCTTCCTACTTATTGTTGAAATGCATATCTAAAGCACACAAGGGGAAAATGTGTCACAGATTACAAAACCAAAGCGCTTTGGAATCAGATGTAAAGATTAAGTTTTCGATGACACTGGCAAAGGCAATCAAGGAAGTATGGATATTAGCTAATGGTATTGAAAGTTGCCTGTTGTCTGACCTCAGTATTCAAATGGTTGGGACGTTCTCTTTCACTAGCATGTTCCCTGGGTTGCTTGTCTAGCACTTGACAATCACTGAAGTTCTGTAGCCTCAGCATCCTGCACTGATTCTTGCTTTTCTGAAGATTGCTATTGCTTATTCCACTCTACTTCACTTTAGAGCATGGGCCTTCCCAGGCTCACTCTGAACTTCTTTTGTAAAGCTTCACATTTTGTAACATAGTGCAAATTGTGTTTTATCTAAAGTGATTTACTCTTTCCGACAAATATCATATGATATCACTTACATGTGGAATCTAAAAAATAATACAAATCAACTTATTTACAAAATAAAAGCAGACTCACAGACATAGAAAACAGACTTGTGACTGACAAGGGGGAAAGGGTTGGGGGAGGGATGGATTGGGAGTTTGGGGTTATCAGACGCAAACTGGTATACATAGAATGGATAAACAACAAGGTCCTACTGTATAGCACAGGGAACTATATTCAGTATCCTGTGATAAACCATAATGGAAAAGAATATGAAAAAAATGCGTATATATGTATAACTGAATCACTTTGCTCTACAGCAGAAATTAACACAACATTGTAAGCCAACTATACTTCAAAAAATAAATTTTAAAAAATGTAAAGGGGTTTACTCTTTCACTATTTATAGAAAGAGATTATAGAAAGAGAAAGCGACCTGGAGTATATTGGTTTCCCATGGCTGCTATAACAAATTACATAACTTGTCATTATAACAAATTACAACAAAAATTGGCGGCTTAAAGCAACAGAAATATATACTCTCACTGTCCTCCAGGCCACGTGTCTGAATCAATATTGTTGGGCTCAGGGTTTCCCTGGTGGCGCAGTGGTTGAGAGTCCGCCTGCCGATGCAGGGGACACGGGTTCGTGCTCCGGTCCGCGAAGATCCCACATGCCGCGGAACGGCTGGGCCCGTGAGCCATGGCCCCTGGGCCTGCGCGTCCGGAGCCTGTACTCCGCAACGGGAGAGGCCACAACAGTGAGAGGCCCGCGTACGCAAAAAAAAAAAAAAAAAAAAAAAAAAAAAAGAAATATATATATATATATATATATATAGTTGGGCTCAAATCAAGATGTTGGCCTCTCCCAGCTACTGGTGGCTCTGCCATTTCTTGGCTTTTGCCCAAATAACTCCAGTGTTCAAGGTCAGCACCTTCAAACCTTCAAGGTCAGCATCTTCAGATCTTTCAGGCCAGCATCTTCATATCTCTCTCTTCTCTGTCTTCACATGGCCTTCTCCTTTGTGTATGTCAACTGCCTCCCTCTTATAAGGACACTTGTGATTGCCTTTAGGACCTACCCAGATAATTCAGGATAATCTCCCCCTTTCAAGCTCATTAAATTAATCACATCTTGAAACCACTTTTTCCACACAAGGTAACATTTACAGGTCTCAGAGATTAGGACCTAATATGTTTAGGGGCCATTATTTAGCTGACCACAAAGAGTTAGGGAATTAGAGTATCATTGCAATTTTTAAAGGAATAAAATTAGTTCTAAATTTTACCTATACAATTGATTGGGACCACACTGTTGCAGCTAACCTGAACCCTTACCTGCATTAAGATAGATACTTCAGCCTACAATTTTTCTAGGAATCTTATGTTTGACTGCCCACGTGGCATTGCTGCCTCCTAGGGCAGGTTAGCAGTGCTTTAGAGCCCGATTCATGGAGAGAGGAGCTTTTGCTTTCTAAGATCCCAAATTCCCATTATTTCGAATCAGTTTCTCACCAGTTCTCTCCTTCCCATCACAAAATGCATATGAAGTGCAAGTTTATCTTGGGAGCCTTTTCAACAGAGACAGCCTGTAGCTATGAATTTAATCTATTTCGTTCTTGTAAACTCCTACAATTTTATCTTCTTCATCCAAGCATACCCTCTGAAGGATGTAAGATTTTACTAGATTTTCCTGGCCTTGAGTTTAAGGCTTACATCCTAGAGTTTACACCCTATGCACTATACATCCTTCCTGATGGGCCCTAGGACTGGATGCATGTGCTGTTGTTCCGTTTATTGATTTTTAACAAAAAATATTCTAACTCAAACAAAGCACAGTATTATATAGAAGAATGGGTTATGTGAATCCATTCTGCTTTGAAGTACCCTATGAAATGAGTGAACAGAGGAATGAAGTTGGAACGTACTGCTAATTCTATTTTCATAATAGACTTTCACGATTCCTCTCTTGTCAAGAGAGCCTTAATCAAGGAGGGGAATCCAGGATGTAAGAGTTATCACCAGAAGACATTAATGTTTTGTACTTTGATAGGAGCATCAGTCTTGTTTCTTGATGTGGCATCTGATCTATTAATATTTAAGGGGTGTAAGGGGCAGGGTGATGTATTCATCCAGTTCTGCCTGGGACCCTGAAGCCAGCAGTGGGCCTGAATGGTGTCTCCTGCAGATGCACCTCCTTGGCCCCAAGTCCCTGGCTCTGGAGCCATTTATTCCTTTACACACTACAACCCTGCTCTGGGAGCACAACCCTCCCTTCCCTGCTCTACTTCCTAGAAACTTCACAATGTCACTAGTGGGACACATGAGGAAGCTTTGTCTCTGCACTTTAAAAATACTGAATCCTATTTAAATGCAGTACATCATACTCTTCTCCAATTACTGTGTTATTTTGGTTGTCCACAAAACTCTAAATGTTACTTCCTCTATAAAATCATATCTGAATTAAAAGGTGATGGGTGCTAAATCCTCCTTACTATACCTATTATGAAATATGTTTCAGTGTCTCCTTTATCAGGAAGTTACATCAGTGCTTGCGTTTCTTTAATCATTTCAGCACAGTTTTTTTGGGGGGATGGGGTCTAATTGTTCTTACATTTCTGCAGTCTCGACAATTGTTGCTGAGTCTTGTGTGAGGAGAATGTAGACGTATTTCTTTTACATCACGTAGTTCCTAGCACAAAAGGGCACTTTCAAAAAATTGCTTCTTGATGACAGTGATTTTGTAAAGTGGCAGTCATTTGATTTAAGCACATGTAAATTCCACTTCAGTTAGCAGAACTAGATTTAAATGTGATCATTTTAAACGGACAAAAATTCTTGGAAAATTCAGAATAGCACTATCACACTGGAAAATTGTGTGGTATCACATTGATGCTTAAGGCAACTTTCATAATAGAATATTGTGTAGTCAGTAGATGGCACTCTTTGTTTTATTAATAACCACTGTCCACTCCCTTTACTTTTATGAAAGGTATCAATGATAGTTTATTTTTAACTATTTTAACAAAATTCCAAAATTGCTTTTTGTCTAGTTTACTAAATCAATCATTCTGATTGTTTATGATGGTGACTTTTTGGCTTCAATTTCATAGGACAGTTTTGAATGAAGATCCAAGCATTGTTTTTACTCAAAGTTATCACTTTTAGCTGGAAATGAGTTTTCCACCTGACAGAGACTAAGAAGAGGTATTACAAACATATTGTTTTTACTAAAAAGATTATTATTTTTACTACTTATAAGAGACTGTGAAATAGAAATCTGAGATAGATTACCCAATGTGGTCCGATCTGACAGAATTCATTTCAACTTCCAAATCTGGACAAGCATTCACACAAATTCTATATTGATTAAAACACAAAACAAAACACAAGCAAAAATGTGGGTAAGTGAAAGGATGGTACATTTCATCCAAAGGGAACTGCGTGGAGGAATCAGAACAAATGGTTTTATAAAAAGTAGAATAGTACAAGAAACCGGAGGAGTTTTACTATCATAGGCAACTGTGATATTTTATATGAATGTAACAGTAACTAGTGTACTTTGTGTGTCATGTTGGCTAGGCTATGGTCCCAGTTATTTGGTCAAACACTTGTCTAGATGCTGCTATGAAGGTACTTTGTAGATGTGATTAACATTTACAATCAGCTGATTTTAAGTAAAAAGATGTCCCTCAAAAATAGACATGGGGAAAAAACAGGAATGAGACTGTGACATAGAAATCCTGTCTGAGTATCCAGGTACCATCCTGTCACATAGATTTCATATTTGCTTGCTCCCACAGTTGTGTGAGCCAATTTCTTAATATTCCTCTCTCTCTCTCTCTCCCTTTTTCTTTATTTCTTTAATTAGATTTTCCTACTGTTTCTGTTCCTATGAAGAACCCTGAGTGATATATAATATAAATAGAAATTTACATTAATGCCATTATAACATTTCAGAGGACATTGTGCTTACGGAATAAGTTCTGGTAGCAATGAAAAGGGAAAGACCACATACTGGCAAACAATCGCTGAATTTAAGACAATAATAAAGGAATAAAAACCCTGAGTTATTAATAGGACCAAAAATCAACTTAAGGGAGAAGAGCAAGCATAAAAAACCTTCCCTCAAAAACTCATTAGAAATGGAAATGCAGGCTATAAAATTATTAGAAAAGATGAAACATGGAGAACGTAGGAGTTCCAATGTATGGATGGTAAGATTTCCAAAAGGAGACAATTTGCAGTAAAGGGATCATCAGTGATAACATGAATCATGGGTTTTTCAGACTCATTGACTATCAGGGACAACTAATATTAATGAAACAAGATCAAAACATGCATTATATTCAATAAAAGAGAAAAGCTTGTTTACCTGCAGTGGAACAAACACCAGGCAACCTTAGATATCTCAGTAACATGTAGTATGAAATGGTAATGACCAAACCTGCAGAATATTAAGGGGAAAAAAGAACGTAAGTCAAGAATTCTATACCTGAACGAAATGTCATTCATGTTCAAGGGCAAAATAAAGACAGTGTCACCTATGCAAAGCATAGGACAGGGACTCTCCCTTGATTCTTCTTCTGTCACACCTGTTCTCTCCGGTCGTGCTGACCTCCTCCCACTTCCTCAAATGAGCCTCAATCTTCCCCATCTATCCCATGAATCTGAGCTTACAGCTGCCTCTGTCTGGAACACTCTTCTTTCTTCCTCCTCTTTGACTGGTTCAACCTTGCTGTTCCTTCAGATCTCACTCAAAAAAAAAATAAATAAATACAAAATAAAAATGCTCTGATTTCCTCAGAGAAGAGCCTTCTCTGAACCTCCAAAACTAAATTAGCTACTACTTTTCTATACTCCTATATATTTTTTCCCTTTTCCATCTCTTTATGTACAAAATTTAAATTTACATACAGTCAGATACATTCATTTTGTGTATCCCTCAATGAGTGTTGAAAAATCAATGTTTAAGTAACTAATCAACATAGAGAACATTTTCATCACTCACTCAAATTGCCTTGTGGCTGTAACCACACCCACCTCATTCCTGCCCAGGTGATCATTGACCTACTTTCTATCACATAGATTAAATTTGTCTTTTCTGGAGTTTCATACAAGTGGAATCATACAGTATGTATTCTTTTGTTTCTGGCTTTTTTGGTCGGCTTAATGGCTTGTTTCCAGTTTTTGTCTATTATGAATAAAGTTAATAAACACTTTCGTGTTTGTGTTGTCTTTTTTGTGCACATATGTTTTCATTTCTCTTGAATGGAATTGTTGGGTCTTATGGTAAGTGTAGTTTTCCCTTCTCTTTATTCCCAACTGTTCTATGTCATTCCGTTATAAGTGTGTCTTGTAAATGCCATAGAACCACATGATTTTTAAAATATCAACTACGAGCATTTGTGTTTTAATAACAAAATTTAACTTAGTTATATTCATCAAGAATTTAAATGTATTCTTACCATCTTATTTTATGTTTTTTATGTACCATTATTTCTTCTATCCCCCTTTCTGCATTTCTGTTTATTTTAATTTATGCTAAGTGAACATATGGTGAAATATACAGATCTCCAAGATCTCTGGTGATGTTATTTAATTTATTTTGACAAATTTCACTCTTTAAAACAACTTAGATTTCTCTTTTTCCACTTCTCCTCCTCGTTGGTTATGAAGACAAATATCCTATATTAGTAAGGATTAGGCTTGGCTGTACAATTAAAGCCAGAAAAGGAAGGAAAGGGAAGGCACCATTTTCAAACCTTCTTCTATCCATTTATATGTACATATTCCTATGTAAACGAGGTTATACTTTTGTGGCTTAAAGCAGCTCTCACACAGTACCTGTTTTACAATTTTTATTTCTCTTAACAATATGTCATGGAGTTATTCTCATGCAAATAATCTAGCTCTATCTCATTCTATTAAAATGTTTATGATATTCCATAATTTAGACATAGTATAGTTAAAACCCCTTTAATGGACATTTAAGTAGTTTTAAATTTTTTTCTATTACAAACAGAAGCACAGTAAACATCCTTCTATGTGCTTCCTTGAGCATAGTGGTGAATGCTTCTTTACACATGTATATCACGCTGTTTATGTTGAGGTATTTTAAAGTAAGTTACGTGTATGATGCCTATAAATAACCAAGAAATAGAAATGGGTTCGCAGAACCCATCTGTCATTTTTATTTGAACAAATCCTGCCATACTGCTGTCTGAAATGATTACACCTATTTGCACTCTTGTGAGCGCAACATGAATACCTATCTCCCCACACCCTTGAGGCCACTTGTTATGGGTAATGGAAAATCTACTGGTCAGTCATTTGTCTTCATTTTGAGCAGGGGATGTCTTGCACAGAAACCCATAACTGGAGTATTTTCAAACTTACACTTTTTTATTTGAGAGTTTTTGCATGCTTACTTAAGAGGCTTTCTCTATCCAAAAGTTAAAAAACCCACTTCTATGTTTTTTTCTGTTACTTCCATAATTTAAAAAAATGTTTAGGTTTTTGATCCACTTGAAATATATTCTCATGAATAGCGTGAACTATGAATCTAAATATTTTTACATGGATAGCTAAGTTGCCATTTAGTAATATAATAATCAGTAATATCGATGGAACAACCTTTAATTGTGCCAGGTACTTTTCAATTTAACCCTACTTTTTGGGGGTTGGTTTGAGGATTAAACAAAACATTTTAAAGAAGGGACAAGTAAGGCACCAAATAGTTATTGGTTTTGTCCAATTCATACACATGTTAATTGGTAGAACCAGGATTCTAACCCTGGCAGAATGACCCTATTCACCCTTCTAATACAATTTTCTTTTCCCACAGATTTAAAGTACCATCTTTGTAATATACCAAACTCTCATAAACACATACATTTGTTTATGGACTTTCTATTCTGTTTCAAATATATAAGAATATATATATATATATATATATATCTCCTTACACTACACATTTAAAAAAATCTAATCTGATCATGTGATCCACTCTGCTTACTATTTTAATAACTGCATATGGACCTCAGGATCAAGTCCAGACCCTTTAGCAACTCTCTTGTCTCCTTCCTCTGGAGTCTCAGATATGGGTACAGACTCCTTCCCCAGCTATTTCTTTACTTGAATTACAAAAACCTTCTGGTGCTTATCCAAACAGAGCAAATACATTTATTTCATGAAATATTCCTGTCTCCATGCCTTTGTTCACACTGCTTCTTATGCCTCACCTTTTATGTCTCATTTGCTAGGCAAGCATGTATTCATTTTTAAAGATGAACATAAACATCACCGCCTTTAGCCTTTCCTCTCTCTCCATCCCAAGCAAGTTAGAATAAACAATTCTTTCCTCCTTTATGTGTCTACACCCTTCCCCTGAGAACCATATTTACTCAATGACATATTTCTCTCCTCCACATAATGTAAGTGTCTTAAGGGCAGGACCATATCTTATTAAATATGTAGTATGGATTGAATACATATTTGTTGAGCAAATTAATATAAATAAAGAACATCAAATTATGAGAGCAATCATGCGGGTATCTAATTTATGAAATGATGCAATACGTTTTTAAACAAGACAAACTATCTTTTTCAAAACAGCATCAAGAAGTGAGTGTACTTAACCATACTTGATTAGTTCATAACAGAACAAATGAGTGACTGGAAAGATAATTCATGCTGAAGCCTGTTTAATGAACTACTAAAAGAGAAAGCCAGGCAAAGGAAGCCAGAGAACTCGTGAGAATTAGATCTGAGGGACTTCATAATCATCTGGCATTTGCTTGATGTTGTACCTACCTTTAGACAGGCACCTGGTAGGGATTCCCGGGATAGTACAGATTCTTCACTTAAGGTCCTAGTCCTGTGGCTGCGATAGAACACTTGTGCTGATTTACCCGCTGTAACTAAGCAGTCAGCTGCACAAGTTCCTTTGTGTGTGCGTGGTAATCATTTAAATCTTGA
The DNA here is from genome assembly GCF_008692025.1 of Phocoena sinus. NCBI lineage: Eukaryota > Metazoa > Chordata > Mammalia > Artiodactyla > Phocoenidae > Phocoena > Phocoena sinus. The sequence goes on along the minus strand of NC_045763.1, from coordinate 179,862,704 downwards.
ATCTGTGACAACCCTTAGAGGCATTCAGGACGTGTGCCCCATTTCCTCAATTTCAGGCATGAAACAGGTACACAGGTGGTACGCTTAGCAAGCAGACAGTCCATTATTGACAGTACTCATCCAGTTAGATTTTAACAGAAAAGTTGATAAAGTTGATATCAACCAGGAAAGGAAAGCATGGGCCCATTGGAAGAGTGATGCATTGGAAGAGTGCATTGTGAGATGAGCAGGGAGATTGGTGGGGGACTTCTCTTTCACTGAGATCTTTCTCTTTTTTTCCTCCTTTTAGGTTTTACTCTATCTTTCCTTTAAGCCTCTGACTGCTGAGACTAAGCATTTTGCTTCATGATCTTGTATTTCTTTGCTATCTTTTGCTTCCCCATGTTCATGCCATACTCCTGAGTTTCTTCCAGGCTCATCACATTTCAAATTGCCCAGTATGGTAGCAGTTAGAAGGGTAGAGAGTAATTCACTTTTTTTCTACTTCCTTAAGCTAGAATAACTTCATATATCCATAGAATAACTTTTTATATGCCCCCAAATGAGTAAAATGAGCACCCTTCAACTGGTACCTTTTCTGAATTAGTTTAATTACTTTATGAGTTACTGAATGCATGGAAGGAAATACGCTCACACTGTTTAATATTAGAATACAAGTAAAGTCCTAACAATTGTGGATGTAATGTTACTAAAAATTGGTAAAGAAGAGGGCATAGGTATAGGCAAATATAAATATTAGTATGTTCACATCTATTTTATAGTTCATAGATGGAAGGCCAAGATGTAGTGTATACACACTTAAGGCCAAACCCAGCCACTTTTATATTTTGTTCCCCCATCTTCTATAGTTTTCTGAAAAGGATTTTTAAGAGCTATATAGTCTCAAGATCACTGATTAGCCTCCTAGGAGATTCCTGGTCTTGCCAGCATTATATGCTTGGTGATTCACTTATTCTCTTCTGGAGGCCAAAGGCCATGACTGGACATGGGTGACAGTAGGGTAAAGTGTGTGATTTCCTTGTCTCATAAGTCAGTCAACTCAAAGAGTAGTCCTGAAAGGAAACAAGCAAACAAACAAACAAACAAAAAGAAAAAGCTATGAATCCTTGAGGTAATGAAAAAAAGAAGAGGTAAAAACAACTATTTTCTTTTCATAAAGGATTAAAGGCAAATCTTAAAACCCTGTCTCTACAGGTAAGAGCAAAGACAACCTAGTTTGCTGCTATGAACAGTTATTACAACAACTGACAACTTTGATCTTACTATGTACTTGGTACTATAAAGTATTTTATCATCGCAGTAAATTCTATAAGTACTGATAGTATTCTCAGTTGATATGTGAGAAAACTGAGAACACACAACCGTTAAACCAAGAGCACATGAGAAGTGCGAGCGAGCTGGCGTTCATTTCTAGGTATTTTCACCCCAAAGCCCACAGTAATGATAACTGTACAATATGGCTCTCCAAAAATTAGGGTATATCATGTAACATCCGTGTTAACAAATATAGAACTGTACTAAAAATCACATTACTAATTCATTAGACAAATTACAAGAATTTATAATTTTTCGTAAAAATTAGGAAATGCCTAATTGTTTAAAAAAGGTAGAAAAACAGAATAACAAGACTAGAAAATAAAATAAAAGGGCTGTCAGTTTTATGTTTAGAAATTCTCTAAGTAGGTATAATTTTAGCAGAAGTCTCTTTAAAATGTTTGGGGTTTGAACATTCAAGGTATAATTAATTCAAATGTAATTGAAGCTCTATCGGAACAAATAAGACGAGTGAGAACTTCTCATTGATTTTCAGAAAGTCAGCAAATGTGTCAGTGATAGAGCGTAATAAAAGAAAAATAACAAATAACATTTCATGTGGAGTGAGATGGTGGCATAAGCTTTAAGAAGTAATTTTTAAAAACTAAAAGCTAAATCCAGTTTACTCGATTAAAGCTCTCTCTCCTTTACTCCTTCAAGGTCTCTCTCTTACTCACTGTTACCTCTTTCCAGCATTATTCCTCACATAACTGGGAGGGTTTCAACATCTGTGCTTATCTGTCAGGAATTAATATGTCCTCCTAGTCTCTTATTTTGGTAAGTCCAATAATTGCATACCTGCCAAGGAAAATGCAAGATTGGAAGGGGAAAGAAGCAGGAACCATCACTGCTCTATTGGCAACAATGACTAGATCCTTGGCTTTTAGAAAATGGAAGAAAGAAATTTGCTTCTGAGTCCTCCTGTGAGTCACTGGCTTCATGCCCACAGCAGCAGAGATTGTTGATGAAATTTCCCTGTGATTCGAGCACCTTCAGGCTTCTTCTTCTTCTTTTTTTTTAAAATTAATTTTTATTGGAGTATAACTGCTTTACAGTGTTGTGCTAGTTTCTACTGTACAGCAAAATGAATCAGCCATACATATACATGTATCCCCTCCCTTTTGGCCTTCCTTCCCATTCAGGTCACCACAGTGCATTAAGTAGAGTTCCCTGTGCTATACAGTGTGTTCTCATTAGTTATCTGTTTTATACATAGTATCAATAGTGTATATGTGTCAATCCCAATCTCCCAATTCCTCTCACCCCCCTTTCCCCCTTGCTATCCATACATTTGTTCTCTGTGTCTGTTTCTCTATTTCTGCTTTGCAAATAAGATCATCTTGAAGGATGTAGCTCTTCCAATAGTTTTGTATGTCCCCAATTCTCTGTGTTAAATCCCTTTCAGCCTGAAATATCGAGAGTGACTGATTTTTTTTTTTTTGGCTAGACTCTTGACTGTTATTTGTACTTGAAGTGGTCCTTGCAAAAAGATTTTACAATGTAATCTGAGAAGGATATCTGACCTCTTTATATTTGAAGGTAAGAACGATCTCGTCTTCAGTTCAGGAATGTATATTAATAATCTGTGACATGTTATGGAAAAATAATTCATTAAATGTTTGCCTGGAATAAAGTGTCTATTAAAGGCAAGGATTCGGGAAAGCAGTAGCTCCTGTCATATAATATTATTGTGGCAATGACTACAGGAACTTGGGGGTGGGCTAACACTTCTCATTTACACAAAGACAACAGCAAGCTCATGCTTTTCAGTTCTTAGGTCAAGACATGGTTAGAAAACTAGAGGAATTCCATAATTGCTATGAGACATTTTGCTACCTTTTTTAGTCAAAGGGTTGATGTAATCTGGATCTATAGTTTGATTTTCAGAATATAAAATTATCTTACACATTGAATTCATAATATCTTCATGGCTTTTGTATGAAAGTTAGGGTGCTTATTGGCAAATAATGGGACTTTGGTAATAGGAACGAATATGCATTAGTGGATTGCAATGAATTCCTGTACCTTTTACTCATTGAGTTAGCTTTTTTTCTCCTTCCACTAATTAGCCAGTTGTACTGAAGCAGTTCTCTTTCACCAGCACTTGCAGTGATACACAGCAGTGTCTTATCTCAGTGCTTTGATAACCTGAGTCCTTTGTTATAATCTAGTCCAAGGAACTTTGATTGTATCACCACCCTGTGGTACATTATGCTGATCTGCTTTATCGAACTACTCCATTGATTGAATCATGCTGATTGGGACTGTTGAGCAAGAAATGCAATTTTGAAAGCTGCTTTTGAAAGAAATGTACCTGACCGTGAGAATTGAAGGACCTTATCATTGGTAAACACTTTAGGAGTTCTGATGTTGGTGACATAGTAAGATACTCTTTCAAAATAAAAAGCAAGTTTATATATTTTTGTTTTTCACAAAGGAAAATGAGGTGCAATGATAGTTAAATCTCTTTGGATTTAGGAAAAAACATACGTCAAGTTAGAGTGAACTACCGTGGTGGATAGAATAATGTCCTTGCCATAAAGATGTCCACATTCTAAGCCTGAGAACCTGTGACTATGTTACCTTACATGACAAAAGGGACTTTGCAGATGTAGTTAAGTTAAGCCTCGGGAGAAGGAGGGACGAATGTAATCCTAGGTTCATTAGTAGAGGTTGAGGGATGTGCTTTGAAAATGGAGGAGGGGCTGTAAACTGAGGGGAAGGGGCTAAGTCAGGGAATGCAGGCAGCGCTTGAAGCTGGAAAAGGTCAGGCGACTGAAAGCCTCCAGAAGGAGCACAGCTTTGCTAGCACCTCGATTTAGACTTCTGAACTCAAGAGCTAAAAAGAAAATTCATTTGTGTTGTTCTAACCCACTAAATTCATGATAATTTGCTAGAACAGCAAAAGGAAACCAACACAGCTAAGATAACAAATTTACTGTGTAGACTGTAAAGCATCCAGTTTCAAGAACCAGAACCAGAACTAGCTCTGCAGAGAACTGTGACCCGGAGAATGCCTGGTTTGTTCTTTTTGTATCTGTGTCCCATGGAGCCTCTAATAGGTCTCAGAAGAATCACAAAACAGACTCATCATATGTGGGCACACACATCATGCAATATATGTTTATATATACACATATGCAATATATAAAATACGTATTTATAAAATATATAACACATTTATATTTATTTATTGATAAATATACACTTTATCAAAAATGATACATATATATACATTTATCAAACATATGCTCTTTCCTGTAACTAACTATTCATATTTTGGAAAACATATCCAGATTTTATTTTGGGCCCTGGTAGATATTGAAAGCCTGTTGGTGGAATCCCAAGAAACCGTATGACCTGAGCTGATGGTTATTTATTATGAAGTCAGCATTATCTGATCTACCAAGCCATAAAGGTGGGCACTTTCGGCAGTATCCTATCAGTAGGTAGACATGTTTTAGAAGAAATCAGTCTCAACCTTGTCTTAAAAACACAAGAAAATATGTTCCCTGGATCTGAATCACATTGTACCTGCTTCAGGTTCATTGCTACCTCTTCCTCAGTTCACATCAGTGTCGTGTCCTCATGGGGAATGCCTCAAGAGCAGTCGACTGAAGAAGACAGAAATTGGACCTGGTTTAAGAGCAGAGCAGCAACAAGGGTACTACTGTTGCAGTCCAAGCAATCAGGAAGCGTAAATAACTCCAACAGGCGTGAAGTCCAAGAATTTCTTCTAGTTTTCCAAGTTTCCTAGAAGGATTAATGGGTAGTGATATAACAACATCATATCTAATGATTTTGCAAGATTGTCCAGGATTTGGAAGGGAAAGTCTGATGGATTGGTAAAAATAACGCAAGCAGTGTGGGATGGACATTTTAGAATATGGAAAGAGGGTAAGGCTATTTGTGTTCCCTGTGAGTTCTCATTAAAAACACCCACAGCAAAAACTGAGTGGAAAAAAATCTTTCATGGAGATTAATCACCCTAGGTTTGACCACTGGACTTGTGAATATATTCACCACACAGGTAGGAAAGGAAGTTATGCCCAAGGTAAAAAAAATGTGGATTCCATCCCTCCACTGACTTCCGAGTATGCTTATGTGCTTCCCAACACTGCTGAGTGCTTAACTTACCACCACTGAGACCAGTAATAAGGACCAGATATGCATCGTTTCACAGGAAGATTAGCAAGCCACAGGAGGGCTGGTTAATCATGTTGAATAGCTTTTATCATCTCATTTTTATCATATCACTTTTTCCACTGTGGTAGACACTTACTCTGGATATGGATTTGCCTTTCTTGCTACCAGTGTTTCTTCCAGTCCCATTATCTGTGTATGTACCACTTTATACTCAGTGACCTTGTTCCACAAAATATTGCTTCTGACGAAGGATACATTATACAGGAAAAATAGACGGTAGGTGAGTAGATAGGCAGACACACAGACAGATAGACAGATAGATAATAGAAAGATAGATAGATAGATAATAGATATAGTCTCATAAAAATAAGACAATTGATTCATGACCATGAGAGTCTCTGATACAAATGCATATTCCGTTTTCTGTAATCAGCTGACATTAAAGAATTGTGGGATGGCATAATAAAGACGGAGTCACAGTAAATGTTAGTAAACAACACCCTTTGTGGTGGCATTGCTGTGATAGAATAAAAAAAATAAATATTTAGTCTGATTTGTACATTTCTTTTTTTTTTTCCTTTTCTTTTTTTTTTCCTATTTCTTTTTTTTTTTTCCTTTTCTCCTAGCATAACTGGTTCATATAAAGGATATTGCTTGTGGACAATTATACAGCTAAGTCTTACATTATACAATGTTAAAAAAAAAAAGTAAGTGTGCCTGAAGAAAAGAATAATCACAGCTCAGGTGGATACAGTTACTAATGGGAATTTTCGTCTTCTTTTTATTCTACATGAAGGGATTCCTTTGAGCAAATCTAGTTGCATCACATTTTGTGGAAGCATGATGCCACAGTTTGGGTTTAGTTTAGTATTACAGAGTGTAATATTTATTAGAAAATGCTCTTTGGATAATACCTGTGGAAGAGAAAGAACTAAGATGGGTTAGCGGGAAAAGTTGAGTTGCTATGGTCAGAGGTCAGCTCCCAGTGTGAGCTATGGATGCGCATGGCTTATCAGACGTGTCACAGGTTGGCTCCTAATTACCTGGACTTTCTACGTCCATGATAAGCCAGTGGGAGTGCCCTGCCCTTGGATGGACAGAATACTCTGGGAGGCAACTCTGTGCAGCTGAGACAACCCCTGATAGGACTCCCAGCATCTGGGGCAACCAAGTCTTGCCTTAAAGTGGAGGAGATGCAAGTAGGCTATCTCTACTCCATGGCTAGTACACAGGCTGATGTTGCCGGGGTTATTTAAGTGTAAATATGGGTTCAAGAGTAAGAGATCAGTCTTCACTTACTAAGTGAAGTAAGTCAGACAGAGAAAGACAAATATCATATGATATCACTTATATGTGGAATCTAAAAATATGATACAAGTGAACTTATTTACAAAACAGAAACAGATTCACAGACATAGAAAACAAACTTATGGTTAACAAAGGGGAAAGGGGGGGAGGGATAAATTAGGAGTTTGGGATTAATAGCTACATACTACTATATATAAGACAGATAACTACAAGGACCTACTGTATAGCACAGGAAACTCTACCCAATACTCTGTAATGACCTGTATGGGAAAAGAATCTGAAAAAGGATGGATATATGTATATGGATTACTGATTCACTTTGCTGGACATCTGAAACTAACACAACATTGTAAATCAACCACACTCCAATATAAAATAAAAATTAAATTAAAAGCAAGCAATATGATATCAGCATAGCCAAAGGGGTAAACTGTACCTACTTTCTGGTGGTAATTTAACACGTTTTATTCTTTATACTTTCTCATCTGTCACAGGAGCTGGAAGCTTAAGAACAGCATCCTGCCAAACTAAGGGAATCATGTGAGAATTTGAAGGTGAAAGAGAAGCAGAAGCAATCAGAGCTTCTGTGGCTGCAGCAGACAGATGGTTGGCCTTCGGAAGATGGAAGGTTTTGCCAGCAGCTCCCAGCTATTTCCCTGAAAATCACTCAGCTTCGTCCTCCAGATGACTGAGAATACTGGTGACAATTGTCTGTGATTCCTGACTTTTTGATTTCCCCATGCTTGCTTCCCCAACTCCACCTGTAAGGATGGACGTCTCTATTTCTCTGTATTAAACTACCTAAAGTTTGAAATACCAGCGAGGTTTGCGTCCCCCTGCCTCCTGTTCTCTTGGTTTGTGAAACTATCACAGTGACTCACTTCTGTGTCAGGCCTGTCCCCCTGTCACCATCAACTGCAAAACCCTCAATCATATCATTGTGAAGCTACCCAGTTTCTGACCACAAAGTCCTGAATTTCCAGCTGTATTCTTCCAGTTCTTAGCCCAATGAATCCAACTCATAATTAAAGTAACCAAACGGACAATCCGCTGGTCTTATCATGACTCACTTATGCCCTCACTTTTTGTTTAACCAGTTAAGAAGCCACGGTTTGTTGTTATAATCACTCATTTAACATTTACCCTGGCCCTCTGACTCCACTCTCACTTAAAAGCCCCAAGCCTCATTGAATCTACCTCTCCTGGAGGAAAGCCGCATTAAATTGGATCAAACCCCCGACCAATAGCCTCAAACATCATCTTAATATGACTGGGAAATCCTGCCACGTTTTCCAATTTACTCTCCCAATCTCCTGGATTATTATTTTGTCATTTCTGCTTTCTTTGAATCTGACAGTTGTTCATCTAGCCTCATTCTCAGCAGAAAGTGTAGGCAATCCAAAAAGAATTTCTCCAAGCTCTTTCCAACATCTCCGTCACACTATGACCTGGGCCCCTACCTGCTTCTCCTCTTCCTGTTACTGTGTAAGAACTGCTTACATTTTGATCAAAGGCAAAACTTTTCACCTGTGCTCCAGATGCCAGCTCTCACACTCTCTCATAAACGTGGCTCTGGCAGCTTTCTGTCTCTGTTCTGTATCATTAAGTTTTTCTCTCTAGTAAGAATGATCCATAAGGATCGTGCATAACAGCAAGAAACAAGACATAATTTCTCCCATCTTATAAACCCTACTGTGTTTCCCCAGCATCAATCACCCAGGTACTGCCCCACTGCTTTGCGCCTATACCTTCTGCCTTCAGTCTCTAATTTTTCCTCATTTCTTGTCTCCATTCTCTCTTAAATTCTTTTTAAATAGATCTTTGGCTCCACCACGCCAAGAAAAAAACAAAAACAAACAAAAAAAAACATGGTCATAAGCAACTTCCAAGTTGTTCAATCTGACGGTCGTTTCCCAGTTCTGATTTTATTTGTCCCATCTGCTACAATTGCCACCATTGATTCATTCATTCACCCCTGTTCATTGAAATGCTGCCTATACTTGCGTTCTAGAAAACACTCTTCTCCCTCCTCTAGATTCTTTAAACATTCACAATTCTTTTCTATCCCCACTCCCATCCATATTGTCTTCAGACTTAAAACCCATCTATTGTAATGACTGTCATATTTATATCTCCTGCTCAGACATCTTCCCGAAGTGAACGGTCCAGCAGCCTCCAGCACATCTCCACTTAGATGAGAAGCTTCCTGAACTTACCTGTCCAGAACCAAACTCCTGAGACCACATCTCTGCCAAACTTGCATTTTCCTCTTTCTTTTTTCCAGTGTGGTATATGCAAACAATATCTTCTCCAGTTGCTCATGCCAAAAACATCAGAATTTTCTTCAACTTCCTCTTTCTTTTTCCCTTTGCAGTACCACATGCAATTTCTAGGCAAATTCTGTGAGTTCTATTTACAAAAAAATATTTCCATCCTAACCACCATTCAGCATCTCTACACTCTATAGCAAGTGTCCACTGTGTCTCCATATAATAGTTTCCTAATGGTTTCCCTGCTTTTGCATTTACTTCCCTACTATCTCTTCCAGGGTGATCTTTTAAAATTATAATTCAAATAATGTTGTTGCCTTTTAATCAAAACCTGAACAATAGTTTCGAGTCCATTCAGCTTCCTAATGGGCCGTACTCAATAAGCCTCTCCATTTTAATTACTTTTTAAATTTTACCTTTCACACCAGTATTTAATTAAATACAAAAAATCAAATAATCCCGGGATACTAAATAAATAATGTTATTAACTTTGTAATAATTTATCTAGAAAAACCGAAATTGGGAAATAAATTATTATTGAATAACAGCAAGATACAGAAATAGAATTTAAACCAAGGCGTTATGCTTTTAAAGTTCAAACTTGTAACCACTACACAGTATTTCCTTGTCCTTGAAAAATTTGCAAGCAACCTTAATATTCAGTGATAAGATCTTAATTAAATAAAATAGTTAACAGTTTTGGTAATAATATGATAACATTAAAATCATATATTCAAAGGGTAAGATATATAAGAAAATAGCTTGGAAAACACAATGCTCAGCAAGACCTAATTGTTATAAAAGAAAGTAGTTGTTTGAGACTTCAATGAAATACATACAACACTAACAGCCCTATTCTTTGTTGGTGAACTTACTGTTAATTTTTGTAATTTTTTCTTCAACAGTTTAGGATTTAAAACATTTTGAAAGTAAACAGTCATTATTTTTAATTGCAGAAATAAAAGCAGTACATTTTATTAACCAAATTTAGCTAAAATTGCTTTCTGTTTTTCCTAATGTATCAGAAAACTCAGAGAAAAACCAATGACCTAATTTAGCAATCGCTTCATGTCTAGTGGCTGGTATCATTCCTTAGTTTTGTTTCTGTTTGAGCAATGAATATAAATTTTTGCTATATGCTTTCAGATGTAAGTTACTTTACATTCTCTTAAATATGGTTAAGGGAAGATAAATATACCTGATAGTAATAAAAATAACATTCTTGCTAAGCCTGCAATCACATCAGCAGATTCATGTAGATGTTGCCCCAATTTTGTGTTAAGGACACAGGTTTTCTGCTCTGTGTATTACCTATTTGACAGGTTACTGCTAACTGTACTGCACCTTCCTGGACATGTTCCCTTATCACCTAGATAGTGTGAACACAGAGAATACAAACTCATCTTAACGTGCACTGAAGCAAAATATTACCAGGAAGGTGAAGCTACTCAAATATATAGCATCTAAATTGTTTGCAAGCATCGTGACTTTATGAATATCAGGCATCCTGAATGTTTCACACTTCCACTCCTCCCCGTTAGGATAGATAAGAGAGAGATGACCATCATGTTGGTAGAAAGAAAAGAACTTACTTTTTCTTCCATCTCATCCAATCAATTTCTCTGTTTACTTCAAGGTATTCAGAGGGGGAAAAAATACCTACCTTTTTGAATGCATTCAACCATTTGATCATGATTATGCCCTAACTTGTATAAGAGTGCTTTTAAAGCACCCAGCAATTTCCTATAATTACTTCTTTAATATATATTTTCCCCCATGAGATTATAGAATCCACAAAGCAAAAGATTTACCTGCTTTGTATGCTGAGATCTCTGAGCAGATGTCACGGTGCTTGGCACAAAACGTGCACAATATAAATACTTGTTAAACGGATAAACACATATCCATCAGACTGAATTGTCATATTGCCACATAAACAGGTGTGAATGAGATAAACTCTGATTATACTGCCAAACGTATTGCTAAGATTTTATGACACAATGAATCAAGGGAAATGAATGAGCAGGGCATAACTTCTTATTTTAAGGATTTCCTTTAAAGAGCAAATTTGTTTCCTGATTTAGTTCATATGTTCAAAAAATAAAGTATTACCCTATTAAATTACAATTTTATTATATTCTACTGGATTCAAAATTGTCCAATTTTGTATAATATTTACATATTTAAATTACCTAAACTTAATTTTGCTCCATAATATGAACTGAAGATAAAAATTGTTTTAGTTCCAAGTTCTTTGCAAGTTGTCTCATTGCTGTTGGTTGAGCCAATTTCATTTGTGAGATCTTTTGCATAGATTTTCTTTCTCAAAGTCATATCATGTATTTCAAAATCTGCGCTTATAACTCCAATAGTCTGTGATGGTCTACTATTATTTCCCTATCAGTTACATTTGTATTATCTTTGCTTTTTTCTACTATGCCCAGTTATCTTCTTATATGTCAGATTTCACTATTTGCAATATTAATTTTTTGAGATTATGTGTTTTGTGCAATGATATCATTTTCCTCCAGCAATTTTTAAAAATTTATTTCCATTGGGGAACTAGCAATCCAGGGTAACATCAACCATATCTAAGAATTCGAGATGATTTCAATTTGAATTACAGTCACTGGGTTGCTCTTAACTTCTTCTTAAAAAAAAAGAAAAAAAGCTTTATTGAGGTATAATTGACCTACAAAAAACTGCGCATATCTAATATATACAACCAATGCGTTTGGACATATGCAAACACTCGTGAAACCATCATCACGATCATTCCCCCCAAATTTCCTTGTGTCCCTTTTGTGGCAGAAGAGCGGAAAGTAAGAACATTTAACATGAGATCTACCCTCTTAACTCATTTTTAAGTGCAAGATACAGTATTGTGAACTATAGGTGCTATGCTGTACAGCAGATTTCTGCATTCTGAAACATAACTGAATCATTATACAGTTGACTGTATACAGGGTGACTTCCTTCAGATTCGCACCACAAATAAAGTTTCCACCAGCCCTGGCTATCCACTCCCAACCCTCGCCGTTCAGCAGGCCCTGGATTCCAAAGCCTCCTCCCTAGAGCAGCCAGATGATTCACAGCACAGCTCAGACTCCTAGACTCCACCACCTGGCCCGGAATCCGCAAAGTCCCAGATGAGATGCAGTTCTCTGTGCTGGGCTCACATCCCTGGGACTCCTTTCTTCAGCTTCTGTCCAAGTTGCCATCAGTTATGAGGTTTTAAAAAATGTTTTATCCAGGACTTCCCTGGTGGCGCAGTGGTTGAGAGTCCACCTGCCAATGCAGGGGAGACGGGTTCGTGCCCCGCTCTGGGAAGATCCCACATGCCGCGGAGCGGCTGGGCCCATGAGCCATGGCCGCTGAGCCTGCGCGTCCGGAGCCTGTGCTCTGCAACGTGAGAGGCCCGAAAAGATGTTTCATCCAGTTTCTCTCATTGTCTTCAGCAGGAAGATGGTTCTGAACGGTATAGTCTCTCATTATAGGATGCTAAAATAAATTACTATTTCTTAATACATTTTCTAATAAACATCTGGGTTGTCCACACATTTTCTTTACTTCATGAGAGTTTTAAAAAATTAATAATTTAAATTTAATTAAATTTATAAGATAATTTACTTAAATTAAAATTAAGATGTATTTTTCAGAAGAAAACAAAAATTTCGTTTGAAGAGATGCATGCACCCCAAAGTTCACAGCAGCATTATTTACAGTTGCCAAGATATGAAAGCAACCCAAGTGTCCATCAACAGAGGAATGGATAAAGAAGATGTGGTGTATATATACACTGGAATATTAGGCATAAAATAGAATGAAATAATGCCGTTTGAAATAACATAGATGGACCTAAAGTGTATTATACTCAGTGAAATAAATCAGAGAAAGATAAAATACTCTATGTTATCACTTAAGTGTAGGATCTAAAAAAATAAAACAAACAAATGTATATAACAACACAGAAACAGACTCTCATTTATAGAGAACAAACTAGTGGTTACCAGTGGGGAGAGGGCAGGGGGGTTGGACAGGATAGGGGTATGGGATTAAGAGATATAAACTGCTCTGGATAAAATAAATAAGCAACAAGGATATATTATACAGCACATAGAAATACGTACAAATTATAATCTATAAAAATATTGAACAACTATGTTGTACACCTGAAACTAATATAATATTATGTTTAAAAAAATACATACATACATAAAAATAAAAAATAGGATGCATTAATTTTGCATGTAGATTTGACATAGTGGACATGTTCTAAATTTTCAATTAAGTTTCAATGGCCTTTTAATATTAACTTGAAGAAAGAATATTAAAATGTAAGAGCATTTTGTTTAGTGCATTTTTTCAGATACCATGATTTTCAAGATCAGCATTTTCTTAGAGTTACCAGGCTCTTCTTTAATTCACCATTGTTCTCCCATTATACCATCTCTTCTTGTAAATTCTTTACCATACTTATAAAAGTTAGTTTATAGTCCTAGTTTTCTAACCATTATGTCAGTTATATGTGGGTCTGCGTCTATTTACTGTTCTTTTTTTCCAATCTTGTGTTACATTTTCCTGCTCCTTAACCTGCTGCATAATTTATTGTCATCAAGACATTGCCTATGAAAGTACAGTGAACAAGAACATATAATATGTTTGATTTTTTTTGGTCCAGAAAGTGCCAATATTTTCTTCTTTATTACTGTGACAGCCTTGGCCTGATCACTCAGATTCCTTTAAGAATCTAAAGAAGCTGAGACAGTGCAAAAGTTTCATTCAATTTAGTCCACCTTTGGTTTGTCATCAAGGTACTGAGAACTTTGATCTTGTAAATACTTCAGCTGAGAAGAGGTTAAACTCCAGTTTGAAGTTCAACCTGAAGATTCAGTCCTTTCAGGACTCCAGAAGCCAAGCATCACAAGAATGTATGAGGTGGGACTTCCCTGGTGGCACAGTGGTTAAGAATCCACCTGCCAATGCAGGGAACACGGGATCCAGCCCTGGTCCAGGAAGATCCCACATGCCGCGGAGCAACTAAGCCCGTGTGCCACAACTACTGAGGCTGCACTCTACAGCCTGTGCTTCGCAACAAGAGAAGCCACCGCAATGAGAAGCCCGCACACTGCAACAAAGAGTAGCCTCTGCTCGACGCAACTAGAGAAAGCCCACGCGCAGCAACGAAGACCCAACGCAGCCAAAAATAGGTAAATAAATTTATATATAAAGAAAAAAAGAATGTATGAGGCTGTACAAATTTCCTCTCTTAATACCATATAAATGATCATCTTAATCCTATTTTTAATAATATATTTCCTTGTTACTCTGGGAGTAAAGGTTTATCATGTCCTTCTAAATGCTGATTGAAAAACAAATTTTCTACTGTCTAATGTGAATATTTTTTAATGATAACACTCTCATGTATATTAAGTTTTCTTTTTCTCTTTGTATTACCCTCTAAAATTTCAGGGCAGTATTTATTTAAATTTATTTATAATACTTAATAGCTTACCATAGAGTAATGGGCATTGAATACGTTAATGGTTTTTTAGTATTAATTCAGAATTGCACTGTTAAAGAAGCATATTGTATCAAGTACTTTAAAAAGAATGAGTTTTTTCAATTCTTGTATGAAACAAAATAGGGATGTGAATTTGTGTGCAACTTATGTAATCATCAAGTTCATAGGTTTAAAAAAAAATTGTAATGGCTACCATAATCAGGTTCACTGAACAAAAATATTAGTCATGATCAGGGACACATTTGAAAAAGTGGCTTCTTTAGAATTAATTTTACAATAATAGTAACTTCTTTTACCCTTGCATTTTTCTTCTTTTACTAAGCTTGTACGCTTTTATACTACCTCCTTCTGCACATCCACACACAAAACGCACACTCCATAGGTCATAATGTGCTTTGTAGATTTGTTCAGGAAATTTATGTGTTTTTTCTGAAAAAAGTCTTTTGGACTACATCTTAATAATTGCTGCTCTGAGTAGAATAGAGAACATATTAAAAATGCTTTCTACTGATACTATTGTTCTCTGTGGAGATGTTTTTCCTACTTCTATAAAGACGATAATGTGGGATGCATACCACAGTTTTATAATACAAATAATATGTATCCTAAAACTACAAACCATTTATCCCCCAAATAAAATGAAACATCATTTCCTTCAAAGATACTACGTGAATTAATGTTTCATTTGCCTAGCACTGAGTCTTATACACCACTTTCCTTGGATAAAAGTAAATTTAAACCCTGATACCACTGGGTTAGGCAAATGGAAAGAAAAATAATTTTGAGGTGGGAAAGATGTATAGTTGTGTGATTGCATCCTCTTCCAATCCCTAATTTCCATCTTCCAATCATAGAAAACTTCCCAGCTGAGTCTCATGTTCAATTTTCGATGCATCTGTTTAGCCTTTAAACCTTGTTTAACACTCATTTTGAGTAACAAGGTTTTTACTTGCCTATTTCAATTTTAAATGAGACCACTACTCTGAGGGTGATAAGGAGTATGGCATCAGTAGATAATTCTATTTTTCCTTCCCAATTTCTGTACTTTGGTGGCAATGAAGTGCACATTCTAATCAGGAGAAAGATTTCAAATGGGGTGGTAACTGTTAGAGAATTCACTTTTCCAAACCTTCAACTGTAGGTTACTTCCGTTGCTGAATGAGTGACCCTAGAGTAGAATAAGTATCAAACCCAGTTTATAGTCTCCCAAGGCTCCGAGTAAGCGGCCAGATGTAATTCACTTACCAGCTGGGTTCCAGCATGTGTCCCTAGAGAATTTTATCCACAGACACTTTCACAGGATTTATTTCCCATTGTCATTGGGTGCAATTGTTTGTGACATTGGTCATTTAGTCAGTACAAGGGGAAATGTTACTTTACAGCCCTTTGATGCATGGCCTGAACACCCAAATGCCTGCTCATCTTGTAAATTTAGGAAGCTGGCTATACAGAGAAGGATTTAAGTCCCCACAGAGCTAGCAAGTTTGTGGCAGTTTCTCTCTTTTTCTTCTCCTCCTCCTTATTTTTCTTCCCTTTTGGTGGACATTTACATGGTCCACTTTAATACTTCTTCTAAATTCCCCAAAATATGTTCATAACTGAATCTTCCATACAGTGTTGATTTTTTAACCATAATTGAGTGTTCTGAGCAGGAATATTTTTTACTGTAACAGAGAGATCAATTTGGGGGTATTCTTTATTGTCCAATCACGTATAGCTGATTTACATAATGTACAACAAAGCTATTGGCTACAGATCAAGAATGTGAATATCCAAATATTTCCTAAAGGGTGGGACCTCCAATTCCACTGGTAAATATTCAGTTGTCATCTCTTACCTTACCTTTTCCATTAAGATTTAACTGTACTGAAAGCATATGTTTGCTGGTTTCCAATGAGCAATGCAGCCCTCCTTCCAGGAACTCCCATCAGTAAACCAGACAACCTACTTTGCCTTGACTGGGAGAGATTCAGTGCTTTAGGCCACACAGCTAATTGTGGAGGGAGGTCTTATAAGGCCTCTATATTTCATACTGTGGACAGATAAGTAAAAGCTCCTAAACTTCTTCCCTGGGGAGTATTATTGAACACATATCACTTCCACTTTATGACTAAACTTTGTTATGAGGTTCTCTACCTATTTGTTAGTCTCTCTGACACCACTTAAAACA
Source organism: Phocoena sinus (assembly GCF_008692025.1). Taxonomy (NCBI): domain Eukaryota; kingdom Metazoa; phylum Chordata; class Mammalia; order Artiodactyla; family Phocoenidae; genus Phocoena; species Phocoena sinus. The sequence continues at coordinate 179,845,972 of NC_045763.1, read as the reverse complement.
GGGTCAGAATTCCAAGCCTAAAAATTATCTCATGTCCTTCAGGATCAGTGATGATTTGGATAAAAGTCCGGTAGGAGCAAGAAAGACATTACCTTTAAGTAGATCATAATAAAAAGCTGCTTCAGGCAGATTTCCTGTCCAAAACCCCAAAACACTTAGACCAAAAAGACCTACCGATCTCTACCAAAGGTCCTCATCTATAGGTTCTGTTATATCTAGTATCAGTAAGAAGTTAGATCCTAAGACCTCGTATAGTAGCCTTTGTTACTGTTCACTGTATAAGTGTTAACCAGGTCTGTAAGGCTATACCCGTTCACCTTGGCTTGTTGCTCATCCTATAAATCTTTACCATATAGATACAACTAAGACACTTGGAGAAATCAACCTGTCTAGTGCTGAATAGTCTACTGTTAACCTCTAGGAACAAATATTTCCTAGATGATGGGAAACCATACTTACTGGCCGGAAAGAGCATTTTAAAAGTTAATTAGTGGGAATTAAACTTCTGGTCTCAACCATTCCTTTAATTAGAACAAGGGTCCTTGTTACCTTCCTGGAATCCTGAATTGCTTTAATGTTAACTATCAGAGAGAGATTAGGCAGTTCTACCTTTCACATTTAGCAAGGCAAATCTAAATCTAGCATGGCATGAGTGAAGGGGGTGTTGGTCAATATTCCTATGGAAAGAGTGAGGATGACTCTCTCCATTCATATGTAATATCTGTCTCAATTATGCACTCAGGTAAAGGCAGTGCAACCACTGAAATATTTCCAATATTTAGTTATTTCTAAGCTCATAACTAAAAATTATGATGGAATTAAAATTAAAACAGCAATACATAGAGAAAAATGCAGTTTTAATATTTGTATTATATAAAAAAGTCTAAAATTTTAATAATATAAGTTTATTATAAGAACAGAATTCCATAAAAAAGAATGAAATAATGCCATTTGCAGCAACATGGATGGACCTAGAGATTATCATACTAAGTGAAGTAAATCAGACAGAGAAAGACAAATGTCATATGACATCACTTATATGTGGAATCTAAAAAAAAATGATACAAATGAACTTATTTACAAAACAGAAATAGACTCACAGACATAGAAGACAACTATGGTTACCAAAGGGGAAGGGTGGGGGGGAGGGATAAATTAGGAGTTTGGGATTAACATACACACACTGCTTTATATAAAACAGATAACCAGCAAGGACCTACTGTATAGCACAGGAACTCTATTCAATATTCTGTAATAACATGTATGGAAAAAGAATCTGAAAAAGAATGAATATTTATATATATAACTGAATCACTTTGCTGTACACCTGAAGCTGCCATAGCATTGTAAATCAACTATATCTAATATAAAATAAAATTTAAAAAAATTTTTAAAAGAACAGAATTAACTCCAATGAAGTAGAGAACTTATAGAACAAAGATAAGAGAAGGTACTTGTGCTATAACTACACAATGGAGAATATGAACTAAGTAAAAGTTGGTTTTTTGAAAATAGGCAAATCTGTGGTATAGTTGATTATGAAAAATTAAGACACAAATGAATAATTAAAAGGACAGAAAAGGGGGATATAACTAAAATCAATGCCAGAGATTAAAACAATAAAATATTTACATAAACCGTTTTGTGGCCAATTAATTTCAAAACTTCATATTTCCCTGAAGATAGCTAGGGAAAATGAAGGACTATTAAATATATATGTCTAACACAAACATTATAGAGAAAAAATTAAATTAAATTAAATTCCTCCCCCTAACTACACACAAATACTAGTTTCCTATTGATTAAAATCTTAAGCGTGGAAAGCAAAAATTTAAAACATTTAGCATAAAACAGAGAAAAAATTAAGGCATATCTTGGGATAGAAAAGATCACTTATCCTAAACTTCCACCTTAGAATTATATAACACCAAACACACACAGAACTAATCCTTGGTGCAATCACATATCCACTCTGGGACCTTCCACCATCCTTCATTTCTTCAATATTTTAGCTTCTATCTTGATGTGAACTTCTATGTTTGATGATCGGTTAAATTATGTAGTCACACTTCCAAACTCCTACTTCCTCACTGATTTTTCTCTATCAGTAATCCTGTCCTGAATGCTTCCTTAGCCAATCACTCCCATTGCCACACCCTGAGTTATTGTATACAATACTACTAGCAATTGTAATTTTAGTCACACCACCCTCTGTGACCACTATGTCTAGATCCAGCAATTAACTCCACTTAACTTGAACTTAAAGTCAGAAAGAGAAAAACAACTATCGTATAATATTGCTTATATGTGGAATTTAGAAAAATGGTACAGATTAACTTATTTGCAAAGCAGGAATGGAGACACAGATGTAGAGAACAAACATATGGACACCAAGGGGGGACGCAGGGTGGGATGAACTGGGAGATTGGGATTGACATATATACACTACTATGTATAAAATAGATAAATAATAACCTACTGTATAGCACAGGGAACTCTATTCAATGCTCTGTGGTGATCTAAATGGGAAGGAAATCTAAAAAAGAGGGGATATATGTATACATATAGCTGATTCACTTTGCCGTACAGTGGAAACTAACATAATGTTGTAAAGCAACTATACTCCAATAAAATTTTTTTAAAAAATGAAAAAGAAATACATTGGTCTTCTTCATCCTGAACACAATTTCATGTCCCTTTCAAAACCAAATTTTATGGGCAACAATTATCATCTTTCTCAGGTTTATGTTTCAACTACATTGACTCTCTCATTTTCCTATACTCCTTCAGCAATGACATTTCTCTGGTTAAACCCTAAAGTCACCACCTTTACTCTGGCACCTGTGTAGCTGGTGCATTTAAAAAAAAAAAGCAACCTGAAATTCATATCTTCAAGTGGGTCCTTTATTTTATCTATCAAACATAGCACATTGCCCTCGCAATTCACTTTTCTTCTTTACTAGATGTCTATTTCATTGATTCCCTCTCCAATCCCTTCAAACATCCAATACCTCTTCCACCATTTTCAGTCAGATTATCACTTTGGTTCTTATTCATTGGGAAAATGCAACTGTATAAGAAAAGATACTCCACAAGTCCCCAGGAGCATCTGTACACATATACCCTGCGTTCTGTCTTTCTAATATGAATCAGAGCTCATAGTGAAAACACAATCCACCACATTTTGATGAGATTTTGTAACTTTAACCTACTCAAGGATTTTTCTCCACAATTCTCCCTTCTCTTCCCTGGAATCATTTTTCTCTCTTTCCTGGAATTTTATCATCAATTGTTTATCTTCTCATATAAAAAGAATTCTCAAGTACATATTTTCTTCCATTTGCCACCTGATTTTCTGATCCCTTTATAGTTAAATTCCCCTATAGAGTTTTCCCTAATTCCTATTGTCAGATTCTGTTTCCCTCATTTCTCAAAACGCCCTGTAATCAGGCCTTAGTCATCACCAATACATTACCGGCTTAAACTGTAAATGATACCTCAAACGAGCCACTTCTTCCCATCTACCCTGTTACCACTAGTCTGGATTCTTTCTGGAATAAAGCAATGTTTTTCTAACTGGTCATTTATGTCTACTTTCCTCAGTGCACTCTCCAAATGGCAACCAGAGTTAAAATGTAAATCTGCTAATAAAAACAATCAAAAGCTTATCTTTCTCAGAGTAAAGCTAAAGGTTCTTATAAAGTTCTATGAAATTCAGTGTGCCTCATATGTTATTCTTACACAGATGCATAAGAATCAATACAACAATGTTCTCACCAGTGTTCTCTGTAATACTAGATACTGAAGGGAGAAAATAATACTTTAGTGTCATGAAGTCAATAAATTATGACACACACACACACACACATATATATATATATGTCCTGTGGAACATTATAAAAAGTTACGGATTACAAGACACACCAATGGGTTAGATTTCAGAATATAATATTAACTGGAAACAAACTTGGTGAACACCACATCCAGTATGGTAATATTTATATGATGCTAAAAAATACAAAATAAATAATACATTTATTGGGGATATAGGTAATAAAACTATCTGCTAAATGTATGAGGGAATAAACATAAAATTTCTCATCTAGGGAAAGAAAAGTAATGAGATAAGAAAATGTATAAACGTATAAATGTAGATGTGATGGTATGAGTAATATAGTTTATAAGATAGGCAGTGATTCACAGGTGTTCATTTTACGATTGTCCTGCATAATTTCTCTTAACTTGTGTATGTATATATTAGTATATATTCATATATTACATATTTGTACATAGCTTTAGAAAAGCTATTTTATTACATATATGATGGGTTGTCTTGTTAACCTTCTTAGATTTTCCCATAGACCTAGCACATATTAAGAACACTATGTTTAGAAAAACTTTCTGTTCTCATCTCTTGGATCTGTGTCTGACTTTCACCCTGGAAGCTGTCATAATAAGGATAAAAAAATGAATAAGAGGAGGGTTAGAGATTCCTCCCAAAATAACCAATACAATAACATAAGACTGTTCAAATATATTTCAAAAGATTGCATCAAAAACAGTATTCCAAGTACGAATAATTAATAGCTACACTGTACTTAGAAAATAATTATTTTAGAAACTGTGCAAATTATGTTTTTCATTTGAAAGACATATTATGCCATTATTGGAAGAGAGAGACAGTGCTTAGCACTTGATGCAAGATCCGGGGAATATGCTAGGTCAAGGTCATCTGGGCAGATAGGATGGTCTTTAGAAATCTACAGGACTATCTCTTTTTGCATCAAAACTGAAGATGTTATTTATTTATTTAATTTTGTCAGCTTGGAAAGGTATTGATCATTATTTAATCCAACCCACTATTGGGGGTGAATTAATTAAAGAGTAAAATCTCTGAGCTGTTGCACCCAGTGTTAATATTTCACTGAGGGGAGAATCTCTTTGAACCTCAGTTGAGCCTGGTTTACTCTTCCCATAGCAACAGCAGCAAAAAACGGGTCATATAATCATGTTCATCATCATCATCACAGGGAGTATAACAACGCAGGAAAACAGAGTTTACTGAAAGAAACAGATTCAACAGAGCTTCCAGCTCGCTCATAGTGTAATGTTAAAAGTATCTTTCCATCCCTTTCTATCAATCTAATCTAAGTCTGATACAGTAGACGTGCAGGGCTTTTTTTAAAGAAAAGAAAACTGTATCTGAGCCTCATACAAAATGCCAGAATTGAATTAGAATATTTCTAAGCTGTATGTGTTGTTATTTGTTAGAAAAAATGTAACATTTTACATTACATTTTAGAAAAAATGTAATATTTTGACTCAACAGACCTAGATTTGAATCTGAGGTCTGAAGCGTATTAGTCATGTTATCTATTTTGTCTGAACCTTTAAGGCCTCATTTGTAAATTAATCTACATCACATTGATCTACATTGAAGGATTAGGGGCAGTTAATGCCTGGCAAACAATGAGTACCCAACAAATGGTAACTAGTACAAATATTTAGAAATATGAAAAAAATACTCTTTCACACAAAAGATACCATGCTTTGCTTTTTCACTTTTTCCCTTTAACCTGTACTATTTACACACCCAGCGGACACTATTTAATATGATCCGCTATGTCAGTGCATTGAATTTTGGGCACCATATGTGATGTTTTTATTTTCCCACCATTATATTGCCTACGATGTTAACATACTTCTTTGTTTTGTTTTAGTGGTCATGGTATGATGAAATAAAAAACAAATGCATTAACATCTGATACATTGTAAGTGCTCAATTAATGTTAGCTCTTATTACTATTATCATTACTATATCTGTATCTATATGGTTTATTTGTAAGGCATGATACAAAGATATCCAAACAAATCCTGAACTTGCAATTATAAAATATACAACAATTATAAAATGGAGTATTCATCTGTCTCTGTCATATAAGGTAATCAAAGCAAAAGTTATTTTCCAGAGTTATATTTAAACAAGTTATCAACATTTTATTTTTAAGATGAATCTTAGCTATATGAAACTTGGGAACATGAAACAATGTTATTGAAAAATAATTGATTACCGTTGGGAGTTTCACGTAAGAATTTATTCTAATTATTAAATGACAGCTGTTTGATCTACTTTGAGTTCACCTGCAGTATTTTTAAATAAAATTATCCCTTTTAATATCTCAAAATAAACCTAAAGTATAGTATTATAGATTGCATTACACATGCTTTTTAAACCATACAAAAGATGTAAATCATATATATTTATGTATGTAGTATTTATATAATATATGGTAGACATGTATATACAGTTATACATAAATTTTAGATATGTATAAAGATCACATTATATACACTCACACATACATGGCTTTTAGAAAATTTCTTGGCATATGTTATACATTCAAAGTATAGTTCTAATTTTGGATGTGGTGAAATACTAACTCAAAGAAATATATTTCATGCTTATATACATAATGCTTATATATACTCATGCTTATGTATTTAAAATTAATTAGAAAACAAGGATACACATGGATTTCTTTCTTTCAGTTATCCCAGTAAAACCATTGCTAGTATTTCAGAGAACAAGTTCTTTTTTCTTATTTATGAAACATTTTATCAAAGCTTAAAAATATGTGTTGTTTATATAGTTTTAGAATAAATGATGGTAAATTTCATACACCATTTAGAAATGGTTCCAACCACCTGCATTCTGAGTGTATTCATGAAACATACAGTTCCTGCACTGTATTTTCCCCTTCTTTCTTCTCCATAAGGGCAAAAGGACTACAAATTTACCATCTGCTCTAAGACTTTCTGGCCATAAAGACTGCGGTTAAAACTATGTTAATGGCTCAGTTCAGACAAGAATGATTCCTTAACTTTCATTACTTATAGGGTAAGTTAATTAAATCCATTAAGGCCATTTTATCACTCCATAAGGCTACTCAGGTTCTTGTTTGCTTCCATTTAAGAATTCCAGACTAAATTTAACATAGCTGCATAATTTCATTCCTACAAAGCCTATTTTGCGTAGCATCCTGACTCACATATTTAACAGTTAAAATAAGTCTTAAATAGTTTATTTTATATAGGTATGTTGTTACAAAGATATTGAATTAAAAATATCTTCATTGAGGAAAAGAAATCACCTAGGAGTCTATTCATGACCTGTACTATGGTGAAAGCATATACATAAAGAAGTATAATACATAGGACCCCAAAGATGAAAAATATGATTCTGGAGCCGCTTCATCTTCATTGGGAGAAAACCCATAAAATGCACAGAAATGCAATATCACAAGCACATTATAGGGCACAGTTATAAATTTCTACAGTGAAAAGATGGTCAGGTTTTTGTCCTGAGTTTCTAGCTTAGTGTTGAGTACAGAGTAAGATGTTTATGGATTCAGTTTTGAACAAAGTGTTTTGGAGAAGTAGGCATGGAACAAAATATATTTTGGAGCACTGGGAAGGTTTATTGGAGGAGTCTAATGATTAATAAAATTTGTCAGGTTGAGAAATAAAGGGAGGCAGATATGCCAAAGGAAACAACAGGTTATTCATGTAGTGATTTCTTAAACTCATGAGTGACTCAAAAGTTAATGAATAATTCCGTAGGATATTCTAACATTTTCAGCCAAAAGTGCATTCGTGTGTTCAGCTGACAAATATTTATTGATCGCTGACTGTTTGCCTGGGGATACAGAGGTATTCAAGACACGCTGAGCTTATTATGCAGTGAGAAAAAGTAAAAAGAGGGTGTAGTGTGTGATGAGGGCTAGGACAAGGTAAGGATAGGGTGGTATGGGAACACATAAAGGGGCATCCAACCACACCTTGACATTTAGGAAAACTCTCAGTAAAACAGGAATTTAAATCAAGGTCTGTTACAATTTTTGTTTAGTGAGTATTTAGATTCACAGGCAAAGAGGCTACATGTATCTCCTTCCCAAAAAAGTTATATTATTTTCCTTTGAAACTCTTGCACTCACCAGCTAAAGGAACTGACTTAATTAAAGTCTGCAAACTATGATATGGTTTTAACTTTAATATTGTGATAATTCCCAACCGAAGTATGTTGACAACTTAAACTGTGGTTGGTGCATTTCTTTCAAAAACAAAGAAACGTAATCCCTAAACAGACTTTTTTCCCTAGAGTCTATGACTGCTTCTTATTAATTAAATAAGGAACTTTTGGTGGGAAGTGTGTTTGAGAAATTTTCTGCCTAATTTTCTACCCAAAAAATTTTATCAAAAACTCCAAAACGTATTTTCAGTATTTAAAACACTGTGCTCCATTTTTCTGAACAAATGTAGAGATATTCATGTTTTTATGTTTAAGATCACTTTGATTAGCACAGCAGGGGATATATGTATACATGTATACATATAGCTGATTCATTTCGTTGTACAGCAGAAACTAACACAACATTGTAAAGCAGCTATATCCCAAGGGAAAAAAAAAACAGTTGATGCTGTACTTCATATACATCATATACATCATAATGCTGTATTTCATCTGAATAATATATATACCCTTTTCTTATAAAAGCAACTATTGTCTGCATCACAACTCATTTCTTTTCATAAACAATTGCACATTAAAAATTATAAAACCAGAATTGTACAATGCACTTATCATTGTATTATGTTATTTATATTACTATTATATTTATATTTGGGTATAGTATTATATTTTAAGTATAGTACATTTTAAGTAAGTAAGGCACATGTTATAAAATTTGAAATTTATAAGACTCAGTAGAGTATGACTTTAAATTTGTATTGCTCTGGAAGATATAGATTACTTCTTATTTCTGAGACAGAAGAAAATTTCCGAATAAAGAATGATTGGAAAATAGAAATCACTGAACTTTTGATCAGCCTCACTCCCATCAAGACAAAATTCTGTTTGATCCACAAGTATTTTTAGCACCTATATTTGAGCACCAGGCACTCTCCCAGATAATGAAGTTTCAGATATGAATAAAACTGATGAGCTAGAAATGTCAGAATCCTGGAAGTCACTGGGAATTCTCTCTCTTCTGATCTACATACTCATTCATACACTTGTTTATGTATCACATTTAGAAAAAAAGTGTTTTTCCTATTTGACAGCCACAATACTAGGTACTAGGAATTCAACAGTGAAAAAAGTAAACTTAGATTTCTCTCTTAAAACTTAAAGTCCAGTGCAAGAGAAAGAATTTACACAAATCATCACAAAAATAAATATTGAAAGACATTCTATTTAATACAATACAGGAAAATTAAATGAAAACATGAGTGACTGCAAGGTCGGAGAAGGCTTTCTCTAAATAATCTAGGTAATCTAAAAAAAGGAAGCTGTCTATAAAGCAGTAATATTAATTGTAGGGAAAGAGAATTCCAGGCAGAGAGTACCACCTGTTTAAAAGCTTTAAAGCAGAAAGGAATGTGGCACATTCAAGGACCTCAGAAAAAATATCCATGGAGTCTGGAGTGTGAGTATCAAGGGGAACAGACATGATATGAAGTAAGTAGAGCAGGCTGTGGGGACATCATAAGCTACGCTGAGTGTTCTCATTTAAAGAAATTAAAGCAAATACAAAAAAAAAAGTAAACACTAAAAAAATGCATGGAAAAAACTGGTAAAGCTTAACTTTCCAGGCAGTAGTATTATATGTGAATAATCATCTGAAAGGAAGATCTTTTTGAAGTATGGATAATGCCCAAGTCACTTGGTAACAGTAAACCTAAATCAGGCAATCTTTCTTGTTTATAAAAGAGTGCTTTCACAAATTTGCAAAATTTAACATATAAAAAGGAGTATATCCATGCCCTTATATTTTAAGATTCTAAGGAAATAACAGAAACACAATGTTTAAAAAGGGGATTTACTTGAATATAAAATTATTTTAGTATTTATTTTAATGAGCAATCTTAATGTAAAATTTTCTATGATAAAAGCACTGGAGATTTTCACTAAAGATTAAGTACTGCTACCTTTAGCTCCCCATGCTATCCATGGAGATAGCAGACTCCCTTTCAAGCTGTATAAAGAATAGTGTGAAGTTCTACAGAATGGGATAGGAAAATTAGGTTTTATGTCAATGTTAGTGTTACTAGTAGCTTTATAATTATATTCCTTGTGCCAATTTTTGGTAGAATTTTGTAGCATGGAGAGAAAATAAAATCCACTGATGGAATGTGGATCTGTTTAATCTTACTTTAAAATTGCAGGATTTATGAGCAATCATCTCACTTTCACAGATTGATATAAAAAAAGGCATAAGCCTAAACTCAGAAAGAGCCCACATTTTGCTCCTGGAGAAGATAAATAATATCAAATTCAAATACTGACAAATAGACTCTACTTCTTAATGGGAAGATTTGCAAAGTCACATGAGCAGGAACAATCATTGGAGCCTTTTCCATGAATCTATCTACTACCGTGTATGTCTCCCAGGAGGTGATCCCTAGTGATTATGAGTGTTTAACAGAGTTGGCGATCCCACCAGCTGCCTATGCAAGTCCCAGTGGCTCCTCATATTCACTAGTGTTTGATATTTTCATCTTTATTCTCCCCCATTCTAGTGTGCTCTCGTGGTGGTAGCAAATTGTGGTGAATTCGATATTCAGAAGGGGCTTTCCACAAAACATAATATCCTGTATAAACAATAGTAAATCTCATTGTTAAAGTCTGACAACGTCAAATGTCTGTCAGTACATGAAACTCTTGCCCTTTCACTGCAGACTGAGGAGTCCTTGAATACATCTGTAAAACTACTTTGGAAAATAACGTGGCCACATCTGGTTAATTTCAAGTCATGGATAACCAAGGATCCTTCAATTCCACACCTATGTATAGATGCTACAGCAATGCATGCTTGTGAGTACTAGGATAATGAAAAAGGATGCTCTCTGTAACACTATTTATTGTAGCTCCATACGGAAAGCAAATCAAATATTGACTGGCTGTAAAAGGGATCAATGAACTGGTTCTCTTTCCACAATGGAACATGACACAGAGATAAAAATGAACTTAGGACAACTGCTCACACATCAAGGATGAATTTTAGAATATATTGAGAAAGAAAGAGTAAGCCTGAAAGGCAAAAAATACACAAGGCTTTCTTAAGGGAACCACTGACCAAAACCATCTGCCCTGGCCAGGCACAATAGTAGCCACTTGCATGAATTATCCTACAACAGGAGGTTCTGGTAAGGAACACGGCACTAACAAGTTACCAGCCACTGGAAGAATTTGGGAAACATCGAAAGCAGAGTGGAAACACCAGTCTATACCAACCTCCCAGAATCCTTCTCGCTGGAATCCATCTTGGCTGAGCAATGTAGGCACCTCCAGGAAGGACCCTGAATCAGAGTGATTGGCCAGAGACAACCCGGAAACTAACTTCATTACCATAAAACCAGGGACTGCGAGCCACGTGGCAGAGCAGGTCTCCTGGGTTCCTTTACCCTGCTGCTCTCTCCCCAGGCGCCGCTTCCCAATAATATCTCTTGCTTTGTCAGCACGTGTGTTTCCTCGGACAATTCATTTCCAAGTGTTAGACAACAGCCCACTCTCAGGCCCTGGAAGGGGTCCCCTTTCCTGCAACAGTTTGATTCTATTTGTATAAAGTTCAAAAGAGATGAAACAAACTATTTTTTAGGGATGCATGTATATGTCATAAAGTTATAAAAAAAGGCAAGCAAGGCAAGGAAATTACCACAAAATTCAGGATACAGGGCTTCCCTGGTGGCGCAGTGGTTGAGAGTCCGCCTGCCGATGCACGGGAGACAGGTTCGTGCCCCGGTCCGGGAAGATCCCACATGCCGTGGAGCGGCTGGGCCCGTGAGCCATGGCCGCGGAGCCTGCGTGTCCGGAGCCTGTGCTCCGCAATGGGAGAGGCCACAACAGTGAGAGGCCCGCGTACCGCAAAAAAAAAAAAAAATTCAGGATACAGATTCTCTGTAACCTTGAGGGAGAGGTCTGTGACTGAATAGGAAACACAGGACAAGGGATGGGGATGGAGGCTTTGAGACTGTTGGGAATATTCTAGTTCTTGACTTAAATAGTGTTACACAGGTTTTGATTACTAGTAATTGATGAAACTTCATGTTTATTTTGTATGACTTTTATGTATGTTTTAAAAATCATTCAATAAAAATTTTAAAAACAGAATACTTAGGAGGCAGAAGATAAAATGATAGAAACAAATCGAAGTCCAAATATAGTAATTCCAAATTAATGGTACTAAACTTTCTGCATTAAAAAATCAGCTATATATTTTTTCTTCAAGAGATACTTCAATACAAATAAACATGAAACTTTTGAAATTATAATGTTGGAAAAATATAAAAATTGCAAATTATAATAAAAAGTTGGAAAATATATTTACATCATATAAAATAGACTTTCAAAACCAAAGTATTATTAGTGACAAAGTTTATTACTACACATTTATAAAATATTTAACTCACCAGAAAAGTAAAACAATCTCAAGATGGTGTGAACACAAAAGAAAACCAAACATAAAAGAGACAAAAACAGACATTTCCACTAAAAAATAAATAGAAAATGACAATATAGTAAGAGGTTTCTATAAATTTCTTTCAACCCTTGACATTATAAGGGCAAATACAAATTAAAAGGAAGAGACTTAATTCTCCCTTTTGAAAATAAGGGAAGAGTCTGCCCCCTCCTTTTTCTTAGAGCTTTTACTTTAGAAAAAAAAAGTAAGTTCTTTTTCTTTCTCTTTGAAATGTATGCAAATCTTTTTAAAGCTGCATAAGCCTCTTTTCAGCTTTAAGATTCAGGAATGTCTTTCTGAAGGACCTGGGAACTATTTCTTTGAAATGTAATCACTAAAGAAGAAAGTGCCCTTACTAGACCCCTCACTTCCAAACTACCTCCTGTCATGAAGAAGAGAAGTTTGTTTTTCCTTTGGATAAAATCAGTTAGCTAATGCAGGTGGTCTCCCAGTTACCAAGCAAATCTAGGATGACTCTGTGTGACACCTGGTCCTGTCAAGTCCTCTTACTTGGGGACTAGTTATTGTTTATCTTGAGAACACATATATAATGGGTTGCGCCTGCTTGGTTTGTAAAAGGGTCAGATTTTTTGTGTCTTTGCATATTCTCCGTGACCCCTGTGATGCACATCACGCTTACTTCAATACGTATCCAATAATAGAACTGTCTTCTTTCTCTTCTACCTTTGTGGAGGGATCTTCTGGGTGGATAGGAGATTTTGTTTTTAATTATATTTTCCCAATTATTTGTAAAATGTCACAAATCAGTAAAGGTAGAGAAGACTGGAACAAGGTAAGTAATAAACTTGATTTGATGGATACACATAAATAAATACACCCAACATCAGAGAACACATATTTTTCCCAAGCCAACATACTATGCCCACAAAATATCTTTGCAAATAAAAAGAAACAATTACCATGAAGGTGAAATTTTCTGGCTGTAGTGGAATTAACTAAGAAAGAAATACCAAAAACTGGATTAAAAATGCCTACAAATTTAGAAGTTTGTGTTACACACTTATAAATAACACATACATCAAAGAAGAAATTATAGTAAAAATAATACAGTTAGAGCTGAATTTTAGTGAAAACACTTCCTATCAAAATGTGAGGTTCAGTGAAAGTGATTTTTAAAGGGAAATGTATGGCTTGTGGAAGTAAATGAAGCAGACCACATGAGGACAAGCACAGATTATTTATTCAGAGTTTGCTGTAGCAATGAAGTCAGCTACTGTCACCTGCATTTTGGTAGAGACTCAAACACAGGAGAAAAGTGGGACAGCTTTACAGTGACCCTATAATCTTTGCCTACTGGCAAAGTGAATCCAAGGGAAAACAATAGTAATATATCATAATGACATTAAGTTTATGACAGAAATGCAAGTCAGTCGACAATTAGATTATATGTAAATAAAATTAGATGCAAAAAAACAATATGATCAACTCAGATAATTATGGAAAGAGCAACTGGAATAAAAAAGAAAACCCTCATTAATGATATAAACTATTCAACAACTAGAGACAGTAGGGACTTTCCTTACCTACTATAAATCTCCAGGGAACATTGTGCTTTTCACGTTAAATCACTAATAACTTTCCTTTAGTATCAATAATAAGACTAAGAGGCTCACATTTACTATATAATATGGCATTGGAGATATAAGGATTAAAAGTATAAAAACCAAACTCATATGTATAGGAGACATAATATAAAAACCATTAGAATATACATAAGGATGCTCAGAAAAAATAAAGGATTTAATAGGGTAGGTTTATATTAGGAGCAATATATAAAAGTAATTGCTTATCTATTCACTGACTACAAATATTTAAAATCATGACTTAAAAAGATATTCATTATAGTTGATACAACTACAATACAAATACAATAATATAATTTACATAGGGATGAATGTAACAATAGGTATGTAAGATCTTTATGGAGAAAATTATAAAACTTAATTTAGCAGCATTAAGAAAACATAACAAATCAAATGATGTGCATAGAAAAAATTACTGTAATGAGATAGTTCTCCCAAAATTGATCTGTAGATTCAGATTTTATTTTTCTTATACCAGGAAACTTTTAGCTCTTTCCTCAACCTAGGAATTATTCCATTGCTCATCATTATACCCAGCTTATGCTGTAAAGACTAAAAAACAGAAAATGGAAGAATGATGGAAATGCCCAAATATAGATGATACAGTAGTGAAACTAATCATTACTGTTACATCATCTTTCATTTTCTTACTGTGGTGCTCAAAGTACTGCATCATCTTGACAGAAATATGGAGAGACCATGTGTGTAGCCTTTTTATTTATTTATTTTTTTAGATTTTATTGGATACTGTTGAGAATTTAGATTTTTTATTTTTAGCCCATATTAACAATAAACAGAGAAATGACAACCAAAGATGTTTTAAATTATTGATTGAATCAGATGTGTAAGAAGAGAACATTAGTAGCAACCTAGATGCTAATGATGATGGTGAATTTAACTTTGTAAACAAAACCTGACTATGAGTCTTCAGTTGATAGGAACCTAAATGAACTTTATCAAAAACCAATTAGTAAACAATTATTTATAAAGATAAAGGAAATAGGGTGTTCTTATAGTTAGTCATTGAACAGTAAGGACTGTACTGCCTAACATCTTGTGATAAGAACTTTATTTCATTTTATTAAAGAAAAGATGTGACAACATAGTTTCATCTTTTGTAATGTCTCTGCACCAAAATTTTCTTGATGCAGTTTATAAAACCAATGTTGAAGGCAGGAGTGTAGAAAAAGGTTATTGGAGGGAAATAGATGATACAGAAAAAAATATTGGACTAATCATTCTAATTTGTGTTATAAACCTAAAATTAAAAGTTGTATGCTTTTTTTTTGCAAATGTAGAACAAAGAAGATGATTGCCCTTTCTTAAAAAAATAGTAAACTGACAGAGTTTTCCAAAGTATGGCTTTTTGACAATCTGTTGCAACAAGAAATATAGAAGTAATGATAAGCTGGAAACCATCTGAGAGCTAAAGTCTGGAATCAGTATTTACCAAATAGATATGTTCTGTGTTCTTTCATGATAGTTGAAGAATAATTCATATGCAGTTTGCCTTTAAAACCAGGAAAATATACATCAAAAATCTGGTTTTTCTCTGTTTAAATTCCTATGAAAATTTCTAATAAGGTTACCTAATACTGTTGTAAAAGTATTTGTAAAGTAATTTTAAAAATGCATTTAAAAATAGTAAAACCAAAATAATATTTTTTTAAAAAAGAGCTTGATTAAATCCAGTTAGTAAAAGGTGCTGACTGTTTTTCCTGTTAAACTGAGGATTAATAACCAATGATCAGTAAATTAAAACCAAAATGCAATGATATTTTACACTCAGGCAATACCAAATTTTGGCTAGGGTATAGAATAACAGAAACACACACACTGCTTGTGGAATATACATCAAGTGACTATTTTGTAAAATAATTTGCCATTATATTTAAAACTTCAAATATACAATGAATTAACAATTCCTTCCCCAAGGGAACAAAGAATAGGATGGTTGTTGCCAGGGGTTGGAGCAGGGGACGTGGGGACTTATGTTCATGGGTATAAAGTTTCAGTTACAAGAGGAATAAGTTCTATCTCTTTTTCCTATTTTTTTTTGGCTGCATGCAGGATCTTAGTTCCCTGACCAGGGCTTGAACTCACACCCCCTGAAGTGGAAGTGTGGAGTCTTAACCACTGGACTGCCAGAGAAGTCAAGGAATAAGTTCTAGAGATCCACTGTACAACATACATCTATAGTTAACAACAGGGTATTGTGAATTTAAAATTTTAAGAGGTCAGATCTCATTTAAAGCACTCATCACAAACATACCAAAAAAGGGGGACACAGGAAGTTTTAGAGGTGATGGATATGTTTTTTTACATTGATCGTGTTAATGGTTTCTTTGCTTCTATGAATGTGACTATTTTAGATATCTAATACAGTATTTGTCCTTCTGAGACTGGCTTGCTTAACTTAGCATAATGTCCTCCAAATTTATCCATGTTCTCTCAAATGGCAGAATTTTTTTTAAGGCTAAATAATATTCCACTGTATGTGAATACTACATTTTCTTTATTCATCCATCTCTCTCTTTTTTTTTTTTTTTTTTTGCAGTATGAGGACCTCTCACTGTTGTGGCCTCTCCTGTTGCAGAGCACAGGCTCCGGATGTGCAGGCTTGGCGGCCATGACTCACGGGCCCAGCCACTCCATGGCATGTGGGATCTTCCCGGACCGGGGCACGAACCCGTGTCCCCTGCATTGGCAGGCAGACTCTCAACCATTGCGACACCAGGGAAGCCCAATTCATCCATCTCTTGATGGATGTTTATGTTGTTTCCACATCTTGATGGTTGTGAATAATACTGCAACGAACAAAGGAGCGCCAATATCTCTTTGAGATTCTGATTTCAATTATTTGGATAGAAGTGAGATTGCTGGATCATACTCTAGCTCTATTTTTAATTTTTTGAGGAATCTCCATACTATTTTCCATAATGGTTGCACCATTTTACAACAATGTGTAAGTGTTCAAATTTCTCCATATCTTCACCAACATTTACTATCTTTAGATTTTTGATAATAGCCATTCTAAGAAGTGTGTGATGATGTCTCATTGTGGTTTTGATTTACATTTCTCTAAGGAGTAGTGATGTTGAGCACCTTTTCATGTACTTGGTGGACATTTGTATGTCATTTTTAGACAAATGTGAATTCAGGTTCTTTTTTTTTCTTTTTGCTCTTGAGTTATAGAAGTTTCTTATATATTATGGATATTAGGCCCTTATCAAATACATGGTTTGCAAATATTTTCTCCTCTTCTATAGGTTGCTCTTTCACTCTGTTTATTTTTTCATTTGTTGTGCAAAAGTTTTTTGGTTTGATGTGGTCCCACTTGCCTATTTTTACCTTTCTTGCCTGTGTTTTTTATTTCATAGCCAAGTAATCATTGCAAAGAACAATGTCAAGAAACTTTCCATGATTTCTTCTAGGAGTTTTACAGCTTGGATTTAAGTCTTTAATAAATTTTGAGTTGATTTTTTATACAGTTTAAGTTAAGGGTCCAAATTTAATCTTTTACATGTGAATATCCAGTTTTACTAACACCTTTTGTTGAAGAAATTGTCCTTCACCATTGTGCATTCTTGATGTTCTTGTCAAAGATCAGTCAACCATATATGTGTGAGTTTACTTCTGGGCCAGCTATTCTGTTCCATTGGTCTATATGTCTGTCTTTATGTCAGTAACATGTTGTTTTAATTACTGTAGCTCTGTAATATATTTTAAAGTCAGGAAGTTTGATATCTCTGGCTTCATTCTTCTTTCTCAAGATTGCTTTGGCTATTCTGGGTCTTTTGCAGTTCCATATAAACTTTATAGTTTGTTTTCTTTATCTATAAAAAAATACCATTGGGGTTTTGATGGAGATAGTATTGAATCTAAAGATTCCTTTGAGTAGTATGTACATTTTATCAATATTAAGTCTTCCAATTTATGAACATGGATTGTCTTATCTTTTTAAATATTTTTTATAAATATTTTGAAGTTTTCAGTGTACAAGTATTCCATCTTCTTAGTTAAGTTTATTCCTACGTATTTTATTCTTTTACAACCTACCAAGAATGTATCATGAAGAAATTGAAAATCTGAACAAACCAATAATGTGTAAGGGAATTGAATCAGTAATCAAAAACCTCCATCAAAATTATTGATCAATATTACAGAAAGTGAAAAAAATCAGTGTTTTGGGAGGTGGATATTTTACATAACTATAGATAACTGATATCAGTATTTAAAGAAACTTGATTCATTACAGGTATTATTTATAACAAAGTAAAACAGGCTACCCAACTACTAAGGTTGGAAACCATTTTTACCTGGTTTGATATAAAAAATGCAGTTAATATTTGTTGACTATTAAAAATATGCGTAATCTTTATAAATGTCCTATACATAGTTTAAATTTGCTTTTTGCTCAACAATCTTGTACAGCAATCATTTTTGTCCTTAAGTCAAAGCAAGAAAATCCGACCTTAGGATGCTAATAATTTCCAAAATTTTCAATTTATAAAGAAACACATTTTGGATTCATTCCACAGCCTCCTGAATACCAGTCTGGTATTCTTGTCCCCCACATGTACACAGCCTTCCTAATGGATTTCAAACACTCTCGTCACTTTCCTCCCTGCAACTGTTCCCAGTTGATCAGTGAAGTTCATTTTGTAAATCCATGAAACTGCAAACTTTCACAGTCCCCTTACCTGTTACCTTTCCAAACATTTTCTCAGCTCTAAGCTACATGGATATGCATTTGGGAAAATAACAAGTTGTGATTCAACAGGGAAATACTGGAAACTAAAAGCCATTTAATGCTCCACACTTCTATCTCTGTGCTGGCATGCGAATACATAAACACACACACATTTGTGTATCTGACTTTGTACTGTATTAATTTTGACAGGCATATACTGGCATAATCAATGTGCTGTATTTTAAATCTGGAATATAGATATTAACCATAGACTATTTATTTTATAGAACTGTGGTGATTTACTAGAATTAGTACTACTACTAATATTATTTTAGTACATATGCTGGGCACCATGGTAAATATTGCACACACCCTATTCTCATTTAATTATCATGCACATACTTTGAGAGACATGTTTAATATTCATTTAAAATGTAATCAAAGCAGTATGGTTAGTATGGCATAAAAACAGACACATATAGATCTTTGGAAGAGAAAAGAGAGCCCAGAAATAAATACACACACTTGGCCAATTAATTTATGACAAAGGAGCCAAGAATACACATTGGGGAATGATAGTCTCTTTAATATATGGTGTTGGGAAAACTGGACAGTCACATAAAAAAGAAACCAAAAACTGGACCACTATCTTACACCACACACAAAAATTAACTCAAAATGGATTAAACATTTGAATGTAAGACCTGAAACCACAGAATCTCTCCCCAGTTTTCTCAGTCCATTAAATTCCTGACTGAATAATTTGCATCAGCTGACTCTAGAAATAACTTTAAAGAAGATTCTAAACAACCCTCTCTTTGAAGAGAGCTACCATAGGAAACATGATTTTACCTAGTACCTACTCTTTTGTCTCCAGTAAAGATGAATTCTATAAAATAAGAGATAGGAGATGAAATTATAAGTGAAGCTTTGAGGTGAAACACCCACTATGATAACTATAGTTATAAGAATGGAAAATAACAGGTGTTGGTGAGAATGTGGAGAGATAGGAATGCTTTTGCATTGCTAGTGAGGAAGTAAAATGATTCTGTTTGCTGCTATCAAAAATAGTTGGGCGTTCCTTAAAAAGTTAAAAGTAGAATTACTATATGACTAGCAGTTCCACTCTTAAGCTATATAACCCAAAGTACTGAAAAGAGACACTCAAACAAATGGGTGTACATTGATGTTTATGGCAACACTATTTGCAATAGCCAAAATGTCAGTATGGACACAACTCAAATACCAACGGATAAATGAATAGACAAATTGTGGTATATATGTACCATGGAATATTATTCAAGCAAAAAAGGAATTAAATATTGATACGTCCTAAAACATAGATGAATGTAGGAAACATGCTAAGTGAAAGAGGCAAGATGTAAAAAGTCACATAATGCATGATTTCTTTTATATTAAACATCCAGAATATATCAATACAGTAGAAACAGAAAGCAGATTGGTGGTTGTCTGCCAAGGGGCTAGGAAGAGGAGTAAATAGGGAATAACTGCTTAATGGGTACAAGAATTTACTTTAGGGTTATGAAGTGTTTTGGAACTAGTTAGAAGCAGTAGTTATACAGCATTGTGAATAAATTAAATGTCACTGAATTATTCACTTTAGAATGGTTAATCTGATGTTATGTGAATTTCACCTCAATAAAATAAGGGAAAATAAAGTTGAGGTGAAAATAAAATTTGATGAGTCAAAGCAAAACTAATTAATGCTCTAGAGGATAAGAAAAAAAAATACAGCTGGTAGGTTGCTAAGGTAAATGAGGAATTGAGTATATGGCAGAGAATAAAAGGGCAAACACATGCATATTAACCATTGCCAAAGAAGAAATTTTTTAAAAATTAAAATAAAATAATATTCAGTGGTATACTAGAAGTACAGTTTCCTGAGTTTATGAAAGATCTAATTGTGTATATACAAATATCTCACAAAGTATCAAACAAAAAATAAAAGTCCTTCAAAGAAATAAATACTTCTAATAGTACTTCAAAGAATTTAAATATAAAAACAAATCCTGTTCATACTTAAGTTATATAGATGTTCTACAAATAAATATGTCTACATACCAATCTTCCTTCAGACATTTCTTCATCAAACTTAATGCAGAAAAAAATCAGAATAATATATTGAGAGTCTTAAAAGAATGTTACTAACAAAAGTGTAAGCATTATAATTATATTTGTATATGAATATTATAGAAATGTTTTAGCTTTACAAAAGTGGATAAAGCTATACAAAACTGGACAAAGTTGATCATTTTATTTTCACAAAAGAAAATATTTAAAAGTACATAAAAATATGAAACATGGAAATACTATGGAAAACAGTATAGAGGTTCCTAAAAAAACTAAAAAGTGCTAGCTTGATCAAGTGATTCCAATCCTGGGTATACATCTGAAGAAAACAAAAACACTAATTCAAAAAGATACATGCACCCCAATGTTCACAGCAACATTATTTACAATAGCCAATGTACGGAAGCAACCTAAGCGCCCATCAACAGATGAATGGATAAAGAAGATGTATATAATTATATATATATACATATAAATATGTATATATTTATAATTATATATATGATGGAATATTACTCAGCCATAAACAACAATGAAATTCTGCCATTTGCAACAATGTGGATGGACCTAGAGAGTATTATGCTTAGTGAAATAAGTAAGACAGGGAAAGACAAATACTCTGTTATCATTTATATGTGGAATTTAAAAAATAAAACAAACACATGTATATAACAAAACAGAAACAGACTCACAGATATAGAGAACAAACTAGTGGTTACCAGTGGTAAGAGGGAAGGGAGAGGGGCAAAATAGGAGAAGGGGACTAAGAGATACAAACTAACACACATAAAATAAATAAAGAACAAGGATATATTGTACAGCACAGGAAAATAGAGCCATTATTTTATTATATTGTAACTTTAAATGGAGTATAATTCATAAAAGTATCAAACAGCTATGTTGTGTAACCTGAAACTAATATAACGCAAATCGAATTTACATCAGTTAAAGAACAAATAAAAAAGTAATTAGAGAAAACTAATTAAACACTGTGTGTAGATTTTCCCTAATCAGCATGGCCCAGAATTAAAAGATTCTTCATACTATGGGTTAGCAATACACTTTCAGAGTCTCAATTATTGAGAGTAAAGTTTACTACAAGGTTTCTGGATGCCAATTAAGCAGGATCAGTAAAAATTAATGATACACATACTTTAAGACCCAGCCATTTCACATCTAAAGATTTATTATATAGAATTCTTTCTACAAATACATAGTAATATGTGTACAGATATATTTATTTCAGTATTATCTACAGTGGATAAATAATAATATTATAACAACAGAGTAAGTTTCAACATTCAGGATATCTGACTAGAATTTGGCACATCTAACAACAGAATACCATTCAACAATTACATACACTCACACCTGTTAGAATGGCTTTTATCAAAAAGACAACAAATAACAAGTATTAGTTGGGGAAGTGTAGAAAAGAGAACCCTCATGCACTGATGGTGGGAATGAATATTAGTGCAGCCACTGTGGAAAACAGTATGGAGATTCCTCAAAAAAATTAAAAATAGAACTATCATATGCTTCAGAAATTCTACTGCTGGGTATTTATATGAAGAAATTGAAAGCACTAATTTAAAAAGATATATGCACCCCTTGTGTTTATCAAAGCATTATTTACAATAGCCAAGATATGAAAGCAATCTAAGTGCCTATCAGTAGATGGATGGATAAAGAAGATGTGAGATTTATATATATATATATGTGTGTATATATATATATATATACACACATATATATATATAATATATACATATACAAAAGAGTATTACTCAGCCATAAAAAAGAGTGAAATCTTACCATCTGTGACATCATAGGTGGACATAGAGTATATTATGCTAAGCTAAGTAAGGCAGACCAAGACTGTGTGATTTCACTTATATGTGGAATCTAAGAAACAAAACAAATGAACAAATATAACAAAATTGAAATAGAATTATAGATACAGAGAACAAATGGGTGGTTGTTGGATGTGGAGGGGGTTAGGGAGAAGAAAAAAATAGGTGAGGGAGATTAAGAGGTACAAACTTCCCACTGGAAAATAAATGAGGTTCATGAAATGTACAGTGTGAGGAATATAGTCAACAGCTCTGGGAGATCTTTATTTGGTGACATATAGTAACTAGAATTATCCTGGTGATCGTTTTGATATGTATAGAACTATTGAATCACTATGTTGTGTAACAGGAACTAACATAATGTTGTAGGTCCATTACCTTAGAAAACAGACAAAAACTCACAGAAAAAGAAATCAAATTTGTGGTTGACACAGGTAGAGGATGGAGGAAGGAGGAATTGGATGAAGGTGATTAAAAGGTACAAACTTTCAGTTATAAGATAAATCAGTACTAGGGATGTAATATATCACATGATGAATATAATTAACACTGCTATATGTTACCTATGCAAGTTGTTAAAGAGGCAAATCCTAACATTTCTCATCAAAAGATTTTTTTTCTATTTCTTTAATTTTGTATCTATAGGAGATAATGGATGTTCGCTAAATGTATTGTGAACATGATGCATGTAAGTCAAATCATTATGTTCTACACTTTAAACTTGTACAGTTCTTTATGTCAATTACATTTCAATAAAACTGGAAGAAAAAATACAAAAAAAAAAACCCTCGGGCTTCCCTGGTGGCGCAGTGGTTGAGAGTCCGCCTGCCGATGCAGGGGACACGGGTTCGTGCCCCGGTCTGGGAGGATCCCACATGCCGCGGAGCGGCTGGGCCCGTGAGCCATGGCCGCTGAGCCTGCGCGTCCGGAGCCTGTCCTCCGCAACGGGAGAGGCCACAACAGTGAGAGGCCCGCGTAACGCATAAAAAAAAAAAAAAAAAAAAAAAAAAAAAAACCCTCCAATACATCTATCCTCCCCCTTAAAAATAGAGAATTAGGTACATTTCCATCATTAGCAACTCTACTGTGTCTTAAGTTTCATCATTTACTAAAAAAAAAATCCTGTGTTAGGAGAACCTGTCAATATTTTTAATGCCACTGATAATGTGAAACTATTGACGATTTATACCTCAGCTCAGCTTAAGCTTCTGTTTCCTTGGATTTTGTAGGATGACAAAAATTTAAAAAATCATCTGGCAAAAAACCCTCAAATATGTACATGGTTTTTGTATGGCAAAATATCAAATTTTAGAGCATTTATTGAATATGACGATATAAATTATATGTATGTACCCATTATATGTATATATATTATTTTCACAAAAGGTCATAATAAAGTGTATATCATTCTAAAATTTATGCTTTGCTAGTTAAACACAGCAAAGCATCTGGAAAACTATCCTTATATTCTTATCAGAGGTCAGCTTTAGAAAGCAGGATTAATCATGGAGATATTTATGTTGCACCATTGTGTTTTGGAAAAAAACATTGATATTACAATTTAAATTATATGAGGAAGAGAGAAAAATATAATTTTAATAGTAAATTATTATGTACATGATTTTATAAGGGAATTCAAGTGTCAAAAAGAGCTCTTGAGAAATACTCCTGTTGTAAAGGGGATCAAGAATAGAAAATATGCAGAAGCACTAGATAATATCATGCACACAAAAATCATGATAAGGAAAATATGAAGATATAAGAAGGGTGATTTCCTAATTTTCCTAAGTGTAATTTGCTTTTGGATGTTGATAATTAAATAAATGTTTTAAATAAACAAGGCTCAATCAGAACAAATGTCATTGATTATTACCACAAAGGTAATGCATCTGCAAAATTTTAAGGATAAAGTTTTAAAATTTTATATTACAGAACAATTTATTTCAATTAGATTGGTTTTTCTCTTCTGAAATTTAGTTTATATTTCAAAATATTGAATTTTATTTCACAAAACCTGCTGAACATCTGACAGAGAGAGAGTGTGTGTGTGTTTTGAGCCCTACTAGAGGGAGATAAAAATTCTAAATAATATTTAACTAATTTCATCATACTTTTTTCTAAAATAGTAATAAAACATTGCCAATTATGGTATATTATAAAAACTAAACATGATTTAATATGAGGTTTTATCTATGCATATATCACATTTCAAATGTCCTCAAATGAACACTTTTCCTAAACTATCAGTATCACTAAAATCATGATGCAGTTAGTAAGAGCATCATAAAATTGCTACTGTCAGTTTTGTGATGATAATAATATTAATGTTAGTGTTATGACTGTCTAACAAAAACATTCAATATTCTAACAAGCAATCTGTTTAAGAACCATTTGAAAAAGAAGTGTATGTTTTGGCTGTTGTTCAAAAGCTATCTTTCAACACCTTCCGGTAGAACTGAATGCTTATTGACTTGGAAGAGAACGCTAGGAGCAAAGGGCTCTCTCTTTTAAGACAGGCTACGTATTTATCTCTCTTAATGTCATAGAAGAGAAAATTATGTGGACAAATGGACAATTCTGAGATAAAAATGTTTCAGAAAAGGTAAACTCTGAGGACATTTTAGAAACATTTATCCAATTTATTTATCCTTATTGTCCTCCTAATATACGCATGTAAGTTAATAGAGTTAAATGTAAAGTTAAAATAAGTTTATATATAAGTTAAATGTCATGCAAATTAATCTATTTCTATATAACAGTGCTCTTTCAAATTTTCAAGTAAATTTTGTAAGGGCTAAGAAAAACAGTGTTACATATCTAAAAAATAAATAATCTTCCAGTAAATATAAACTAAAAATGTGAAGTGTGACCTTTTAGTGGTAGTGGTACATAAAAGTGGATATTACAAAAATTATGTTTTTAAATCAAAAAGTCATATAGTAATTAAACTTCAGAGAAACCTCAAAAGAAAAGTAGTGATCATATGAACAGGTGCTCCAAATATGGTACAATGAGTTATATACTATCCAGGAATATATATTTAGGGATGAATAATGTCTATTTGCATTGTGGACTTAAAATCAATACGGGAAAACAGGCTGAAATAACAAAGGTCTATACAGGGAAGGAGCCAGAAATCATTGGAGTGAGATAAAAAGATGAAAAAGTAGGATTTCAGAGTTTGGGACAGCAAAATGAATCGGTTTTCCATATTTCTAAAATGACTTACAATATAAAAAATATAGAGAAAATAGGGAAAGGTACACATTCTATCATGATAGAGAACACTTTCCTAGACATTAAGAATGATTGTTAATTTTGAAAAATTATACTAAGTCCTGAGCAAGATAAATAAAACAAATCTGTATCTAATGAATATAATAAAAGTGGAGGACCTCAAAAAGCAAAGAAACATACCAACTAATACAGTTGGAAACTAAATACTTCACCCCTAAATAAATAGTGAACTAAAGAGGAAGTCACAATGAAAATGCACACAAAATGATACCAGAATACTACAAAACTTGTGCAATTCCACATGTAAAAAAAAAGAGAGAAGAAAATACACTGAATATACATTAGTTAAGGACTCAACTTCATAGCTGAGATCTTTGGAGTATATTTAAAGGAAGCAAAGATTAATAAGATATGAGCTGAAATAACAATGTCCAAAACGTTTGTGTGTTTTAGTTACCTCATTTTATTTGCATGTCCTTGTTCGGGAAGTTTCTGGGATACAAAGTTTAAGTTTATAACACAACATAAATGGCAACATAAACAAATTTCTTCACTTTAAATTATAACATTACCTAAAAGAGCAACAAAAGATATCATACATAGTCATGGTTTGAAGTTTCACTACCTTTGTTTCGTGTATTTGGCACCAGAGATAATTTTAGTGAAATATTCTATTTACAAAGAAAGAAGTAAAATGATTATAATATATACTCCTGAACAAAATAAATGCCTAATAAAATAGTTCACATCTTAAGTATGGTATTTCAAAATGAAAAAAATCACCAAATGTTACATTATTAGTACAAATATTGCAGTAGGAAATGTCACAATTCTGGCATTAGAGTTTGTCCCAAAGATAAGAATACTAGTTTGCTTTGTATTTATGTGTATACGTATTTTATGTGCTTTCTTTTCCTGTGTTTTTTTTTTTAGTTGAGATATTGACACATAACATTGTGCAAATTTAAGGCATACAATTTGCTGATTTGTTACATTTATACACTGCAATATATGATTACCACCACAGCTTTAGCCAAATCCTTTATCACATCGCATCATTATCATTTCTTTTTTTGTGGTAAGAACAATTCAGTTCTAGTCTCTCAGCCACTTTAAAAATAATAGTTTTAATTTGGCCTGATTCAATCCATCGACCTAAACTTCATGCTTTGTGTGTGTGTCACACATACAAGGGTATGATGATTCAATAAAAAAAATTCCAATGTTACAGATAAAGCTTAGTGTCTCTAAATTTAAACTTCTTAAAAGCTCAATTTCAACTCCTCCTTCCTTGAATAAAGAACAAGAAGTGATTAAACTGTTCAAGTACACAATCAACTGACAAACAACAATCTACACGGCACATTCAGGAAAGCGATAAATCTCAACATAACACAGATACTAAAATTAGCCTACTTGTGAGTAATTGTTTAACATCTTGTAAATACAAATGCAGTTACTAATTTTGCCTGCCCTTTCTGATTATGGGCTTTGAATAAAGACATTTCAACCTTCTATTAGAGAAAAATACTCTTCATTTTGGATTATGAGGGACATTTAAAAATTATAATAGAATTTTTAAACAAATGATAAATGCTTATTTTAAAAGTAAAAATAAACTCACATGATAGAGAAGAATGCAAAGACTGAAGTATCACTTTAAATGTCACCATCAAGAACATCTGTCAGCATTTGCCAAATGTTTCATAAATCTAAATAAAATAAATATATTTCATAAATTGGTATGAGTTACAAAAAGAGGTATGAGTGAATTGAAAAGAAGAACACAATTAAAGTTTAGCAAATTAAAAATCAACAAAATGAAAAGACAGCCTATGAAATGGGAGAAAATATTTGCAAAGCATTGATCTGATAAGTGGTGACTGTCCAAAATATATAAGAAACTCATAGAGGTCAATAGCAAGAAAGCAATAACTAAAAAATGGACAGAGTACTTGCATAAACAAATTTTCAAAGACATATAAATGGCCAACAAATACGTGAAGAGATTCTCAACATCAATAATAACATCAGCAATTGTCAGAAAAGTGCAAATCCAACCACAGTGCGATATCACTTCGCACCTGTTAGAAATGTAAAGTTACACCTGTTAGAATGGCTATCATCAAAAAGACGAGAGATAAGAGGTGCTGGTAAGGATGTGGAGAAAAAGGAACTCTGGTGCACTGCAGGTGAGAATGTGAGATGGTCCAGCCACTATGGAAAACACTATGGAGGTTCATCATAAAGTTAAGAATAGAACTACCGTATGATCCAGTAATCCAACTTCTGGGTGTATATCCAAAGGAAATGAAACCAGGATCTTGGACAGACAGCTGCACTCACATGTTTGTTGCAGTATTATTCACAATAGCCAACATATGAAAACAAACAAAAGGTCTCTCTACAGATGAATAGATACAGATGTTTTACACACACAATGGAATATTATTCAGCCATGAGCAAAAAGGAAATCTTGCCATTTGTGACCACATGGATGGACCTTGAGGGCAATATGCTAAGTGTCATATGTCAGAGAGAAAAAGACAAATGTTGTATGGCATCACTTTAATAATCCAAACTGATAATCTATCCTCAAAGAAGCAGAGGATAAAATGTTGGTAGCCAGGGGCTGAGGGGTGGAGGAAATGGGAGATGTTAGTCAAAGGACACAAATTTCTGGTTATAAGTTGAGTAAGTTCTGGGGATCTAATGTGCAGCCTGGTGACTGTAATTAACAATACTATTATATAATTGAAAGTTTCTAAGAGACTAGATCTTAAATGTTCTCATCACACAAACACACACACACAATGGTAGATACACAAGGTGATGGAAGTGTTAACTAACCTTATTGTGGTAATCATTTCACAATATATAAGTATCAAACCCTCATATTGTACACCTTAAACTTACACAATATAATATGTCAGTTGTATCTTGATAAAGCTGGGAAAATATTTTAAATAAAAATATCAACTAAAAATAAAATAAGCTCAAATCGACACAAATTATCGAATCAATAAACAAATGAGGGAAACAAAGGACGAATCTTCCTTGCGGAAGAATTCAAAGTAACATGTATAGATACCATTCCCTTCAGGAGAAGGTGCTGAATTACCAGGCCCTCCTACTTCTCCTCCACCTCCGCCCCCAGCCCTGGGTGAGGTAGACTCAGTGACTTGCTTCCCAAGAATAGGGTATGCAAAGAAAAATATACTAACTTTCGAGTTCAGAAATCTGGCAAAGGCTACTTTAAGCACATGGAATGTGGAATCCTGAAACGGATTCTGAAACAGAAAGAGGACACTAATAGAAAAGTGAAATCCAAATAATATCTAGAGTTTAGTTAATACTAATGTGTTAATGTCAGCTTCTTCATTTTGAGAAATGCACCATGGTAATATATTAACAATGGGAAGAACTGATGTTCTACTATCTTTTGCAACTACTGCTATCTTTGCAACTTTTCTATAAGTCTAAACTTATTAAAATATATTTTAAAAGTGTGTTTAAATATTTTTGCTTTCATACTATTCCATTTGCTGTGTATTTTAGGATTCATTAATCAATTAAATTATTTGTTCTAGGCTAAATCCAAACTTCTCTTGAAGCAATGAATACAACTTGCTTAATGGGGAGAAGGCCCAGGGGAGACAAGAAAAATATGCAAAATAAAAATTATTTTAAGTCTTCAGACTTATTAAAGCACAACATTTATTTTAAGCATGAATGCATGTTTAGTATGAAACTTTCTCAGAACTGGGTAATCACTTAGGATATTGGATGTCAGGAATGAGGCATTCAATATGGCTGATGTGAATATGGAAGACATATGAAAATTATCATTCTCCTTGTAAAGTCTTGTATTCTAATGTCCTCTGGCCATGTGACTTTATTAGCATGAACCATTCTCTAACTATCTATTCATTTGTGAATCCTGTGGTGAAATTCAGTTTCTGGAAAGTTAAAACTGACAATTAGACCCTGAAATGGTGTGGTTCCACATAGGAACTGCAACACTGTGCAGGGTCCTTCTCTGTCACATATGGTTCTAAGTACCATGTTCCAATATTTATAACATATTAATTTATTTAAAACCTGTTGCCACATTGAATCAGAATAAAATTAGTGATCCTTAAGTTAGATAATACTGTTAAGACCTTGGTTATATTCCTACCTCCACTTCTCTGTATTTATTTTGGATTGGAATAGACAATCACAACTGATTATAAAATGACTGGTGTGAAAAATGATACAGCTGAAATAATTTGACAACATTTATATTGTATTGTTTTATAATGATATTTAATTTTAATTTTTGTGGCATAGAACAAAAAATAATTTGATAAGAAAAGAGTTCCCGCCTTTTTTCCCCCATGTGTTATGGATATTCACACCATGCTTGTGTGTATTTTTTTCTGTTAGTGAAATTTTGAGTTATAGGGGTATTATACTCATCTTGGTAAATGCTTTGTCTGGAAAGTAGTCATTGGCTATCTCTAATTTAGAGATTAAAAAGTTTATATCCTGACTTTGGTAAATTAAATGTATAATTCTGCTTTTATATCAGAGAAAGCACCACAGGCCAAAATGTAAAAATATTCAGAAACTTTCTATCTTTTTCAAACCATAAAGCCTTAATTTACCTTAAATAATAACAGATTTTACAGTGTCACACCAAATAAGTTTTGCTCATATTATGTTTTCTAAAATGCTTTCTTCTCCTGAGTTTCACATTATTTAAAATATTTACTGTGACAAAGAAAATACCGTATAAGAGAACAATATGACTATTTTTTTTTTTTTTTTTTTTTATGCGTTACGCGGGCCTCTCACTGTTGTGGCCTCTCCCGTTGCGGAGGACAGGCTCCGGACGCGCAGGCTCAGCGGCCATGGCTCACGGGCCCAGCCGCTCCGCGGCATGTGGGATCCTCCCAGACCGGGGCACGAACCCGTGTCCCCTGCATCGGCAGGCGGACTCTCAACCACTGCGCCACCAGGGAAGCCCCAATATGACTATTTTAATGTCATCATTAATTGAGTTGATATTCACATTTTATAACAATTTCCTTATGAGTCACTAATTTAAATATATATATATTTTATATAATATTTACTATGTTCCAGTCACAGCCCTATGTGCAGTGACTATAAAAACAATTATGACTCTAAAGAGGAATAGGATTTGTGATTTACCCTCAAGAAATTCAACAATGGGGGCAATTGCAATGTGAAGAAAGAAATACAAGACTATATAATACATGCTAAAGACAATGTGGAATATACATGTATTGTACTGGAAAGAATATAAACACTGCTACCTAGTTTAATCATACAGCAGGCATTTCTGTCTTCCAGAAGTTACATGTATGTCTCAAATTTTAAAATAAAGTATGTAGTTTGCCTCACTACTGATGGGTTGAATGAGAAAGAGGCCCTGGGGCCACTGCACCATCACCAGCATCCTAATGCTTCCCATAGCCACACAGCTGCTAAGAGCTGGTTACAGAAGAAATGCTAACCACTTGAGCAGGCTTTCTTAGTCTCACATCAAAGAGGGTCATCTATGCCTTCTGCATTGCTGTTTACAAACATCTTTAGCCTGCTTCTACTGCTAACGATTTTATCCAACCACTGGAAGAGACACTATATGAGTAAAACAGATCACTTCTTTCCTCCTCAACATTTAACAAGGACATAGATTAGCTGGGCATGAGATCAGTATTGAAAGTTTAAATAGAGAGTAAAATGGTTTAAATTACCAGCTGAGCACCAAATATTCTCTATGAAAAATATATTCATGTATTTTTAAATTCTAATTTGATTTTTTTCATTCTCATACTTATTTTTAAAAATACATTTCCCATTCAGTCCCAGGTCTTTTATTCAAATGCAAACGGAAACGCTAATGGTCTTATAGTAAAATATCATGTAGTACAAAGCCAATTATGTGATAAAAAAAATATATAAATTAAATTTGAGGATGGTTTCCTGAGAGTGAAATCACATTTTAAAGATAAAGCTACACAGTTGTTCCTTTTATAAAAATAAATACTATCCTTCCTTACTTGCTTATCTAATCTCAGTTGAAACTTTGCCTCATTACTGCATCCTTTAATAACTAGAGGACTTTACATGAAGGAGAGACGTTCTAGGAAATTTATTTCACAATTCTTTCTATTTATAAGACACGATGTGAAGATGGTAATAAAATACTATACTTGGTCAGAATATCTTACAAGACAGTTTGTTAAATGTGCAGAGGTGGAAATTGGTATAGATCAATATCAACACGAGAACTGTATTTTTGGCCTATTTTTTTCCTTCTGTTTGTAAAATAAATGTTCATTAGTATATAGAGGAGCACTTTATAAATTTAAAAACTTATGGTTTGTAAGTAAGTACATTTGCTACTGTACTGATAGGATTTATTTTTCAACTCTTTAGCTCAACCATGCAAGTTGACATGTTCCCGTACGGCCAGGGTCCGAAGCCACATAGAAAGAAAATATTGATGGATTTTAATGTTTCTTTTCTCTCCTTGGAATACTCCTAGAATGACAGCAATATGAGCTGAAGAATTTTCATATGGTAATTGATCAATTCAGTAAAATTTACAGGATAAAAGTTCATCTGAAAGTAATACACATATGTATACACATCTATTGCATTTTATAATATGTATTATGTTCTATAGTCATATTCATATATTTTTCTAATATATATATATATGTATCTGGGTTTTTTAATCTTTAGCACTGTTGGAATTATTTGCAAAGCCTTTTGGCAGATGTTTCCCGGCTAAGGAGAAAGTATCAACGTGAAGGTGATGTAAACGTGATCTTGGGGGAAGAAAATAAATTCAATCTCCAGTTATAAGAATTTATTGAGTTAGTAGCAATTATTTACTGTCACCTTCTTGCTACTTTGCTTTAAAATGTTGCATATATTTTGACAACTCTATTCATATCAGCATATGAGGATAATGCACATTTCTACAACTGGAATATTCATCAGATTCAAGAGTTTTTTTGTCTACTGGGCCCAACTATTATTCATATTTACTGGCAACCTGTAGTTACATTCTATTTTTTAATCTATCTTCCTTTATATTGCCAAACTTATAAATTTTCCTCATGTATTTACGTAAATAACTCATAAGTGGAAAAACAGCAGAGTGTTCAACTTGTAGGACTAATTATTTCCTTTATAAAAGCCAAACACTAATTCACCTATTGTGATGAAGGACTGGAGAAATTTAAGAACAAGATACTGTAAAACTTTATTAAATTTTGGTGCTAAGCCAGATGTCATAATAAATCACAGAATTATTTGGAGTAAAAAGCGTTGACAAGTAATTGGCAAGTCTGAAATAAATTATGCTGGCTAATGAAAATATTGAAGGTCTTCAATTTCAATGTCTCTGTGCAATACTGTACGTATTTTCATTTTCTACCCTGGATGTGTTGTAGTTCAGCTGAAGTTGTGAGAATGTGAACTGGACATGCAAGTTCAGTAAGAAACCCATTAGTTCAGACAACAAAAACAGGGAGTTATATCAATATTTGGCTCTGTAGCATTTGTTCCCACAATAGTAAGTGTCAATTTATGCTCAGTGCATTGGCCAAACTAAGTCCCATAATAAATGTCTAAAATAAGCCAATGTCTATAGTAAAACTAAATATATTCCCACTCCCTGGATAGTTTTCTTATCAAAACAAGTTTAAATTAACTTCTATAGTTTTTTTGAACTTATTAAGTATATTTTGAATTTTATACTCATTTTCTTTCTGCTCATTTGAACATTGGCTTTGTTCTCAAATTTCAAGGAACAGGCTTAAAAGTTTGGCTACTAAGAATTTTAAACAAACAATACAAGCACTTTATTTTTTATAATAACATACAGATCTTATAGAGGATATCACATATGTCCCATTTAATTTAAGTATGACCACTTGAAAACATTGCAGAACTATTTATACGTTTTGCCTCTTAAAGTCAACATTGATGCAAGTCATGAAAAAGAAGAAAACTGTCTTTCAACATTAGCAATTTACTGGCAGAATGACCATAGCTAATCATATTCATCTTGGGCATCCCACTAAAAATTAATAAGGAAATGACTTTGGGAACTAAAACTAGCGACTAAAGCACTTTCTGAGCCAGCTGTATAAAGGTGTTTAAAAATAATGAGGAGATTTTGGGAAGATGGGGATTGCAGCACAGTTTTCTAAGTCCTGACAAAAAAAACCCAGGAGAGTAATTATATATCCATAATATAAAACCTATGAATACTATTTGCAGTTAAATTGGGAGATGAGGTGTCTCTGTGAACCTCAAAGACTAAATAAAGGCAAACAAACACAAGAAGTTCATGTCAATATTATATTTGCTGAGAAAAAACAGTGGAACTCAATACAGCATGTCAATGTCCTGGTTCCCCATGGCTGGATTGGTACCACCACAATGAACTCTCAAAACTGTTCAGCTAACACTATCTTTTAGGATAAGGTAACACACTGAAAAGAAACTGCTTGAAGTGGCATCAAAATAGCAATTTAGATACAATAAAGGGACAAAAGACAGGAAAGCTACAGATAATAGTGGAGGAAAGCTGGACCAGGAAATTTCACAAAGCAAAAGAGCCATATTTTTGAGCACTAGAGCAAAAACAAAACAACAGAAGCTGGAGTTCTGTGTCATTAGAAAATTTATCCTGATGCATACCTACTTCAGCTTAAGGAAGAGTTCACATAAAAATCAGTTAAGAGTTGCGTTTTAATTCCATATAAAGTTACTATAAGGGGGAACAATGAATAGCAACCAAAACAACATACTTTCAGAAAGTGAAAGCAATGCAAAAAGACATGCTCCGAGGATTTATCAAAATTGTAGCTTTTTAAATTTCATGCATGTTTGCACAAGATTTGAACATAAATGTTCATAATAACTTTCTGTAAGACACACAAATGTCTGTTAACTCATGAATGGATAAACACATTTTAGGATAGCCAAACAACAGAATACTCTGCAGTAATAAAAAGGGATGAATTAGCTATATGAATAACAACGTGGGGGAATTTCAAAAGCACTATGCAAAGTGCATGAAGTCAGGATTCATGATACATCTTTCCACATGATTCCGTTTATGTGAAATTCTATAACAATCAAATCTAGTGACAGCATATCAGTGATTGTCAGTAGTTAACCTGTGGGGAAGCGGTTGACTGCAAAGGGGTATAAGGGAACAGTGTGCCTTTGGGTGATGGAAAGATTCAATATCCAAACCATGTGGAAAGTACACAGGTATAAACACTTGTGAAAACTTGTTGGACTGTACAATTGAAATGCGTGCTTTTCACTAAATATGAGTTATAATTTAAACACAACATAAAAAGAGATAGATATATGGACTCAATTATTTGGCATCTGACAGTAAATTAGAGAGTATTCTAATTTCCTGTTTCATTAGTCTAAGAGCTTAGATTCGGATCTAATAATAAAATATTACTAATTTTATGTTCTTCATATTCTGCAAAATTGTACATTTTTACAATTATTATTTCCCACCTAATTTTCTATTGTAATATAGGCCTAATTAATTTTTTAAACAGGCCAGAATATGACCTATAAAATATTTTTCTGACTCTAAATCAAGCACTCTTTCACTCTGACCTGATGAATTTCTTTATTAGAAACTAAAATTTGAATATTATATTTTAACTAATTATATAAAAAGATACATTATTTTAAACATCTTTATTGGAGTATAATTGCTCCACAATGGTGTGTTAGTTTCCGCTTTATAACAAAGTGAATCAGTTATACACATACACATGTTCCCATATCTCTTCCCTCTTGGGTCTCCCTCCCTCCCACCCCTGTAGGTGGTCACAAAGCACCAAGCTGATCTCCCTGTGCTATGCGGCTGCTTCCCTCTAGTTATCTATTTTACGTTTGGTAGTGTATATATGTCCATGCCACTCTCTTTGTCACAGCTTCCCCTTCCCCTTCCCCATATCCTCAAGTCCATTCTCTAGTAAGTCTGTGTCTTTATTCCCGTCTTGCCCCTAGGTTCTTCATGACCTTTTTTTTCTTTCTTAGATTCCATATATATGTGTTAGGATACGGTATTTGTTTTTCTCTTTCTGACTTGCTTCACTCTGTATGACAGACTCTAGGTCCATCCACCTCACTACAAATAACTCAATTTCGTTTCTTTCTAGGGCTGAGTAATATTCCGTTGTATATATATGCCACATCTTCTTTATCCATTCATCTGATGATGGACACTTAGGCTTTTTCCATCTTCTGGCTATTGTAAATAGAGCTGCAGTGAACATTTTGGTACATGACTCTTTTTGAATTATGGTTTTCTCAGGGTATATGCCCATTAGTGGGATGGCTGGGATGTATGGTAGTTCTATTTTTAGTTTTTTAAGGAAAGTCCACACTGTTCTCCATAGTGGCAACAGTGCAAGAGGGTTCCCTTTTCTCCACACCCTCTCCAGCATTTATTGCTTGTAGATTTTTTGATGATGGCCATTCTGACCGGTGTGATAATATCTCATTGTAGTTTTGATATGCATTTCTCTAATGATTAATGATGTTGAGCATTTCTGTTTGTTGGCAATCTGTATAACTTCTTTGGAGAAATGTCTATTTAGGTCAGATGAATGGATAAAGAAGATATGGCATATATATACAATGGAATATTACTCAGCCCTAAAAAGAAACAAAATTGAGTTATTTGTAGTGAGGTGGATGGACCTAGAGTCTGTCATACAGAGTGAAGTAAGAAAGAGAAAAACAAATACCGTATGCTAACACATATATATGGAATTGAAAAAGAAAAAAAAAATGGTCATGAAGAACCTAGGGGCACGATGGGAATAAAGGCACTCTCTCTACTAGAGAGTGGAGTTGAGGATATGGGGAGGCAGAAGGGTAAGCTGGGCTAAAGTGAGAGAGTGGCATGGACATATATACACTACCAAACGTAAAACAGATAGCTAGTGGGAAGCAGCTGCATAGCACAGGGAGATCAGCTCGGTGCTTTGTGACCACCTAGAGGGGTGGGATAGGGAGAGTGGGAGGGAGGGAGATGAAAGAGGGAAGAGATATGGGGACATATGTGTATGTATAACTGATTCACTTTGTTATAAAGCAGAAACTAACACACCACTGTAAAGCAATTATACTCCCATAAAGATGTTAAAAAAAAGGTTTCCAGCAATGTTCAGATAGTGGGTGAGTCCTAAGAACAAAACCAATTCAGGAAAATTGTGAAAAGCCTGAACATGAGTGAAGAACAAGCTTTTTTGATAAGTCGCTGAGATTTGAGTTGTTTTTACTAAAGCGTAAACTAAATCATCCAAACTGGTACAGTAATATGATATTATCATCTTGTTTTATGAGCAAAGAAACCTTTAGGCAAATAAGATTTTGTCACTGACCACCAGAGGAGACTGCTTCCTTTAATCCAGTGGCTTTCAATCTTGGCTGGCAAAGCTCCAGAGTCCTCTAGGGACTCAACAGGATAGCAGTGAGTGGGAGAGTTTGTGGGCTGGAGGAAAAGGGAACCTCAAGTCCACTTCAACCACTTCAGTTCCACTTTGATCAGCTACGCTGCCCGCTCTCCATACAGCGAGATTCTATGTAAGATCTGAATTAACCAAACTTGGGTCTTCTCAACTTGTTATAATATACCCTGTCTAAAAGAAGGCTGTGTTAACAGAAAGGGAATAGTAACCAGATTATCTTTAAAAAGGACTCAAAGGAGTAAGGATGTTTTATTGTGTCTTCAGCCGTGTCCATTAGGACAGCCCTGCTCAGCAGATGGAGTCACCTCTGGTCCTAAGTGATAATTATTGCCATGATCCAACTATAATTTTTGTGCTTTTCATGAGGATTTTTCTGCTGGGAGTATCTGTCTTGAGAAAGGGAAATGAATGTTGTACTTTCCTTGAGAGTTACACTTGTCTTTATACATCAATGATTTGTCACGTTACATTTCTCTTTATACATTAGTGATTTGTCATTTCACATTCCTCTTTATACATTAATGGTTTGTCATTTTGTCAGTAGGTTAGTCTCTTGTGAATTTGGCTAATGTGAGCCATTTCCATTAAGGTCACACTCCTTCAAGCACATGCAAATATTACAAACAGATTGTGGAATTTATAAACACATCTGAGTTTGCAGCCTGAGGCCCTCTCTGGACAGGGAGCCAGGCCCTTCATATGACAGGTATCATCTCTCCCTCACTGATCTGTACCTTTAACATCAGGCAGCCTGGCTTATCATTTACTTGTTAATATTTTCTCTACTTTTAGCACAGTAAAAAGAATTGAAAAGCTTACTAGCCCTGTTCTCACTAAAGTATAAATTTCATTAGGAGAATAAGTATTGGACTTGGCAAATATATGCTTTTTTTTCAGAGTACTAAGTCACACTTTAGGAGAGATTTATGGTATTTTTGTGTCCTGAACAACTACTTGCACTTCTAAATGTTCCTAACCTTTCAAGAAAGCAAATTTAGCATCAGGAACACTAGTTGCCTACTTCCAAAATTCAACCTTGCTAGGACTTTTTATTAAAATTAATATTTGAAATACTAAAAGTGATGTTATGATTTCCTTCAGTGCTACACCTAAATAAACCATAATTTTAACATTTAATGATTCAGAACTAGAAAACAAGCCATAAAAGCAGATAAATAAAAACCAGTACACATTATGAGATGGGAATTTTTCACAGCAAAATTCATCACGGAGCTGTTATGCAAAAAACAAAATTATGTGACTACTGTTTCCCTGTCTCTGTCAGTTGAGTTTATTAAAGAGGAGCTGAAATCAAAACTTAAGTGTCTCTGACCTAAAACTGCAACCAAATCCTAAATTCAGCTTTTTCTAAATTAAAATACAAGCCATCATTTGAAAGACTTTGGAGAGAGCCAACTGAACAAGTGGCATTTGAAGTACATAAAAATGAAAAAGATAAAAATATAAATATCCTAAATTTTTGTGCCAATAAGCCATTATTATCATTCATTTAAACTGAATTTGAGACTAAGCAATTTCTCACAGCAAGGTCTAGGAAGGAAAAACACCCTTAGGTAAATTTGTGTTCAAATAGATATGTTTTGTTTTATTTTTTGTATCTTTATTTGCCAATTAGATTTCTCTTTTTCTCAAAAACCCCAAAGTTGGAGGGACCTTCAAAATGATACTGTTTTAACTATTTCTCCAACAGAGCATGTTTTGTTACTGTTACTCCTACCCTTAACTGATAGATAAGTAGCATTGGATTTTATCTGAAAAATCAAGACAACAAACAATAATGAAATCACTTGTCCAGGCTTTCCCTGAACTTCTGACTTTTTAATACTTTTATCTCCTATTTTTCCCATTCTCTGTTACATGATGAAAAAGGTTTTAATTGGCCTAGTCAGTTGGGATGCTTTGGTCAAATTTTCCAAATTTATTCCTCTTCTTTAATGTTGGTTGTAACCTATAAATTCACTACAACCTTTCATCACTAAATCTATTTCATTTTTAAGACCTGTCATAATCAAACGAGTTGAAATATATGCCACAAAATTAGAAAACACACACACAAATACATATACATTCACAGCTCTGACATATCCTGCCTATGAGGTAGTACTTTAAGGAATATAGAAAACAGCAATACATTTAAATCTTTCTTCAAAACCTGAAAATAATTCCATTTTCTCCATTGTTTGGAATTCACACATATCTCTATTTTAAGTCAATTGACTTTTTGTATTTGACTCTTGGACCCAGATTTTCTCCCTTTTCTGATATGGACTTTTCCATATATTATATTATATATATATTAAATATATATATATATTTCCATATATTTCCATATATTCCATGACTTTACTTATATTACTTATGCCTTAGTGAGAAAGGTAGATTCTTCTGTTTTTACTGAAGGCTAGAATAAACTTTATATACAAAATATGGTATTTTTCAATAGTCCTCTTCCAGATATGAATTAGAAATGGAACTAGCTCTTCGCACAACTGATGAGAATTGCAGTTTGTAACGCAATGCACTATATTCCTCTGTGCTCAGAAGAGAACAAGAATGATTGCATTTGCAAGTCAATGAAGAGAATGACATAGGAAAGTCTTTGTTATTAATGTTCTGCTAGATAGCCATTTACCTTAAAGAAGAAAATTTTTAGGAAAATTGAAACAGTAAAAATGCTAGGCTGAAGAATGACTATTTCATCCAAAAGTGGCTCAGGAATGTATTTGCTAGTAGAGCCCAGGGATACATTTAAAAATGTACACTCCTTCAAATACAGAAAAAACTCAAATACTCTAAACCATGTGCAAAAATGTATGTTTCCCTCTCTATATAATAACCTTTTGGTTTCACCAGGCTGTCTTTGATAGCTTTAATGTTTAGACTTAGTTACCCACATTTCACTAGTATAAGTAAACATGTACTGGCCACAGAAGTCCCCCTAGTTCTTTTATAAGTATCGGTGCAACAACTGATTCCAGAATCTCTAGTTCAGAAGAATTACAGGCTTGGAGAACACCGTGCACTTGGGTGGCAGGCAGAGGGAGAAGATAGATGCTTCCATTTCACACATTTCAAAAGCTTTATATAAGATGTCTAGAAAATTTTATATTTGTAGTCTCAGACATTGGGTCACCATATAAATTTTAGCAGATGAAAATTCTGAAAGATTTTATAATATTTCAAGTTTGGAGCATTTGAGTTTCTCAGTGAAGCTTCCTGGAGCCTTGAGGAAAGACTCACATTTAATGTAAATACATTTGGTATATTTCAACAGAAAATATAAACAATCCTTTTTAAAAGATTCATTTTTTTTACTTTTTACACACAGCCAATATTCCTAAAATTTTTATTCTTGCAAGCACAAAATGGTTAAAAAGGTGTTTTGAACAGCTGTCATTTCCACAGTGTTAAAATGTGTATTGAGTCCTTCCCACTTGCAAGGCTGTTTAGTTGGACGGACCTTTGGCTTAGGGTAATCTGTGCATGCATACAAATATAGAATATATCGGTGACCTAGGATGGGGAAGACTTTCTTAAGTAAAAATTCAGTGAAATAAGCCACTTACAGAAAGACAAATACTGCATGATTCCACTTATACGAGGTAGCTAACATAGTCAAATTCATAGAATTAAAGTGTGGAATGGTGGTTCCAGGAGCTAAGGTGAGGGGCACGGAAAGAAGAGTTACTAGTCAAACGTTACAAAGTTTCAGTTAAGCAAGATGGATATGTTTACAGATCTGCTGTAACAATACTGTAGCTTACACTTAGTAGTAATTTGTTAAGATAGCACTGTCTAATGTTAAGTGTTTTAACCACAGTAGAATGAAATAAAATAAAATAAAGTTAAAAAACCCAAAATTTCAAAAGCAAAACATAATACAAAATATTAATGAGTGAGATTATAATAAAATTAAAGATTTCTATTTAATAAAGCATATCACAAAGTTAATAGAAAGATAACATTTTAGAAGATATTCACAATGTTTAAAACTGAAACATTGTTAATATCTATAATATACAAAGACTTCTGCAAATCAATAAGAAGAGGACAATTCAAGAGGAAAACAGGTAAATAATATAAATAAGCAATTTATAAAAAGAAACTCTTACGTGATAACAATATTTGAATTAGGATTCAGGCATACAAATTAAAATAAAAAGATAAAACAATATTCTACTAGACTGGGAAAAATAAGGAAGTAATTGTTGGTGAATAATGGGAATAAGGGACCTTAATGTGTTGGTGGCTGGAAGGAGAGTAGAGAACAGCTGTTCTGGAGATCAATCTAGCAACACTTAGGCAAATTAAGTACAGGCATATTTATTCTATAGCAATACTGTGACTGGGTAAGTATTACTTACTTAAAATAAAGCCCTACAGTGTTCCAAAGGAGACATGTACAAGTATGCTCAATGAACATTATTTGTGATGTAGAGATTTGGAGGTGATGTGGTTTTCCATCATTGTAGGGCGGATGGATAAAGTATGGTGGGTGTATACTGTGAACTACTGTCCAGAAATTAGAAGCAAAGTATAGGTTGTAAATACAGCAATAGAGCTGTGTTTTAAAACCAGATTTCTCTGTAAAAATGTTGGGTGAAATATAAAAACAAACATGGAATTAGATACATGTCCATAAAATAGAAATACACAGTTTGTAGGAACATACCTAAATAAAATGTATACATAATTAACACAAAATAAATGTGGCTTGTTGTAATAGGAGGAGAACTGATTGTAACAGATGGAAGTAAAATGTAATAGATGAGATTAAATAATAGAGGAAACCTACAAATTCCAACAATGATAAGTTGACATAGCTGAAGTAAAAAATAAAATAAATCATTGAACATGTATCAAAATCTTTAACAGAGAAATTTAGAAATATATGTTCATTCCCATGCTTGCCTTCTTTTAATCTGCATAACAGTATAACGTTATAATCCTGTTGTTGTTTTTTTCTATGTACTTTATATTTCAATTGCTATTATGAATAGGATTTAACGTCCATAATGCTTTCTAACTTGTCAAGTGCACCATATGTAGAATACAATTTAGTCTACCTTTAAGGATTTTTTAAATCAAAATGTATAATGAATCCCTGTATTAATCTTAATAATTTTCATGTAATTTTCCTGGATTTTGCAGGCAAATAAGCATTTCTTTTGTAGGAAACAATAATTTGTGTTCTTATTTTGTAACTCAATTGTTTTGAAATGTCAGAGCTATATTGAACAAGCCATCACCATCTTGTTACATGTTCTCATTTTCAATATTTATACGGTTATTTGTTTTTCTTTACAACTGAATTGTTGGGACATAGAAGCTATTTTAAACAAAAGTTGTTATTTCTGCTATCAATGTCTTGTTATTCTATTGTAAGTTTTATGTATGACTTTGGCTTTAGATGTGAGACAGATATTCTTTGTCATATTATGAAAGTTTCCTTTTATTCATAGTTTATTCATAGATTTTTCTTCTATTTGTATAATTTTTTTTTTTTTTTTTTTTTTTTTGGTGTACGCAGGCCTCTCACTGTTGTGGCCTCTCCCTTTGCGGAGCACAGGCTCTGGACGCGCAGGCTCAGCGGCCATGGCTCACAGGCCCAGCCGCTCCGCGGCATGTGGGATCTTCCCGGACCAGGGCACGAACCCGTGTTCCCTGCATCGGCAGGCGGACTCTCAACCACTGCACCACCAGGGAAGCCCCCTATTTGTATAATTTTTGAAATAGTAATCTGATTTGATAAACAAAAATACCCTTAAAAAACATAGGAACTACACATTTTTAATAAAAACGTTCCCCAAATTATGGAGCTGTTACATAAAGTGGACTATTATACAGAAACTCCCAATCATGTATAAGATTTGGGTTCCCCTAACTTGACTAAGGAGATAGATAGTATATTTGTTTTCTATTACTGGGTCACAAATTTCTAAAAAATATGTTCAAACAGCACACACTTGTTATCTCACATTTTCTGGGAGTCAAAAGTCCAAAGATGCAATGGCAGAGCTGGATCTGCTCAGGGTCTCCTGATAGGGCTGAAATCAAGATGTTGGTCAGGGATGCAGTTCTTAGCTGTCATTCAGGGTCTTCTAAGCTCACTGGTCATTGGCAGAATTCATTTGCATCCTGTTGCAGAATTAAGATTCTCATTTTCCTGTTAGCTGTTTTTCAGTGACCATCTCAGCAACTGGAGACTGTCTGCAGTTTCTTGGCCTGTGGCCCCAAAAGGCAGTTCAAAACATGAAGGTTTGTTTTCTTCCAGACCAGCTAGTGCACGTTTCTCTGATTTCCTCTTCTGTGACCAGTTGAAGAAAACTTTCTGCTTTTAAAGGATTCATATGATTAGGTCTGGCCCATTGGGACAATCTCTCTATTTTATTTATTTGTTTGTTTGTTTATTTATTTATTGCCACACTGCATGCCTTGAGGGATCTTAGTTCTCCAACCAAGGATTGAACCTGTGTACTCTTGGCAGTGAGAGCATGAAGACCTAACAAATTGACCTCCAGGGAATTCCTACAATCTCCCTGTTTAATGTCAACTAACTGTGGGCCTTAATTACATCTGCAAAATCCCTTTACAGCAGTATGTAGCTAAAATGTTAACTGAATCTCAAGCATAAGGAGTGTGAACACAAAGGGCTGGGGATTTGGAGGGGGCTCCTTAGACTTCTATCACAAAGACCTTGTTAGGATCCCATATCCATTGAGTGAGGATCCTGTCATGGATGAGATGTTTCCTTTGTAATTCTTGTAGAGAATTTTATATATTCTTTGTCTTTGTAAGAAATCACTTGACTGGGTACATTTCAAGATGGTCATGACTAGCTCTTTCTTATATTTGTTCTGTAAATTATACTCACCTGTTCTTTCCATTGCTTATTGTTAGTGATATTAACATTTGGCACTTGTTTAGGGTGGCTTTTGCCAGATTTCTTCTCTTTAAATTTTTCCTTACCATACTCTTTTTTTTTTTCTTTTTATCACTACACCCAGCCCACGATGAAGGGGAGGTGAATTAAACTCTACCTGGGGACGAATTGGGAAGGAGGGCATGTATCTATATGTATTATTTATAATTCTTCTTTAAAGACGATCTGTCCTTTGTTTCTATTTACTTATTTATATTAAAATGTACTCGTGAATATTTATTTTATACTTTGGGTTCTAATCCAATATTTTTATATTTATTTTGTAGCTCAAATTTTTCCAGCTTTGGCCATTGGGAGTTCTTTCAGACTGGCTTCTGGGCAGAACTGGACTCAGGGGCTTGAGACCTCTGTAGTCTCCCCTGAGTCCACATTCAGGAGACCTCTATGCTTGGTTTAATGCTCTGCTGTCACCATCTTAACATCTTAATAATTTTATCTTTAAATTTGGGTTTTCTACTTGAAATCTGATGGGACAAT
Source organism: Phocoena sinus (assembly GCF_008692025.1). Classification (NCBI taxonomy): domain Eukaryota; kingdom Metazoa; phylum Chordata; class Mammalia; order Artiodactyla; family Phocoenidae; genus Phocoena; species Phocoena sinus. Next base: position 179,800,989 of record NC_045763.1, on the reverse strand, counting down.
GAGTCATGTGCTGGGGGCTTGGAGACTTCGCTCACACAGGGTCCCTCTCCCTGACTCCTCTTTCTTGGGACATATCGTCCATGTCTTATTCTCACATCCTTTGGATCTGTGGGTGTGATGTGGCTTCCTCCTTCCCCTGAGGGCCCAGAGATAACTGATGCCCTGCTCACAGGTGACCTAGGTCCCTTTGGCATGAGAAAGACTGCGTTCTGCTATCACTCTGTGCCCAGAACTAAGAATGGGAGAGTCCAAGTTGTGCACACGTGCCCTGGAGTGTCTCAGTGGGGCCCGGCCATGGCCATTTGCATCTGAGCTGGTAGCACCTGCCTGTCTGGTTGGCAGCCAGCCTGAGACTGTGTCGTGGGAGGGCTGAGTCTCTAGTTTCCAGCCCAACCCCCCAATCCAGGCAACTAACCTGTACTAGAGCAGAGGTGAAGATCCTTGGGCGCTGTCTCTGCTGTAGGTCAGGACAATGGGACACAGAAAAGGAAAATGACCAGCTCAACATTCCCAGTGTCCACCCCCAGCTGGGCTGCAGCACATCCATCCAGAGGCCAGAGGCTGGAAGGAGGTGGAATACTTCAGCTCTCAGGCCTCATATGCCCTTAGTCAAGGGGATTTCAGAAGCCTGTGAGAGTCTTACTTGGCCCAGGAATAAGTGCTTCCCTAGGGTACACTCTCAAGTTCCATGCCTGGTAGGTTCTTTCCTTCCTTGTCCAACTTTCCTGATTCTGGCTTCCCTTTGTCTTTTCAGGCCTGCTGGAGTCACCTTTGGGAATAAGCTACAAAAGATAAATTGTGCAATTTTTGTAATTCTGCATATAGGTTAGATGTCATTACATGATATAAAGATGAACAGTATAATGCATACAAACGTTTAAAATTTTAAATTTTCTTTTCTTAGGACAATATTAAGTAATGTCTTATTCCATCCGGGCTGCTCTAACAAAATACCACAGACTGAGTGATGTATAAAGAACAGTAATGTATCTCACAGTTCTGGGAGCTGGGGAGTCCAAGATCAAGGCACTGGCGGATTTGGTGTCTGGTGAGAACCCCTTCCTGGCTCAGAGATAGTGGACTTTTCACTGTGTCCTCACACTGCAGAAGGAGAGTGAGCTTCCTGCTGCTTTTATAAGGACACGAATCCCAATCATGAGCCGTCCATCCTCATGAACTAATCGCCTTCCAAAGAACCTGCCTCCAAATACTGTCACATTGGGGATTAGGTTTCAACATATGAATTTGGGAGGAACACAAACATTCAGTGTATAGCACATTGTTAATAAAAAGCATCATGACAATTTGAGAGAGAAACTTCAGGGGAAAGGAAAAATATATAATTTTAGTAATTTTAACAAATTTTGTTTTCTTTTTTTTGAACAAGATGTCCCCACATTGAACATGGACACCCACAAATTATGAGGATCCACAAATCCTGCAGTAGGCTCTGTATCATTTAAAATGTCCCCATTCCTCTACTTTTTTTTTCCCCCCTTTGGGTACTTCTTTACATTCTGGCGCTGCTATATGCTCTTAACTTTTCTTGTTCACCCCCAGCTACCTGGTAATATCTCTTTTCCTTCCATGATTTTTGGAGTTATATTCTTGGTAGGATTCTATTTTTAGTCTAAAACTAATAAAGAGGCATATCATTTGGCAGTCAATTAGCTGTAATAGGATATGTATTTAGAAATTCTTAAATAACGGAGGCTTCATTTTCTTAAATTGAACGTAATTTTCAGATTAGTGCATCTGGGAGACATTCAGGAGTTCCATAGTATCAAGGCTTGAAGTCAGCTTTTCTATGATTCTTTTTAAGTCTTCATAACTGTCTCCAGCACCCAATCATTCTTTTTTGTTTATTTGTTTTTTAATTAATTTTTATTGGAGTATAGTTGACTTACAATGTTGTGTTAGTTTCTGTTGTACAGCAAAGTAAATCAGTTATACATATACATATGTCCACTCTTTTTTAGATTCTTTTCCCATATAGGTCATTACAGAGTATTGAGTAGAGTTCCCTTATTAGCAGTAGGTTCTTATTAGCGCCCAATTATTCTTAAATAACATGCAAACTTTAAGAAAAGGGAGAACTTTCTTTTGACATTTCCCTCGTTTTATCAGCAGATTTCTCCTCAGGAGTCATAAGCTAGAGTTCTGCCTACAGTCTAGCTGAATTGAGGCTGCAAAAATGCTTACCATTTTCAGCCTGCATTGTGAGAGGTGAGCTCTGACATCAAGAAGAAATGTTGGAGAGACACAGCGAAGAGGTGGAGGGTAGGGAGTGGACAGCACACACTGGAATATGTAACAGACTCACTGGAAGCTCAGAGCATCTGAGGATCCGGGGGCTCGGGAGCTGGAACCAAGACCCACCATGTGAGGTGCATTTTGCTTCCTCTCTCTTTCCATCCATTTTTCATCTCTGATCATGCATTCTTGATTTTTATTCTCAGAGCACAGAAACCTTTGTGTGACAATTAACAGAGCCAGAAGCAACTTTCTTTGCTTTAAAATGCAGTTACATTTTTTCTCCTCTAAACTTCTGAATAAGAATTCCATAGAAGACCTTTCATCGATGGGATGGTATTTGGAGGACTTGTAGCAGTCTTATTGCCAGATCGTGCTATTATGATTGGCTAGGCCTGAGCTAGTTGCTTATCACTGTGGGTTCACGGGAGAGGGTGGTGAGGTGTGGCAGAGAGAGAGGAGAATGAAATCCACAACTTTATCAGAGGGATTGACAAGGGCGAGAGTGGTTTTTCAAAAAGAATTTCTTCTAATACACTATGGATTCAATTTTGTGAGTTTCGGCTGTTAATCAGATTTTTTTTAACATTAGATTTTTAGATTCATTACATCCTCTTTATCTCAATCAGCCTACTCTTTTAACTGTTTTATTTCTCTTCCCTTTCATTTCCTCTGTCACAGTTGTTTTACGCATCAGCCTATTTCACAGAGTATTGAAAAAACAGATTTTGAGGAGAAAACAATGCAGGTGTATAATGAAATTGTACGCAGCTATCTCTTGAAACACTTTGCAATCTGTATCCTTCTCATCACACCTTGAGCAAAAAGTTCTCTATTACTTCATGTTTCAAACTGGTTTCACCAGTCCTTTCATGTGTTTTCGATTTTGTATCTCCTCTTTAAGTAAGGAGAGTTCTGACCCTAACAGATTTGGTGTATTATCGTCATCTCTGCATGACAGAGTTTAAAATCTACTTCAGGTTAAAGCCATTATGAGAAGGCAAGCAAAATAGCGCACACATGCGGAGAGCGGGCGGGGAGCCGTGGCAGGCAGCCCAGAGCAGGTATAGGGGGTGGAGCAATGCTGAGCGCGTCTTCATAGGAGGGCTGCTCGGTGCATCACAGGGAGAGCGAGACTACGGACGGAGGCAGCCCGGCAGGGGTGGCAGAAGCCGAGCAGGTAAGCAAGGGGCAGGGGTGGGGGCGAGAGTTTGAACGGGGTGTGGTGAAAGAGGCGACCGTGGACATAGGAGGTTGGCTGCGTAGAGTAGGATTGATTTAATTTTTTATTTTTAAGTATTTTAAGTAAAATACTTGGGAGTCAGGGTTCTCACTTTCAAAAAAGGGAGTTTAAAATACGGAAATGGGGCTTCCCTGGTGACACAGTGGTTGAGAGTCCGCCTTCCGATGCAGGGGAGACGGGTTCGTGCCCCGGTCCGGGAAGATCCCACATGCCGCGGAGCGGCTGGGCCCGTGAGCCATGGCTACTGGGCCTGCGCGTCCGGAGCCTGTGCTCCGCAACGGGAGAGGCCGCAACACTGAGAGGCCCGCGTACCGCAAAAAACAAAAGAAAAGAAAAGAAAAGAAAAATTACGGAAATGGAGCCAGCTAGTAGGCACACTGTAACGATGCTGTCAATGTAAATATGTATATATTTATACAGAAAATGTGATCACTTAAATGTCTCTCTTAAAAGCCAACTAACCAGTTAATCTTTTCCTAACCACTTTGCTTAAAATAACAGTACCTTCCTTTCGTATTTCTTGCACGATTTCACTTTTCTTTATGACATCACTGGAGGAAGAGGTTTCAAGAAGGAGAACATCAGTTGCAAAAATCTTGAGTAGGAAGCACGCTTGCCCTGTTTGGGTAAAGCCAAGAAACCAGAGTTCCAGAGCAAACTGGGGGGGAGGGAGGAGAGAAAATGAGCTCAGGAATCTGGTTAGAGGATCGTCATGGAGAGCCTCACAGACCGCAGGCAAGACATTTGAGTTTTATTCTGTGTGAAATAAACTAGGGAAGGGCTTTCACTAGAACTGTGATGCAACTAACTTATACTTTAAAGTATCACTCCTGTTACTATTTAGACAGTAACTTACTATGGCAGGGGAGGAAATAAGGAATCGAATTCAAGGGAGAGAATAGTAGCTTCACCTGAGCTTGTAGTGGAGAAGTTGCTGAGGTTAGGCAGTATTTCTTGGCTGACGTGTTGTGGAGCCTGTAAGAAAGAAACCAGTCAGGGATAATACCAAGTTTTGGACCTAGGCTATTGGGAGAATTGTAGTACCACTCACAGAGTTGGGGACATTTGATAGAAGAGCGGATTTGGAGGCAGATATTTAAGTTTTTTAGTATACTTGTTTTTAGATGACTATTGGAAATCCAAGTAAAGATGACAAGTAGGGATTCCAGAATTTATGGGAAGGGTAGAGGTATAAAAGGGCCTTGCTTAAAGAAAGTATTTAAAGCTTGTGTCAACCACCTGTAAAGTAATAATAGCTGTGGAAAAGAAGTCATTCTCAGGCTGAGTCCTCAATTACCCCTACAGTTAGAGGTCTAGAAGATGGAAAGGAAGAAGCAAGGCATTTGCAAAGGAGTGGACATGAGGAAGCAGCAAGAAAATGGGGAGAATAATGTTTTGCCAACTGGAAAAAAAAGTCTTTAAAGGAAGAAGCAGTGTTGAATTAAGTAGTGCTGAGAATTCCAGTAAAATGGAGATTCAGGATGGATCATTTTGGGGGAAAATCTGGTTATCACTTATGACATTTACCCAAATAATTTTAGAGAAAGGTCTAGTTGGAAGAGATTCAATAGAGAACAAAAGGGAAGAAAATGGAACAGTAGTATGGATACCTATTCTAAAAATTGTCTTAAGGTACAGAGATAGGGAGCTATAACTTGTGGAGCAAGATTTAAGAGAGATTTCAATGTGCAGAAAAGTAGGAGATGATCTTAGAGTAGAGCATAGATAGGGTTTCATAGTAACAGGAAGGATATCAGGGATAAAGCACAAACAGTGGCCCATGGCTAAAATTCGGTGAATGAGGGGATGTGGAAGATTTTTACGGATTGCTTTTCTTCCTCAGAAAAATGGGAAGCAATTTCATCAGGTGAGATCAAGGAGGGCTGGAGAATTTGAGATTTGAGGAGAGAGTAGAAAGTGTGAAGGATTTATCTTGAAGAGTAGAATCATTTAATAGTAAAATATAATAGGATTGTCAGGAAACGAGACTTACAAATGTGGTTATAAAAATACAGTGAGACCATTTGTCTGAGTTCAAGTACATATGTGGAGAGTTTTGAAAATTTGGGGTTTTTTTTGTTGTTGTTGCTTTCCCAGGTGTATTAGTTTTCTAAAATTGCCATAGCAAATTACCACAAACTGGGTGGCTTAAAAAACCAGAAATAGATTCTCTCACAGGTTTGGAGGCTTGAAGTCTCAAGTCAAGGTGTCACCAAAGCCACACGCTCTGAGAAGTCTCTACAGGAGGATCCTTTCCTTGACTCGTCCTAGCTTCTGGTGGTTTCTGGCAATTCTTGGTGTTCCTTGGCTTGTAGATACATCACTTCAATCTCTGCTTTCACTGTCACATGGCATTTTACCTGTATATTTGAGTCTTTACATGAGCTTCTCATAAGGACACAGGTCACTGGATTAGGGTCCATCCTAATCCAGTATGACCTAATGTTAATTATATTTGCAAATATCTATTTCCAAATGAGGTCACATTCTTAAATTCTGGATGGCCATGAATTTTTGAAGGACACCATTCAACTAAGTACAGGAGTGAGAATGAAAATGGAAGAAAATGCAAGGGAGCGGTTAAAAGGAAATAATGGCACCTGAGTGTTATCGATCAAAGTGAAGATAGGCAAGTGGGGGTAGAGAGTGAAAAGTTAGCAGGATGGTTCGACTGAAGATTCCCGTGAATCGAATGATTGGGATCATGACGCTGGAAAGTGAATGCAATGACTGGGCAAATGATGAGTGAGAAATTTCAAGTTGATATGTTGGGGGTGCAGATATTGATAATGCAGAAGCCTAGAATGTGGAACGGAGGATACAATCATGGAAGGAAAGAGGAAATAATTAGTAGAAGTGAGGTTATCGGATGACTACCTGTACTTATACTGAAATCACCAAGAATTATGCCAGGCAACATGGAAAGACATTGAACCCATTGCTAAAATCTTAGAATGACAACAAAAATTACCCAGAGATTTTTTATATGTCTGCATCCAAGTGGGGTTGGATTGGCTTCCTATAGGCTGAGCCTGAAAAGGGGATTTTTAGGCAAGTCATTTATTGAAGGATTGGTCTCAGCACAAGGGAGTTGGTGGGGGGGAAGTAGTTTAGGGTAGGTGAGGAAAGCTAAACAAGGATGTGGTCTAGGATACTCACTACCTTTAGCCTAGTCCAGTGAGGAGTTCTGCAGGTCACAGGGCTGATCTGACCTTGAGGTGAGGGGTCACAATTTACAGCTCCTTGTCAGTCATTCACTGGTGCACCTGTGCCAAGGTGGAGTGAACTTGTGGGTTTTTTTGAGGACAGATGTTAAACCATCTGCAAGGGAAATGAAGAGCAGGAATGTTTCCTAACAGCCTGTAGATCATATAATACCTGGAAAATAAGGAATGAACAGCCACAGTTTGACAGAGCTGCAAGGAGAGTATTACTAGGGAAGAGCCAGGTTCTGTGGAATCAAGGTGAAATTATGAGCAGAAGATTAGGAAAGAAGAGGTTTTGCTGATGACAGATCAATGATGTGTCCAATGTGTCCCAGGAAGCACAGCAGGAGAATTTGTAGTGAAGAGGAAGGCAGAGGATAGCTTAGAAAGCTGTGATGGATTGTATCAAATTAGGAAATCTTTGGGGATGAGAGTCCAGGTGAAGAGATCTGACCCAGCTTTCTGGTGATAACTGAAATAAATAGGCTGTAAAGTACAATATAATGGAATTAAACTTGATTCTCTCTTTGGGGAAGAAAGACAATAAATAAGTTAATAAGTTCTAGTTAATTATAACTTTCAAAGGACTAGGCATTTAGGTCATTTGGAGGTGAAAGGCAGGAAGCAATTGTGGAGTGTGTGTGTGTATGTGTGTGTGTGTATATGTACATGTGTGTGTATGTATGTATGCATGTATCTGGGGACTCTGTTTTCACTGTTCTTAGAACTGCAAGGTCTGGGGAGAGAAAGACTTACCAGGGGCAACAGAAACACTCTGAACCTCTCACAAGATTGTCAAGATTTCATTGTTCTTGGTCTGATGTTCTGTTGTGTTGGTTAATTCAGTCGGTTCCAGGTGAAGCAGGTATTTAGTACCTGGCCTTGGAAGTTATATGCTGAGATTCCAATAACTTAGATCAACACTTTGAGATAGGAGTAGCAGGTGTGAGGGAACAGAAGAAATCGATATTTAAGTGATTTCTCAAGATTATACAGCGTCTTGTGGATATCAGATAATGATCTTCTGCTTCCATTTCTAACTATATTTCTTTTATGTCTTGCTAATTTTTAAAGGCAGGGCAGAATTTCACTACCCAGATTTAACCAAACTTAAGGTCAAGAACTCAGTCCTTTGCAAAAATGCACTCACTTAAGATACCAACTGCAAATTTGGGGTTCCCCAGAGCCGCCTTTAGTTCAGACCGGCATGCCACAAATGTGGCACTCCCATGAACTTTCTCAGGTTTGATATTTGCCAGAATGACTTACAGAGCTCAGAAAAGCACGATATTTAATGATTACCATTTTATAATAGCAAAAGGATGCAAGTCAGAGCCCATCAAAGGAAGAGAGGCACAGAGTAAGGTGTGAGAGGCTTCAAACCAGAAGCTTCTGTTCTCCTCAGGGGTGCATTAACCTCCTGGCATAGAAGTGGGTCAATCCTCAGAGTATTGCCAACAGGGACACTCATTACATAGTGATTTAATTAATTATGTGCATGTGGTTGAACTAAATCTGCAGCCTCCCTCTTATCCCTGGAGGTAGGGTTGATATCTTACAGCTTAAAACATCAACCCTCTAATCACGTTTGGTCCTGTGGTTTGGCCAGCTTCCATCCTGAGTTATCCTATTAGCATATGCTGTCTAGGGGCCCACCATGAATCACCTCTTTAGCATAAGCTATCAGATGTGGTCTAAGGTGCTCACCATGATTACAGAAGACACTCCTACCACTTGGGCAATTCCTAACACAGCCCTACAAGTTACCTCTCAGGATCTGGGACAAAGCCCAGACCTCTCTTTGGGTGAAGTTAATTCTTCACTACACACTTACCCATCTTTATATCCCCTGTACTCAGCCCAGTGTTTGGTATACATTACAATGACAGTTAATATTTTAGTAATAAAAACTATGTAAAGTCTTTTGACTTTGACCATAAGAATTTTCATGATAAGAAAAATAAGTGATGACATAGTTTTGAGTGAGTATAATCTGGGGAATTCAAGCATTAATTTGGAATAGAGAAACTTGAAATCTCATTTTACATATGTATGCCCTCTCAGGTCTGTCTATAAGTTTTGCTATAGTTTAAAATGAGAAAATATACTTTATTGATGATTACTGGTGCTTAAAAAGCTGTAACTTGATGAGTGCAATATCAAATTGCTTCAAATTCAGATTATACTTGGTGTTTCCATAGTTGAGAGGGATGTTGACTTAAATGGATTAATTTAAAATTCAATCAGCTGGTCCACTGAATAAAATAATGAATTAACCACTACTTTTTGCTGAATTAGTAAATTGCTAGGAAAACTGATAGAGTCTAATTTGTTAAATTAATCTCTTCCAATTTTGAATCCTAATGTCCATAGACTGGTACCCAAGGTTCAAAAGTTAGCCTGCAGACATGATTTATTTTTAGCAATCCTATATCTGGATGTTACCCATTAACTTTATTTTCTGCAGTTTGGTCATGAACCCACCCACCTTCTACCCCATACTTTTTCTACAATCAGAGTGATGTCAACATTTTCAGAAAATAGACAGAAATCAAAACAGAAGAAATTATGAGCCTTATAGTACATTTAAAGATATGAAAAACTAGAAAGAAGAGAGACAAAAATCAGATTTTTGTTAGAAAAAAAATCAGATATTGGGTGGATGAGGAAAGTTAACATCTAAAAAGGTCAGTAATATACTAGGCAGGAGAGAGCTGGACTTGGAGCTGTGAATATTCATCCATAATACAGTATTTAAAGTGAAAGTAATTGTGTATGTTAATGATTCAAACTAATACCCAATATTTAAATTTCATAAATAGACATACCTCAGTTGTGTGTACAATAAAGTGACCGAATTTATTACCTTTTTTTGTGCACCAACTGACCTTAATAGATCTAAAGTTTATTATTAAGCAATTTTTAAATTGAAGTATAGTTGATTTACAAGGTTGTATTAGTTTCAGATATATAGCTAAGTGATTCAGTTATATATATATGTGTATATGTATATATACTTCATATTGTCTTCCCTTATAGGTTATTAAAAAATACTGAGTAGAGTTCCATGAGCTATACAGTAGGTCCTTGTTGGTTATCTATTTTATATCTAATAGTGTGTATATGTTAATCCCAACCTTCTGATTTATTCCTCCCCCCAGCCCCTTTCCCCTTTGATAACCCAAAGTTGGTTTTCTATGTCTGAGTCTCTTTATGTTTTGGAAATTGGTTCATTTGTATCTTTTTCTTTAGATTCCACATATAAGTGATACCATATGATATTCATCTTTCTCTGTCTGGCTTAATATGATAAGCTCCAGGTCCATCCATGTAGCTACGAATGGCATTATTTTGTTCTTTTCTATGGCCAAGTAATATTCCATTGTATATATGTGCCACATCTTCTTTTTTTTTTTTTTCTTTTTTTTCTTTTTTTTTTTTCACATCTTCTTTATCCACTCATCTGTCAATGGACATTTAAGTTGCTTCCATCTCTTGGCTCTGGTAAATAGTGCTGCTATGAACATTGGGGTGCATGTATCATTTCAAATTACGGTTTTCTCTGGATATATGCCCAGGAGTGGGATTGCAGGATTATATGGTAACTCTATTTTAGTTTTTAAAGGAACCTCCATGCTGTCCTCCATAGTGGCTGTACCAGTTTACGTTCCTACCAACAGTGTAGGAGGGTTCCCTTTTCTCCACAACCTCTCCAGCATTTATTGTTTGTAGATTTTTGACGATGGGCATTCTGACTGGTGTGAGGTGATCCTTCACTGTAGTTTTGATTTACACTTCTTTAATAATTAGCAATGTTGAGCATCTTTTCACGTGCCTTTTGGCCACCTGTTTGTATTCTGTGGAGAAATGTCTATTTAGATCTTCTGGCCATTTTTCGATTGCATTTTTTTTTTTATGTTGAGTTGTGTGAGCTGTTTGTGTATTTTGGAGATTAATCCCTTGTCGGTTGCACAATTTGCAAATATTTTCTCGCCTTTTGTAGGCTTTTTGTTTCACTTAAGGTTTCCTTTGCTATGCAAAAGCTTTTAAGTTTCATTAGGTCCCATTTGTTCATTTTTGCTTTTAGTTCCATTACTCTAGGAGACGGATCCAAAAAGATATTTCTGCGATTTATGTCAGTGTTCTGCCTGTTTGCCTCTAGGAGTTTTATAGTATCCAGTGTTACATTTTGACTTTCTGTGTGTGTGTGTGTGTGTGTGTGTGTGTGTGTGTGTGTGTGGTGTGTTAGAATATTCTAATTTCATTCTTTTCCATGTAGCTGTCCAGTTTCCCCAGCGCCACTTATTGAAGCAATTGTCTTTTCTCCATTGTACGGTCTTGCCTCCTTTGTCATAGATTAACTGACCACAGGTGCGTGGGTTTATTGCTGGGCTCTCCATCCCCACCCCCAACACATTGGAAATTAAGTACTAGAATCACTTTTATTTTATTCAAAAAAACCATCCCTAGTTTCATCAATAGCTCCTTGTTTAACGTTGTTTTGATTGTTTTTCACTATGTTGATCCCAGTGAATCCATATAGTATCACCTCTTTTCTCAATCTAAGTTACAGTAGCCAATCTGTTTATTCATGGCTGTGCTTGAATCTTTTAATGCCTTTTGACTTTTTCAGGAAATGTAAATGTTATCAGTAGATTGATTATGCCACTAAAAATGCAAAATATATGACCCAGTCACGTAAACTAGCCTACTAAGGTTAACATGTATAAAACACAGCACTGACTTTTTCCCTCCTGTATAGACACATTTTTTCTCTCTGAAACTATTTTGAAATGAGTATATGGTAAAATAGTTAAATAATAAAATTGCTACCCTTTTTAATCTGGGGAAAAAACTAGATTTATTTATAATCATGTTATTCTAGTTCTAAAGGCTAGATATTTTACATTTGGAAATGTTATTTATAACACCTACCATACCTGTTAAGCACCTACTGTCAGCCTTTTCAACAGCATTTAAGTGTATAATATCATTTAATAGCCATAGAAACTTCCAAAGAGTTTTATTAAAGAACTTAACTTTATTAAACAGATATGTTTGGAGTTCCTACTATGTGCTGGACTCTAGGTGCTGGAGATACACCAGGGAACAAAACAAACAGTCCTTCCTGTCTAGAACTTATATTTTAGAAGGATGTGAGTAAATAAAGGCTTATAGTAATTACATATTTTCCCTGGGGTCACACAAGAAGAAGAGGCAGAACTGAGGAAACTCTAATCTAACGAGGCTCTAGTTAGACAGTGTTACATAGTAGAAGGGAAAACCTTCCTTTATTTGTGTCTAGGGCAAATATAAAGAGTCATGAACTTGAAGAATATTTTTCATGGTTATAATAAGCAGGAGTCCTGGGTTTTTTTCTTGATGTTACAAATATCATCTTATGCATGCTATTAACTACTTCCTATCAATTTTCCATTTTGTGAAATGATAAAACAATGTAAGCATTGAGGTAAACATATATGATTTCTGCTAAAGAAAGCAGTCACTATGAATGTTTTTCAAAGATGAATAATATCAAAGTAGTGTTATTATAAATCCCATTCATTTGATAATTCTAGAAAGATTCACTTATGCTATATTAATATGAATATAAAAGCATCCTTTGAATACTAGTTAAAATGCGTATTTTACTGAAGTTACAAGACTTCAAATAATTTCTATTTGTAAATTTCAATTTCCATAAATTTGCTTCCCCAGCTAAAAGGAAAATTGGTTACACATTTTTAAAAATAACATTCATTACATATAAAATGTATTGTGTTACCAACACGATTTAATAGATTAAATTTAAAATTAAAAGGGACTTAAGGTTTAAACTGTGTTTTCTGATTATTACTTTGAAGTTTTCATTTTTTAAAATGATTGGTTCTGTACTCATAAAAGTTCATTCTTCCTTAAGGTTCTTTGCAGAGTGGTCTCTTTCAGGGCTGGTGCCCACTCCCACCAATTCTTTACACAGTGAACACTGTTAAAGAAAAAATGTATTCAACAGTACTGTTAAAGCATAATAAGACAGACTTTATTCAAGGGAAGGGCAATCAGCACAGGTGTAGGGACCACTGCATGGAATTTTGAGTAGAGATTGGGCTCAACTCTGAATAAAGTGGGGGCAAGAGGGGATTTATAACCAAGGAGCAGTGTGGAGATCAGTGGATGGAAAATAAGAGTAAGAGGAGACATCAGGGATGAGGGGAATTCTGGCTAAACTGACCTATCAGGAGTCTGACTAAGATTGGACGACACAGAGAAAACAAACTGGGCCTGTTTGTAAAGTTCAGGGGAAGCTGAATAAAATTAGGTCAAGGAAAGAATGTCAATACCCACTCATCTTTCAGGACTCAACTTAAATGTCATTTTCTCATTTGAGACCCCATGAAATCCCTCAGATTCCACAATCTAACATATCTCCTCTACCCCTCAGATTTTACTGTCTCATAGTAGCCTGTAATTTCCCATCTTATCGTTTATATTCTCTAAGTTTATATCTATTGTATATTAATGTTTGGCCTATCACTCTAAGCTTATTAGCATCATATATCTACCATATGTGTTTTGTTTACAAAGTTACATTTAATACCTAACTCAGATATGGTTTATAATTATCATTTTCTACCAAGAAATAAATGGAGAATGAATTAAATAATTAATACATTAATCTGAAATTTAACTAATTCTATTATACCAATTTGACAGATTATATTACAAAATACTTTAGCAAAGTCTAGCATTCTTCATCTGTAACTAATCAAATATGAAGTTGATGATGTACAACGTAGTTTATGATTTTGGAAGAAAAAGATGTTCCTGATTATTTAAGCAGATACTGTTGTCCAACAAACGTCATTCCCCTTTTCTTTTTAGTAACATAATCCCCTTTTTATTAATACGTTCATCCTTTCGTCATGTGTCTTAGGGAAAAGTGACTCCATTCTTTTGTTGGGATGTAAGGCTTGGTTGGTTCTAAGGCAAAGAGGTTTCCATTCCCTTCGCTAGTTATTGGTTCAGGGGTTAGCATAGGATCTTCTTCTGGCCAGTGAGATATACGGAGAGGTCTGCTGGTATTTCTGGTCATATTTCTTTTCTTATCTTTTCTTTTTTTTTTAAGGAAAGGCATAGAAAAACTAGTTCCCTTTATGCCTCAGATAATTATTGTGTCTTGACATGACTTCAACAATCATTATGTCTATGACAGGAGCCAGGCTGAGGGCAAAGCTGTCACCTTGATAACAAAATAGGGTGAAAAATAACCAGCGTCCTCGATGTTGTCGTTGTGCTACTGAATTACCAACTCTGAACACACCTCAGCTCTGAATTTCTGTGTAGTGAAAGCCGGTTTGAAAGAGTTTTTCTTATATCTTCAGTTAAAAGTTTTGGAGTGCATGTTCAGAACAATAAGGTATAACATTCAGGACTTGTACTAGTGAATCCTATTTCAACACAATATTTAATCTGCTTGATTATCAGTGTCATTTTGGTCAGTAAATTGATTGTACACTAGTACTGAACAGAAGAGAGGAGTTTAGTTGAAATGAGTAAGAAAAAACCAAACATGCAATTATCTACTGTTTTCCCATTAAAAATCTCCACCATAAATTACGTTATGCCAAACAGCTTAATAGCTACACCACAGCTGGAATGGAAAAGCCATCATCTGACACTGTTTGAATCAAAATGTCTTACGGGGTCAAACTGATCTTCTTTCACAGTGATTTAGCTAAAATATTTGAAGCTTTAATGAGTATGCTGATAATAATTAGCATGTACATTTGTCTGCCATAGGATGTCTCCTTAATTTTCATGGCACATGACATTAAAATACATTGTTTTCATGTACTCTTTCCTTAGCTTTATTACTGAATTTGTGAAACTGTCAGTGATATAATTGACTATATTATATAAACCATTAATAATAATCATAGGTTATTCTTAAAGTTATGCACATATATGACACTATTAAGGACTATATATACAAACTTATTTTCTTTCTAATAATTTTATGAAAAAGTACTTTTATTATCATCTTAGCTATGAGCACAGAGATTAATAAACGCCTTGGATCCCTGAGTATACTTGTACTTTTAACCACCGTGTTGGGTCCTTATTAAAAAGCATACAAACGGTAACTAGAGACTGAATATTTTAAGGAATTCTTTTTCTATTAAAATATATGTGTGGTTTGTTTAGTATTTGAAAGAATATTTTACTTGCATAGAATAAAATACTTTCACACCACTAGTGCACAAGTCTATTTTATTAAATTGAATACATATTCACTGTTTCAAAGAGGTACCCTATAGTTTAGACTTAAGAAATTTCTATCCTTGGAAATTAATATCATGCTACATATGGGAAATTTCTTTGAAGATACAACCATAGATATTGCTAATGAACTGCTATTTCTAAAGTTATGGTCCATCTGAAAAAATGAGTTTTGGATTAAATTGTCAAAGCATTTCATTGTGTTTCCTTTATAGATGCAGTCATACTTTATTTAAAATCTATTTAAAGAATATACTCTTGAAAAGTTACCTTTTCAAATAATAGATATAACAAATAATACTCCCAAAGTTCTGAATTAAGAGTTCTTTTCTCCAAAAGGAAGTTTTCATCCAAGCTTGAAAGATTGAGCATTACAACAAGATAACTTAGGGGATGACCGTAAAGTCATTAATTATTTAAGCACATGAAAAATTAAGTCATATGGGAATACTGACTAATTGCTAAATATCAGAATTAAATAATTACAACCTTCAGCACATTGATATTTTGGGAGTACATTTATCAGTGAATAAATTCTTTCTATCTATGCATCTTCCCATTTCTTAGGCCTGTGCTCATGATATATTTAAGCATCCAAGAAGAGTCCCTAAAATTTTACAATCTTCCTCATATATTCTTTAATTATAAACAAGTATGTATTCTAGATTATACATTCTTATTAAAAGCCATTAAATACTATAGTTCCCTGAACAATGTGGGGTTAAGAGCGCCAGCCCTCTGCACAGTCCAAAATCTGTTTATAATTTATTGTCTGCCCTTGGTATCCACAGTTCTTCAGTATCCACTCTTCTTTTGTATTTGTGGTTCTATATTTGTGGATTCAACCAGCTGTGAATTATGTAGTATTATAGTATTTGCTATTGAAAAAAATCATGTAAACTGGCACCATGACGTTCAAACCCATGTTGTTCGAGGATCAACTTTATAAAGAAATAAACATTTTTGTAAATTTTAGAAGCTCATAGTAACTGAGCCTATTTTAAACAGTATTACTTACACATTAATTAATATCACACATATAGATATTCATTGTTTATTGAAGAATTTAAGTGCTTACTATGTGCTTAGATGCACTCCCTACCGTTAGGAAACTAACATTTTGGTGGGAGAAGCTTATATTATGTGGTTGCACAATGTCAGATGGTCATAGGAACAATACAATTGAAATCTCACAACATAATTGTGTGTCAATTATTATTTTCATTTTATAAAGTAAGTTCCAAGCAGTTAAGTAACTTGCTCAAGATCACATATGTCAATGCAATTTTAACAGCTTTTCCGCCAGGTCTTTCTACTACTTAGACTGTGTCCTAACCTCACTTGCTATCTCCATTTCCACACTACAATCAGAGTGATAGTCCTAAAATTAACTTAAAAAACAATTCTAGTCTCTCTTGTTTAAAACACAAGTGTTGCCAATTGCTTTCAGGATTATATCCAGTTTCCTCAACTTGTATAACAAGTGTATGGTTTATCCCTGTGCCAGTTCAGGGAAAAATCTTCAGCTAGTTCCAATCAATTTGACCCAAATACTGTTTGGGTAGTACAGATATACCTGGGGATTGTCCTTCCAGATTTTGGAGGACTTAATCATTAGTTGAGAATTGGAAGCACTATTCTGAGTGTAATGGTAGATGTCTATGAACCCATTCCCTTTCTTGAGGGACTTATACATGTCCTTGGTGATGGAAAGACTTTTGAATACATGGAGTAGTTGGAAGAGGGTTCAGGTCTTAGGGCATAGCTGAGTATCTTAAACATTCAGCTGCTGGTGGGTGATCAGCTTTGAACCTGAAGCCAACTGGTAAGACAATCCAGGATGCTTAGATTCAGAAAGTTTAAGTGTTGTCATGAATAGGGAGTCCACATGGGAGCTGATCTGGCTATGGGAACTGATCTGGCTCCCAGCCACTGCGAATGGACTTACAGATCTAAGGACTGGGCATATCATGACAGTCTCTCCATTTCTCTCCACAAAGCCCTCAGGGTCCTACTATCTCACTTTCCTGGGTCTAGAGCCTCTTTCCTTCACTGCTTCCACTCGGTATTCTCTTTCCAGCCTGGAGCATGGGTAATTTGTGAAAAAAGATTTCCTGTTGCAAATATTGTCTTTGTTTATTTTTCAAATCCATCATCTGGGCAAACAAATGTGTTCTGTTATGAAGTTCCAAGAGTCCATTCACATTTCTCTCTCCCTTTCTTCCTCTCCTCTTCTCTCCCTCTTTCTCTACCCCCTCCCTCTTTTCTTCCTCCTCACACATCTCTCTCTCTCCCTACCCCTCCCTCTGTACCTTTTCCTTAGACATGTATTTCACTAAGAGAAATAGAGGGTACAGAATGCCTAGAGGAAAGAAAAGGGGGTATATTGATAGATATATTCTCAATACTTAGTTAAAATGGCATTAGTTCGGCATATTGAACCCTGACATACTCATCTCTAAACTTCCAATAAAATACTACTGAAAACATAACAAAAGGGAAAATACACAGCTATATAAGGAAATAAACCTAAACATTGATTTTCCAGAATTTGGAACTCGTGTCCACTATCACAGTATTAAGACTGTGAGACTACAAAGAACCACTATTGCTAATGTACGCTTCAGCCTTACAGATTTATCAGTCTGACTACCCACAAAGTTCATGGGAGATTTTGTCTCTTATGATCCCATAGCTTTGAGATATAAGGGCCTCATCAAAGATGTTAGATATAAGGGCCTCATCCCACACGTTGGTGATCGATTTCTTGAGATGAGAGCAATGATGTTCCTTTCCTGGCTCACAAATAAGCATCTTTCTATAACTCATAGTTCCCAGTGTACTCAATGGATTAATGTTATGGATAGAAATTACATAGGTTTTAAAAAGTAGAAGGCAGTGGTGTGTAGCAGAGATTAGAACAGTCAATGGAGGGCTGAAGATTTCTGATAATGCATCTGGCCAAAAAATTTAAAACAGCTTAAGTTGTCCTAGAATTGTGATTTTCAAAAATATTGTTATTGTGGGACCTTTTAGAATCAGCAAAAGAATACTTTCAATTTTTCAAAACAAGACAGAAATCCAGATTTTTATTTGGAAGTCTCTAATTTCTCTGAGGAATAAACAAAACACTTCTGTGAACCAAGATTAGCCATGGGCCATCAATTGTTATATCAATAATAACATACTGCTGCTCATATATAAATTATAGAACAAAAGGAAAAAATGTATTTGATACTGCAAACATTTCAAAATATCATATTACTTCTGTATTTCTTTCACAGATCAAAATCTATACCCCACTTTTCATTTCTATAGTATCAGTTGTCTTCATTCTTGCTAATTGGAAAAAAGTATTCTTCTCTTTTCAAAGACCTGTCTATGTATGAACTAAATTCCATCAACTTTTTTTCCCCTCAAAAATCATATTTTATCAAGTATATTCCCTCTCATTTATATCTTCAACCATCTCTCAATTCAGCATAAGGATATATCAAATCTCTCCTCTCTGGTAAAACAGTATCATCTCTGTGCCCTCCCTTGATTCCAGGAACTGGATTCTATGTCACACTTTTTGAAGAATGCTCTTTACTAATTGTTCCATGTTTTTCTTTTCCTTTTAGTTCATTTTTTTTTAAACATCTTTATTGGGGTATAATTGCTTTACAATGGTGTGTTAGTTTCCTCTTTATGACAAAGTGAATCAGTTATACATATACATATGTTCCCATATGTCTTCCCTTTTGGTTCTCCCTCCCTCCCACCCTCCCTATCCCACCCCTCCAGGCTGTCACAAAGCATCGAGCTGATCTCCCTGTGCTATGCAGCTGCTTTCCACTAGCTATCTATTTTACGTTTGGTAGTGTATATATGTCCATGCCACTCTCTCGCTTTCTCACAGCTTACCCTTCCCCCTCCGCATATCCTCAAGTCCATTCTCTAGTAGGTCTGTGTCTTTATTCATGTCTTACCCTAGGTTCTTCATGACATTTTTTCCCCTTAAATTCCATATATATGTGTTAGCATACGGTATTTGTCTTTCTCTTTCTGACTTACTTCACTCTGTATGACAGACTCTAGGTCTATCCACCTCATTACAAATAGCTCAATTTCGTTTCTTTTTATGACGGAGTAATATTCCATTGTATATATGTGCCACATCTTCTTTATCCATTCATCCAATGATAGACACTTAGGTTGTTTCCAACTCTGGGCTATTGTAAGTAGAGCTGCCATGAACATTTTGGTACATGACTCTTTTTGATTTATGATTTTATCAGGGTATACGCCCAGTAGTGGGATTGCTGGGTCATATGGTGGTTCTATTTGTAGTATTTTAAGGAACCTCCATATTGTTCTCCATAGTGGCTGTACCAATTCACATTCTCACCAGCAGTGCAACAGTGTTCCCTTTTCTCCACACCCTCTCCAGCATTTATTGTTTCTAGATTTTTTGATGATGGCCATTCTGACTGGTGTGAGATGATATCTCATTGTAGTTTTGATTTGCATTTCTCTAATGATTAATGATGTTGAGCATTCTTTCATGTGTTTGTCGGCAGTCTGTATATCTTCTTTGGAGAAATGTCTATTTAGGTCTTCTGCCCATTTTTGGATTGGGTTGTTTGTTTTTTTGTATTGAGCTGCATGAGCTGCTTATAAATTTTGGAGATTAATCCTTTGTCAGTTGCTTCATTTGCAAATATTTTCTCCCATTCTGAGGGTTGTCTTTTGGTCTTGTTTATGGTTTCCTTTGCTGTGCAAAAGCTTTGAAGTTTCATTAGGTCCCATTTGTTTATTTTTGTTTTTATTTCCATTTCTCTAGGAGGTGGGTCAGAAAGGATCTTGCTGTGATTTATGTCATAGAGTGTTCTGCCTATGTTTTCCTCTAAGAGTTTGATAGTTTCTGGCCTTACATTTAGGTCTTTAATCCATTTTGAGTTTATTTTTGTGTATGGCATTGGGGAGTGATCTAATCTCATACTTTTCCATGTACTTGTCCAGTTTTCCCAGCACCACTTATTGAAGAGGCTGTCCTTTCTCCACTGTACATTCCTGCCTCCTTTATCAAAGATAAGGTGACCATATGTGCGTGGGTTTATCTCTGGGCTTTCTATCCTGTTCCATTGAGCCATATTTCTGTTTTTGTGCCAGTACCATACTGTCTTGATTACTGTAGCTTTGTAGTATAATCTGAAGTCAGGGAGCCTGATTCCTCCAGCTCTGTTTTTCTTTCTCAAGGTTGCTTTGGCTATTCAGGGTCTTTTGTGTTTCCATACAAATTGTGAAATTTTTTGTTCTAGTTCTGTGAAAAATGCCAGTGGTAGTTTGATAGGGATTGCATTGAATCTGTAGATTGCTTTGGGTAGTGGAGTCATTTTCACAATGTTTATTCTTCCAATCCAAGAATATCGTATATCTCTCCATCTATTTGTATCATCTTTAATTTCTTTCATCAGTGTCTTATAATTTTCTGCATACAGGTCTTTTGTCTCCTTAGGTAGGTTTATTCCTAGATATTCTATTCTTTTTGTTGCAATGGTAAATGGGAGTGTTTTCTTGATTTCATTTTCAGATTTTTCATCATTAGTATATAGGAATGCTGGAGATTTCTGTGCATTAATTTTGTATCCTGCTACTTTACCAAATTCATTGTTTAGCTCCAGTAGATTTTTGGTAGCATCTTTAGGATTCTCTATGTATAGTATCATGTCATCTGCAAACAGTGACAACTTTACTTCCTCTTTTCAATTTGTATTCCTTTTATTTCTTTTTCTTCTCCGATTGCTGTGGCTAAAACTTCCAAAATTATGTTGAATAAGATTGGTGAGAGTGGGCAACCTTGTCTTGTTCCTGATCTTAGTGGAAATCATTTCAGTTTTTCACCATTGAGAATGATGTTAGCTGTTGGATTGTCATATATGTCATTTATTATGTTGAGGAAAGTTTCCTCTATGCCTACTTTCTGGAGTGTTTTTATCGTATGGTGTTGAATTTTTTCAAAAGCTTCCTTTGCCTCTATTGAGATGATCATATTGTTTTCCTCCTTCAATTTGTTAATATGGTGTATTACGTTGATTGATTTGCATATAATGAAGAATCCTTGCATTTCTGGGATAAACCCACTTGATCATAATGTATGATCCTTTTTGTTTTGTTTTGTTTTTACAATTTTTTAAATTAAATTAAGTTAAAATTTTTTTATACAGCAGGTTCTTTTTAGTTATCTATTTTATACATATTAGTCTATATATGTCAATCCCAATCACACAACTCATCCCACCACCACCCCCCAATCCCTGCTTCTCCCCTTGGTGTCCATACGTTTGTTCTCTACATCTGTGTCGCTATTTCTTCCTTGCAAACCAGTTCATCTGTACCATTTTTCTAGATTCCATATATACACATTAATATATGAGATTTGTTTTTCTGTTTCTAACTTATTTCACTCTGTATGACAGTCTCTAGGTCCATATACATCTCTACAAATGATCCAGTTTTGTTCCTTTTTATGGCTAATATTCTACTGTATATACGTAGCACATCTTCTTTATCCATTCATCTGTCGATGGGCATTTAGGTTGCCCCATGACCTGGCAATTGTAAATAGTGCTGAAATAGACATTGGTGGGTATGTGTCTTTTTAAGTTATGGTTTTCCCTGGCTAAATGCCCCTTCATGGCATTTCTCGGTCATATGGTAATTCTATTTTTAGTTTTTTAAGGAACCTCCATACTGTTCTCGATAGTGGCTGTATCAAGTTACATTAACACAAACAGTGCAAGAGGGTTCCCTTTTCTCCACACCCTCTCCAGCACTGGATCTTTTTATTTTTTACATCTATATTGGAGTATAATTGCTTTACAATGGTGTGTTAGTTTCTGCTTTACAACAAAGTGAATCAGTTATACATATATTCCCATATCTCTTTCCTCTTGCGTCTCCCTCCCTATCCCTCCCACCCTCCCTATCCCTCCCCTCTAGGTGGTCACAAAGCATCGAGCTGATCTCCCTGTGCTATGCAGCTGCTTTCCACTAGCTATCTATTTTACGTTTGGTAGTGTATATATGTCCATGCCACTCTCTCGCTTTCTCACAGCTTACCCTTCCCCCTCCGCATATCCTCAAGTCCATTCTCTAGTAGGTCTGTGTCTTTATTCATGTCTTACCCTAGGTTCTTCATGACATTTTTTCCCCTTAAATTCCATATATATGTGTTAGCATACGGTATTTGTCTTTCTCTTTCTGACTTACTTCACTCTGTATGACAGACTCTAGGTCTATCCACCTCATTACAAATAGCTCAATTTCGTTTCTTTTTATGACGGAGTAATATTCCATTGTATATATGTGCCACATCTTCTTTATCCATTCATCCAATGATAGACACTTAGGTTGTTTCCAACTCTGGGCTATTGTAAATAGAGCTGCCATGAACATTTTGGTACATGACTCTTTTTGATTTATGATTTTATCAGGGTATAAGCCCAGTAGTGGGATTGCTGGGTCATATGGTGGTTCTATTTGTAGTATTTTAAGGAACCTCCATATTGTTCTCCATAGTGGCTGTACCAATTCACATTCTCACCAGCAGTGCAACAGTGTTCCCTTTTCTCCACACCCTCTCCAGCATTTATTGTTTCTAGATTTTTTGATGATGGCCATTCTGACTGGTGTGAGATGATATCTCATTGTAGTTTTGATTTGCATTTCTCTAATGATTAATGATGTTGAGCATTCTTTCATGTGTTTGTCGGCAGTCTGTATATCTTCTTTGGAGAAATGTCTATTTAGGTCTTCTGCCCATTTTTGGATTGGGTTGTTTGTTTTTTTGTATTGAGCTGCATGAGCTGCTTATAAATTTTGGAGATTAATCCTTTGTCAGTTGCTTCATTTGCAAATATTTTCTCCCATTCTGAGGGTTGTCTTTTGGTCTTGTTTATGGTTTCCTTTGCTGTGCAAAAGCTTTGAAGTTTCATTAGGTCCCATTTGTTTATTTTTGTTTTTATTTCCATTTCTCTAGGAGGTGGGTCAGAAAGGATCTTGCTGTGATTTATGTCATAGAGTGTTCTGCCTATGTTTTCCTCTAAGAGTTTGATAGTTTCTGGCCTTACATTTAGGTCTTTAATCCATTTTGAGTTTATTTTTGTGTATGGCATTGGGGAGTGATCTAATCTCATACTTTTCCATGTACTTGTCCAGTTTTCCCAGCACCACTTATTGAAGAGGCTGTCCTTTCTCCACTGTACATTCCTGCCTCCTTTATCAAAGATAAGGTGACCATATGTGCGTGGGTTTATCTCTGGGCTTTCTATCCTGTTCCATTGAGCCATATTTCTGTTTTTGTGCCAGTACCATACTGTCTTGATTACTGTAGCTTTGTAGTATAGTCTGAAGTCAGGGAGCCTGATTCCTCCAGCTCCTTTTTTTGTTCTCATGATGGCTTTGGCTCTTCGGGGTCTTTTGTGTTTCCATACAAATTGTGAAGTTTTTTGTTCTAGTTCTGTGAAAAATGTCAGTGGTAGTTTGATAGGGATTGCATTGAATCTGTAGATTGCTTTGGGTAGTGGAGTCATTTTCACAATGTTGATTCTTCCAATCCAAGAATATGGTATATCTCTCCATCTATTTGTATTATATTTAATTTCTTTCATCAGTGTCTTATAATTTTCTACAAACAGGTCTTTTTTCTCCTTTGGTCAGTTTATTCCTAGATATTTTATTCTTATTGTTGCAACGGTAAACGGGAGTGTTTTCTTGATTTCACTTTCAGATTTTTCATCATTAGTGTATAGGAATGCTGGAGATTTCTGTGCATTAATTTTGTATCCTGCTACTTTACCAAATTCATTGATTAGCTCTAGTAGTTTTTTGGTAGCATCTTTAGGACTCCCTATGTATAGTATCATGTCATCTGCAAACAGTGACAGCTGTACTTCTTCTTTTCCAATTTGGATTCCTTTTATTCCCTTTTCTTCTCTGATTGCTGTGGCTAAAACTTCCAAAACTATGTTGAATAAGAGTGGTGAGAGTGGGCAACCTTGTCTTGTTCCTGATCTTAGTGGAAATGCTTTCAGTTTTTCACCATTGAGGACGATGTTGGCTGTGGGTTTGTCATATATAGCCTTTATTATGTTTAGGAAAGTTCCTTCTATGCCTGCTTTCTGCAGGGTTTTTATCATAAATGGGTGTTGAATTTTGTCGAAAGTTTTCTCTGCATCTATTGAGATGATTATATTGTTTTTCTCCAATTTGTTAATACGGTGTGTTTTGTTGATTGATTTGCATATATTGAAGAATCCTTGCATTCCTGGAATAAACCCCACTTGATCATGGTGTATGATCCTTTTAATGTGCAGCTGGATTTTGTTTGCTAGTATTTTGTTGAGGAGTTTTGCATCTATATTCATCAGTGATATTGGCCTGTAGTTTTCTTTCTTTGTGACATTTATTTCTGGTTTTGGTATCAGAGTGATGGTGGCCTCGTAAAATGGGTTTTGGAGTGTTCCTCCCTTTGCTATATTTTGGAAGAGTTTGAGAAGGATAGGTGTTGGCTCTTCGCTAAATGTTTGATAGAATTCACCTGTGAAGCCATCCGGTGCTGGGCTTTTGTTTTTTGGAAGATTTTTAATCACAGTTTCAATTTCAGTGCTTGTGATTTGTCTGTTCCTATTTTCTATTTCTTCCTGATTCAGTCTTGGCAGGTTGTGCATTTCTAAGAATTTGTCCATTTCTTCCACGTTGTCCATTTTATTGGCATATAGTTGCTTGTAGTAATTTCTCATGATCCTTTGTATTTCTGCAGTGTCAGCTGTTACTTCTCCTTTTTCATTTCTAATTCTCTAGATTTGAATCTTCACCCTTTTTTTTTTTTTTTGGTAAGTCTGGCTAATGGTTTATCAATTTTGTTTATCTTCTCAAAGAACCAGCTTTTTTTTAAATTGATCTTTGCGATTGTTTCCTTCATTTCTTTTTCATTTACTTCTGATCTGATCTTTATGATTTCTTTCCTTCTGCTAACTTTGGGGTTTTTTTGCTTCTTCTTTCTCTCTTGCTTGAGTTGCACGGTTAGGTTGTTTATTTGAGTTGTTTCTTGTTTCTCAAGGTAGGATCGTATTTCTATAAACTTCCCTTTTAGAATTGGTTTTGCTGCATCCCATAGGTTTTGGGTCATTATATTTTCATTGTCATTTGTTTCTAGGTATTTTTTGATTTCCTCTTTGATGTCTTCAGTGATCTCTTGGTTATTAAATAGTGTGTTGTTTTGCCTTCATGTGTTTGTATTTCTTACCTATTTTTTACTGTAATTGATATCCAGTCTCATAGCTTTGTGGTCGGAAAAGATACTTGATACGATTTCAATTTTCTTAAATTTACCAAGGTTTTTTTTTGTGACCCAAGGTATGATCTATCCTGGAGAATGTTCCATGAGCACCAGAGAAAAATGTGTATTCTGTTGTTTTTGGATGGAATGTTCTATAAATATCAATTAAGTCCCTCTTGTTTAGTGTATCATTTAAAGCTTGTGTTTCCTTATTTATTTTCATTTTGAATGATCTGTTCATTGACGAAAGTGGGGTGTTAAAGTCCCCTACTATGATTGTGTTACTGTTCATTTCCCCTTTTATGGCTGTTAGTATTTGCCTTATGTATTGAGGGGCTCCAATGTTGGGTGCATAAATATTTACAATTGTTATATCTTCTTCTTGGATCGATCCCTTGATCATTATGTAGTGTCCTTCTTTTTCTCTTATAATAGCCTTTGTTTTAAAGTCTATTTTGTCTGATATGAGAATTGCTACTCCAGCTTTCTTTTGATTTCCATTTGCATGGAATATCTTTTTCCATCCCCTCACTTTCAGGCTTTATGTGTCCCTAGGTCTGAAGTGGGTCTCCTGTAGACAGCATATATATGGGTCTTGTTTTTTATTCATTCAGCCAGTCTGTGTCTTTTGGTTGGAGCATTTAATCCATTTACATTTAAGGTAATTATCAGTATGTATGTTCCTATTATCATTTTCTTGATTGTTTTGAGTTTATTATTGTAGGTCTTTTCCTTCTCTTTGTT
The DNA here is from genome assembly GCF_008692025.1 of Phocoena sinus. Taxonomy (NCBI): domain Eukaryota; kingdom Metazoa; phylum Chordata; class Mammalia; order Artiodactyla; family Phocoenidae; genus Phocoena; species Phocoena sinus. The sequence continues at coordinate 179,774,939 of NC_045763.1, read as the reverse complement.
TCCTGCCTAGAGAAGTTCCTTTAGCATTTGTTGTAAAGATGGTTTTGTGGTGCTGAATTCTCTTAGCTTTTGCTTCTCTGTAAAGCTTTTAATTTCTCTGTCATTTTTTGTTTTTTTACATCTTTATTGGAGTATAATTGCTTTACAATTGTGTGTTAGTTTCTGCTTTATAACAAAGTGAATCAGTTATACATATACATATGGTTCCATATCTCTTCCCTCTTGTGTCTCCCTATCCCTCCCCTCTAGGTGGTCACAAAGCATCGAGCTGATCTCCCTGTGCTATGCAGCTGCTTCCCACTAGCTATCTATTTTACTTTTGGTAGTGTATATATTCCATACCTCTCTCTCGCTTTGTCACAGCTCACTCTTCCCCCTCCCCATATCCTCAGTTCCGTTCTCTAGTAGGTCTGTGTCTTTATTCCTGTCTTACCCCTAGGTTCTTCATGACATTTTTTCCCTTAAATTCCATATATATGTGTTAGTATACGGTATTTGTCTTTCTCTTTCTGACTGACTTCACTCTGTATGACAGACTCTGGGTCTATCCATCTCATTACAAATAGCTCAATTTCGTTTCTTTTTATGGCTGAGTAATATTCCATTGTATATATGTGCCACATCTTCTTTATCCATTCATCTGATGATGGACACTTAGGTTACTTCCATCTCCGGGCTATTGTAAATAGAGCTGCCATGAACATTTTGGTACCTGACTCTTTTTGAATGATATCCTTTCTGGGTAGAGTAATCTTGGTTGTATGTTTTTCTCCCTCATCACTTTAAATATGTCCTGCCATTCCCTTCTGGCTTGCAGAGTTTCTGCTGAAAGATCAGCTGTTAACCTTGTGGGGATTCCCTTATGTGTTACTTGTTGTTTTCCCCTTGCTGCTTTTAATATTTGTTCTTTGTATTTAATTTTTGATAGTTTGATTAATATGTGTTTTGGCGTGTTTCTCCTTGGATTTATCCTGTATGGGACTCCCTCTGCTTCCCGGACTTGATTAACTCTTTCCTTTCCCATATTAGGGAAGTTTTCAACTCAAATCTCTTAAATCTTTTCTCAGTCCCTTTGTTTTTCTCTTCTTCTACTGGGACCCCTATAATTCGAACGTTGGTGCATTTAATGTTGTCCCAGGGGTCTCTGAGACTGTCCTCAACTTTTATCATTTTTTTTTCTTTATTCTGCTCTGCAGTAGTCATTTCCACTACTTTATCTTCCAGGTCACTTACCCGTTCTTCTCCCTCAATTATTCTGCTATTGATCCCTTCTAGAGAATTTTAAATTTCATTTATTGTGTTGTTCATCTCTGTTTGTTTGCTCTTTAGTTCTTCTAGGTCCTTGTTAAACATTTCTTGTATTTTCTCCATTCTATTTCCAAGATTTTGGATCATCTTTACTGTCATGTTCTGAATTCTTTTTCAGTTAGACTGCATGTTTCCTCTTCATTTGTTAGGTCTGGTGGGTTTTTGCCTTGCTCCTTCATCTGATTTGTGTTTTTCTATCTTCTCATTTTGCTTAACTTACTGTGTTTGGGGTCTGCTTCTCATAGGCTGCAAGTTCGTAGTTTCCATTGTTTTTGGTGTCTGTCCCCAGTGGCTAAGGTTGGTTCAGTGGGTTGTGTAGGCTTCCTGGTGGCAGGGAGTAGAGCCTGTGTTCTGGTGGATGAGGCTGGATCTTGTCTTTCTGGTGGGCAGATCCACTTCTGGTGGTGTGTTTTGGGGTGTCTGTGGCCTTATTAGGATTTTAGACAGCCTCTGTGCTAATGCTTGGGGTTGTGTTCCTGTATTGCTAGTTGTTTGTCATAGGGCGTCCTGCACTGTAGTTTGCTGGTATATGCACTTGATAACTGTGTTTTTTTTCTGTTTTTGGATGGACTGCTCTCTCTAGATCTTTTAGGTCTACTTGGTGTATACTATTGTTCCATTCCTCTATTTCTTTATTGATCTTTTATATGATCTTTTATATGATCTATCCATTTTTGAAAATGGGGTATTTAAGTCACCAACTATAATTGTAGAAATTTCTTTTATTTCTATCAGTCACATCAATGTTAGCTTTATACATTTGAGGGATCTATTGTTTGATACATAACTATTTATAATTGCTATCTTTTGGATGAATTTTCTTTTTTACCAAGTTATAATGACCTTTTTTCATCTTTTGATAATTTTTAACTTACAGTCTATTTTGTCTGATATTAGTAGAGCCACTGCAGTTCACTTTTGTTTACTATTTATTTGGAATATATTTTTCAGTCCTTTCAAGCTCAACTTATTTGTGTCTTTTGGTCCTAAGTGAGTCTTTTTTAGACAGTTTATAGTTATAGCATGGTTTTTATCCATCTTGCAGTTGTGATTCTGTTCACTGGTGAGTTTTCTCTGTTTAGTTTCAAAATGATTACTAGGAAGGACTTCTGCCATTTTGCTATTGGTTTTCTGCATATCATTTTAGTCCTCAATTCCTCCATTATTGCATTATTTTGTGTTTTTTTTTATTATTTTGAATTATTTATCATTTTCTGTATAATTTAAATTTATTTTTGCACTGGTTTCTTTGGGAATTAAAATTAACATATTAAATTTATAACAATCTCATTGAATTATACTAACTTAGTTTCCATATTGAACAAAACTTGTTATACATCATGATCCCTTTAATTTTTTGTTACTTTTAAATATTTTAAAGATTACATCTATATATGCTATATATACATTAAGATAGGCATAATTATTATATGCATTTGTCTTTTAAATCATATAGGAAAAAATGTTTTACTAAGAAAAATATGCAATAATACTGGCTTTTATATTTACCTGTGTAGTTATAATAATTTTATCAGTGCTCCAACTTTCTTCACATGACTTCACATTACTGCCTAGTGTCCTTCATTTTCTGTTTGATGGACTTCCTTTAGCATTTTTAATAGGTTAGTTATACTAGGAATAAACTCTTTCAGCTTTTGTTTATCTAGGGAAATCTTAATTTCTCCTTTATTCTTGAATAGTTTTTCCACAGTTAGAATTCTTATTTGGCAGTGTTTTTCTTTCAGCACTTTAAATATGTCTTCTCACTGCCATTCTCCCGAATAGTTTTTCCACAGTTAGAATTCTTATTTGGCAGTGTTTTTCTTTCAGCACTTTAAATATGTCTTCTCACTGCCATTCTCCCTCCATGTACCTACTTACAAATCAGTTGTTAATCTTATTGAGTAGCCCTTGAATATGATGTCACTTGTCTCTTGCTGCTCTCAAGATTCTATTTATCTTTGGCTTTCTACAATTTTAAAATAATGTATCTTAGTGTGGATCTCTTTGTTTAACCCACTTAGAGTTCATTGAGTTCCTTGGCTTTCTAGATTCATGTACTTCAAGAAATTTGGGAATTTTTCAGCCATTATTTCTCAGATATTCTCTCTGCTTTTTCTCTTTCTTTCTTGAATTCCCATAATGAATATGTAGGTATGATTGATAGTGGCCCATAGGATTCTAAAGCTCTTCAATTTTTTCTTTTTCACTTCTTCTTTACAGTCTGATTAATTTAAATTGTCTTATTTTCATGTTTCCTAATTCAGTCTTGTTTTCTCAAATCTGTTGAACAGCTCAGGTGAAATTTTCATTTCAGCTATTGTACTTTTTGGCTCCAGAATCTGTTTTGTCCCCTTTTATACTTTCTTATTTCCTTATTGATATTTTACTTCTTCCTACCTTGTTCCCCTCATTTCTTCTGTCATTGGTTTACTTAAGCTAATTGAGAGTGTTTAGGAACGTTGACTTAATGTATTCATCTAGAAAATCCAACATCTGCACTTTCTCATGGACAATTTTCCTGTTTCTTGTTTTCCTGTAATTGGACAATACTTCCTTGTTTCTTTGCAATCTTTTAAAATTCTTTTTTAAAATTGGACATTTTTAGTATTATGATGAGCAAAAAAGAAAGGAAGAAAGACTGAGGGGGAAAATGAGCAAGAAAGAAATGAAGAAAGGGAGGGAGGGAGTAAGGAAAGAACAGAGAAGTAAAAAAGGAAATGAAAAGAAAGGGTAATGAAAAAAAAAAAACAAGAAAAGAAAAGTTCTACTCCTCACATTTTTGCATATTGATGCTGGGTACTCCTTTAATGCTGAACCAGGACATTTACCACTCTGCCTGGTTATATTTCCTGTTTGCTCTGAGAGTAAAGACCAGTGACAGTTGAAAGCTTATTGCCTTCTCAGGTCTTCTGTGAACATGTTTACTGACCTGAGAATTCATGTGACCCTAATTTCTCCACATACACAGCATCTTTTAAAAACCCCTATTCCCTCAGAACACTCATTCTCTGGCTTTTTCTCCCATAATTTGGTGTGTTTATTGTTTGCATTTCCCCCCCCCCCAGATAACAGCAGCATCTTTTTCATTTGACTTTCATTGTTTTTGAGGACTGCAGAGCTTCTCTGATCTGATACAGTTCCAAATTAAGCAAAACAACAGGGAGCCCCCTGTGGCAGAGGGAGGCAACTCCAATCAGTTCAAAATAGATAAATATAATTCTCTGGTTACAAGGTCTGTTCTGCTCCCTCAAGAATTATCTGTTCACACAAGGAACACAAGCTGGCACCTTCAAGACCACGACCGTGTGGAGTGAGGTTGAGGATGAGGGTTGGTTAATATGCCACAAAACTCTTACTCTCTCAGTGGTTTTTATCCTGACTAAGCACTTGCTTGGTTGCCATAAACTTTAGAATATGTTCCAGAGGCCCAGGAAGGTTGATTCTGGCAGTTTGCCTTGTGCTTTGGTTTCTGCAGAGGGATAGACCCTAAAGTTCCCTACGCCTCCATTTTTACTGATACCACTGGTCTTTTTACAAGCTAATTTTTACTGAATACAGTCACAGCCATCTGTTTACATTTGTTTACGGCAGTTTTCAAACTACAATTTCAGAGTTGAGTAGTTGCCAAAGAGACTGATGGCCTGCAAGCCTAAGATATTTAATAACTGGACCTTTATGCAAAGTCTGCAGTCCTCTATGTTAAATTTTCTGTATACATAACCTGTGGTAAGATAAAGAGTGTGTTACTACTTTAACTCCATATGTAATTTTTTTTATTGCTTTATTCTACTGGCTTAATGATGAACAGTAAAATGTTGAATAGAAATATTGGAATTGATATTCTTGCCTTATTCCCAGTCTTGGGAGAAATGCATTTTATTTTCACCCAAAAGTATGCTCTTAGCTGTATACAGAGTATGTTTTCTTTATCTGCTTCCCATACCCTCCTTCACAGAAGCATTTATGCTTTTAAGCAAATTCTGAATATATTCAGTCATTACTTTTTCAAATATTTTACTACTCTTTTCCTCTCCTTCTGGAGCCCAATAATATATATTCTAAACCAGTCAATATTTTACTGCAGCTTACTGAAACTCTTAAATTTTCAGCATTTTTCTCTCTATGTTTAATTCTAGTTTTATTGCTATGTCTCCAATTCACTTTATGTTTTCTGCAGTGCCTAACCTGTTGTTAGCCAAAACTAGTGAATATTTTATTTCAGATCTTATATTTTTCATCTCTAGTAATTGCTTTGAAGTCATTGTCTGCTAGTTCCATTATCTTTGTAATTTCCGAGTCTATTTTCTTTTGACTCATTTTTCTCTTGATTGTGGGTAATATTTTCCTACTTCTTTGCATTTTTAGTATTTTTGACTCATTGCTTGACATTGTAAATATTATTGTGTGTCTGGATTTCATTTGTTTTACCTTTAAGGAACAAAAGGGATAAACATGTCCTTAAGGTGGGGAAAGATATCAAAGTATGTGAATATACAGTTTTAGAGTAGTGACACAGTTTTCAATAAAGAAAGGATGTCCAACTTTGCAATCATTCAAGGAAATGGAATTTCATACAGCAAGTTAGTCCTTCAAGCGAGAAGTAAGCTTTATGTAGCTTACAAAGGAATTAGAAATAACCTAGATATTTTAAAGTAGAAGATTTTTTTTTAAAATTATGGCACAGGCAATCTATGAAAAGGCTGAGAAAATGTCCATACATAAACATACTAATATCAATAAATTCCGAAGATCAGTGAAAAATGGCAGTTGCAGAAGAATGGTATCTGAAGAGAAGATGCATTTGACTCAAATACACTCACATGCACAATACAAGCACATATTTCTATAGGTAAAAATAATTCTATAAGTGTATTCAAAATAGTCTGAAAGGACTCATTTCAAACTGATAATGGTGGTTACCTATAGGAGACAAAAGGATAGGATGGGTATGTGTGTAAATTAGATGGTATTCAAAACAAGGGTGTTAAATTTTTGTGTGTATTTTCCCATTTTTCTATGGAATCTCAGATGTTTACATATAAAAGTACACTTTGGGTAATTAAAAATAATGGTCTAAATGGTTAAACACTAAAATTAAGGGGTTACTCTGAGGTGGGGGGAGCAATGGTGAGGGATAGTGAGTGAGAATCATTCATGCTTTAGCCTATATACTTCAATATCATTGGCATATTTAACAAAAATAGTGTGAAGATAAGTTACTTCTGTGTTTTTGCAAACAGTACATAATGCAACTGTGTTATGCAAGGGCCAACAAACATTTTTGGTAAACACCAGACAGTAAATATTTTAGGCTTTGAGAGAGACACATGCTCTCTGCCATAAATACCCTATTCTGCCATTGAAATGAGAAAGCATATATTGACAATATGTAAATGAATGTGTTTGACTGTGTTCCAATAAAACTTTATTTGCAAAAGCAGGTGGTGGGCCAGATTTGGTCTTCAGGTTGCAGGTGGTCTACAGTTCTTACTCATATATAGTAAGAATACAACTAATACTTGTGTAGTGGAGAAAAGGGAACTGTGAATATTTGATTGTCTACTATATCATAATGATATATTAAATCCATTTTATGTGACATTTATGGCAACACATATTAATTTAGGAATGTAGTTATTCTATTTCAATGATACAATTAAAATATATTCACCTTTACCAATTCAAAAGATAATAGTAATATTTTCATGAAAATGCACTTGCTACAAATTTAAAATATGCAAAATAACTATAAAAGCATAAAATGTGAAACAAGAATTCAAAGGAAAATATATGCTTAATGGAAAACCAGCTTCATATAGCGAATTGAGTGAGAATAATTTTAAGACCTACTTAGAATGTGTTTCTAGAGAATTTTACATCATTCTTCAGTTTTTGCAAGCAGTTGTAAGGTGACTGTAAAAGTATAATTTGATATAGATGAGTTAGCATGTCACACAAAATACCCAAACAACTGACATATTGTAATATTTTGCTTAACTAAAATTGTGTATTTGAGGTAGAACATTAACCAACATGTTAATAACCAAAAGGTCTTGAATTATTTATTTTTAAGTGATTTATGATGTAAAAAAATTAATGGAGAAGTTCTTTTATCTGTAAAATTGTTTCCTAATTCTGTCTTCTAATTTCCTAAAACAATTCAGAATCCTTACATCTATTAGCTTTAAAACTGAAAAGAAAAGCTGAAATAGTTTACTCAGAATATGAACATTATCACTCCAGTTTAATGAACACCTATTATGTGCAGTTATATTTACATATTCTGTCAGACTTAGTCTGAAGAAAAAGGCTCTGTGGTAAATAATATTATCCCTATTTTACTAATACAGAGAAAGTGACTCAGAAAAATTAAGTCCTTACCATGATTATAGTGATAATAAATAATGGAAATGGTATTCTTTTGGCATGGTGCCATCTTCTAAGGCGTTAATTCTTCCCATTGTACTTTGTGAGTTTTCTTCAAAGAAGGGGACTATATTCTCTAATTAAGTTTGATCTGAATTGAAAAATTCAGGAAAAAAAATATGTGGGAAAAAAGTAAATATTTATCTTGAAGTCTTCACATCTATGGTAAAGTAAGGAACTGTCATCTTTTGGTAATGGTTTTCGTAAAACACCATTGTACATTTTAACACAAACCTTTTAGCTGTGTTACCTCGGCAAACTTACTTAGCTGCTATGAACCTCCTTTGTCTTATATGTAACACAGTAACAATAATAATGACAATTCATAGCTCTCAGCCGTTTTGAAAATTAAATGAGAAGGGAAAACATCTTAGGCTAACACTCAGTGAGTAAAGTGAAAATAATCTGTGATCAAAATTAGTAAAATTCTTGGGCTTCCCTGGTGGCGCAGTGGTTGAGAGTCCACCTGCCAATGCAGGGGACACGGGTTTGTGCCCTGGTCCGGGAAGATCCCATATGCCGTGGAGCAGCTAGGCTCCTGAGCCATGGCCATTATCACTTATGTTTGATTTTATACTCCCTGACATACACAGTGATACACAGAATATGATGAGTTAACTAATACTTGCTTTATAAACAAGGATTTTCTTTTTTTAATGACATATAGTTGATTTATAATGTGATAGTTTCTGGTGTACAGCAAAGTGATTCAGTTTTATATATATATATATATATATATATATATACATTATATTCTTTTCCATTATAGTTTATTACAAGATACTGAATATCTGTGCTATACAGTAGGACTTTGTTGGTTATCTTTTATATATAGTCGTGTGTATATGTTAATCTCAAACTCCTAATTTATCCCTCCACTCAACTTTCCCCTTTTTTTGTTTTTTTTTTGTTTTTTTTTTTTGCTGTACGCAGGCCTCTCACTGCTGCGGGCTCTCCCGCTGCGGAGCACAGGCTCCGGACGTGCAGGCTCAGCAGCCATGGCTCACGGGCCAAGCCACTCCGCGGCATGTGGGATCCCCCCGGACCGGGGCGCGAACCCGTGTCCCCTGCATTGACAGGCAGACTCTCAACCACTGCGCCGCCAGGGAAGCCCACACCTTTCCCCTTTGATAACCGTAAGTTTTTATGTCTGTGAGTCTTTTTCTGTTTTGTAAATAAGTTTATTTGTATCATATTTTAGATTCCACATATGAGTGATATCATATGGTATTTATCTTATCTTTCTGGCTTACTTCACTCAGTATGATCTCTAGGTCCACCCATTTGCTGCAAATGGCAGCAAATTTTATTTTTTAATTTTTTAAAATTTTGTGAAGTATAGTTGATCTACAATGTTATGGGCATTATTTTATTCTTTTTTATGCCTGAGTAGTATTCTATTGTGTGTATATGTATATATGTGTGTGTATTGTAAATAGTGCTGCAGTGAACATTGGGGTGCATGTATCTTTTTGAATTAGAGTTTCCTCCAGATATATGCCCAGGAGTGGGATTGCTGGATCATATGGCAACTTTATTTTTAGTTTTCCAAGAATCCTCCATACTGTTCTCCTAGTGGCTGTACCAGTTTACATTCCCACCAACTATGTAGGAGGGTTCCTTTTTTTCCACACCCTCTCCATCATTTATGTGTAGACTTTTGATGATGGCCATGCTGACTGGTGCGAGGTGATACCTCATAGTATTTTTTATTTGCATTTCTTTAATAGTTAACGATGTTGAGCATTTTTTCATGTTCCTGTTGGCCATTTGGATCTCTTCTTTGGAGAAATGTCTATTTAGATCTTCTGTCCATTTTTTAATTGAGCTGTTTGGTTTTTTGATATTGAGCTGTTTGTGTATTTATGAAATTAATCCCTTGTAGGTTAGGTCGTTTGTATTTTTTCCCAGCCTGTAGGTTGTCTTTTCGTTTGGTTTATGGTTTCCTTTGCTGTGCAAAATGTTTTAAGTTTAATGAGGTTCCATTTGTTTGCTTTTGTTTTTACTTCCATTACTCTAGAAGACGGATCCAAAAAGATATTGCTGCCGTTTATGCCAAAGAGTTTTCTGCCTTTGTTTTCCCCTAGAAATTTTACAGTATCCAGTCTTATATTTAGGTCTTTAATCGATTTTGAGTTCATTTTTGTGTATGGTGTTAGAGAATGTTCTAATTTCATGCTTTTACATGTAGCTGTCCAGTTTTCCCATCACCACTTATTGAGGAGACTGTCTTTTGTCCTTTGTATAGTCTTGCCTCCTCTGTGGTAGACTAATTGACCATAGGTGCGTGAGTTTATTTCTGGGCTTTCTATCCTGTTACATTGATCTATATATCTGTTTTTGTGCTAGCACCATACTCTTTTGATGACTGTAGCTTTATAGTATAGTTTGAAGTCAGGGAGCCTGATTCTTCTGGCTCCATTTTGCTTTCTCAAGATTGCTATTTTGGATCTTCTGTGTTTTCATGTAAATCTTAAAATTTTTGTTCTATTTCAGTGAAAGATGCCACTGGCAATTTGATAGGGATTGCATTGAATCTGTAGATTGCCTTGGATAGTATATCATTTTAACAATATTGATTCTTCCGATGCAAGAAAATGGTACATCTTTCCATCTGTTTTTGTCATCTTCAGTTTCTTTCATCAGCACCTTATAGTTTTCAGAATAGAGGTGTTTTGCCTTCTTAGGTAGTTTGTTTTTGTTTTGGCGGTATGCAGGCCTCTCACTGTTGTGGGCTCTCCCGTTGTGGAGCACAGGCTACGGACACGCAGGTTCAGCAGCCATGGCTCAAGGGCCCAGCCGCTTCTCGGCATGTGGGATCTTCCTGGACCGGGGCACGAACCCGTGTCCCCTGCATCGGCAGGCAGACTCTCTGCGCCACCAGGGAAGCCCTTAGGTAGTTTTATTACTAGGCTTTTACTCTTTTTTGATGGAATGGCAAATGGGATTGTTTCCTGATTTCTCTTTCTGATCTTTTGTTGTTAGTGTATAGAAATGCAACATATTTCTGCGTATTAATCTTGTATCCTGTAATTGTACCAAATTCATTGATGAGCTCTAGGATTTTTTATGTATCATATCATGTCATCTGCATACAGTGACAATTTTGTTTATTCTTTGCCAATTTGGATTACTTTTATTTCTTTTTCTACTCTGAGTGCTGTGGCCAGAGTTTTTAATGATGGCCATTCTGACCAGTGTGAACTCATACCTTCATTGTAGTTTGATTTGCATTTCTCTAATAATTAGCGATGTTGAGCATTTTTTCATGTATCTATTGTCCACCTATATGTCTTCTTTGGAGAAAAGTCTATTTAGGTCCTCTGCCCATTTTTTGATTGGGTTGGGTTTTTTTTTTTTTGTTATTGTGCTATATGAACTCTTTGTAGATTTTGGAAATTAAGCCCTTGTCAGTCAGATCATTTGCAAATATTTTCTTCTAGTCTGTAATGACTTTTTTATTAAGAAAACTTTATTCTCCCCAAAGTATTTTGATGTGAGCATATTGTTGGGAAAGAATTCTCCATGAGTCTCACACTTCTGCACATCTTTTATCAGGTTCTGCTTTATACTATTTTTTCAAGGATATTAAGCAGCCTAGATATTTAGAGATAGTGTCTCCTTCTTGAGGGCAGAGTTCAAAATTCTTTCTTGAGCAGAATAATCAATATGATATCATTTTAGGATAGTTGGGCAGGTTTGCTAGCATCCCTCCATATTACTGTTGGGGGGTTCTAAAACTGGCCTTGCTCAGTCATGACACAGCTCTTGATTGTGCATCATCCATCTGGGCCCATCCTCCACCTCCCTGTGGGACTCAGAGGGGAGAGATAAAAGGAACTAATGTGAATGTGAAGCTCATGCTGCCTGCTGATTCATGAGTGATTAAGTTCCTTGCTTTTGATCAAGAGTCTCATGTCTTCTATGAAGGCTTGGCAGAATATCTTGTTGGTTTGGAGTAGGGAATGGCCTCAAATCCTACACAGTTGTTAATGTAAATGAGACTCAAATTTTCTGCAAAGTAAATTTTAGTGTTTTTTTTTTTATCATTTATCATATGATTTCTAGAAATTTGAAATTTATCTGATCTCAGACAGTCATCTGGCTAAGAAAAGCTGAATCTTGTTGACTGTTTATCTTGGTGTAATTTGTGGTTTGTGAATTGAACTTAGGAAGTAATTTTTTGTAAGTAAGAAAGAGGAATTTTTATGATATTCCAAAAGCAGTTTGGCAAAGAGAGATTAGTGAGAAATGCTATTTGGATGAAAACTTCCAGACAAAATTGTAAGTGTGTTTAAATTTAATTTCATCTTTTCCCTCAACATGTACATGGCCATATTTAGACATTATATTGTAATCCAACATATGGTTTCTTAAAACTTTTGATCAAATTTTTTTCTCTTCCATTTTGAAACAAATTCTTTTTATTTAAGCTCCAGATAAAGTAATTGAAACCATCTTGTGTAACATACACACTAATGTCAAAAATGAAATTCACACTCCATGAGGCTAGATTCTCTCGCTATGTGAAGTGCTCAAGAGCTGAGGCTGGTGACAGACATGGTGGTCTTCACTTATGGCATTTACCCAGTAAGTTAATCAGTAGGTAGAATTACCATATTACAACTTTTAATCCTCTCTGGTTCTTTTCTCCCCTGTCTCCCTTCCTTTCTTCTTCCTCTATTTTTTCTCTATCCCTCTCTCTTTGCTGTTATTTGCTGCTGTTTGTTTGCTGCTCTCTCATTGTTGTTTAATTAATTTATGTTTTATATGAAAATTATAAAACTCCATTGCTATTAGTTTTAACAAATTTAGTATTCATTTTATTATATTGTCATTGAACTGGAAAGACACAGGGAAACCACATTGCTGGGAATCACTTAATCCAATGTACATCACTGCCAACAATTATATTTATTTCCACAAGAGTAGTAACAATATAGTTGCTAAAAAATATTGATCTACAACTACTGAATGGCCAGGAATGTGCCTGTTTGACTTCCCTGTATCGAGGCTACATGCAAGTACTTAGAGATTGCTGTACCTGGAGTATTAGTAAGTACATCCTTCTCAAGTTCAGTTTTATAATAACATGATAAATACATATAAAACAGAATCTCAGACATTAATGGATATCAGAAATTACTTGGTGCAAGGAACCAGAGAGGCTAGGTTTGAAATGTGTCTTCACCATTATACTCAGTGTAAAACACTGAAATTATGGTTTTACCTTCTGTTTTCTCATCTCAAAAATGGTGATGATTATAGCATATTTATAGTGCTGTCAAATATTAACCTATATACCACATATAGAACAATGTTTGGCATGTATATAGGTCTGATTATTGTCAGTGTTATTATCACAAATAAATCCAGAAGCTTGCCAAAGGTCACAGATTTGGAACAAAATAACAGATACATGTACTGCAAATGACGAGTGTGGATCCCCATAAATTTCTAAAATAACTTCTGAATCCTTGCTAGTTGATTGTCAGTGTCACTTCATTGATGTTAAATATATTTTACTGTACTAAAATTACTTTGAAAATTAACAGCTCTCTAAAAACTGCAATTGATACATGAAATATATACTCAATAACATATCATAGAATTTAAAATTTGCAGATTTCTAAGTGAAATGTATCATGTTTCATTCTGGGTTGTCTTTTTTAAAATTTATTAAATTTAATTAATTAATTAATTTATGGCTGCGTTGGGTCTTCACTGTTGTGCATGGGTTTTCTCTAGTTGTGAGGATTGGGCGTCTACCCTTTGTTGCATTGCACGTGCTTCTCATTGTGGTGGCTTGCTGCAGAGCATAGGCTCTAGACACATGGGCTTCAGTAGTTGTGGCACGTGGGCTCAGTAGTTGTGGCTTACAGGCTCTAGCGCACAGGCTCAGTAGTTGTGGTGCATGGGTTATTTGCTCCGCAGCATGTGGGATCTTCCTGGACCAGGGCTCAAACCCATGTCCCCTGCATTGGCAGGCAGATTCTTAACCACTGCACCACCAGGAAAGTCATTCTGGGTTGTCTTAAAGTTTATCTTTCCTAAACTGTTAGTCTCAAGGCAAGTACCAATTGTATTTCAGCCTAATCATTAAAACCTATTTGTTCAAAAAGACTGTAGAATTGGTATAATGTTTATTATCTATCATCTATCCAGCTTATTTTAAGAATAGTCAGAAGGAGACTTTATCTGGAGCTTAATAGCAATAACACAAAAGCCAACAAGAGGCAAGTCACCTAAAACTAAAATCCACTGTGCAGTGAATTATAATAGAAGTATATAAAGGAGACCATGGAAACCTTGGATATCTGAATCAGTGAGCGTGAAAAAATAAGGTAACTCAGAGCAGATAATATTAAGGTACTATATTTAAATTCAAATAGCAGGAAAGCAATATTTTAGCATGACTTTGGGCCTGAGTTGCTGCTTCATTCATAAAACTCTGTTAGATCTTTTGTCAAAAACGTTTAACTAGTTTTCAGAGTCTGTCCTGCACACCATCAAAACTTCTAGACAGTTTTCTTTATGATGGGTCTCTGGCTACTATTCACAAACATTTTTTTTTACCAAGTTGAAGTCTACCATTTCTGAAACTCATTTCTTTCCCCATATGTCAAAAGTATTGACAATTTCTTTCACATCACCAGAGAAACTTTCCAGTGTTACTTATTTAAAATTTGTTTCAGCTTTGAGATATTATTGACATACAACATATGTAAGTTTTAAGGCTTATAATGTGGTGATGTTACATGTATGTCTTCCAAAATGATCACCACAGTAAAGTTAGTTAACACCACCATCTCCTCACATAATTACCATTTTTCTCTTTTGGTGGGAATGTTTAAGATCTACTCTCATAACAACTTTCAAGTACATAATACAGTATTGTTAATTATAGTCACCATGCTGAACATTAGATCTGCAGAATTTATTCATCTTATAGCTGGACATTGGTACCCTTTGACCAACAGCTCCTGATTTCCCCCACACCCTGGTCCTTAGCAATGACCGTTATACTCTGTATTTCTGTGAGTTCAGCTTTCTTTGATTCCACATATGAGTGAGAACATACAGAGTTTGTGTTTCTCCCTCTGACTTATTTCACTTAGCATAACATCCTCAAGATCTATTTATGTTGCTGTAAATGCCAGTTCCAGTGTAATTTAACACTCTCCAGGTTTACATGCGTGCCATGATAGAAATAATGCTTCATAAGTAATCTGTTTTATAAGTTTTCATTCTTTTATTTTAACATGAGATTGTGTGTTAGTCTAGTCTAAAGTCTAGTCTAGTCTAAAGTCTAGACTGTTATTCTGTGTTAAGACAGGATTCTTCCCTCTTTGGACACAGTGATTAATGAAGCAATTTTTATAATATTCCAAAATGGCAGTCAGATCCCAAACTCTTGGAATATGAAAAGATGAGAATTGTGTTGAATTTCAAGTGAGGAAAACTTGGATATAACATCATTATGCATTTACTAAATAGTACAACCTTGGCTTCTTTGACGTGTCTTCTTTCAGATTAATTTGTTTTTATCAGAACAACTTTTGCATGGAAATCAAATTCTTTTTGTATATTTCTAAGTTCTTCAATTTCTTTTTATTAAATAATAATACATCAAAAGCCATCCACAAGTATAGAATGAAGATAAAAAGTGAAAAATAAATTTGAAACATACTTAGAAAGCAAAGACTAATGAAAAATGAACAATCATCAAGCTTACTTGATTCACAAGTTATTTCTCATTGAAGTAAATCTTGAAGTTTGGAATGGTCTTTCTTACATGTAATGATTTTTTTTATGGTTGTATTTTCCTAATCAATTAGGATTACCAGATAAATACAGGAATTATTTTGAATTTCAGATAAAAAACAAATATTGTATGGAATATGCATAAACTAAAATCTTTTTCTTTATCTCAAACTCAAATTTTACTGGGGGTCCTATATTTTTATTAATCTCTCAACCCTTGTTATTATGATAAACTGGAAGTTACTGAGATAAACAATGTTGATATGATAAATGTCCTTTAACAAATTCATCAGCTTTATAGCTCAATTTATCATAAATCAGAATACTAATGAATTTTAGAGCTGTGTAATTCAATTATCTGTCAAGAATGTTAGTTTCTTGTAAAATAGTATTGTCCAGATAACTATTGCATCTAAATTCATTTCTCATAGTTTATGCCTGGGAGTTTACTTTACCTATGCCTCTACTTTATTTGAAAAATATTTAGAGGTTTTTATACAAATATAAAAATAGAGTAAGATTACAGCAATCAAATGAGAAAATTGAAGTGGCAAAAGAAAAGCCTCTCATTAAACACTCATTTCTTTCTTGGTACTTCTGATGTGTCAGAACCACTATGTTTGTATTAATCCTGGTTTACCACTTGTAGTTGTGTTAACTGCTCCTCATCCAGCATAATTTCATTTTACTTCTCATTCCAATCACTCTCTTCTTGACACATCCTAATTTATCAATGCTTCTGTTCTCATCTGGCCAGCTCAGAAATTTGTTAAGTTACCACATTCCATGTTCTGAAAATCACACTTGTATAAATTCTGCTTAAGACAGTGTCTCAGCTTTTTGAATAGATTGTACAACCGAATTGTTTCATATTGTTTTTAGATTTTGCTAAAAGCCCTAACTCCTCTCTCTACATAATTTCTTTTAAGTCTTTATTTTCTTCTCATTTTGGTGGTTGGTTTGGGTTTTTTAAAAAACCTAGAAATTGACAATTATCTTTTTAAGAATAGCTAATATTCTACCAAAGTCATTTTGTCAGCAGTCAAATTTGTTTCCTTTATCTCTTAATTTTCTCAAGTCACTACTGAAGGAAAAAAAATGAAATGCTGTAAAAGATTACTGTGGTAGGCAGAATAGTATAGGGACTCCAAAAATATCCACATCCTAATGCCTAGAATTTGTGAATATGTTACCGTATATGGCAAAAGGGACTTTGTAGGTAAGATTACGTTCAGGACCTTGAAATGCAGAGATTATCCTGGATGATCAAATAGGGCCCAACCTAACTATATGGATTCTTAAAATTGAAACCTTCCTGGCTAGATTCTGAAGATGTGAGTATTGAAAAATGGTCAGGGAGATGCACTGTTGGTCACTTTGTAGATGGAGCAATGAGGCTACAAGCCAAGGAATGTGGACAACCTCTAGATGCTGGAAAAGACAGGGAAAGAGATTATCCTCTAGAGCCTTCAGAAAAGACATCTTGATTTTTAGCCCACATCATACTGCTAACCTATAAAACTGTAAGATAATAAATTTATATTAAGTCAATAACTTTTGGGCAATTTGGAAACGAATTCCACAACTATAGGACACTAATGATTACCTTTCCTGATTTTATAATCACCAGTTATTCAGATCACTTGGTAATAATTGCCTAATGATATATTTATCTGCTTTATATCAGCTCTAAATTAAAACAACTAGTTTTGAAGAAAGGTTTTACTTTACTTAATTAAAATAAAAGTTAATGGTTATTAAAGGTAATAAATGAGTTGATATTTTTCCAGTAGTTATTGGATATTGGAAGAGACATTGTGCTTGAAATCAAAATAGCATGAACAATTAGTAACAGAATAAAGTAGCTTTGAAAGATTTAAACATGAAAATCAGTTAGCTTATAAAGAACACAACATTATGAAATGGAAGCCTATTGTCTAAAAGTTTCTTTTACTTAAACATTTTTTCTAGTACTGATTACAAAGTACCAAAGGTGAAAAGAGTATAAATTAGGTCTTTATTAGCATGATTACAGAGTCATTAGTGTTCTGGGAATATTATGCCATTTCCATTTATGTTTCTAAGAGATGATCTCCTAGAAATATAGACTATTGTGTAGATTGACAATCTTTGTCACACTGAGAATATCTTCCTCACTTCTTAGATTTGGAAAAAGTACACAAATTAAAGATCTTTAGACTTAAATGAGACAGGACATATATGATATTTATAAATGGACGTGCTATACCTATATATTGCAGTGAGGTTATAAGAATATTTATGGAAAATATCTTGGAATGCTTGTATATTGTGTAACAAGTTTAGCTTGCTCTGTCATTCATAAACTTAAACATAAAAGTAAATCTGTAGTGTGCTTTTTGTGAATTCTTGGATAAGGTCAGTTAAGGAAAGTTCAGATGTTCCCACTCTCAAATACTCTAATGGACACAATTGTTGAGATAAGTGAGAATATAGAAATACTGGAATAAATAAATATTTACTTGATAAGGATTATAATTTAGCTCATTTCTGAGTTTGTCATCCCATATGGTGTCACTGGGAATTCTTTCAGTGAATTTTCTTGTAATTTCTGCTTTCCACGTAAAATGTTCTGCATAAGGTCCATTACTTGCCTACTGCTGCTATAATATACTACTAAAAACTTGCTGACTTAACAACACAAATTTATTATCTTATAGTTCTGGAAGTCAGAAGTCTGAAATGGGTCTTACTGGGCTAAGATAAAGGTGCCCACAGGACTGCATTCCTTTCTGGTAGCTCTACGGGAGAATCTGTTTCCTTGCCTTTTCCAGCTTTGAGAGGCTGCCTGTATCCTTGGCTGTGGCTTCGTCCTCCGTCTTCAATGCCCAGCATTTAAATGTCTGATTCCATTGTCATAGCTCTGACTCTGGCCCTCTGATGCCTTCTTATAAAGACTCTTGTGATTACACTAGGCCCATGGGGATAATCAAGAATAATCTTCCTATCACATGATTCTTAATCACATCTACAAAGTCTCTTTTTACCATTTAAGGTGACATTCATAGGTTCTGGGATTAGGGCATGATGAGCCTCTTTGGGGATAATTGTTCTGCCTACTACTTAAGGTAAACACTCTTCTTTAATCTCAACTAAATCATTGTCTGTAAAAGTTAGCCATTGAAAAAATAATATATATTTACTTTATTATAGCTATTTAAAAGTGTGGGAGTCACAGACAACTGAAAAGAATGCTGTATGCATGTCAGCGCAATACATTTCAAAGACTGGAAAAGAACACTGAGATTAGAGTTTGCGAAAGATGTAATTGATGAGTGAGATTCTTGAATTGATTCTAGCTACCTAACACTCACAAGACATCAATTTCCTGGGAAGGCACCACGGAGCACTCTTGGGAAGGGCAGCTTGTGTCACTTAATCAGTGTTCACACATCCCTCGTGTCTGACTATCAGGAAAGCATTATACTCAGTGTTAGAGATGGGGAAAATAAACATTTAGTGATTTTCTTATTTTTCTGGGGGAGGGGGGCAATTGTAATTTTGTCAACTGTTAGATTCTTTGGCAGTTTGGAACTTGTTTTTCTCTGTTTATCCAAAAATTCTGTGCTTTCTCACTCAGCCTAATACAGGACTTTCTTGACCTGAACTTCAAAAGAGTATCATTCTAATTATAAACACGTATCAATACAGGTCTCAAATGCTACAAATCCTGAAGCATATTTTCATGATACATAGATACATTTATTAATGACAAATAATTCTAGCCTGGCATAATTATCATAGTTGGCAATAGGTTAGCATATCTAAAAGAAAAGTGTTAGCATTTATTAACATTTTCTATGAGCAATAGATGTATTTACACATTCATAT
This sequence comes from Phocoena sinus, assembly GCF_008692025.1. NCBI lineage: Eukaryota > Metazoa > Chordata > Mammalia > Artiodactyla > Phocoenidae > Phocoena > Phocoena sinus. The sequence goes on along the minus strand of NC_045763.1, from coordinate 179,755,568 downwards.
GTACGAAGGCAGAGTATGTGATAAGAATACAAATATTTTCATTTTAATTTAATTCAGTACTACAATGTCAGTGCATTATTGGATAAAATGAAAGTACAAGTTAATATTTTTAAAAACAAGCAATAAAATGACCAAAGAAAAGGAAATGTTCCAGGCAGAAGTTTCTTTTCTCTGTAGAGAAAATATAGACTGACTTTGCTACTCTTTAGAAAAATACTCACTAAAGTAACTACGAAGATTTGCTGTTAATATTTCCCCTAAAAAAGAAACTTCAATCTATTCAAAGTATTTTTTAATAATTTCTTTGCTGTCAAATATCAGCCCTTTGATAGTACTAAGAACATAGTAAAAACAATAGAAAAACAATGTGTTGAGGTTATCTTCCTTGCCCTGGTACCTTCAAGTAAAGAAAGTTAACTGCTGAGCACAGCAGTGCTCAAAGAATTCATGCAGTGAGCAGCTGCCTACTTTGGGAAAACGTGTTTAAAAATACCTTCTGCTCCAGGTACTTTTGCTTTTATAGTACAATAAGTTTCAGCTGCACTCAAGGACAAGACTCAGGAAATCAAGATGTTTCCATAGAAACTGCTCTAAATAGCTTAATGGATGAAATTAGTCTTTGTGTCTACACACAACTAGTAGATCAATAACTTTGTTATATATTTGACTTTCTCAAATAATAATTTAGACTAATCTCCATGTCCATAATTAATGTTCTATTTAATTAAACAATCATACTGATAAGTTTAGAGAGATATATCAAAAAGTTAATTTCCCTGAGTCTTTAAATTTAATTAAAATCAAATTAAGGTCCCAAGTTTGAAAGTTATCATTTTAAAGGTATACTGTTATGGCTGACTCTTCTAAGTAGACTATTTTTGCAATCAGTTTTGTTCTTTGATGACAACAATTTTTGATGGTATTCTCAATACTGGAGTAAGTAGTCACAAATAAAAACTAAAATTTTAAAAGGTTGACACAAAAACAATTTTAAGCACATATATGGTTATTCTTAGCTTTTTTAATCTTTGAGAAAATGTTATATTTTTAATTTCAAGTAAAGATTTATATCATGTATCAAAATTGTTTCTATTTAATTTTATGACATAAACTTATAGTGTACTTACACTATCATGAGCAGGGATTCTTATTTGCTTAAAAAGAGAAATTTAATCAATATTTTGCTCACAAGATATCAAATAGTTTAATGTTTTTAAGCATTCATATAATTGATCCATATGTTCACATTCAATTCATCTATCATTTAGGATTTGGAGTTTTTGTTTGGTCCTTCTTTTAAAGGACAAGATTCTGCAGAGTAAATATAAAGCATACAAGGCATAAATAGAGACACAGATATAGAGAACAAATGTATGGACACAAAGGGGAAAGCGGGGGTGGGTGGTGGTGGGATGAATTGGGAGATTGGGATTGACATATATACACTAATATGTATAAAATAGGTAACTAATAAAAAAAAAGACATAATTTTAACAATTCTAATTTAAAGTATAATGTCTCAAATCAGCTAAGTTAGTAACGGTGGGGTCAATGGTAGTTCATTCAGTAGAAACAAACAATATGAATAATTGAGAGTTTCACTTTTTGTTCCTAATTTTTGGCATTGTGTAGTCAGGTCCTGAGATTTACATCAATATTTATGCCTTTGAATTTTGGAAACATAATTGAAAAATGCAAAGCAATCTAATTATAACCCCCTTGATTCTTTCCTTCATTTTCATCAGTCATAGCTCAATTGAATTTCAAGAGATTGAGAGATTCCACTGGGAATACATATATTAGCATGTCAGTTCTGTCCAGTTGACCTAATAAGCAGGGGGCCTAACAAGTTATGAATCAGTTTCACCAAGCTTATTACACATCAATTTAACAAATTTCAATTATATGAATAACTCAATTTAGTGACCATTTGAGCACCAACTGTTCCACGCTGTTAAACATACTTAATCCAAATCGCCCTTTAAATTAATCTACTTGGACTCCAGTAGCTCATTCATTGATTCCACAATACATATGCTGAATGCTTACTACATAAACAGACCCATGGTAAGAAAGACATAGAGTTGTACACATCAAGGTCATAATAAACTTGAAAAAGTTTGATTTATGGGTTTTGAGACACATATCACTAATATCCAAGGTGCTGATGATTGTGAATAATTCAACTGACTGTTATAATAGCTCAAAGAGGTAGAGTATACTGTAATCAAAGTCAATCAGTAAGGTATCATAGAAGAAGTGGTGAGACAAACTGACTTTGAAATATAGGGAAGGGTTTTACAGACTACAATGAAGAATTATTAGAGGAATATAAATATCAGAACGAAGGTACTGTGAATGAAAATCACAATGCTTTTTCAGTGAATAAAAAGTTATTTCAGTTGCAGGGAAAGTGAGATTTATGCATTTATGTATTAGTGAACTTATTGCTATATAAAACTGAGAAACAGACTGGGACAATTTTGAAGGCTTGGGGAAAAAAAAACTTGACAATTTTAAACTAGTCATTGCATGGAAAAGAGAAAAACTTTTTGATTGGAAAACCAATTATGATAAGTCCAGATATGAGAAGAGAGAAACATTTTTAGTTTTTATAATATTGATATGAAAATGTATAAAAATGAATAGTGAGGTTGGGAGGAAAAAGAAGAACGTTCAAATCAACGCCATATAGGATATGCAGTGCTATAAAAGCTACAAGAGGCACTGGGTAGAAAGGAAGAGGCCAACCCCACTGTTCTCTCGAAAGAATTGTTGAACTCATGTTCCTTTGGGAAAGTTAGATTTTAATTTTTGTATGTAAAGATGAATATCATAGAAAAAATGTAAATGTATACATACATCAATCACCATAAAGCAAAGAAAGGTGTAGAATGGGATGTTGGAGACTTGTAAAAAAAGAAAAAAAAAAAGTGAGTGGAATAAAAATAATGGTAGAAAAATAGAATACTTTGGATGACACTTCGTGCTTATACTTGAGGTAATAATGATCATTAAGTATAGGTAGAAAGAAGGAATATAATCTGTAGGGAGTTAGACAAATATGACAGAATTAGGATTAGTCTGGCATTTTGTTTTTGGTGGGACTTTTGATCTCAATTTTTCAACTAGAATCCCTTCTCTCTCTCTCTCTCTCTTTTTTTTTTAATTCAATAGTTTCAGTTTTGCTGTGATTTTTCCTAGTGTGGCTATAGATAAAACTTTGTATGCCCTCTGACCTGGTATTTGCCAGCCCACACATATTTCAGCACCCACAACTATGCAAGCTGAAATGAAAATGTTAAATATGTGTTTTGGCTCCTATGAATGGATTAGAAAAGTAAGTAGAAGGGCTAAATATTCTGGGTCAAGTCCCTAACCCAGAGTTAACTGTGTCTTTTTTTAGGAATATGCCATTTTTATTGCCTGTTGTTTCTTCTGTGTTATATCACACTCAAAAGACTATCTATTTTGGAGTGATAAACACTTCTCACATCTAAGTAGCTTATAACAAAGGTTTACTCTTTCTCCCCCATGTGCCCATCGTCTGGGACACAGGTGGACAAGGAAGCTGCAATTTTGGACCTTGGAGGTCATTGTGGCAAAGGGAAGGTGGCTTGGGAGAGCTCATAAGGAAATAAAATACTCCTCAAAAAGACACACCTCAGTTCACTCATATTGGTTAAAACTATTCCTCTGGTAACAACTCAGTTACAAGAGACTCAGAAAGTGCAACCCTGTGTTCCCAGAGGACATTTAGGAATGTTTGACAAATTACACTAATTATTATCAAATATGTCAAAGAACACTAACTGTGAAGTCAGATACACCTGTGTTCAAAACCACCTGAATATTTAAATTTAAAGCTTCAGTTTCAATATTGGCAAAATGAGTATAATAATATCACCCTTCAGTGTTGTTACTATAAATATACTTGATGTATTAAAATGACAATAATATATCAAGTTTCAATAAACAACAGTTGTTAAAATCCTTCTGTAAATGTTTAAAATTTTAACAATATAATATATCTTTTCCACTTCTGCAGTACCCTATCCTAAGCAATCAATACTATGACACTTTTCTATTTGGCAACATAAATCACCATCACTGAGAATATGTTGAGGAAAACTTGATCTCTTTGAAAAGGATAAGAGAAAACTGTCTAAAATGTAAATAATTACTTCTTTAATCAGAGTTAATATACATTTTAATTTTGCAATGTTGGGTTTTTTTAAATTTGGGTACAGTTCACGTGTTTGAAAGTGTTATGAGTTGTTTCTTACCAATGATGCTTATCTCATTTTTCTTAATAAAGCAGGAATATATAGTGCCACTCACCTTGACCTGAAATGCTATAATAAACTAATTTCCCTGAAGAGAACCTAACACAATCTAACACATGTTGATTTAACTCAGCTCTTTTAAGACCAAGTTTAAGCTCGTACATTTATCTGTATATTTTCTACTGAATTACTCTTCATGTTCCTAAAGTTTAATGATTAAAACTGACTTAACTGTATGACTGAATTATAAAATTATAAGGTTAAAAGTTAATCCTTCATTAATAAAATCAGGAGTCATTCAACTTGGTATTAATTTTTGATTATTATTACAATCTTTATTCCTCAAATTAATTGGGTCTTCCCATATTATGATAATAAAGATAGTAGGTTTAACATCAGAATCCCTTTAAAATGTAACCTCATAGTCTTATATAAGTGAAACAAATTTCATTTCTTTACAACAATGGTCTGCTATATCAGAGTGTTATGAACCTACTTCATTCTTTTTTTTTTTTTTTTTCTGTACGCGGGCCTCTCACTGTTGTGGCCTCTCCCGCCGCCGAGCACAGGCTCCCGACGTTCAGGCTCAGCGGCCATGGCTCACGGGCCCAGCCGCTCCGCAGCATGTGGGATCTTCCCGGACCGGGGCACGAACCCGTGTCCCCTGCACTGGCAGGCGGACTCTCAACCACTGCGCCACCAGGGAAGCCCCCTACTTCATTCTTTTGATGATCCTAGAAAAATGGAGAGTTTGAGGTAAAAGGAGTTTGAGGAGAGAGATGCTGCTCCCTTTGATGGACAGCTTGGCCAAAGGAGAGCAGAGTTAGCGGTTCTACTCACTGATCTGGAAATATAAGCCATTTAAGTAACACTAAAGGCCAATGAACTACAACTGTTATTGCTACACTTAATTATTTGTATAATTAAATTATGTACACAAAAGGATATTGGAAATGACATTTTCAGCAAAATAGCATGTAGCATGTAGTGTTATTGAAATAATAGACAAATACTCATGTGTGTGTTGTGATTAATGTTCCCTTTAATGTGATAACTTGTTTATTTTCAAAATAGAGAATAAAAAATGTTTGAACTAAAAGTTCAGGGAAGAATCCTAAAGATGCTACCAGAAAACTACTAGAGCTAATCAATGAATTTGGTAAAGTACCAGGATACAAAATTAATGCAGAGAAATCTCTGGCATTCCTATACACTAATGATGAATAATGATGAAAAATCTGAAAGTGAAATTAAGAGAACACTCCCATTTACCATTGCAACAAAAAGAATAAAATATCTAGGAATAAACCTACCTAAGGAGAAAACAGACTGGTATGCAGAAAATTATAAGACACTGTTGAAAGAAATTAAAGATTATACAAATAGATGGAGAGATATACCATGTTCTTGGATTGGAAGAATCAACATTGTGAAAATGACTGTACTACCTAAAGCAATCTACAGATTCAATGTAATACCTATCAAACTACCACTGGGATTTTTCAGAACTAGAACAAAAAATTTCACAATTTGTATGGAAACACCAAAGACCCCGAATAGCCAAAGCAATCTTGAGAAAGAAAATCGGAGCTGGAAAAATCAGACTCCCTGACTTCAGACTATACTACAAAGCTGCAGTAATCAAGACAGTATGGTACTGGCAAAAAAACAAAAATATACATCAATGGAACAGGATAGAAAGCCCAGAGATAAACCCATGCACATATGGTCACCTTATTGTTGATAAAGGAGGCAAGAATATACAGTGGAGAAAAGACAGCCTCTTCAATTAGTGGTGCTGGGAAAACTGGACAGCTAATGTAAAAGAATGAAATTAGAACACTCCCTAACACCATACACAAAAATAAACTCAAAATCGATTAAAGACCTAAATGTAAGGCCAGACACTATCCAACACTTAGAAGAAAACATAGGCAGAACACTCTATGACATAAATCACAGCAAGATCCTTTTTGACCCACCTCCTAGAGAAATGGAAATAAAAACAAAAATAAACAAATGGAACCTAATGAAACTTAAAAGCTTTTGCACAACAAAGGAAACCATAAACATGACGAAAAGACAACCCTCAGAATGGGAGAAAATATTTGCAAATGAAGCAACTGACAAAGGATTAATCTCCAAAATTTACAAGCAGCTCGATATCAGAAAAACAAACAACCCAATCCAAAAATGGGCAGAAGATCAAAATAGACATTTCTCCAAAGAAGATATACAGATTGCTGACAAACACATGAAAGAATACTCAACATCATTAATCATTAGAGAAATGCAAATCAAAACTACAATAAGATATCTCACACCGGTCAGAATGGCCATCATCAAAAAATCTAGAAACAATAAATGCTGGAGAGGGTGTGGAGAAAAGGGAACTCTCTTGCAGTCTTGGTGGGAATGTAAATTGATACGGCCACTATGGAGAACAGTATGAAGTTTCCTTAAAAAACTACAAATGGAAGTACCATACCACCCAGTAATCCCACTACTGGGCATATACCCTGAGAAAACCATAATTCAAAAAGAGTCATGTACCAAAATGTTCATTGCAGCTCTATTTACAATAGCCAGGACATGGAAGCAACCTAAATGCCCATCAGCAGATGAATGGATAAAGGAGATGTGGCATATATATACAATGGAATATTACTCAGCCATATAAAGAAACGAAATTGAGTTATTTGTAGTGAGGTGGATGGACCTAGAGTCTGTTATACAGAGTGAAGTAAGTCAGAAAGAGAAAAACAAATACCATATGCTAACACATATGTATGGAATCAAAAAAAAAAAAGGTCATGAAGAACCTAGGGGCAAGACAGGAACAAAGGCACAGACCTACTAGAGAATGGACTTGAGGATTCGGGGAGGTGGAAGGGTTAGTTGGGACAAAGTGAGAGAGTGGTATGGACATATATACACTACCAAATGTAAAATAGGTAGCTAGAGGGAAGCAGCTGCATAGCACAGGGAGATCAGCTTGGTGCTTTGTGACCACCTAGAGGGGTGAGATAGGGAGGGTGGGAGGGAGGGAGACGCAAGAGAGAAGAGATATGGGGACATACGTATATGTATAACTGATTCACTTTGTTATAAAGCAGAAACTAACACACCATTGTAAAGCAATTTTACTCCAATAAAGATGTTAAAAAATAAAAGTTCAGGGGAAGATATAGTTAGGATATGCTTCCTACTTTCAGTAAGTATCAGTGTTCTAACCTCATTTGTAGATACTTGTCAAAATTTTAAGAAGGGCATTAAAAATTGCTTCCTCAGAATGAGGTTAATAATGTTCTTCCTTGGTGATCTGATATCTTGCATTCTTATTTTGAAAATTTTTTATAGTTTAATCCATAAAAATACCATCTAACTGCTGTGACCTTTTGAAGTTGCATACTATATATTTTCTAATGTTTGTTTTCCCAACAGTCATCATTTAGAAGGGAATTATTTTGATAGAGGCCTAAAACAAAATATGAAGTAGATTGAATTCTTAAGAAAAAGATGTTTTCAGAATGATTTTGTGTTAACTTAATGCTGTTCTTTGTAAGTGGAGTTGCTGATATTTCATTGTCCTTAGAAGCTTATGGAATTTATTATGTCTTCCCTCATGTGTTTAGAATTTCTGCCTTTATTGGTAAAATAGGACTTTCAGTACAGAACTTTTCTATAATCTAGAATCTGTCTTTCAGATATCCAATCTGGATTAGTAATAGGGACTTGGCAGTCTGAGTGTATGGATATAAATCCCAAGTTGACAAATTTTTGTTTAAAATTGGTAAAGTGTGTAAACTCTTTTGGCCTCATTTTTCTCATCTTTAAAGGAGGATGATAATACATTTTTATATGGATTAAATGCTACTACTGATATATAGTTTTAAAAGTAGTGTTTTTGTTATTCTTCGTGGTATTGTCACAATCATTTACCTCACACTTATATGCTTATGTTTGATTCTCTGTTGTAACCTACAGCCTATGTTTGACTTTGTTCACATTTGGGCTCCTTATGGTCATTTCACCAAAAAAACTTCTTTTGTCTTCCTTTTTTAAAAAATTGAAGTTTAGTTGATTTACAATATTCTGTTAGTTAGTTTTAGGTGTACAGCAAAGTTATTCAGTTATATATATATTTCTTATATTCTTTTCCATTATAGGTAGGTCCTTGTTTATCTATTTTACATATAGTAGTGTGTTTCTGTTAATCCCACACTCCTAATTTATCCCTACACCTTTTTCCCCTTTGGTAACCATAAGTTTGTTTTCTATGCCTGTGAGTCTGTTTCTGTTTTGTCAATAAATGCAATTGTATTATTTTTTAGATTCCACATATAAGGGATGTCATTATTATGTTATATTTGTCTTTCTCCATCTGACTTAACTTCACTTAGTATGATATTCTCTAGGTCCACTCATGTTGCTGCAAATGGCATTATTTCGTTCTTTTCTATGGCTGAGTAATATTCCATTGTGTGTGTGTTTGTGCATGTGTGTGTATACACTTTTTAATCCATTCATCTATTGATGGACACTTAAGTCCCTAGCATGTCTCAGCTATTATAAATAGTGCTGCTATGAACATTGGGGTGCATGTATCTTTTCAAATTAGAGTTTAGTGTTTTTCAGATATTTGCCTAAGTGGGATTGCTGGATCATATGGTAGTTCTATTTTTAGTTTTTAAGGAACCTCCATACTCTTTTCCATAGTAGCTGCACCAATTTACATTCCCACCAACAGTGTAGGAGGGTCCCCTTTTCCCCACATCCTGTCCAGCATTTATTATTTGTAGACTTTCTGATAATAGCCCTTCTGACTGGTGTGAGGTGATACCTCATTGTGTGTTTTGTTTTTACTGAAGTATAGTTGATTTACAATATTGTGTTAGTTTTAGGTGTACAGCAAAGTGATTCAGTTATCCATTTTTTTTAGATTCTTTTCCATTATAGGTTATTACAAGATATTAAATATACTTCCCTGTGCAATACAATAGGTCCTTGTAGTTTATCTATTTTGTATATAGTAGTGTGTAACCTCATTGGTATTTTGTGTGTGTGTCTGAATAGTATTCTGTTGTGTGGCTGTATTACCTTTTGTTTGTCCATTTGTCAACTGAATTTAGTTTCTTTCCACATTTCCACTCTTATGAATAGTGTTGCTATGAACATCTGTGTACAAGTTCTTATGTGGACATATGTTTTCAATTCTCTGTGGGTATGTACCTAGAAGTTGAATTGCTGGGTCATATGGTAACTCTATATATAACTTTTTGAGGAATCTAATTGGTATTCTGATTTGCATTTCTCTAATGATTAACGATGTTGAGCATCTTTTCATATGTCCATTGGCCATCTATATATCTTCTCTGGGGAATTTCTGCCCATTTTTTGATTGGGTTGTTTTCTTTTTTGATATTGAGTATGAGCTATTTGTATATTTTGGAAATTAACACCTTGTCAGTCACAACATTTGCGTATATTGGATTGGCCAAAAAGTTTGTTCGGGACTTTCCGTAAGATTTCATGGAAAAACCCAAACAAACCTTTTGGCCAACCCAATATTTTCTCCCAGTCCATAGGTTGTCTTTTTGTTTATAGTTTCCTTTGCTGTACAAAAGCTTTTAAGTTTGATTAGCTCTCATTTGTTTATTTTGCCTTTATTTCTTTTTCCTTGGGAGATTGATCTAAGAAAATGCTGCTACAATTTATGTCAGAAAAAGTTTTGCCTTTGCTCTCTTCTAGGAGTTGTATGGTGTCATGTCTTAGAGTTAGGTCTTTAAACCATTTTGAGTTTATTTTTGTATATGGTATAAGGGTGTGTTTGAATTTCATTGATTTACATGAGGCTGTCCAGCTTTCCTAACACCACTTGATGAAGAGACTCTTTTTTCTCCATTGTATATTCTTGCCTCCTTTGTCAAAATTAATTGACCATAGGTTTTGTTTCTGGGCTGTCTATTCTGTTCCATTGATTTATATGACTGTTTTTGTGCCAATACCATGCTGTTTTGATTATTGTAGCTTTGTAGTATTGTATGAAGTCTGGGAGGGTTATGCCTCTAGCTTTGTTCTTTTTTTCAGGATTGCTCATCATTTGGGGGTCTTTTGTGGTTCTATATAAGTGTTAAGATTATTCTAGTTCTGTGAAAAATGTCATGGGTAATTTCATAGGGATCACATTAAATCTGTAGAGGACTTTGGGTGGTATGGCCATTTTCATAATATTAATTCCTCCAATCCAAGAGCATGGGATATCTTTCCATTTCTTTGAATCATCTTTAGTTTCCTTTATCATTGTTTTACAGTTCTCAGTGTATAGTTCTTTCACTTCCTTGGTTAGGTTTATTCCTAGGTTTTTTGGTTTTCTTTTTGACGTGATTTTAAACAGGATTTCTTTTTTACTCTCTCTGATATTTCATTGTTAGTATAAAGAAATGCAACAGATTCCAGCACATTAATGCTGTATCCCTCCAGTCTGCTGAACCCATTTACCAGTTCCAGTAGCTTTTGTGTGGGGTCTTTGGGGCCCTCTATATAGAGTATCATTTCATCTGCACATAAGACAATTTTACCTCTTCCCTTCCAATCTGGATACCCTTTATTTCCTTCTCCTGTCCAATTGCTGTGCCTAGGACGTTCAATAGCATTTTGAATAGAAGTGGGGGGAGTGGGCATCCCCATCCCATTCTAGAACCCAGTGGAAAGGCTCTCAGCCCTTTACCACTGCATATCATAAAGGCTGAGAACCTGTCACAAATGGCCCCCATCATGTTGAGATATGTTCCCTCTACACCCACTTTGGTGAGTTTTTATCTTGAATGGATGCTGAACCCTATTAAATGCCTTTTCTGCATCTATTGAGATGATCATGTGGTTTTTATCTAAAAATTTTCTTAAACAGTAATTTCTATTTCTATAAATCTTTAAACCCCAATGCTGGATAATAATCTTTAATATTATTTTTAAGATGAATTAACCTACGGTGGTAAACCACATAAGTAAACCACATTTGCAGGCTCTCAAAAATGACCAAAGAAATTTAAAAAATTCCATCTTGGTTTTCCTAAAAAACTTTCTGCCAATAGCTTATTTGTCCTCCTTATCCAATCTGCTTTGTTGACATATCATCAATTATCAATTTTTTGAAAGTTTGATGTTTTTCCCTTCCCTTTTCAAATTTGTCAAGCATTCTTCAGAGCTCATCCAATCTCATAGTTTTAAACCATGTATATCAATGATTCCTGCATAGATATTTTGAAAACTATCTTTTTAGCTCCAAGTTCTAATTGCTAAACGCTACATCTCTACCTGAATATATTAAAGAGACTTTCAAATAAAATGTAAATAGTATCAGTTGCACACACAATTTGTTCTCTGTCTTATATGTCATGTTCAATTTAATTGTGTTATGTGTCATATAGTGATACAAGTTTGAGGTCATCTTGATATCTTCCATCTCTCTGAGACAACACAAACAATCTGTAAGTCCATCCCACCTCTCAATACCTGCTGCCTTACCAAAGTCCAGGAACTCATTTTATCTTGCCTAAATAATTGTGATTACTTCTTATTTCTGTCTCCTCCCTTGAATATTGCCTGAATTAATTTATAAAACCCTATCATAAGTTTTAGATGCTTCATGATGCCTTCCACTATTTCATTCTGTATTCTGTACATTAAACACAAGTCTATTGATTACACTTCATACTTAATATTTATCTGCTCATTTTGGTACCTTGAGGACACAGGACATGTCTTGGGGTCATTTCTGGTTCTATAAAATCTAACACAGTACTTGTCTTATAAGAGCTGAAGACATGTCATGCAGCCATTTCTGACTATATAAATATATATTTATATTTTTATAACAGTTTTAGTTCAGCCTACTACCAAATACAATGACTTTTATCCAGAATGTACTTCAAGTTATTAAAGAATTGTTTTTATTGTGATAGAGCCAAACAGGCATTATTGGAGTAGAAAATAATCAAGCTTATTAAAGTATACTGAATAAATTAGGTTGATTTTAGCTGTAAGGGAGAGAAAACACAGCTCAAACTGGGTTTAACAAGAGGAAGCTTATTATTCAGAAAAATACGACCTTCAAAGGTGGAGGGGGCTTCCTTGGTGGCATAGTGGTTGAGAGTCCGCCTGCTGATGCATGGGACGCGGGTTCATGCCCCGGTCCGGGAAGATCCCGCATGCCACAGAGCAGATGGGCCCGTGAGCCATGACCGCTGAGCCTGTGAGTCTGGAGCCTGTGCTCCGCAACGGGAGATGCTACAACAGTGAGAGGCCCACCTACCGCCAAAAAAAAAAAAAAAAAAAATGGGGAGGTATGGGTGGGTCTAGCTTGTCTATTTATGTTAACTTAATCTGCAGTCTAGGAATAAGTAGCTGTGGTAGTTTAAGATGTCACTTGCCAGCTCTGACGCCTTACAGAGCAAGGATGGAAACCATGCACGTCCTCTTTCTTTGGAGTAAGGAAAGATTTTTGATGACAACCTTAGCTAATTTTCTGTTATTTCCCATTGGCCCTTACTGGATCTCCTGCCTATTCTTAAACCTGTAATCGTGCAAGGGAAAAGGATTATCACGTTTGGCTTAGAAGATTCATAATCTAACTCCTGAAATTTATCTCAATGGATATGGGAGGATGGAATAGAATGAGGGGTCACATTCCCCAGGGTCATACAAGAATGCCTGAACAAAATTAGGTTCCTTTTAGTAAGGGATAAGTGAGAAATAGATGCAAGGACCACAACCAACAGTTTTCACTATACCTAGGAATTCATTAGGCACTGAGCCTACACAGCCAAGACTACAGCTCCCTTATTGGGTCCACCTTCCTCTTTGTTCATCTGGTGGAAAATACATTGTTAATGGGCTACAGAGGAGGAATTACAAAGATACTATATTGAATTATTTCCCTCTTTATATTTTTATCCAAATTCAATTATATATTTTCTTCCATTTTCCCATCATGTGATACTAATTTTTAACATTTCAGCTTTCTTTGAAGTTACAGAATCATTTGATTTTGAAAGGTACATGATATATGAAGAAAAAAGGAAAAAAAAATCATGCTTGGGATTTCCCTGGTGGCACAGTGGTTAAGAATCCACCTGCCAATGCAGGGGACAGAGGTTCAAGACCTGGTCCGGGAAGATCCCACATGCCACAGAGCAACTAAGCCGGCGTGCCACAACTACCGAGTCTGCGCTCTAGAGCCCACGTACTACAACTACTGAAGCCTGTGCACCTAGAGCCTGTGCTCCTCAACAGAGAAGCCACTGCAATGAGAAGCCTGCACACTGCAACTAGAGAAAGCCCGTGCACAGCAGCGAAGACCCAACGCAGCCAAAAATAGATAAATAAATTTATATTTTTAAAAAAAACATGCTTTCGGCTTTTGTGTACTTAGAGATAATTTATGTCACGATTCACTGTTCATAAACCCTGAACTCTGTTCTTTCTCAGGGTTGGTATTGCAAGTGTCTTTTCAAAACTATTTGGAGTTGTCCCATGTTAGTGTATATACAGATGGAGTTTAGAAAACAAGAGCTTAAAAACGCTGTGAAATTAGAACACTCCCTAACACCATACACAAAAGTAAACTCAAGATGGATTAAAGACCTAAATGTAAGGCCAGACACTATCAAACTCTTAGAGGAATACCTAGACAGAACGCTCTATGACATAAATCACAGCAAGATCCTTTTTGACCCACCTCCTAGAGAAATGGAAATAAAAACAAAAATAAACAAATGGGACCTAATGAAACTTCAAAGCTTTTGCACAGCAAAGGAAACCATAAACAAGACCAAAAGACAACCCTCAGAATGGGAGAAAATATTTGCAAATGAAGCAACTGACAAAGGATTAATCTCCAAAATTTACAAGCAGCTCATGCAGCTCAATAACAAAAATACAAACAATCCAATCCAAAAATGAGCAGAAGATCAAAATAGACATTTCTCCAAAGAAGATATACAGATTGCCAACAAACACATGAAAGTATGCTCAACATGACTAATTATTGGAGAAATGCAAATCAAAACTGCAACGAGATATCATCTCACACTGGTCAGAATGGCCATCATCAAAAAATCTAGAAAGAATAAATGCTGGAGAGGGTGTGGAGAAAAGGGAACCCTCTTGCACTCTTGGTGGGAATGTAAATCGACACAGCCACTATGGAGAACAGTATGGAGGTTCCTTAAAAAACTACAAATAGAAGTACCATACCACCCAGTAATCCCACTACTGGGCATATACCCTGAGAAAGCCATAATTCAAAGAGTCATGTACCAAAATGTTCATTGCAGCTCTACTTACAATAGCCAGGACATGGAAGCAACCTAAGTGTCCATCAACAGATGAATGGATAAAGAGGATGTGGCACCTATACACAATGGAATATTACTCAGCCATAAAAAGAAACGAAATTGAGTTATTTGTAGTGAGGTGGATGGACATAGAGTCTATCATAAAGAGTGAAGTAAGTCAGAAAGAAAAACAAATACCGTGTGCTAACACATATATATGGAATGTAAGGAAAATAAAAAAGGTCATGAAGTACCTAGGGGTAAGATGGGAATAAAGATGCAGACCTACTAGAGAATGGACTTGAGGATATGGGGAGGGGGAAGGGTAAGCTGGGACAAAGCGAGAGAGTGGCATGGACGTATATACACTACCAAATGTAAAATAGATAGCTAGTGGGAGGCAGCCGCATAGCACAGGGAGATCAGCTGGGTGGTTTGTGGCCACCTAGGGGGGTGGGATGGGGAGGGTGGGAGGGAGGGAGACGCAAGAGGGAAGAGATATGGGAACATATTTATGTGTATAACTGATTCGTTTTGTTATAAGGCAGAAACTAACACACGATTGTAAAGCAATTATACTCCAATAAAGAGGTTAAAAAAAAAAAAACACTGACTTTTTGAATGAAGACGTTCTGAAATGTTTGTATTGGTGCTAGTCTTCATGTTTATTCATGGGATGCCATGATGTAGTTATAGTTTGAGATGGGTTTGATGTCTTATTCAATTTTGTATGTAAGACACTAATATTTGCATCCTCAAAATGCAGCTCTGTGGACAGAGCATTCATTTCATCTCCATATAATTTTATTCTAGAAAGTAGAATTATCTCCTCTGTTGGCAAATTGGTGGAAAACTCTATTATAAATAAAATTATGTTTATTGCAAAATATTTGATAGTCATAGTTGCTGTTTTAAAATTATTTGAAGATTAATTATAACATTTTTTTGGTGAGGAAGAAATTTAGTGGATAATGTAGATTATTTTGCATCTCTAGGGCATTTTATATTTAAACGAACCATATTTATGTATGATGTAAATTCAGCATTATATTATGTGCCCTATAAAATAAATGAAACCTAAATTACTGCATTTTGCAGAATCAATTCTTATAAAATGATATCTAGGGACTTTCATTTCTACACACTAAGAAAAATTTAATATTAGCAATACTGTAACTCACAAACAGTTGATTTTGTTGGGCTGGAAATGAACAAGTTTCATAAAAACATTAAAATACTTAGAATAAAGAGACTATCTGAAAAGCCTCACTGTCTCCTGCACTGCTAAGTTTCATTCTCATATGAGCTAATTCTCGTATTTCAACCTGTAAATATAACACAGAAGTGCTTGTAGCAGAATTTAAGATAGCCATTTCAAATGCTTTGTCCAAAATCAGCTGTCTAGAAAGGCAGATGTTTGATAGAACAATTCCAATTTTAGAACAATTCCCATCCTACATTGGAATGCTATTCCCTCTGAAAAAAATAGCAATATTGGAATGAAAAAGACTCCCGTGTAATGCTAGTAGTGAAGGAGTTATTGTCTCTGGTGGGCGATTAAGTACTCCTGAGGAGAAAGGAGAGGTAAATTGACTTAAGAAGGTATCACCAGGGCACAAAAATTATGTAGAAGTTATAAATCATTTGATTTGGAATCAATGAGTTTTCAAGTATCAGAGCCTGACTTTGCAAGGATCAGAGAATCACAATGTGGTGACTGCTAAGGTGTTTAAAGCAGTTCCATTGAACCAAATTGCATCTTTTAATTTTACAGTAAAATGGCACCAAAGACAAAGTTCTCCAGGGCCAGATTCAGATTTACAAGGTGGCTTCAAGGTGGAAGGTGACTGGGCTTTTGAAAAATCCACTGTAGTCAAAAGGCATTCACATAACTAAAAACTGCCAAGAAGGTGGTACGTGTGTCAGTCAAGGTGCAATCAGAAGTTTGAACATGGAAAGCTTAATGTAAAGAATTATTAACTACTAAAAGGAGACTGAATGGTGCAAAGGAGTACTCTAAGGAATACGGTAAAGATAAATGAAGGAGGTGACCACTATCTCTGGGACTGAGGAAGAGTGGATAAGGAAGAAATTAAGTGCTCAGAAAATGCCCCTATATCCCCCCAGTGCTAAGATTCTGACCTTGTTGGAGAGGGCATTTTGACACATGCAGACTGCTGTTGACAAATAAAACTTCCCAGAGTGCTGGGCCAAGGCTGGTATAAAGAAGCAGCTGCTGGTGGATAAACTTGCTGTTATGTGGGGCAGTCTGAGGCTGAGTCATGGGAATGGATTACAGGGTGGTGGAGAAATTTGCCAGATGCCATTGTAGACGCACGTGCAGTTGTGTTGGAACTGGTTCACAGGAAGAGTATCCTAGGTGGCTGAGAAACTCATTGGAGGATGGGCTGGAGTTGATGCATGAGAATGAATTGATTTCTGGATACTGCAAGTGGGTTAGAGCTGGTCCACAGGAATGGTCCCCCAGGTAGACCAAGAAATGAGCTAGTGCATATGCATCGTGTAGAAGTGGTCTGTGAAGACCACTGAGGTGATTGTTACTGGCCTTTGGCACACTGAGTGACAGCCATGCTGGAGAAGAAAAGTACCCCAAGACAAGAAGGACACGTTCTTTCTCTTGAAATAGTCTTGTGGCATAATTCCAGTGACCTCTATTGGCATAGCTTATATTGCACTATCTGGCAAAAGAGAAGTGTTTACTAAGCAGAGTTCTGGTATTATACAAGGAAGGGCAGAGAAGCATAGCTTAGAGCTTAGAGGCAGTAAATTGATAACTGTTACAGCACCTGTTAGTAGGGCTGATGTGTATAGTCATTTCTCTTCTACTTGGATTTAGGTTATTAAAAAAACCCTGTTATAGTTTTAAGTCTACTCCATTTTGAGTGTCGCTAACTGTTCAGTGCACACCTTATAGGATGTTTCAGATTCTTTTAGGCTCATCTCTCATCCCTTGTCCCACCTGAGCCACCTGATGGTGACTGACACTATATATGCCTGTTTGCTTACCCAGAAACTCCCATACAGACCAAATTAACCTACACAGAAGCATAGTGGAGGGACAGATGAGGAGAGGAACTAGAAAATTAATTACTTTTTCATGTCATTTTCTAATGAACTCTTCCAAGGATGCTAGCTGTTATCTTTTTTAGGAAGGAATAGAGCTTGATAGTAAATCAATTTATATTTCTTTCTGTTATGCTTTGCAATAATTCATTTTAGCATCACTCACATTGCCTGGTCCTCCTAAGTATCAATACACTAATACTAAAACTTTCCTTTAAGTTTTTGTTTTAAAATTTACTTGGACTAAAATTATAACTAATTCTAGAGAACAGATACTCAAGATATTAGTTTGGATTTCAATCACAAACCTATTTGAAAGCAATATGAGTCTCATTGCTATTGGTAAATGAGTTAGTAGTTATCTTTGGCAAGAAGTGGCATTGCACATTTTAAAGCTTTAAGCTTTTTCTCGTGATCAGTTGTTACAGGAATACATAATTTTAAGATATTGGTAGATCAAGCAGACATAACACTTAATATGGGGAAAAGCAATGATAATTCTGAAGATTGTGAACTGGATTCAGTAGTTTGATGTTATTTTAGAGCTCATAATAATACATTGCTAAATTTAAGGGCTGTGCATATTGATGCCAAAGTACCTGAAGAGCCACTGTGGTCTTCCAACTTGTGTGGAGGCTTAAGGAAGTTGGGTGATAAATTTAGTTTTTTACAAGGTTCATCTTACAGATGGTTCAATTTATTCAAGAATCCATCCTACGATTATGTTTCTGACGTATATTTGATTACACATACACACAATTAGAATCTATGTCTTTCTATCTATCTATGTCAACTTAGCAGCTACCAGTATCATTACATCTACTTTCTTATTTTTATTTTTTCATTTTTTAAAAAAATTTTATTGATGTAAATTTTACTTACAATGTTGTATTAGTTTCAGGTATACTGCAAAGTAATTCAGTTATATATATATATATATATATATATACTTTGTTCTACATTCTCTTCCCTTATAGGTTATTACATATTTAGGATAGTTCCCTGTGCTATACAGTAGGTTCTTGTTGTTTATCTATTTTATATGTAGGAGGGTGCATCTATTAATCCCAAACTCCTAATTTACCCCTCTCCCACTTTTACCCTTTGGTAACTGTAAACTTGTTTTCTATGTCTGTGAGTCTGTTTCTGTTTTGTAAATAAGTTCATTTGCATCATTTTTTAGATTTGACATGTAAGCAATATCACATGACATTTGTCTTTATCTGTCTGGCTTACTTCACTTAGTATGATAATCTCTAGGTCCATCCATGTTACTGCAAATGACATTATTTCATTCTTTTTGATGGCTGAGTAATACTTTATTGTGTATATATATCACATGTTCTTTATTCATTCATCTGTCGATGGATTGCTACCATGTCTTGGCTATAGTAAATAATGCCACATGAACATTGGGGTGCATCTATCTCTCTGAATTATGGTCTTCTCCAGAAATATGCCCAGGAGTGGGATTGCTGGGTCATATGGTAACTCTAGTTTTTTAAGAGACCTTCATACTGTTCTCCATAGTGGTTGCACCAATTTACATTCCCACCAATAGTGTAGGAGGGTTCCCTTTTCTTCACACTCTCTCCAGCATTTGTTATTTGTAGATTTTTGATGATGGTCGTTCTGACTGGTGTTAGGTGATACCTCATTGTAGTTTTGATTTGCATTTCTCTAATAATTTGTGATGTTGAGAATCTTTTCATGTGCCTTTTGGCAATCTATAAGTCTTCTTTGGAGAAATGTCTATTTAGATCTTCAGCCCATTTTTTGATTGGGTTCTTTTTTTTTTTTTTGGCAACTGTTTTCAACTATTATTTTATTTTCTCATTTGTCTTCAAGTCTGTAGCATGCTGCAAAAATGCCATGGGATCTGAAAACTGTTACAGTAAGCAACCACTATATCAATCAGTTCTCTTATGAGTTCCATTTTGCAATTCAACTACAAACTTCTTTTTTTATATATATTGAGCTGCATGTGCTGTTTGTATGTTTTGGAAATTAAGGCATTGTCAGTTGCATAATTTGCAAATATTTTCTCCCAGTCTGAAGGTTGTCTTTTAGTTTTGTTTATGCCTCCCTTTGCTGTGCAAAAGCTTTTAAGTTTAGTTAGGTCTCATTTGTTTATTTTTAAAATTTCCATTACTCTAAGAGACAGATCCAAAAAGATATTGCTGCGATTTATGTCAAAGATTGTTCTGCCTATGTTCGCCTCTAGAAGTTTTATAGCGTCCGTCTTTACATTTAGGTCTTTTATCCATTTTGAGTTTTTCATTGTGTGTAGTGTTAAAGAATGTTCTAATGTCATTTCTGTTTTTGTACCAGTACCATATTGTTTTGATGACTGTAACCTTATAGTATAGTCTGAAGTCAGAGAGCTTTATTCCTCCATTTCTTTCTCAAGATTTCTTGAGCTATTCAGGGTCTTTTGTGTTTCCATACAAATTAGAAAAAAATTATTTTCTAGGCCTGTGAAAAATGCCATTTGATAGGGATTGCCTTGAATCTTTAGAGATTGCCTTGGTTGCTATAATCATTTTGACAATATTGATTCTTCCAATACAAGAACATGGTGTATCTTTACATCTGTTTGGGTCATCTTTGATTTCTTTCATCAGTGTCATAGCTTTCAGAGTATAGGTCTTTTACTTCCTTAAGTAGGTTTATTCCTAGGTATTTTATTCCTTTTGATTCAGTGGTAAATGAGATTTTTCCCTTAATTTCTCTTTCTGATAGTTCATTGTTAGTGTATAGAAATACAACAAATTTGTGTATTAATTTTGTTTACTGCAACTGTACTGAATTCATTGATGAGCTCTAGTAGTTTTCTGGTAGTGTGTTTAGGATTTTTTATGTATAGTATCATGTCATCTGCAAGAAGTGGAAGTTTTACTTCTTTTCCAATTTGGATTCATTTTATATTTTTTTCCCTTTCTGAAGGCTAGGGACTAGATGAAGAAAAAGCTTTTGATAAGATTCAACACGATTTATGAAAAAAATCTCTCCAGAAAGTGGGCATAGAGGGAACATACTTCAACATAATAAAGGCCATATATGACAACCCCACAGCTAACATCATACTTCATGGTGAAATGCTGAAAGCATTTCCTCTAAGATCAGGAACAAGAGAAGGATGCCCACTCTCGCCACTTTTATTCAACATAGCTTTGGAAGTTCACAATGTATTGTTGGATTCAGTTTGCTAGTATTTTGTTGAGGATTTTTGCATCTATGTTCATCAGTGATATTGGCCTATAATTTTCTTTTTTGCAGTATCTTTGTCTGGTTTTGGTTTGAGGGTGATGGTGGCCTCACAGAATGAGTTTGGAAGTTTCCTTCCTCCACAATTTTTCTGAATAGTTTAAGAAGGATAGGTCTTAACTCTTCTCTAAATGTTTGGTAGAATTCAAACCAGATGTGAAGCCATCTGGTCCTTTTGTTTTTTGGGAGTTTTAAAATCACAGTTTCAATTTCAGTACTTGTAATTGGTCTTTTTATATATTTTTTTAAAATTTCTTCTTGGTCCAGTATCGGGAGATCATACATTTCTAAGATTTTGTCCATTTCTTCCAGGTTGTCCATTTTATTGTCATATAGTTGCTTGTCATAGTCTCTTATTTTCCTTTGTATTTCTGTGATGTTAGTTGTAACTTCTTTTTCATTTCTAATTTTATTGATTTGAGCCTTGTCCTTTTTTCTCTTGATGAGTCTGGCTAAAGCTTTATCAATTTTGTTTATTTTTTCAAAGAACCAGCTTTTCGTTTCATTGATCTTTTCTATTTTTTTTAGTCTCTAATTCATTTATTTCTGCTTTCATCTTTATAATTTCTTTCCTTCTACTAATTTTGCGTTTTGTTTGTTCTTCTTTCCCTAGGTGCATTAGGTGTAACATTACATTGCTTATTTGAGATTTTTCTTGTTTTGTGGAGTAGGCTAATACTACTGTAAACTTCTTCTTAGAACTGCTTTTGCTGAGTCCCATAGGTTTTGCATCATTGTGGTTTTTTTTCACTTTAACTATTTTTTTAATTTCCTTTTGATTTCTTCAGTGATCCACTGGTTGTTTAGTAGCATGTTGTTTACCTTCCATGTGTTTCTGTTTTTTTGCTGTTTTTTTCTTGTAGTTGACTTCTAATCTTATAGTGTTGTGGTTGGAAAAGATGCTTGGTATGATTTCAATTTTCTTAAATTTACTGAGGCTTGCTTTGTGGCCCAGCATATGATCTGTCCTGGAGAATGTTCCATGTACATTTGAAAAGAATGTCTATTCTTCTGCTTTCAGGTGGAATGCTCTATAAATATCATTTACATCCATTTAGTCTATTATGACATTTAAGGCCTTATTTTGTTTCCTTATTGATTTTCTGTCCTGGATGATCTGTCCATCGATGTAATAGGGGTGTTAGTTCTCCACTATTATTGTGTTACTGTTGATTTCTCCTTTTATGGCTGTTAGCATTTGCCTTATATATTAAGATGCTCCTATGTTAGGTGCATATAGATTTACAATTGTTATATCGTCTTCTTGGATTGATCCCATTGTCATTATGTAGTGTCCTTCTTTGTCTTTTGTAACATTTTTTATTTTAATGTCTATTTTGTCTGATATGAGTATTGCTACTCCATCTTTCTTTTGATTTCCATTTGCATGGAATACCTTTTTCCATCCCCTCGCTTTCAGTCTGTATGTGTCTCTAGATCTGAAGTGGGTCTCTTGTAGATAGCATATATTTACAAGTATTCTTTTTGTATTCATTTATCTAGTCTATATGTTTCAGTTGGAGCTTTTATCTGTTTATATTTAAGGTACTTATCAATATGGATATTCTTATTGCCATTGTGTTCATTGTTTTGGATTTGTTTTTGTAGGTTTTTTTCTGCCCTTCCTCTTTTCTTCTCCTGTGATTTAAAGACTATTTTTAACATTGTTTTTGGATTCCTTTTTCTTTTTTGTGTGTACATCTATTATAGATTTTTGGTTCATGGTTACCATGAAGTTCTTATATAGCACTCTCTCTCTCTCTCTCTCTCTCTATATATATATATATATATATGTGTGTGTGTATATATGTGATTGTTTTAATATACTGCTGTCTTAATTTCAAATACATTCCCAATATACTGCATTCCCAATATACTCCTCTCCTCCTCTCATGATTACTGATTTAGATACCATATTTGTGGATGACTTCCTACCTTTACTTATGTTTGCCTCTACCAGTGAGCTTTCCCCTTTTGTAATTTCCTGTTTCTTGTTGTGGGCTTCTCTTTTCTGTCTAGAGAAGTTCCTTTAGCATTTGTTGTAAAGCTGGTTTGGTGGTGCTGTACTCTTTGCACTTTTGCTTGCCTGTAAAGTGTTTGATCTCTCCATGAAATCTGAATGAGAGCCTTGCAGGGTATTCTTGGTTGTAGATTTTTCCCTTTCATCACTTTAAATACATGATTCCACTCCCTTCTGGCCTGAAGAGTTTCTTCTGAAAAATCAGCTGGTATGGGGCTTCCCTGGTGGCGCAGTGGTTGAGAGTCCGCCTGCTGATGCAAGGGATATGGGTTCATGCCCCGGTCAAGGAAGACCCCACATGCCACAGAGCGGCTGGGCCTGTGAGCCATGACCGCTGAGCCTGCATGTCCAAAGCCTGTGATCCACAGCGGGAGAGGCCACAAAAGTGAGAGGCCTGCGTACCACACACACACAAAAAAATCAGCTGATAACTTTATGGGGATTCCCTTGTATGTTATTTGTTGCTTTTCCCTTGTTTTTAATATTTTTTCTTTATCTTTTATTTTTGTCAATTTGATTATTTTGTGTCTCTGCATGTTCCTCCTTGGGTTAATCCTGTATGGGACTCTGTATGCTTCCTGGACTTGGGTGACTATTTCCTTTCCCATGTTAGGGAAGTTTTCAGCTATTATTCCTTCAAATATTTTCTCAGGCCCTTTCTCTCCATCTTGTCCTTCTTGGACCCATATAATGCAAATGTTGCTTTGTCCCAGAGGTCTGGTAAACTGTCTTCATTTCTTTTTATTATTTTTAAAAATTCTGTTCTTTGGTAGGGATTTCTGCCACTCTGTCTTCCAGCTCACTTATCTGTTCTTCTGCCTCATTTATTCTGCTATTTATTCCTTTTAGTCTGTTTTTCATTTCAGACATTGTATTCTTCAGCTCTGTTTAGTCCTTTATTTTTTCTAACTCTTTTCTTAGAAATTCTTGTAACTTTTGTCTCTGTGCGTCCACTTCTTTCCCAATTTCTTGGGTCATCTTTACAATCATTACTCTGAACTCTTTCCTAGTAGATTGCCTATCTCCACGTCACTTAGTTGTTCTTTTGGGGTTTTATCTTGTTCCTTTGTCTGGAACATATTCCTGTGCCATCTCATTTTGTCTAAATTTCCATTTATATATTTATCTATGTAGAAGGTTAGTTACATATCTTGACCTTGGAGAAGTGGCCCTCTTTAGGATGTCCTGTGTATCCCAGCAGTACACTCCTCTCTCATCACCTAAGAAGGGACCAGCTGGTCTCAGGGTAGTTTCTGAACTGTGTTTACAGATTTAGTTCCAAAGGCTGTGGGATTTTAGTTTTATTGTTTCTGGTGTCTGTCCCTGGTGGGTGAGTCTGGTCTAGAGGCTTGTGCAGGCTTCCTAGTGGGAGGGGCCAGTGCCTGCCCACTGGTGGGTGGAGCTGTGTCTTGGCTGTTTTGTGGGCAGGGCTATGTCAAGGAGCATGTCTGGAGGTTGCTGTGGGCTCAGAAAGTCTTTAGGCAGCCTGTCTTCTGATGAGTGGGACTGGGTTCCCATCTTAGGTCGTTTGGCCTGAGGCGTCCCAGCACTGGAGCTTACAGGCTTTTGGGTGGAGCCAGGTCTTTGTGCTAATGACCCAAGCAAGATGTCAGCCTTCAGATGAGTACCCAGATTATGTTCATCACCCACTTTTGTGTCACCAGAGAGAGCCACAGTCACCCCTGCCTCCCCAGGAGACCATCCAATACCAGCAGGTAGGTCTGGCCCAGGCTCCTATGAAGTCATCGCTTTTGTCCTGGGTCCAAGTGTGCATTAGACCTTGTGTGCACCCTCCAAGAGTGGAGTCTCTCTCCTCCAGTCTTTTGGATCTCCTGTGATCAAATCTCACTGACCTTCAAGCCAAGTGCTCTGGGGGCTCCTCCTCTCAATGCCAGATCCCCAGACTGGGGAGCCTGATATGGGGCTCAGAACTCTCACTCCCATGGGAGAACTTCTGTGATATAATTATTTTCCAGTTTGTGGGTAGCCCACCTGGGGGTATGGGGTTTGATTATATCACATGTGCACCCCTCCTACCATCTTGTTGTTGCTTCTTCTTTGTCTTTAGATGTAGAGTGTCTCTTTTTGTAGGTCTTATTCTTTTTACTGATGGTTGTTCAGCAGTTAGGTGTGACTTTTGTGTTCTCATGGGAGGAGGTGAGCTCAAGGTCCTTCTACTTCACCATCTTTTCTCGAGTCCTATGTATACTTCTTGACCCACGGATTAAGGTTATAATAGGAAGAGCAAAGTGAGGACCTGACCACTACCTACCACCCTGTAACCCTATCCTTATGATAGAAAATAAGAAGACACTGTGTTTCTGAATGAATGCAGAAATTAAAACCACTGTCAAATACTCAAAAAACCCAGAGTGGTGGTCTCCATTCAATTATTCTATCCAGCCTCTTAATAGAACATATATATCATGACAGAAGTCAGTGGACTGTTGTAAACTTAACGAGGGTATAGCCTTTATTGAAGCTGTTCTGCTGCTGTAGTGTGTTTACTGGTACAGAGCAATACTGTCGCTAGGATTTACTTTGTGCCAATTCCTTTATTTGAAATTTACATTAGAGTCAGTTCTCTTTTATACAGCAAGGGCAACAGTACATTTTTACTGTATTGCCTCAGGACTATGATAATTCTCTTGCTCATAATTAAAATATTACCTGCTGGAAACTTGGTCATGGTCACTTTCTGAAAAGGTCCAAACTCTAGGTGACTTCACTTTGCTTACATTCTCCCTGAATATATACCAAAGGCATCCTCTTGACCTATGTCCAACTTAAAGAAGAGGAAAGAAATTTAGTCCAAACCCCATATCATGATGCTCTGTGTTGACATTAACTGGAAATGTGTTGCTGCCACATTATTGCCATATCAGGGTAATTACAACGTATAGAGGTTGAGGACAAACCTTCTGGGAGATAGAGTGGCAATCACTAAACCTGGTCATCTACTGTCTGTGGAAGAGAAGTAGTTGGAACTCATAGGCACTAACTTGTGTGCAGAGGTAAGTGTGGACAGTTGGTCAGTCACCTGGCAAGAACAAACCTGGAAGACTGATATTAGGTAGGTCTGACAGAGGGATATATAGGTGGATTTGTGTTAGTGCATACAAAATATGTGAGTCTTTATGCTTTATGGTAAAGTTCAAGGGAAAGCAACTGCCACAGAGGAGATATTTAGCCACAGGTGAAGATGATACATGCTGTGTAATTAGGTAGCTTCTCTCCTGTGTCATCTAAATAGTTTTACAGTAAGTCCATAGACAGGGTGGACAGAGTGACATGAATGAAGACTATGCGTTTTTCAAATAAAATGAAATCTCAGCAAACCACCTAGCTGTTGACACTCATGATGCCCAGCCTGCCAGCAAAAAAGAAAGATGTTGAGCCCTTGATATTGCAAAGGGAACGCTGCCTGCTAACTGAAGTCTAGTCAGTTACATTATAACTGTTTTGTACTTTGAAGGGTTCATCTTTACCAGAATTAATACATATTCCAGACAGAGGATGCTTCTCTGGCTGTGATATCTCTGTAGCATCATCATCTGAGTGCTTACAGAATATGTTCAATATGTTGAACATGGTATCAAATACAATGTTGATTCAGGCCAAGGGGCATATTTTATACAAAAGAGTTGGTGCAGTGGGCTTAGAATCACTGACATCACTAATAATTTCATATGCCCTATCAATGAGAAACAATCAGACTGATAGAAGATTTGCAGGCACATGTAAGTTTTAGGGGATGCACCTTAGGAAGTTCAGTGCTGCCTTCCAGGAAACACAACATGCACTGAATCATTTGCCAAAATATGGTAGCATGTTCCAGTAGCTACATTAAGTGGATCACCAAGTTGAGGGACTGAAGCAGGATATCTGATCATCACATCTACTGAGTCCTTTGAACTTTTGTTTCTCTTTGCTGCAGCTTTAAGTTCTGCTATGAAAGATGTCCTAGTTTTCAAGGTGAAAACACTTCTACCAGAGGACATATTAATGGTGATGCTGAACTAGGAGCTGCAACTAACACCCATCCACTTAAGGCTACCAATGCAGTTTGAAGTACTGGCAAAGATGAAGAAATCTAGGGTGGGTAGTGATGTGATGAAGGGGGTTTCTGCAGCAGAGTCTATAGCTTTTATTTTTTTTAATTAATGTTTTTTTCTTAAGTGTTCTGAGAGTTTGATCTTCACAGATACTCTGCTTGATTTAACTTGTACTTTCACAACTGGTAAAGAAATATTCCAAAAGTGGTACCCCACTTTGCAGTATAGAACCCAGCAGAAGGGCACCATCAGATCTAAATACCACGAAGAATGAACTATATCAGACACATCTGTATTGTATCCTATTTTCTAAACCTTTCCTATCCCCTGAGCTTTTGGTCATGCTCAACCCTAGGCGCTCCCATAGGGACCAACTCTGTATAGCCCTTCCAGGCTCTGTCTCCTAAGGCTGATATCCAGAGTCTTTGGCTCCTTTCAGTTAATTCTGGACTCACATATATAATAGCACCATTTTTCAGAGGAGGGCAGAGCAGTTGCCAAAGGGACCAGACAGCACTCCTCAGAAGTGTGAAGTTCATTCACCAATGAGTGACAGAGGAATGTCCTCTCCATTCTCTCCTCTAATAGACTAATCCAAAGCATAGTTTCAATAGTTTCAGTAGAGACTGCCCAGGGCCAGCTCACATGATCAGGGACCAGTCATTGCTCTTCCTGAAGCGGCAGCCAACTGAATCACATACCACCAGAAATTTGCTTCTCTTCCTTCCTGGCCTCATAATATGCTCTCCTCACTCACTCTGCCCTGGGATTGTACCTGGTTAATTATTACCACTCAAGGTTTTGTTCAGATTCTGTTTTCTAGAGAACGTGGGCTAAAATAAAAGAAAGTATTCTAAATGAAACTGGGTCATTTGCAGAGACGTGGATGGACCTAGAAACTGTCATACAGAGTGAAGTAAGTCAGAGAAAAACAAATATTGTATATTAAAGCATATGTGTGGAATCTAGAAAAATGGTATAGATGATCTTATTTGCAAAGCAGAAACAGAGACACAGATGTAGAGAGAACAAACATATGGATGCATGCAAGGGGGAAGAGGGGTGGGATGAATTGGGAGATCAGGATTGACATATATATACTATTGATACTATGTATAAAATAAGTAACTAATGAGACCCTACTGTATAGCACAGGGAACTCTACTCAGTGCTCTGGGTGACCTAAATGGGAAGGAAATCCAAAAAATAGAAGATATATGTATAGCTGATTCACTTTGCTGAACAACAGAAACTAACACAACATTGTAAAGCAACTATACTCCAATAAAAATTATTAAAAAATGAAAATATTCTAGATGGGGGTAATCCCATCACAATGTACTTATATATCAGATCATCACATTACACAATTTAAATATCTTATAAATTTGTCAATTATACCTCAATAATAAATAAACTTTAAAAACCACCTTAAAGCTGTGGGTAAAACCACAACTTTTAATCTGCTTTATTGAGAAAGCAAGAGAAGATGTAGTACAGAGGAGGTAAACCTTAGTCTTTTATAGTATAGTCCAAGAAATAATGTCTAGTATTAAAAATCAAGGTGAGTCAGTATAAACATGTTATTTATGAATAGGGAAGTCAATACCAGAAAAAAATTCTAAAAGACCTTGTAGTGAGACCATAGACCAGGGAGAAGTAGGGAAAAAGACTTTAGTTTTTTCTATAAGCCATTTAGTATTACTTGACTTTTAAAAGTATTTTTTTGCCTAAATTAAAAAAGTGCTGGGGGGGCTTCCCTGGTGGCGCAGTGGTTGAGAGTCCGCCTGCCGATGCAGGGGACATGGGTTCGTGCCCCAGTCTGGGAAGATCCCACATGCAGCGGAGCACCTGGTCCCGTGAGCCATGGCTGCTGAGCCTGCGCGTCCGGACCCTGTGCTCTGCAACGCAAAAAAAAAAAAGTGCTGGAATTGTTAACAATTGTTAAAAAATTATCTTTCTCTTCTTAGATGATTAATAGAGAACTCATCTTTATGATAAACTCATATAGGATAAGTATAGGTTTAGCTTGAACTGAATGCATTTAACTATGCAACTAGACAGTGATAACTATCTAAAATTAAGCATACGACCTCTGGTTATACCTTGAATGCGGTCTTTGGTGAATAAACTATGTGACTTATCACTGAGAAAAAAGTGCATCTCTTTGTAATAGGCACCCAGGTTGAATAACAGTCTCACCCTGGTTTAATTTATTTAAAAACTATTTTATTTGTTTATCCACACAGACACACACACCACGATGTATGCAAATGGATGCAAGTGGATTCCAAATAGCCTTTGGTATTTGTGCTTTTCAGTTAAGTAGCTATTCTAGCAATGGCACACAGTTCATATCGTGCCATTGTCAATCATTGAGAAGAATAGCCTTTCACGTAAATATATTTTCCACATTATACCACCCAAGTCTTGTACAAGATAAAATGAGTAAGATTGTAATTCTCTGTTCTTGACCTTTATATGTGCTGTGAAAGAAATGCACTCTAAGATATATTTATCATTACCACCATTATTATTATTCAAAAATGGTGTGACTGACAGGGCCGGTTCCCAAGTTATTTTTTCTTTCAATCACAAGTTCTCATTCTTGACTCAGAGGCAGAAATGTTATGCAAAGTGAGATATTTGAAAGGTGAACAGTACATCTTTCTGACTATAAAAACTCTCCCACTGTAACATCTCAGAAAGCTACAAACTTCTCTGTTATTGGAGGTGCCTCTGAGGGGATAATAAGTTATTGCATTTATTTAAGGAAGGCAAGAGAGGGTACAAAATCTTTTCTGAATTTGTTATGAGACTTTCTGGGCGACTGTGACATGGTTAAGTTATTCATATTCAGGAGTGTGGTGTCTCACGACTGTAATATAGTTGGTTATAAACATAAAGCTTTCAAATGATTTTGTTGGATTCAGTAATAGTGCACCCGCATTTTCTTTAATAGTAAAATCCTAAAATAATAGAACCTTAGTGCTGAAGGTCATTACTCAC
Organism: Phocoena sinus; assembly: GCF_008692025.1. Classification (NCBI taxonomy): domain Eukaryota; kingdom Metazoa; phylum Chordata; class Mammalia; order Artiodactyla; family Phocoenidae; genus Phocoena; species Phocoena sinus. Next base: position 179,725,510 of record NC_045763.1, on the reverse strand, counting down.
AGTCTCTTCTTTCCCTGTCTATCGTTTGGCATTTGCTTTTACTTTTTGATTGACAGCTTGCTGCATCACGATGGAAAACTTCCATGTTAGAATAAGTGTAGACAGGGATTAGCCTACGTAGAAGAAAAGAAAAAGATTAAGGCATCACTAACATAAACATGATGAAATCTCATTAATTCAGCTGAAGTAGAGGAAGCATCCTAATAATTTGAAGTGCAAATTACTTTTTTCTTTTCTTTTTTTTTTTTTGCGGTACGTGGGCCTCTCACTGTTGTGGCCTCTCCCATTGCGGAGCACAGGCTCCGGACGCGCAGGCTCAGCGGCCATGGCTCACGGGCCCAGCCGCTCCGCGGCATGTGGGATCTTCGCGGACCGGGGCACGAACCCGTGTCCCCTGCACCAGCAGGCGGACTCTCAACCACTGCGCCACCAGGGAAGCCCTCGCAAATTAGTTTTAAAGGAAGAGTTTCAATCATTCCCAGGGCATCCAACAATTAAAGCTAATATACAAATACTACCAAGTAGAAATACCGCCAAACCTTATTTAAGGCACAAATAAGGCTCATTTTTAATTATAATTGGTATGTAAATAGTTGCTTCTAATTTAATTGAAAAGAGATTGTTACCTTAAGTAAAACATTTCTCCCTCGTATTTTGTTTACATTATTAATTTCCTTGCCAGGTCCTTTTTTTTTTTATTAGTGCAAGGAAAGTGTCTACTCCAGTGCTTGTCTGAATCAGCATAAAATCAGTTTAAAGTTATTCATAATAAACAACTTAAAACATTAATTTTTACTTGTGGATTATGAGCCCATTTTTGGGTGCTTTTGTTGATTAAATGTGTGTCAGCAAAGAGAAGTCACCTGGAGTTTGGACTTTTTCAGAAAGTGATCATGACCAAGTTTCCTGCAAGTAATATTTATGAGCAAGAGAATTAGAATAATCCTGAGGCAATACAGTAAAAATGTACTGTTGCCCTTATTGTGTAAAGGAGAACTTACTCTAATGTAAATTTAGAAAAGAAATTCAGAAAGTAAAGGCATAGAGGATACTTCTTTATATCCTATAACAATATACATTTTCTTAAACAAATTTTTTTGAAAAACCTAGCATGAAAGGTCAAACTTTAATAAAAAGAACTTATTTATAATTGTTTAATATTTTCTAATGAGAAATACAAAAATTAGCTGCTTAATAATGCACATGCATAAATGTTATACATTATAAACTAAAGCAAATGATAATAGTATTTAATTGCTTAGGAACTTTTTGAAATAGTGAAACTATTCATCTTTCTGAGGGTATATACATTTCCACTAAAAGGAAAAACTCATTCAAAAAAATCTGATTCCTGAAATTCACTGTTTGATAGAAAAACATTTTAATAAAATTTTTGTTATACTGTTTTGCTTAGTTCATAAAATAAACCTTTCAAACATATACAAATTAAGATTAAACCAAGAACACACACACATTTATATATTATATATTGTGTACATTTCCATACTTTTTAATTAAAAAGTTATTTTTGAAATTTAATGAAGTTGCATAGATCTGTAACATCTGATTTCTGCTCTTGATTTAGATTTGATAGTCTTGCCACATCAAAATTAAATAAGCAACATCAATTTTCTTTTAGTATGCGTATAGACCATTTTGTATGTAAACATTTATTTCATCTGAAATTCTTTAGAGCATGTTATAAAAATTAATTGAATTTCATTGTTGTCTCCAAATAGCCAGTTGCTCACACGTGTTGTAAAATGGTACATTTACTATACATTGCCATAAAAACTAAATTAAGTTTGTTTCAGAACACTTTTTGACAACGGCTTATCTGTGTATGTTTGCCACTGACTCATATTATTCTTGGTCACTTTATAATATACTTTAAATTTTTCTTTAGATAAGGTCAGCTCAGTTTTTATGTTGATAATTTTCTTGGCCTATTGTGAAATATTGATTTTTAGTGTTATTTAAGGGTATTTTATAAATGCTAATTAATATTTCACTGAGAATATCACTGTGAATAAATAAATTGATTATGTAACATGAAGAGAATTGGCTTCATTCTGTCCAAAAACAACTTAATTCATCCTACCCAAAAGCAGAAACCAAAATAGAATAAGCTTCCATGTCTAGCAATGTGAAATTGATCTAAAATTTTTGTTTTGGTTTGGCTTCAGGATTTTCAGAATCGTGCCTAGCCTTACAAAATGCGTTGCAAAGATTCCCAACTGCTTATTCTTCAGACAAATTAATCTCATTATTTTGACCTTATGAAATTGATTCTGATTTTATATTGTAGAAATACATGTATACATTATCTTTACTTCAGTATACTTTATAAAATGCACAGACTTGATGTGTAAACTGAAATGAGTTTTGAAAAATACATACAACACTGCAATTGAGATCCTTAAGAAGCAGATATTTCCATATCCCCAGAAAGTTTTCTAATGTTTTCACAGTCAACACCCCTCCTAACCTCAGACCTGTTCTTGACTTTCATCTAGTGAAATAATTAAATACATATTGTTTGTGGGCACATTAACATCAGACTCATCTAGAAAATTATTCCATGATGCCACGTATATCACAATGTTTTTATTTATTTCAGAATGCATCTCATTTTATAAATTTTCCAAAATATATGCATTTATTCTCCTCTCGACAGACATTTCAGTTATTTACAGTTTGAGTTACTATGAAAGAAACTGCTGCAAACATTTATGTATAAGTTTTGTGGAGACATGTTTTAGTTTTTCTTGGGAAAATAAGAGTGAAATTGCTGCATCATACTACATTTTAAGATACTGCCAAACTTTTTCCATTTGATGTTATGGAATTTTATATTCCCTCAAGCTTGTTTGGGAGTTTCAGTTGCGCTACTCAGTTGACATATTGTCCTTTTTAAATGTTGGCATTCCAGCAGGTGTGTAGTTATAGGTCACAGTCATTTTAAATTTCCATTTTACTAATGCATAATTATGTTGAACATCTTTTAATGTGCACATGTGTGTGTATGTGTATTAGACATTCATGTATCTTGGGAAAGGTCTATAAAGATCCGTCACCCATTTTTGCTGAGGTTTAGTCTTCTTGATATATTTTAGTTATATAATACACACGTGATATTTTTGGAGATATATATATTTATATACACATACATAGGTATAAGTCATTTTTTCAAACCTGTGTGCTTTTTAAATTTTTTTAGTGTAATTTAAAAAAGCAAAATGTTTTAACAAGTACAAATTATAATTCTTATTCTCATTGTTAGCAACTTTTGAATCCACCTAACAAATTTTTCCTACTCTAAATTCATAAAAATGTTCTCATATATTTTTTCTAAAAGTTTCATATTTGTATCTTTTATATTTTAGTTCAGACCCACTTTAGTTTTTTAATTTTATTGAAGTATAGTTGACTTACAATGTCATATTTAATTTCTTCTGTATAGCAAAGTGACTCATTTATACATATATATATATTCTTTTCCATTATGGTTTATCACCAGATATTGAATATAGTTCCCTGTGCTATACAGTAGGCCCTTGTTTTTTATCCATCCTATGTATAATAGTTTGCCTCTGCTAATCCCAAACTCCCATTCCTTCCTTCCCTTACGCCCCCCTTCCCTTGGCAACCACAAGTCTATTCTCTGTGAGTCTGTTTCTGTTTTGAGATATGTTCATTTGTGTCATATTATAGATTCTACATGTAAGTGATATCATATAGTATTTGTCTTTCTCTTTCTGACTTCACTTAGTATGATCATCTCTAGGTTCATCCATGTTCATCATCTCTAGGTTCATCTCTAGGTTCATCCATCGAAAAGAATATTTCATTCTTTTCGATGGCTGAGTAATTTTCCATTATATATATGTACTGTGTCTTCTTTATCCATTCATCTGTCAATGGACATTTAGGTTGTTTCCATGTCTTGGCTATTGTGAATAGTGCTGCTATGAACATAGTGGTGTATGTATCTTTTTGAATTATAGTTTTCTCTGGGTATATGCCCAGGATTGGGATTGCTGGATCATATGGCAACTCTAATTTTAGCTTTTTGAGGAACCTCCATGCTATTTTCCATAGTGGCTGCACCAACTCACATTCCCACAAACAGTGTAGGAGGGTTCCCTTTTCTTCACACCCTCTCCAGCATTTGCTATTTGTAGACTTTTTGTTGATGGATATTCTGAACACTGTGAGGTGGTACTTCATTGTACTTTGGATTTGCATTTCTCTAATAATTAGCGATGTTGAGCATCTTTGCATGTGCTTATTGGCCATCTGTATTTCTTCTCATGAAGAAGTGTTTATTTAGGTTTTCTGCCCATTTAAAAATTTTTTTGTTGTTGTTATTCAGTTGTATGAGCTGTTTGTGTATTTTGGAAATTAATCCCTTGTTGGTCAGATCATTTGCAAGTATTTTCTCCCATTCTGTAGATTGCCTTTTTATTTATGGTTTCCTTTGCTCTGCAAAAGCTTATAACTTTGATTAGGTCCCATTTGTTTATTTTTCCTTTTAATTCTATTTCCTTGGGAGACTAACCTAAGAAAACATTGCTATGATTTATATCAGAGAATGTTTTGCCTGTGATCTCTTCTAGGATTTCTATGGTGTCATGTCTTACATTTATCTTTAAGCCACTTTGAGTTTATTTTTGTGTAGGGTGTGAAGGTGTGTTTTAACTTCATTGGTTTACATGCAGCTATCCAACTTTCCCAGCATGAGTTGCTGAAGAGACTTTCTTTTTCCCATTGTATATTCTTTCCTCCGTTGTCAGTGGTTAATTGACCATAGATGTGTGGGTTTATTTCTGGGCTCTTTTCTCTGTTCCATTGATCCATGTGTCTGTTTTTGTGCCAAAACCATGTTGTTTTGATTACTGTAGTTTTGCAGTATTGTCTGAAGTCTGGGAGGGTTATGCCTCCTGCTTTGTTCTTTTTCTTCAAGATTGCTTTGTCATTTCTGGGTCTTACATGGTTCCATATACATTTTTGGATTATTTATTCTGGTTCTGTTAAAAATGTCATGGGTAGTTTGATAGGGATCACATTAAATCTGTAGATTGCTTTGGGTAGTATGGCCATTTTAACAGTATTAATTCTACCAATCTAAGAGTTCAGGATATATTTCCATTTCATTGAATCATCTTCAGTTTTCTTTATTAATGATTTATAGTTCTCAGCATCTAAATCTTTCCACTTCTTGGTCAGATTTATCCTAAGTTGTTTTTTTTTTGCGATTTTTAGAGGTATTGTTTTTGCCATCCTTTTTCCGATATTTCATTGTTAGTGTAAAGAAATGCAACCAATTTCTGTATGTTAATCTGGTATCCTGCTACCATTTAGGGTTTTCTGTATATAGTATCATGTCATGTGTATAAAATGACAGTTTTACCTCTTCCCTTCAAATTTGGATACATTTGTTTTTCTTGTCTGATTGCTGTGGCTAGGACTTCCAGTACTATGCTGAATAGAAGTGGTGAGAGTGGGCATCCTTGTCTTGTTCCAGATTTTAGGCGGAAGGCTTTCAGCTTTTCACCATTGAGTATTATATTGGCTGTGGGTTTGTCATAAATATCTTTTATTATGCTGAGATAAGTTTGCTCTATATCCACTTTGGTAAGAGTTATTATCATGAATGGATGATGAATTTTGTTGAATGCTTTTTCTGCATCTATTGAGATGATCATGTGGTTTTGTCTTTTATTGATGTGGTGTGCCACATTGATTGCTTTGCATATGTTGAACCATTCTTGTGAGCTTGGGATGAATCCCACATGGTCGTGGTGTATGTTTGTGTTGCTGGATTTGGTTTGCTAATATTGTGTTGAGAATTTTTGCATCTATATTAATCAAATATATTGGCTTGTGATTTTCTTTTTTGGTGGCATGTTTGGTTTGGATATCAGGGTGATTGTGGCTTCATAGAATGTCTTTGGGAGTGTTCCCTCCTCTTCAGTCTTTTGTAAGAGATTGAGAAGGATCAGTAAAAGTTTTTCTTTGTATGTTTGGTAGATTTCACCTGTGAGACCATCTGCTCCTGAACTTTTGTTTGTAGGGAGTTTTCTTTTTATAATTAAATTCTATTTTACTTCTAGTGACTTGTCTGTTCAAATTATCTGTTTCTTCTTGATTCAATTTTGGTGGGCTCTGTGTTTCTTGAAACTTGTCCATTTCTTCTAGGTTGTTGACTATACTGGCATATAATTGTTCATAGTATTCTCTAATTTTTTTTTTTTACATTTCAGTTATTCAAACATATTTTTTGTATTTTCACTGGGATTTAAAAAATAGACTAGTATTTTCTGTGAATAAGAATGATTTTACATCTCCATTTCCAATCTTTACATTTTTCATTACCTCTGCTTGTCATATCCTCTATGTGTCAAAGACATTATATACCCCATTTTGCAAAGGTATTATGCTTGCTCTAAACAAATATGTCCCTTTTAACAATACTACAAGAAGGAAAAAACCTAGATTATTATATTTACACACAAATTTATCTTTTTTGGTTCTTTTTATTCTGTCTTGCACATCTGAGTTTCTGCACTGGTATACTTTCTGTATCACAATTTTTCTGCTTACTTCTTGTAAGACAAGTCTGCTGGCAACACATGTTCTTAATTTTCCTTTATATGAAAGTGATTTTTATTTCTAATTTTTGAAAAATATTTTCACTGGATATAGAACTCTGGGTTAACAATTTTTCTCTTTTTAGCATTTTAAATACACTTCTTTGTCTTATGGCTTCTATTTCTGATGCTAAGTAAGAAATGGTCTGTCTCGCACCTTTGTAAGTAAAGCATCTTTCTGGATGTTATCAGTTTTTATAAACATATTTTAAATTTTCAGCAGCTTGATTATTATGGGCACAAGGTACTTGTTTTTTTTTCTTTTAATTCTCTTTGTGGTGGTTTATCTTCTTGGAATTTGAATTTACTTCAAAATATATGGGAAATTTTTGCCTGTTTCTTCAATACATTTCCCTGACTTCTTATTCTTTTTCTAAATCAATCTGTCTCTCTCTCTCCCTCTCTCTCTCTTTTCCATTCAGTTTGGGACTCCAATTATATATATTTATTTAAAACTTTGTTTTTCATTAATAAACTTTATTTTTATAGCAGTTTCAGATTTACAGCAAAATTGAGTGGAAAGTGCACAGAATTCCCATCTACTCTGTTTTCACATACACACACTACTGACATTCTGTACCCCAGTGGTACATTTGTTATAATTCATGAACCTACATTGACACATCATTATTACTCAGAGCCATAGTCTACATTAAGGTTCACTCTTAGTGTTGTACATTTTATGGGCTTGGACAAATGTACAATGACATATATACACCACTGTAGTATCATAAAGAATCATTTTACTGCCCTAAAAATCCTTTGTCCTCTGCTTATTCCTTCTTCTCTCCTCCCTACCCAACTTTTTGATCTTTTTACTGTCTTCATAGTTTTGTCTTTCCTAGAATGCCATATACTTGGAATCACACAGTATGTAGCCCTTTCAGATTAGCTTCTTTCACTTGGTAATATGCATTTAAGTTTCCCTTATGTCTTTTTTTTTTTCCACATCCAGTTTTATTTATTTATTTTTTAACATCTTTATTGGGGTATAATTGCTTTACAATGGTGTGTTAGTTTCTGCTTTATAACAAAGTGAATCAGTTATACATATACATATGTTCCCATATCTCTTCCCTCTTGCGTCTCCCTCCCACCCTCCCTATCCCACCCCTCCAGGCGGTCACAAAGCACCAAGCCTATATCCCTGTGCCATGTAGCTGCTTCCCACTAGCTATCCACCTTACGTTTGTTAGTGTGTATATATCCATGACTCTCTCTTGCCCTGTCACAGCTTACCCTTCCCCCTCCCCTCCCTTATGTCTTTTCATGACTTGATGGCTCATTTCTTTTTAGTGCTGAATAATATTTCGTGGCTTGGATGTACCACAGTTTGTTTATCCATTCACCTACTGAAGGACATCTTGGTTGCTTTCAAGTTTTGTCAATTATGAGTAAGGTTTCTGTAAACATTCACGTGTAGGTTTTTGTGTGAATATAAGGTATCAATTTCCTGGGGAGATACCAAGGAGTGCAATTGTTGGATTGTATGGTAAGAGTACACTCATTTTGTAAGAAATTGTCAAATTGGCTTCCAAAGTGGATGTACCATTTTGCATCCCCACAAGCAATGAATGAGAGTTTCTTTTTCTCCACATCCTCACCAGCATTTGGTGTTGTCAATGTTTTGGATTTTGGCCATTCTAATAAGTGGGTAGTGATATCTCACTGTTTTAATTTGCAAGCACCTCGTGACATATGATGCTGAACATCTTTTCAAATGCTCCCCTGCCATCTCTTTATCTTCCTCACTGAGATGCCTGTTTAGGTCTTTGACGTATTTTTTTAATCACATCGTTGGTCTTCTTACTGTTGAGATGTAAGCAGTCTTTGTATATTCTGTATAACAGTCTTTTATCAGATTTATCTTTTGCAAATCTTTTCTCTCTGTCTGTGGCTTGTCTTCTCATTCTCTTGACATCATCTTTCACAGAGAAATTTTTAATTTTAATGAAGTCCAACTTATCAATTATTTCTTTCATGGATCATACCTTTCGTGTTGTATCTAAAAAGTCATTGCCATAACAAAGGTCATCTAGGTTTTCTCCCATGTTATCTTCTAGGAGTTGTTTTGTTTTTGCTTTTATATTTAGGCCTATTATCCACTTTGAATTAATTTTGGTGAAGGGTGTAAGATCTGTGTCTAGATCCATTCTTTTCTTCTAGCACCACTTGTTGAAAATATTATCTTTGCTTCATTTCATTGCTTTTGCTCCTTTGCCAAAGATCAGTTGACCATCCTTAAATGAGTTTATGTCTGGGATCCTGGTTCTGTTCCATTGATCTCTTTTTTATTCTTTCACCAACACCAAATTGTCTTGATCACTGTAGCTTTATAAGTCTTGAAGTTGGGTAGTGTTAGTCTTCCCACTTTGTTCTTCTCCAATATCATGTTGGCTTATAGGTCTTTGCTTCTCCATGTAAACTTTAGGCTCAGTTTGTCAATAACAAAAGAAACTTGCTGGCATTTTAATTGGAATTGCATTGAATCTGTAGATCAAGTTGAGAATAATAGACATCTTCACAATGTTGCGTCTCTCTATGAACGTAAAATTCCTCTCCATTTATTTAGTTCTTCTCTGATACCTTTCATCAGAGTTTTGTAGTTTTCTTCATATAGGTCTCACAGATAATTTGTTAGGTTTCTACATAAGTATATCATTTTGGGGTGTTAATACCAATGGTACTGTTTTCAATTTCAAATTCAACTGGTTCATGGTGGTAGTTTTAAGCTTTTTAATATAGTTCTTAAGCCATCTTTGTCAGGAGCTCTGCTGAGCTGGGACAGAGGGCTGAGCTGCCAAGTGTCAGAATAACAACAAGACAAAAATGAAAGAGTTAGGCCTTTAATCAGTTACTGTGATGGCAAAAGCAAGAGTCTCAAACTGGAGAGGAGCCCAACTCCCTCTATTCCACTTTCCCCCATGGAAAGGCACATGGGTTGAAGATCAAGTGGATCAACAAAGAAGTAGGAGTCATCTCAGTGTTGAGGGCCCCCCCCAAAACAATATGCTCTGGCAGTTTTATGGAGTCTAGGGTCAAGGGAGGAGGGCAAGACAAAGGGCTAGGAGTGGAGAAGCACTGGGTACTGAGTTAGAGTGGGGAAACCTCAGCAGAAGACCTCTGCCCAAGGTCCTGGGAATGAAGGCACAGGGGCTAGGAATGCAGATAGGAAAAGAGCATGACCGGCCAAAGGGGCCTTAATCCTTGGCTGTAGCTTCAGACGGCCATGCACCAAGTGATGTTGAGAAGGCAGCTTTCTCTCACACGGCTGGCCAAAGGTTTAGCCTTTGTAATGGCCTATTATTGAGACTGAAAGATCACACATAGTTTTTCAACCAGGGGCCAAATACCTCAGTGACTTTTTTAGTCCCTAAAACATATACCCTGAGTATTTAGGAGATCACTTCACTCTACATGTCTATACCTTTGATGTCCCCAAGTACTGTACAATTCTGTTAACTTGGTTCTGCTCTTAACCATGAGATATCTGCTTGGTGGTAGGGCCCTCATATTTGCAGTCCAGCTCTCAGCAAGGACAGTGGGGAATAATCACACACATTAGACCCGACCTTTCCATTTCCTATTCCAATAATAAATAGCCTGATCTGTAGGTTCTAGCTGCTCCAGCTGCTGTGAATTCCAATATCTGCCTCATCAGCTCAATGAGGATGTCCTGACCTTGGGTTCTATCTCTTATGCTCCCTAAGCAGGTGTCTGAAAATTATTCCAAGGCAGAGAGCCAGAGTAAAGATGAGGCTCACTTTGTGTGTTTTTCTTTGCTCAGGGATTGCAGGACTATGTCTATTGTCCAACACCTGAAAATAGTTGCTGTGTGCATGCTGTCTAGTGTTAAGATTCTGTGCAGCAAGATGAGAAACACAGTACCAGCAATTCATCACTGTCTAGTAATAAGTCTTTTATGCCATGATTATATTTTTGCACTGAAATTTACCTTTTATTTTGTTAAAATCTGTGATCTGAAGAACACAGAAACAAACAGCATTATTGCCATAGACAAATTCTTGCCAGTTTTGTTGTAAATTTCCTGAGAAATACAACAAAATATCAATTATTTACTCTAACTCAGGCATAAATATCTAATGCAAAACTTAAAAAGTAACCACTAATCCTGCAAGTGGTAAAATACAATACTGGTAAATTTGTTCTAGAAAAATCAAACAGGTAAATGACCTGAACATGAAATAAAATGAATACATGAAAAATAACATGCTAGATAACATAATTATAGTTGACAATTCAAAATGGAAATCTTTTTAAAAACTAAATAAGGAATTTAAGTGCTTAATGGAATTCTTTCAGAAAATTGGTTTCTCTCTCAAAGCTTATCAATAGCTATGCAATTAAAATATATTAATAATCATAGAAAAAAGACATTTTTAGAAAATTGTGGTGTCATATTTCCAATATAAATGGTTAAGTGATAAACAAAAGAGAAATCCATTTAACTAACATAAAAATAATCTATGTTTGGAAAATGTAATAGCTTTTACCTGAAATTTCTTGCAAATTGCCTTTTGATAGTACTTATTTTAAAATTATATAATTGTCTTTATATGTGGATTCATTTTTTTCTGTTTGGCTTTTGAAATGCATAATTTCCTAGCAAGTACTGCATCTATTTTTGTTACTTACTGGCACACAAGTTAGGTGTGAATAGATCTTATGATTTTAAAATGTCTCTATATTTGTGGTCATGCCTAACTTATTTTTTATATCATATAATTATTTACATATGTTCTCTTTTTCTTTGGTTAGCCTTTCCTCAGTTTAGTTGTGATGATGATTTTTACATTTATTGATCGATTTCAAACTTTTTTAGATTATTAACGTGTTAATTTATGTTTCATAATTATTTATTTTCTGTTGCTTTTTTGTATAATTCATTTTCTTTTTTTTACACCTAAGTGATTATCATAATTTCATCTGTATTGCAAATTTTAAAAACTTTGCACACATGATCTTTCATTGTCATTCTTGGTGTTTTTTCCTTGAATTATACATGGTTGAAATATATGTGATCCCTGATTTCTTTGTGTCCTCGTTAACTTGATTTTGGACAGACACTACTTTAACAATTATCTGTGATTTTTAAATTTTACTTTTACTGTAAGATATATTTGAACTTTTTTCTAACTGTGCTTATATATAGAGCACATACATTTTCTCTCTGCTTCTCTTGTATCTTTTTTAAAAATTAGTTTTAACTTTAGATAGTTTTTCTATGTCCAATTTTGAATATTTTGTTTTCTCCATCATTATGATATAATAAGAATTCCAGGTATTTTACTGCAAGTAGCACTTTTAAACGTTTAGATGTATTCATTAAGCCTATATTTTGTCATTCTGTCATTTTTAAGGCAGAATTAACAACTGTAAGATCTCAGATAATTTAAGGTGTGTAATCAAATAGTTTTACTTCCAAATCTTCTTTTCCCAAGTACTTATGAATCATTGAATATACAACCAGGAGTGCCAGATTGAGATTATTCTTACTACATTAAATAGTCTCTTCATGTAGTATCTCTTTTAATTTTTACTTGTGCTTCGTGCTTGAAAACTGATCTTAAAACATTTATTTTGAAGATGCCTTTTCAACTGCAACAGTATTGATATTTGGGACCAGATGATTTTTTTTTTTTTTTTTTTTTTGTGGAGAGCTGTCCTGGACAGTGTAGGATATTTAGCAAACTACACTTAGTTGTAGCAATCAAATATGTCTGCCAAATGTCTTCTGGGGATAGGTAATATCACCCCAGTTGAATACTATAGATTCAGATTTAATTTTTATTTTAGTTAATTTTAGTTCTCAAGTGCTTTTGTGTTTATCATTTCTATTTTCTAAAATCCATGTTTTAAGTAATTTCAATATTTTCCAGAGGTAGCTTGTTGGATGTATGCCCTGCTCTTTGTTTATCTAACAATATTTTTTTTTGTTATATTTATACATGAAAGTTAATTTGTCTGGGTTTGCAATCTAAGGAATTACTTTTTTCCCTTTCAAAATCTGTAGATATTGTGACTTTTGGTTCATGCATAAGAAAGTAAGACTGCTTGGTGTATGTTTGTAAGTAAACTTTTTCTAAATTTTTTACGTGTGTGTGTCCAGAATTGTTACCCAAATAGGTATATTCTGGATCTGTTTTCATTAGTTTTTCCTTGATTTTTTTTCGAAGTTAGTTGATTTACAATATTATATTAGTTTCAGGTATAAAACATAGTGATTCAATATTTTTACAGAATACACTCCATTTAAAGTTATTATAGGGGTGAAGTCAAGATAGTGGACTAGGAGGAGGTGGAATTTGTGGCTCCATGCAACTAGGGCACCTACCTGACACCCATGGGGGACCACGGACACCTAAGGGGATGGAAGGAACCCCCAGTAATCTGATAGGACGTTGGGCATGAGGGGAGTGAAGGGGGAGGAGAAGTGGAGGTGGGACGGGACTGGCACCCCTGAGAGGCGGCTGGGAGAGGGGAAGGGATCCCCGGCCCAAAGGGGGAAATTAGGGAATCACTGGGAGGGAAGAGGATGAAAAGGGAGCGTGACCAGGTTTCCCCTGCCCACTTGGGCCCCCAGGAACCTGCTGAAATCCCGAGCCTGATCCTCTGCCACCCCCTCCAGCCGCGTGGGTCCTGAGGGAGTGGGAGGGAGTGAAGGGAGCAAAAGTAAAGGTCAGACCTCCAGGACTGGCACCTGAGGGGTGGCTGGGGGAGGGGAGGGGTTCCTACATCTTTCAGAGTAATGATAGTAAAGATGATCCAAAATCTCAGAAACAGAATGGAGCATATACAAAAAACATTTAACGAGGATCTAAAAGAATAAAAGAGCAAACAAACAGTGATGAACAACAAAATAATTGAAATTAAAAATACTCTGGAAGGAATCAGTAGCAGAATAACTGAAGCAGAAAATGGATAAATAAGCTGGAAGATAAAATCGTGGAAGTAACTGCTGGGGAGCAGAATAAAGGAGAAAAGAATAAAAAGAATTGCAGACAGCCCCAGAGACCTCTGGGACAACATTAAATGCACCAACATTCGAATCATAGGGGTCCAAGAAGAAGAAGACAAAAAGAAAGGGTCTGAGAAAATATTTGAAGAGATTATAGTCAAAAACTTCCCCCACATGGGCAAGGAAATAGTCAAGTTCAGGAAGCACAGAGTCCCACACAGGATAAACCCAAAGAGAAAATGCCAAGGCACATATTAATCAAACTATCAAAAGTTAAAACAAAGAAAAAATATTAAAAGCTGCAAGGGAAAAGCAACAACATACAAGGGAATCTCCATAAGGTTAACAGCTGATCTTTCAGCAGAAACTCTGCAAGCCAGAAGGGAGTGGCAGGACATATTGAAAGTGATGAAAGGGAAAAACCTACAACCAAGATTACTCTACCCAGCAAGGATCTCATTCAGATTCAATGGAGAAATCAAAAGTTTCACAGACAAGCAAAGGCTATGAGAATTCAGCACCACCAAACCAGCTTTACAACAAATGCTAAAGGAACTTCTCTAAGTGAGAAAAACAAGAGAAGAAAAAGACCCAGAAAATTAAATGGAAATCAATTAAGAAAATGGTAATAGGAACATACATTTCGATAATCACCTTGAATATAAATGGATTAAATGCTCCAACCAAAAGACGCAGACTGGCTGAATGGATACAAAAACAAAACCCTTATATATGATGTCTACAAGAAACCCACTTCAGACCTAAGGACACATACAGACTGAAAGTGACGGGATAGGAAAAGACATTCCATGCAAATGGAAATCACAAGAAAGCTGGTGTAGCAATTCTCATATCAGATAAAATAGACTTTAAAATATAGACTTTTATAAGAGATAGGGAGGGCCACTAAATAATTATCAAGGGATCAATCCAAGAAGAAAACATAACGATTATAAATATTTATGCACCCAACATAGGAACACCTCAATACGTAAGGCAAATTCTAACAGCCATAAAAGGAGAAATAGACAGTAACACAATAATAGTGGGGGACTTTAACACCCCAGTTACACCAATAGACAGATCATCCAGACAGAAAATAAATATGGAAACACAGGCTTTAAATGACACAATAGACCAAATAGACTTAATTGACATTTTTAGGACATCCCACCTGAAAGTGGAAGAATACACATTCTTCTCAAGTGCACATGGAATGTTCTCCAAAATAGATCACATTTTGGGTCACAAATCAAACCTTGGATTATTTAAGAAAATTGAAATCATATCAAGCATCTTTTCTGACCACAACGCTATGAGGTTAGAAATCAATTACAGGAAAAAAAAACAGTAAAAACCACAAATACATGGAGGTTAAACAGTGCACTGCCAAATGACCAAGAGATCACTTAAGAAATCAAAGAGGAAATTTAAAAATACCTAGAAACAAATGACAACAAAAACACAATGATCCGAAACCTATGGGACACAGCAAAGCAGTTCTAAGAGGGAAGTTCATGGCTATTCAAGCTCACCTCAAGAAACAAGAAAATTCTCAAATAAACAATCTAAACTTACACCTAAAGCAACTAGAAAAAGAACAAAGAAAACCCAAAATTAATAGAAGGAAAGAAATCATAAAGATAAGAGCAGAAATAAATGAAATAGAAACAAAGAAAAAGATCAATAAAAGCTGGTTCTTTGAGAAAATAAACAAAATTGATAAATCATTAGCTAGACTCGTCAAGAAAAAGAGGGAGAGTACTCAAATCAATAAAGCTAGAAATGAAAAAGAAGTTACAAGAGACACCGCAGAAATACAAAGCATCCTAAGAGACTATTACAGGCAAATTTATGCCAATAAAATGGACAACCTGAAGGAAATGGACAAATTCTTGGAAAAGTACAACCTTCCAAGATCTATCCAGGAAGAATTAGAAAATATAAACAGACCCATCACAGGTAATGAAATTGAAACTGTAATTAAAAATCTTCCAACAAACAATAGTCCACAACCAGATGGCTTCACAGGTGAATTGTATCAAACACTTAGAGAAGAGTTAACACCTATCCTTCTCAAACTCTTCCAAAAAATTGCAGAGGGAGGAAAAAACTCATTCTACGAGGCCACCATCACCCTGATACCAAATCCAAAGAGGTCACAAAAAAAGAAAATTATAGACCAATATCACTGATGAAAAAATCAGGATGCAAAATCCTCAACAAAATACTAGCAAACAGAATCCAGCAGCATATTAAAAGGATCATACACCATGATCAAGTGAGATTTATCCCAGGGATGTGAGGATTCTTCAATATATGCAAATCAATGTGATACACCATATTAACAAATTAAAGAATAAAAACCATATGACCACTTCAACAGCTGCAGAAAAAGCTTTTGATAAAATTCAACACCAATTTATGATAAAAGCTCTCCAGAGAGTGGGCATAGAGGGCACCTACCTCAAGATAGTGAAGGCCATGTACAACAAACCCATAGCAAACATTACTCTCAGTGGTGAAAAACTCAAAGCATTTCCTCTAAGATCAGGAACAAGACAAGGATGTCCACTATTATTCAACATAGTATTGGAAGTCCTAGCCACAGCAGTCAGAGAAGAAAAAGAAATATAAGGAAACCAAATTGGAAAAGAAGAAGTAAAACTGTCGCTGTTTGCCAATGACATGATACTATACATAGAAAATCCTAAGGATGCCACTAGGAAACTACTAAAACTAATCAATGAATTTTGTAAGGTTGCAGGATACGAAATTAATGCACAGAAATCTCTTGAATTCCTATGCACTAACAACAAAAAATCAGAAAGAGAAATTAAGGAAAAAATCCCACTTTCCATTGCAAGAAAAAGAATAAAATACCTAGGAATAAACCTACCTAAGGAGGCAAAAGACCTGTATGCAGAAAACTATAAGACACTGATGAAAGAAATCAAAGATAACATAAACAGATGGAGAGCTATACTATGCTCCTGGATTGGAAGAATCAATATTGTGAAAATGACTCTACTATCCAAAGCAATCTACAGGTTCAATGTAATCCCTATCAAATTACCCACGGCACTTTTCACAGAAGTAGAACAAAAAATTTTACAATTTGTGTGGAAAGACCCTGAATAACCAAAGCAATCTTGAGAAAGAAAACCAGAGCTGGAAAAATCATGCTCCATGGCTTCAGACTATACTACAAAGCTACAGTAATCAAGACAGTATGGTACTGGCACAAAAACAGAAATATAGATGAATGGAACAAGATAGAAAGCCCAGAGATAAACCCATGCACATATGGTCACCTTATCTTTGACAACGGAGGGAAGAATATACAATGGAGAAAAGGCAACCTCTTCAACAAGTGGTGCTGGGAAAAATGGACAGCTACATGTAAAAGTATGAAATTAGAACACTTCCTAACACCATACACAAAAATAAACTCAAAATGGATTAAAGACCTAAATGTAAAGCCAGACACTACAAAACCTTTAGAGGAAAACATAGGCAGAACACTCTATGACATAAGTCACAGCAAGATCCTTTTTGACCCACCTACTAGATTAAGGGAAATAAAAACAAAAATAAACAAATGGGACCTAATGCAACTTAAAAGCTTTTGCACAGCAAAGGAAAACATAAACAAAACAAAAAGACAACCTGCAGAATGGGAGAAAATATTTGTAAATGAAGCAACTGACAAAGGATTAATCTCCAAAATATGCAAGCAGCTCATGCAGCTCAATATCACAAAAACAAACAACCAAGTCCAAAAATGGGTGGAAGACCTAAATAGACATTTCTCTAAAGAAGACATACAGATGGCTAACAAATGCATGAAAAGGTGCTCAACATCATTAATTATTAAAGAAATGCAAATCAAAACCACAATGACGTATCACCTCACACCAGTCAGAATGGCCATCAAAAAAAATCTACAAACCATAAATGCTGGAGAGGGTGTGTAGAAAAGGGAACCTCTTGCACTGTTGGTGGGAATGTAAATTGATACAGCCACTATGGAGAACCGTCCTTAAAACTAAAAATAGTACTACCATATGACCCAGCAATCCCACTACTGGGCATATACCCTGAGAAAACCATAATTCAAAAAGAGTCACGTAGCACAATGTTCATTGCATTTCTATTTACAATAGCCAGGACATGGAAGCAACCTAAATGTCCATGAACAGATGATTGGATAAAGAAGATGATGTGGCCCATATATACAATGAAATATTACTCAGCCATAAAAAGGAACGAAACAGTTTTTTGTAGTGAGGTGGATGGACCTAGAGTCTGTCATACAGAGTGACGTAAGTCAGAAAGAGAAAAACAAATATCGTATGCTAATGCATATATATGGAATTTTAAAAAGCAGTACTGATGAACCTAGTGGCAGGACAGGAATAAAGACACAGGCATAGAGAACAGACTTAAGGGCATGGGGGGAAAGGGGAAGCTGGGATGAAGTGAGAGAGTAGCACTGACATATATAGACTACCAAATGTAAAATAGATAGCTAGTGGGAAGCAGCCGCATAGCACAGGGAGATCAGCTTGGTGCTTTTTGATGACCTAGAGGGATGAGATAGGGAGGGTGGGAGGGATGCTCAAGAGGGAGGAGTTATGGGGATATATGTATACATATAGCTGATTCACTCTGTTGTACAGCAGAAACTGACACAACATTGTAAAGCACTTATAGTCCAATAAAGATATGAAAGAAAAAGTTTTAAAATATTGGTTATATTCCCTGTGCTGTACTTTATTTCCTTGTAGTTTATTTGTTTTTTTTATTTTTTTGCGGTACACGGGCCTCTCACTGCTGTGGCCCCTCCCGCTGCAGAGCACAGGCTCTGGATGCACAGGCTAAGTGATCATGGCTCACAGGCCCAGCCGCTCCACGGCATGTGGGATCCTCCTGGACCAGGGCATGAACCCGTGTCCCCTGCATTGGCAGGTGGACTCTCAACCACTGCACCACCAGGGAAGCCCGTAGTTTATTTTATACATAGTAGTTTGTGCCTCTTAAACCACTACCCCATGTTTCCCCTCCCTACTTCCCTCTCCCCACTGGTAACCATTAGCTTCCTCTGTATATCTGTGTGTCTATTTCTGTTTTGTTATATTCATTTGTTTGTTTTATTTCCTACTTCCTACATATGAGTGATATATAACTCTATCTGAATCTCTATCTGACTTATTTCACCAAGCATAATCCATGTTCTTTCAAATGGCAACTTTTCATTTTTCATGGTCTAGTAATATTCCATTGTGTATATATACCACATCTTTTCATGCAGCTGTTGGCTATCTGTAAGTCTTCTTGGAGAAATATCTGTTCAGGTGTTCTGCTTATTTTTAATCAGGTTGCTTGTTTTTTGATGTTGAGTTGCCTGAGTTGCTTATGTGTTTTGAATGTTAACCTCTTATTGGTCATGTCATTTGCAAATATTTTCTTCCTTTCTATAGGTTGTCTTTTCATTTCATTGGTAGTTTCCTTTGCTGTGCAAAAGCTTTTAAGTTTAATTAGATCCCATTTGTTTATTTTTCCTTTTGTTTCCCTTGCCTTAGGAGAAAGAGCCAAAAAAATATTGCTACGATTTATGCCAAAGAGTGTTCTTCCTATGTTTTATTCTAGGAGTTTTATGGTTTGTAGTGTTATATTTAGGTCTTTAATCCATTTTGAGTTTATTTTTGTGTATGGTGTGAGGAAATGTTATAATTTCATTCTTTTGTATGTAACTGTCCAGTTATTCCAGCATGACATATTGAAGAAACTGTCTTTTCTCCATTGTATATTCTTGATGTCTTTGTTGTGGATTAATTGACCATAAATGTGTGGGTTTATTTCTGAGTTTTCTATTCTGTTCCATCGTTCAATATGTCTGATTTTATTCCAGTACCATACTGTTTTGATTACTGTAACTTTGTAGTACAGTCTGAAGTCAGGGAGCATGATACCTCCAGCTTTGTTTTTTTTTTCTCAAGATTGCTTTGGCTATTTGAGATCTTTTGTGTTTCCATATAAATTTTAGGATTATTTGTTCTAGTTCTGGGAATATGTCAAGGGTATTTTGATAGAGATTGCATTGAATCTGCACATTGATTGGTTAGCATGGATATTTTAACATTAATTCTTCCAACCCATGAACACAGGATATCTTTCTATTTTGTTATATCATCTTTAATTTTCTTTATCAGTGTTTCAAAGTTTTCAGAGTATAGATCTTGTGTCTCCTTGGTTAAGTCTATTCTTAGGTATTTTCTTCTTTTTAATGTGATTTTAGAGGGGATTGTTTCTTAATTTTTCTTTCTTTTATAGTTCGTTATTAATGTATTGAAAAACAAAATATTTCTGTATATGTTTGCATCGATTTAGCTTGGTGCTGAAATTTAAAACAATGAGTAATAACAAGAAGAGTAATCACAATAACTTGCTATTTATTGAATTCAGATATACTATGTGTGTTAAAAGCATAATCTTATTTAATCCTCACAACAGTCTCAAATTTCAGAAGACAAAAATACTTCAGGAAATTAAAAAGTAAGAATGAACATAACAAGTTTTAAAAGATGTGGGCCAGTACTTTTATCTACTACTAACAGAGATGCAAAATGATAGATTTTTTTAGAAAACAGGCTGGTAGTTTCCTTAAAATTTAAAATATACAGCTATGATATGTTCCAATCATTCAACACATAGGTATTTATAATGTGAAAAGAAGACACAAAGATTTATACAAACATTCATAGCACCTTTTTAATAGCTCCTAACTGGGAATCACACTAATGTCCATTAATAATTGAATAGATTAATAGATCTTGGTATATTGATACAATGGAATATTTCTCAGCAATAAAAAGAAACACATTATTTGTGAATTCAACTATAAGAATCTCAAAATATTTATGCTGGATGAAAGAAATCAGGAAAAAATAAAGTGCATAGTGCATTATTCTATTTATATAAAACTCTAGGAAATTCCAATTGATCTATAGGGACAGAAAGCAGACCAGTGGTTACCTGGAGATATGATAGGGGTGATATATATATAACAAAGGGGCATAAGAACATGTATGGTTAGACTCATTCATTATCTAGATTATGGTGATTATTTCATAAGTGTACAAATAAGTCAAAATTCACCAAATTTTGTGCTGTAACTATTTGATTTTTTTTGAAATATATCTCAATAAACTTAAAAAAAATAGTGCCACAGAGAGAATAGATAGCTTAGATAGGATTATTTTTTCATTAAATTCTTATTTACATTCAATGAAATTCACTCAATTTAAGTAAACTTTGAATGTGTATAATTGTTTACAGTTGTATAACCACAATAGAACCTTTTCTTCATCATAAAGTTTCTTACTTCCTTATTGCACCCATCCATGACCCCAGAAATTCTCTGAATCTGCCTACAGGCATTATAATTTTTCTTTTTTCCCTTAGAACTGCATATATTTAGAATCATACAGTATGTAATTTTTATATTTGGCTCTTCACTTGGCACACTGTTATGAAATTCATCCATGTTGTTACATGTATTAATATTCTATTTCCTTTAATTTCTGAGTATTATTTCATAGTATGACTATCCTAGAATTTCTTATCCATTTACCACTTATGGGTTTGTATGCTTGCATCCAGATTTTGGATATTATGTGTCATCTTTCTGTAGACATATGTTATTTTGGGGGTAAATAGCTAGGAGTGGAATTGCTCAATCATATGATAAGCATATATTCACCTTTATAAGATTTGCCATACTGCTTTCCAAAGTGGTTGGACGACCTTGCATTTGCATCACTAATCTACAAAATTTCCAGTTGGTTCACATGCTCACCCGCAGTTGGTATGTTAGTCTTAAACTGTTCTAGTGGGTGTGTACTGGTATCTTGTTGGTTTAATTTGCATTTTTCTCATGAATATTGATGTTGAGCATATTTCATGTGCTTATTGGATATATATACATATAAATATATGTGTATATATGTATATATATTTATATATATATATAATTTAGAAATATATGTCCAAATAAATTGACCATTATTTTTTCTTAGATGGTTTATCTTCTTATTTTTGAGTTATAAGACTTTTGTATATATTCTGTATATAAGCTCTTTTACAGATAGGTTTTCAAAACATTTCTCCACGTACACTTGCCTTCTTGTTATCTTAATAATGTCTTTCAATGTGTAAATTATTTTACTTTGTTGAATTCCCTTTTATCATTTTTTCTTTTGTAAACTGTGTTTATTTTGCTCTTTGAAAAATCTTTGCCTAACTCAGTATCACAAAAATTTTCTCCTATATTCTTCAAAAATAGGATCTTCTTTATTGCTTATTAATTTAGATAAATGATCAAAACTGGGGTCTATTGTAGTGTGGGAGCTTCATGCTACCTCTCTGTAAATCCAATTCTTTCTAGTAAAATGTGTGTATGGGGTGTCTACTTAATTTGCCCAGCCAGTACAACAGTGTTTATTCTATGAATACGAAGAATATTGGTCAAGAATAGAGCCATGGGACTACAGTCCCAACTCTAGAATCCAGGACTCAGGCTGCTCTGACCCTGATGTGAGCACAGTATGAGAGTAAGATTTGAAAGGATGACAGCTCCAACTGCAAGCAGGCCAATACAAGACAGAGACTTAAAACTCAAAGGGTCAGAACCATGCCTGAGTAGCTTCTTCCTACCTGGATTAAAAATAAACATAGATGTCAGTCCTACTTTAAGGGTGAATAATGGATGGAGAAAAAGAGGAAGTCTTGCCCCCAATTAGTTCTCTAAGAGGGAAGCCTATCTGTTTACCAGCCCTTATTTTATTGGCTTACAGGAGCAAGAGGGAAGGAGTTCCTTACAGCATATATTGTTCAATTTTACTGTGTGCTTAATTATTTTTATTTCTTTTTAAAAATGTATTTTTTGGAGAGCCTGATGGTATTAGCTAGAGTACTGATGCATGACTTAGTTTTTCGGACCTAACCAATTCATTTAGGATATTAAGGCAACAGTGTTCTCTCTTCAGTTTGCTTATTGTCTAAGCCAAGGGAAGCCTCAGCCAATTATACCATGTACAGGACATGAGTGCCCGGCAATTTCTACTGATATTAGCACTAGCAGCATATATGTATGTGTCTTACAAGTGCCTACAACTCTTAACTATTTTATTTTTAGTTCTTCTGGGACTAATATTTATTAGCATACATTTCACTAAAATGGGAAAGTCAGAAAGAAAAGCTAAGGTATTTTGTGGTGGTTGTTGTTTTTTTTTTTGTTTTTTTTTTTTTTAAACATCTTTATTGGGGTATAATTGCTTTACAATGGTGTGTTAGTTTCTGCTTTATAACAAAGTGAATCAGCTATACATATACATATGTTCCCATATGTCTTCCCTCTTGCGTCTCCCTCCCTCCCACTCTCCCCATCCCACCCTTCCAGGCTGTCACAAAGCACCGAGCTAATATCCCTGTGCCTTGCGGCTGCTTCCCCCCAGCTATCTACCTTACTACGTTTGTTAGTGTGTATATGTCCATGACTCTCTCTCGCCCTGTCAAAACTCACCCTTCCCCCTCCCCATATCCTCAAGTCCGTTCTCCAGTAGGTCTGCGTCTTTATTCCTGTCTTACCCCTAGGTTCTTCATGACATTTTTTTCCCTTAAATTCCATATATATGTGTTAGCATACGGTATTTGTCCTTTTCTTTCTGACTTACTTCACTCTGTATGACAGACTCTAGGTCTATCCATCTCATTACAAATAGCTCAATTTCATTTCTTTTTAAGGCTGAGTAATATTCCATTGTGTATATGTGCCACATCTTCTTTATCCATTCGTCCGATGATGGGCGCTTAGGTTGTTTCCATCTCCGGGCTATTGTAAATAGAGCTGCAATGAACATTTTGGTACATGACTCTTTTTGATTTTTGGTTTTCTCAGGGTATATGCCCAGTAGTGGGATTGCTGGGTCATATGGTAATTCTATTTGTAGTTTTTTAAGGAACCTCCATACTGTTCTCCATAGTGGCTGAACCATTTCACATTCCCACCAGCAGTGCAAGAGTGTCCCCTTTTGTCCACACCCTCTCCAGCATTTATTGTTTCTAGATTTTTTGATAATGGCCATTCTGACTGGTGTGAGATGATATCTCATTGTAGTTTTGATTTGCATTTCTCTAATGATTAATGATGTTGAGCATTCTTTCATGTGTTTGTTGGCATTCTGTATATCTTCTTTGGAGAAATGTCTATTTAGGTCTTCTGCCCATTTTTGGATGGGGTTGTTTGTTTTTTTGTTATTGAGCTGCATGAGCTGCTTGTAAATTTTGGAGATTAATCCTTTGTCAGTTGCTTCATTTGCAAATGTTTTCTCCCATTCTGAGGGTTGTCTTTTGGTCTTAGTTATGGTTTCCTTTGCTGTGCAAAAGCTTTGAAGTTTCATTAGGTCCCATTTGTTTATTTTTGTTTTTATTTCCATTACTCTAGGAGGTGGGTCAGAAAGGATCTTGCTGTGATTTATGTCATAGAGTGTTCTTCCTATGTTTTCTTCTAAGAGTTTGATAGTTTCTGGCCTTACATTTAGGTCTTTAATCCATTTTGAGCTTATTTTTGTGTATGGTGTTAGGGAGTGATCTAATCTCATACTTTTACATGTACCTGTCCAGTTTTCCCAGCACCATTTATTGAAGAGGCTGTCCTTTCTCCACTGTACATTCCTGCCTCCTTTATCAAAGATAAGGTGTCCATATGTGCGTGGGTTTATCTCCGGGCTTTCTATCCTGTTCCACTGATCTATCTGTCTGTTTTTGTGCCAGTACCATACTGTCTTGATTACTGTTGCTTTGTAATATAGTCTGAAGTCAGGGAGCCTGATTCCTCCAGCTCCTTTTTTCGTTCTCAAGATTGCTTTCGCTGTTCAGGGTCTTTTGTGTTTCCATACAAATTGCGAAATTTTTTGTTCTAGTTCTGTGAAAAATGCCAGTGGTAGTTTGATAGGGATTGCATTGAATCTGTAGATTGCTTTGGGTAGTAGAGTCATTTTCACAATGTTGATTCTTCCCATCCAAGAACATGGTATATCTCTCCATCTATTTGTATCATCTTTAATTTCTTTCATCAGTGTCTTATAATTTTCTGCATACAGGTCTTTCGTATCCTTAGGTAGGTTTATTCCTAGATATTTTATTCTTTTTGTTGCAATGGTAAATGGGAGTGTTTTCTTGATTTCACTTTCAGATTTTTCATCATTAGTATATAGGAATGCCAGAGATTTCTGTGCATTAATTTTGTATCCTGCTACTTTACCAAATTCATTGATTAGCTCTAGTAGTTTTCTGGTAGCATCTTTAGGATTCTCTATGTATAGTATCATGTCATCTGCAAACAGTGACAGCTTTACTTCTTCTTTTCCGATTTGGATTCCTTTTATTTCCTTTTCTTCTCTGATTGCTGTGGCTAAAACTTCCAAAACTATGTTGAATAAGAGTGGTGAGAGTGGGCAACCTTGTCTTGTTCCTGATCTTAGTGGAAATGCTTTCAGTTTTTCACCATTGAGGATGATGTTTGCTGTGGGCTTGTCATATATGGCCTTTATTATGTTGAGGAAAGTTCCCTCTATGCCTACTTTCTGGAGGGTTTTTATCATAAATGGGTGTTGAATTTTGTCGAAAGCTTTCTCTGCATCTATTGAGATGATCATATGGTTTTTCTCCTTCAATTTGTTAATATGGTTTATCACATTGATAGATTTGCGTATATTGAAGAATCCTTGCATTCCTGGAATAAACCCCACTTGATCATGGTGTATGATCCTTTTAATGTGCTGTTGGATTCTGTTTGCTAGTATTTTGTTGAGGATTTTTGCATCTATGTTCATCAGTGATATTGGCCTGTAGTTTTCTTTCTTTGTGACATCCTTGTCTGGTTTTGGTATCAAGGTGATGGTGGCCTCGTAGAAGGAATTTGGGAGTGTTCCTCCCTCTGCTATATTTTGGAAGAGTTCGAGAAGGATAGGTGTCAGCTCTTCTCTAAACGTTTGATAGAATTCACCTGTGAAGCCATCTGGTCCTGGGCTTTTGTTTGTTGGAAGGTTTTTAATCACAGTTTCAATTTCAGTGCTTGTGATTGGTCTGTTCATATTTTCTATTTCTTCCTGATTCAGTCTTGGCAGGTTGTGCTTTTCTAAGAATTTGTCCATTTCTTCCAGATTGTCCATTTTATTGGCATAGAGTTACTTGTAGTAATCTCTCATGATTTTTTTTATTTCTGCAGTGTCAGTTGTTACTTCTCCTTTTTCATTTCTAATTCTATTGATTTGAGTCTTCTCCCTTTTTTTCTTGATGAGTCTGGCTAGCGGTTTATCTATTTTGTTTATCTTCTCAAAGAACCAGCTTTTAGTTTTATTGATCTTTGCTATCGTTTCCTTCATTTCTTTTTCATTTATTTCTGATCTGATTTTTATGATTTCTTTCCTTCTGCTATCTTTGGGGTTTTTTTGTTCTTCTTTCTCTAATTGCTTGAGGTGCAAGGTTAGGTTGTTTATTCGAGATGTTTCCTGCTTCTTAAGGTGGGCTTGTATTGCTATAAACTTCCCCCTTAGAACTGCTTTTGCTGCATCCCATAGGTTTTGGGCCGTTGTGTCTCCATTGTCATTTGTTTCTAGGTATTTTTTTATTTCCTCTTTGATTTCTTCAGTGATCACTTCATTATTAAGTAGTGTATTGTTTAGCCTCCATGTGTTTGTATTTTTTACAGATCTTTTCCTGTAATTGATATCTAGTCTCATGGCGTTGTGGTCAGAAAAGATACTTGATACAATTTCAGTTTTCTTAAATTTACCAAGGCTTGATTTGTGACCCAAGATATGATCTATCCTGGAGAATGTTCCATGAGCACTTGAGAAAAATGTGTATTCTGTTGTTTTTGGATGGAGTGTCCTATAAATATCAATTAAGTCCATCTTGTTTAATGTATCATTTAAAGCTTGTGTTTCCTTATTTATTTTCATTTTGGATGATCTGTCCATGGGTGAAAGTGGGGTGTTAAAGTCCCCTACTATGAATGTGTTACTGTTGATCTCCCCTTTTATGGTTGTTAGTATTTGCCTTATGTATTGAGGTGCTCCTATGTTGGGTGCATAAATATTTACAATTGTTATATCTTCTTCTTGGATCGATCCCTTGATCATTATGTAGTGTCCTTCTTTGTCCCTTTTAATCGTCCTTATTTTAAAGTCTATTTTGTCTGCTATGAGAATTGCTACTCCAGCTTTCTTTTGGTTTCCATTTGCATGGAATATCTTTTTCCATCCTCTTACTTTCAGTCTGTATGTGTCTCTAGGTCTGAAGTGGGTCTCTTGTAGACAGCATATATAAGGGTCTTGTTTTTGTATCCATTCAGCCAATCTGTGTGTTTTGGTGGGAGCATTTAGTCCATTTACATTTAAGGTAATTATCGATATGTATGTTCCTATTTCCATTTTCTATATTGTTTTGGGTTCGCTACTATAGGTCGTTTCCTTCTCTTGTGTTTCGTGTCTAGAGAAGTTCCTTAAGCATTTGTTGTAAAGCTGGTTTGGTGGTGCTGAGCTCTCTCAGCTTTTGTTTGTCTGTAAAGGTTTTAATTTCTCCATCAAATGTGAATGAGATCCTTGCTGGGTAGAGTAGTCTTGGTTGCAGGCTTTTCTCCTTCATCACTTTCAGTATGTCCTGCCACTCCCTTCTGGCTTGTAGGGTTTCTGCTGAGAGATCAGCTGTTAACCTTATGGGGATTCCCTTGTGTGTTATTTGTTGTTTTTCCCTTGCTGCTTTTAATATGCTTTCTTTGTATTTAATTTTTGACAGTTTGATTAATATGTGTCTTGGCGTGTTTCTCCTTGTATTTATCCTGTATGGGACTCTCTGTGCTTCCTGGACTTGATTAACTATTTCCTTTCCCATATTAGGGAAGTTTTCAACTATAATCTCTTCAAATATTTTCTCAGTCCCTTTCTTTCTTTCTTCTTCTTCTGGAACCCCTATAATTCGAATGTTGGTGCGTTTCATGTTGTCCCAGAGGTCTCTGAGACTGTCCTCAGTTCTTTTCATTCTTTTTTCTTTATTCTGCTCTGCAGTAGTTATTTCCACTACTTTATCTTCCAGGTCACTTATCCGTTCTTCTGCCTCAGTTATTCTGCTATTGATCCTATCTAGAGTGGTTTTAATTTCATTTATTGCATTGTTCATCGTTGCTTGTTTCATCTTTAGTTCTTGTAGGTCCTTGTTAACTGTTTCTTGCATTTTGTCCATTCTACTTCCAAGATTTCGGATCATCCTTACTATCATTATTCTGAATTCTTTTTCAGGTAGATTGCCTATTTCCTCTTCATTTGTTAGGTCTGGTGGGTTTTTATCTTGCTCCTTCATCTGCTGTGTGTTTTTCTGTCTTCTCATTTTGCTTATCTTACTGTGTTTAGGGTCTCCTTTTTGCAGGCTACACTTTCGTAGTTCCCGTTGTTTTTGATGTCTGTCTCCAGTGGCTAAGGTTGTTTCAGTGGGTTGTGTAGGCTTCCTGGTGGAGGGGACTAGTGCCTGTGTTGTGCTGGATGAGGCTGGATCTTGTCTCTCTAGTGGGCAGGTTCACGTCTGGTGGTGTGTTTTGGGGTGTCTGTGGCCTTATTATGATTTTAGGCAGCCTCTCTGCTAATGGGTGGGGTTGTGTTCCTGTTTTGCTAGTTGTTTGGCATAGGTTGTCCAGCACTGTGGCTTGCTGGTCGTTGAGTGAAGCTGGGTGCTGGTGTTAAGATGGAGGTCTCTGGGAGATTTCCACCGTTTAATATTATGTGGAGCTGGGAGGTCTCTTGTTGAAGTTGGCTCTCCTACCTCAGAGGCAGAGCCCTGACTCCTGGCTGGAGCACCAAGAGCCTTTCATCCACACGGCTCAGAATAAAAGGGAGAAAAAGTAGAGAGAATTAGTAGAAGTATGAGTAAAGAAAGAAGGAAAGGAGGAAAGGAAGGAAGGAAGAAAGAAGCAAAGAAGGAAAGAAAGGAGGGAGGGAGGGAGGGAGGGAGGAAGGAAGGAAGGAGGGAAAGAAGGAAAAAAGACAGAAAGATGATACAGTAAAAATAAAATAAAGTATAATATAGTTATTGAATTAAAAAATATTTAGAAAAAAAAAAGGGACGGATAGAACCTTAGGACAAATGTTGGAAGCAAAGCTATACAGAGAAAATCTTACACAGAAGCATACACATACACCTTCACAAAAAGAGGTAAAGGGGGAAAAATCATAAATCCTGCTCCCTGAGACCACCTCCTCAATTTGGGGTGATTCGTTGTCTAAAGGAGGGAAGGAAGGAAAGAAAGAAAGAACGAAGGTAAAGTATAATAAAGTTATTACAATTAAACTTAATTATTAAGAAAAAGAATTTTTTAAAATATCATGGACGGATAGAGCCCTAGGACAAATGGTGGAAGCAAGAGTATACAGACAAGATCTCACACAGAAGCATACACGTACACATTCACAAAAAGAGGAAAAGGGAAAAAAATCATAGATCTCGCTCCTAAATTCCCCCTCTTCAATTTGGGATCATTCCTTGTCTATTCAGGTATTCCACAGATGCAGGGTATATCAAGTTGATTGTGGAGCTTTAATCCGCTGCTTCTGTGGCTGCTGGGAGAGATTTCCCTTTCTCTTCTTTGTTCTCACAGCTCACAGGAGCTCAGCTTTGGATTTGGCCCTGCCTCTGCATGTAGGTCGCTGGAGGGCGTCTGTTTTTTCGCTCAGACAGGACGGGGTTAAAGGAGCCGCTGATTCGGGGCCTCTGGCTCACTCAGGCCGGGGGTTGGGGGATGGGGGAAGGAGGGGCACTGTGTGCGGGGCGGGCCTGCGGCGGCAGAGGCAGCGTGACGTTGCGGCAGAGGCCGGCGTGACGTTGCACCAGCCTGAGGCCCGCCGTGCGTTGTCCCGGGGAAGTTGTCCCTGGATCCCGGGAACCTGGCAGTGGCGGGCTGCACAGGCTCCGCGGAAGAGGGGTGTGGAGAGTGACCTGTGCTCGCACACAGGCCCCTTGGTGGCAGCAGCAGCAGCCTTAGCGTCTCCCGCCCGTCTCTGGGGTCCGCGGTTTTAGCCGCGGCTCGCGCCCGTCTCTGGGGTTTGCGCTTTCAGCCGCGGCTCACGCCCGTCTCTGGGTTTCGCGCTTTTAGCCGCGGCTCGCGCCCGTCTCTGGGGTTCGCGCTTTTAGCCGCGGCTCGCGCCCGTCTCTGGAGATCCTTTAAGCAGCGCTCTTAAACCCCTCTCCTCGCGCACCAGGAAACAAAGAGGGAAGAAAAAGTCTCTTGTCTCTTCGGCAGGTGCAGGCTTTTCCCCGAACTCCCTCCCGGCTAGTCGTGGTGCACTAACCCCTTCAGGCTATGTTCAAGCCGCCAACCCCAGTCCTCTCCCTGAGCTCCGTCCAAAACCAAAACCCGAGCCTCAGCTCGCAGCCCCGCCCGCCCCGGCGGGTGAGCAGACCAGCCTCTTGGGTTGGTGAGTGCTGGTCGGCACCGATCGTCTGTGCAGGAATCTCCCCGCTTTGCCCTCCGCACCCGTCGCTGTGCACTACTCCGCGGTCCCGAAACTCCCCCCTCCGCCTCCCGCAGTCTCCGCCCGCGGAGGGGCTTCCTAGTGTGTGGAAACTTTTCCTCCTTCACAGCTCCCTCCCACTGGTGCAGGTGCCGTCCTTATTCTATTGTTTCTGTTTTTTCTTTTTTTCTTTTGCCCTACCCAGGTACGTGCGGAGTTTCTTGCCTTTTGGGAGGTCTGGGGTCTTCTGCCAGCCTTCAGTAGGAGTTCTGTAGGAGTTGTTCCACGTGTGGATGTATTTCTGGTGTATCCGTGGGGAGGAAGGTGATCTCCGCGTCTTACTCTTCCGCCATCTTCAAGCAAGATTTCTCGGTTGTTGTTTTTAAAGTTATTTCTTTAGTTAAGTGGAAATTTTTTTGGAGGAGTGCTTTTAGGTATGTTTTTGTAGTCTGTATAATTTATTTATTTTTATTAAAGTATAGTTGATTCACAATGTTGTGTTAGTTTCTGGTGTACAATAAAGTGATTCAGTTATACATACATATACATATTTTTTCATACACTCTTCCATTATGTTTGTTACAGGATATTGAATATAGTTCTCTGTGCTATACAGTAAAACCTTATTATTTTATATATAGTAGTGTGTATCTGATATTCCCATTCTCCTAGTTCATCCCTCCCCCACCCACTTCTCCCTTTGGTAACTGTGTTTCTTTTCAATGTCTGTGTGTCTGTTTCTGTTTCAAAGGTAAGTTCATTTGTATTGTATTTCAGATTCCACATATAAGTGACATCATATGGTACTTGTCTTTTTTTTTCTGAGTTATTTCACTTAGTATGATAATCTCTAAGTCCATACATGTTGCTGCAAATGGCATTATTTCCTTCTTTTCTATGGCTGACTAGCATTCTATTGTATATAAACCACATCTTATTTATCCATTCATCTGCTAATGGACATTTAGGTTGCTTCCATGTTTTGGTTATTGTAAATACTGCTTCTATTGGTACTAGTGCTAGGGTGCCTGTATCTTTTCAAATTAGAGCTTTATCTGGATACATGTCCAGGAGTGAGATTGCTGGATCATATGGCAACTCTATTTTTAGATTTTTAAGGAAACTGCATGCTGTTTTGCATAGTGGCTGCAACAATTTACATTCCTGCCAACAGTGTAGGAGGGTTCCCTTTTCTCCACACCCTCTCCAGCATTTGTTATTTGTAGACATTTTAATCATTACTATTCTGAAGTGTGAGGTGGTACCACATTGTAGAACTACTAGAATGGATAAAAGAATTCAGCAAGGTAGTAGGACATAAGATTAACATACATAAATCTGTTGCATTTCTTTATATTAATAATGGAATATCAGAAAGGGAAGTAAGAAAATAATCCATTTTAAAATCTCATCAATAAAAAATACTTAGGAATAAACCTGACCAAGGAGGTGAAAGATTTATATACTGAGAACTATAAAACATTGATAAAGTAAATTTTAAATGATTCAAAGAAATAGAAAGATATCCCACAGTCTTGAATTAGATGAATTAATATTGTTAAAATGGTCATATTACCCAAAACGATCTACAGATTCAGTGTGATCCCTTTCAAATTATCCATGACATTTTTCACAGAACTAGATCAAATAATCCTAAAATGTATACAGAAGCATAAAAGACTCAGAATTGCCAAAGAAGTCCTGAGGAAAAAGAACAAAGCTGAAGGCATAACATTCCCAGACTTCAGACAATACTGCAAAGCTAAAGTAATCAAAACAGCATGGTATTGACACAAAATCAGACATATGGGTCAATGGAACAGAGTAGAAAGTCCAGAAATAAACACATACCTACAGTCAATTAATCTTTGACAAAGGAAGTAAGAATATACATGAAAAGAGTCTCTTCATCAAGTGGTGCTGGGAAAGTTGGACAGCTGCATGTAAATCATTGAAATTAGAACACACCTACACATCCTACACAAAAATAAACTCAAAATAGCTTAAAGACTTAAATATAAGACATAACACGATAAAATTCCTAGAAGTGAACATAGGCAAAACATTCTCTGACAGAAATCTTACCAATGTTTTCTTAGATTAGACTCCCCAGGCAATAGAAAATAAAAGCAAAAATAAATAAATTGGACATAATCAAACATAAGCTTTTGCACAATAAGAGAAACCATAAACAAAACAAAAAGACAACCTACAGTATGGGAGAAAATATTTGAGAACAATGTGACAAACAAAGGCTTATTTTTCAAAATAAACAGTTCACACAGCTCAATTGCAACAACAACAACAAAAATCCCAACCCAATCAGAAAAACAGGCAGAACACCAAAATAGACATTTCTCCAAAGAAGACATCCAGATGACCAATAGGCACATGAAAAGATGCTAAACATTGCTAATTATTAGAGAAATGTAGTGTCTATCTTTTAAGATTATACTATTGGTATTGGATTATCAAATTTGAGAGAGAATTCAGTGCATAACCATAGTAGTTGAAATCATGAAAGAGTGAATGGAATTGCCAAATGACAGGAATGTAATACTTGTAGAAATGTATATATTATGGCAAGTGCAAATAAGAAAGAACTCTTGCAGAAAAGGGAATGTAAAAGGGTGGATTATGAAAGTGGGAGAAAAATATATATACTGTATTGAAATATAAGTAAGGAGAATTAGAGAGTAAGAGACAGAGAGAGAGGGAGAGAGAGGTGTTGTCAAGTGGAAAATGTGCAAATTTTAGAAAGTTGGATATGCAATTTGGGTCATCACGGATGATCAATGAAAGTGAAATTTCAGTGACATGGTGGTTGTTGAATCTAGATTATTAAGTATTGCGAATGCCCTACATAGAATTAAAACTAAGATATAAATAATAATATTCTACTCAGGTTTCCTCTATAATAAAAATTTTAATAATTATTAGCTTTATGTTTCAGAAAATTTCAGACAGTTTTCAAATATTACAATGTAACATTTTGGCACTCATAGGGGACAAAGTATCAGCATCTGTGTGAGTTCCAAACAATAGAGAACATATATGTTTCTCTTTGCTTTACTTTGGCAACATTTTCACCCTCTTTTCACTCTCAGCATAAATTAGCTCACATTGGGGCTGATCACCTTGTCTTGCGCATGGTTATACTAGCTTCAAATCCTTTCCACAAATAAGTTTTAAGCTCTGTTCTTTCTGCTGACATTTTCATACATTGCTGTCCTAAAGCAGATGGCTGAGGACTCTAATCAAGAGATTTTGTACAAATCAACAAAAATCTCTGGCCAGAATCTGTAGTTATTGAGGGAAAAAAAGAGTCCTGAACCATATGTTCCAGTATCCTGTATGCTACTCTTGTAGGAAGTTTGTACATCGTTTAATCATCCTGTTCCAAATTACAATGTAATCCTTCACTGTATCAGCAGCTTTTTGCTTAATGCAGCTAAAGTCAACCTCCTCTGCATTAAAGAACTGCATAGGTTTTTAAATACAATATCATATCTCTTTCTTTCAACTGTGGTCAATATGCCCTTAATGAAGGAAGATATGTATGTGGTTTTCAAGTTTTATTCCTTGCATGGATTTAAGATAAATGAACCTCAACATGCATTACTTCCAAAGCATGAAATACAAAATGATGTTTTCCATACAGCAAATGCATGATCCAGGTCAAATTCTAATATGAGCTGACCTGTAGACATATACATTTTTTTAAAAATCAAGGTTAGTGCCTGAACATATATATTCTGAGTGCATCAGCAGCTTTAAATGAATTTGACTTTCTGAGCAATAGACTTAAATGCAGCTAAAACATACATCTTTGATTATAGCTTACTTTGCATGTAAAATTATATAATTGCTATATTGCAATGAGACAGGGTTATTATACAGCAAATTGTCTGTGATAGTTTAGAACTGCTCAAATAGCTCCAACACTTTTTTTAAAAAGTGACCTTAAATAGAAGTCAATTTCAGAGCATTTCTACTTTGAGACTTGCATTTGAACCTGTTTTCCTCCTACACATGTCTTAACAACAAAACATAAATTAGCTCATAGAATCAAAAGCACACATAAATTTCAACCTATACATAATCTATTCCTAGAACTTGAATCATGATTTAGTTCTTGTAAAGTGAATGATGCTTTCCCATAAAGACAGTTGTAAAATTTCAGTTTGCCTTTCTCACAAATTTCTCTGTATAAGATGATAGATAGGATCAATAACTGCTCTCAAAGCAAAGATACAGCAACTCTAGCTTTCTCAGGAATCTAGGATAATAAAATTTGGTATAAGCTCCATAGAATGGACATACATATATTATAATAAACTTCACTTATACAGGGTTTCCAATGTACATAAAGGAAAAACATTATGTTTCTGTCAATAATTTGATCCACCAGATTACATGTTATGATAGACATTAAAATGAAATTAATGATGCTTTTGTTCTCCTACAGAAGCTCTTTATAAAATTGTCCATGTAAACATAAATGCTGTTCAAAGAAGTTTGAACTGATTCCCATTTTCCTCTAAGTAAATGTTCTTTTACTTGGAAGAAACATTTAGAATCTTTCAGCTGACCTTAAATTTTCTTCAAGTTTCTCTAAAGTATTCAGTAACTATTTTATGATTAGTCATAAATATTGGCTCCCCTCCCCCCAAATATTTATAGGTAAAGAAAAATTTAACATATTTTTGCTTGAAATGCACTTTCGTGATTTAGTTAAAACTTTTACTAGGCTACTGTCAGAACAAACATAGGTCTTATGAGTACAATTGCTATTAAAAAGAAATCTTTTTTCTTTATGTATATATGTTTTTATATATTATTTACACAAATATATATAGTTTTAAACAAAAAAAATGTTACTTTCAAGTTACAGTCTCTCCAGACACAACCCCTCAAAGAAAACATTAAAAAGTTATATTTTCCACCTTTCATAAGACATGGCTGGTAAAAAATAAAGTCAAGGAAATTAAGATATGTGCTAATTTGGCATCAGTAAAGATGGAGAAAGAGAAGAAATGAAGAGAAATAATTGCACACTGCAAGCATTAGTCTCCTATAGGCTGAAAACAATTTTAAGTCACGTGATTGGGGCAATGTAGCATTGGCTGAGAGCTTTGTAATGCCTCACTGTCTTTTTTTTTTTTTAGCAGAAATAAGAATAATTATATATTAAGAAAAAACTTCTCACACAAAACACCAAGAACAAATCAACAGACAAAATAAACTTGAAGGAAGCAGAGAAGAGTAATAGGGAGATGACCACTGGGTGTGGAGCAATAGAATTATTAATCTTTTCAGATCTCAGGTCAAGTATAAAAAAATATAGAGGGGAGGAAGATGGTGCTGAGAAAAGTAACAATAAGAATGAGAGATATCTTTGAAATGAAAAATATTACGAAAGTTAATATTTAACCAAGAGTTTTGGAAAATAATCTGTGCCCCATCTCCCAGAAGGTAAAAATGTTTGAAAAGTGGAAAATTTTAGAGAAATCATATTTTAAAAATTAGGTGATCAGTCCAGCATTATAAGTGGCAGATGGATAGAGATGCAGAGGAGATGGACTTACAAGCATACTTTGGAGATATTGTGGATTCAGTTTCAGGCCACTGCCGTAAAGTGAGTATTGCAATAAAACAAGTCATGAATTTTTTGATTTCCCAGTGCATATGAAAGTTATGCTTACACTGTACTATATTCTATAAAGTGTATAATAGTATTATGTCTAAAAAATGTGCATACCTTGATTAAAAATGCTTTATTGATAAAATATGCTAACCACCATCTGAGTCTTCAGCGAGTTGTAATTTTTTTGCAATAGTAACATCAAAGATCACTGCTCACATAAATATAATAATGAAAAAGTTTGAAATATTGTGAGAATTCCTTAACTGTGACACAGAGACATAAAGTGAGAAAATGCTACTGAAAAAATGGTGCCAATAGACTTGCTCAATTCAGGGTTGTCACAGACCCTGTGGCCAATGATGTACACCAGAACTGCCCAGGAAAACCAAGGTGATTGATCACCAAATATATTAAATATACATAATTAGACAATTTTAAGTTTTCTTAACAGAAATGCTATAAACAAGAAAAAAGAAAATGCCTCCAAAATGTTGAGAGACAATTATCTTAAACCTAACAGTCTATATTCTCTATACATGCATATAAGTGTGAGGGCAAAATTTGCAGAAAAGCTTTTGATAATGTAAAGGCTCATTATTAAGGATTATTTTTGTCAAAGTGGAAGCTACATTGCAGTAAGTAGCAAATGAATTAAAAATAGAGATATAGAGGATGATCAATACTTTATTTTCTAGAAGTTCAGTTATATGACATAGAAAGAGATAAACTGTTATAGGAATGGGGTGGACATACGATTGAGGAAAAATTGGGGAGGTTATTTTTAGTAAATAAGAAGTTGAGCATGCTTTTTATCCAAAAGGAAGAGAGAACAGTGAAAAAATAATAGTGATAGAGATGAAATAAGGGATGAAGGAATGATAGAGGAAAATCCAGGAAGAAAACAAAAATATAATATTGAAAGTATATGGAGAGAAATTTACATTGGACAGATTATGTGGAATTTCATCTCTTTCACCTGATCAGCAAAAAATTAGGCAAAAATTGAAAGGCGGAAGAATTTGAAGGTGAAGGTGAAAAATGTGGTGATTCTTGCCTGATGGGCTCATTACATATAACAACACGTGAATTCAACTGCTTATAGATATGTGCATGGGGAGAAATGATAGGGTTTATCAGCCGGAAGAAATTTCTTTTAGGATTTCTTTTAAGGAGGGTCTACAATCAACAAATGATCTCATGTTTCTTCCTTTTACATGTACAAACTTGTTTATTTTGACTTAATTTTTTTTTTTTTTTTTTTTTTTTTTTTTTTTTTTATAAATTTATTTATTCATTTATTTATTTTTGGCTGTGTTGGGTCTTCGTTTCTGTGCAAGGGCTTTCTCTAGTTGTGGCAAGCGGGAGCCACTCTTCATCGCGGTGCGCGGGCCTCTCACTGTCGCGGCCTCTCTTGCTGCGGAGCACAGGCTCCAGACGCGCAGAGCTCAGTATTTGTAGCTCACGGGCCCAGCTGCTCCGTGGCACGTGGGATCTTCCCAGACCAGGGCTTGAACCCGTGTCCCCTGCATTGGTAGGCAGACTCTCAACCACTGCGCCACCAGGGAAGCCCTATTTTGACTTAATTTTTGAAAAACAATTTTGCTGGGTACAGGATTCTGCCCTGTGAATGCCACCCCAATACCTGTTGGATTCCATTGCTTCTGATGAGAACTTGGCTGTTCATCTTATTGTGGTTTCCTTCTATATGATGTTTCATTTTAATCCTGCTGCTTTCAAGTTTTTATCTTTGGCGTTCAACAGTGTGATTATGTGTCTGGTGTGACTCTCTTTGTGTTCACCCAACTTCCAGTTTATTGAGATTCTTGGATGTGTAGGTTAATGTTTTTCATCAAATGTAGGAAGTTTTCTGCTATTATATCTGGAAAATTTTTTTTTCTGTCAGTTTCTCTTTCTTCTCTACTGCTAGTACTCCCATTATGTATCAGTTATGTACTTAATGGTTTGACAAATTGGTCCCGTGGCTTTATTTTTCTTTATGCTTTATCTCTGTTTCTCAGATTGCATAATCTCCACTGATCTATCTCAAGTTCATTTATTTATTTTTCTTCTACCAGCTCAGAATTACTTGTGAGCTTCTTTCATGAATTTTTCATTTCAGTTATTGGGCTTTTCAACTCCACAATTTCCATTTGGTTCTTTTTTTTTTTTTTTAATAATTTTTATTTCTTTATTGATAGCCTCTATTTTATGAGTTATCTTCATCACACTTCCCTTTAGGTATTGAAACATACTTTGCTTTAGTTCTTTGAACATATTTATAATCATTGCTTTGAAATCTTTGCTAATTCTGACATCTAAGTCCCTTAAAAGTTCTCGTCTCTCTCTCTCTCTCTCTCTCTCTCTCTCTCTCTCTCTCATATGGGTCAAATTTTCCTGTTTCTTTGCATGTGTCAAAAATATTTTTCATTGAGCACTCAGGATTTTATATAATGTATTATAGCAATTTTGTAATCTGACCTACCCTACTTCTGATGTTGCTGTTTGTTTTTCCTTTTTTAAATGACTTTACTGGACTAATTCTGCAAAGCCTGTTTCCCCTGCTTTGTGATTCCTTTGATGTCTCTGCTCAGGTGTTTTTTCCTTGCTTTTATTTTCAAATCTGACTTCCATGGGGTCATTACTGTGTTGGCATAGATTAATGATCAGCCACTTATTTGTCAGTAGGTAAGGTGAAGTCCTCTTTACCCATATGATTTGCAACATTTACCATTGGGTCTGTGTGTGGCCTCTGAACTGATTTCAAAGTTCAGGAAATTACGAGTTTTAACATCTTCAGCATCATGGACTAATAGGTCAGAGACAACCTTTCTAGTCACTTTTGAAAGCGATTTAGACATGCAAACAGTTTTCCAGATACTAGGATGAGTATGATTTTAACAGAGCCTTCCTTGACTGTCTCGTTCCTTTTTAAATTTCTGTTGGTCTGCATTTTGTGGTAACAGAGATGTTAGCTGACTCTGAATGTTAGTTACCCAAATGGGAAATGGTGAGAATGAACAACACTAATTTGCTTCTAATGCCCACCCAAACTAGATTCTTCACAACAGAGAGTTAGGAGAGATGGGACCTGGACCCAACCTGAGTCCATTCTGAATACCTCTCACAATACAGACCTAGGAGGGATGGACTCCTCCAGTCCTTGGTTTTGCCCATCCCAACCAGAATAGATCTCTGTAATAGGACACTGGGGGAGACAGATGCTGCTCCTGGCACAAATGTCACAGCCTCCCACTGTTCTTACTAAGTATCTATAGATTTTATAAAATAAATGCTTTGTGCTTGTTATATCCTCTTCGGCCAATTTCCAGAACTTTAAACGATCATCTTAGATAGTTGTGACCAGGTTAATTGATGTTTTTTGGGAGGACAGGATTCACTCACCACACTCATCATTACAGATATCCTACATCCATGATAGGGGATTTGAGGAAAGAGAAGGAAATATGGACTTGTCAAAGAGGGTAATAAGAGAAATTCCAGGGATGCATAACTGGACAAGACCTGAGCCATAAAGCAGAGCTTGAATTTAGAGACTATGAAATTTTGGTGAAACAACTTCAGAGATAATAGATTTGATTTTCTAGGAGTGACCAATGTTCTGCGTGGAAGGATGAATCTGTAGGATAGATAGATTAACCTTTAATTAGAAAGAACGTAGATCTATCAGAAAAAACTTCAGGAAAAGAAAATGGGGAGTATAAATATAAACAAATTACAAGGTAATAACTTTTATAAGAAAGAACAGAAATAAGAAGGATGTTGAAACACCAAAAGGGAATAAACTTGTGAAGATATTTGTGATCTCTGAAATCTCAGTGTAATTATTTTGGAGGAATCCCATTTTGTCTTCAGAGTAAAGTGATAGTGATTTTTGGTTAATGAAGTAACCAAAGTGATTTGGTTTGTAAAGTGATTTTTGGTTAATGAAAAATCTTATATGTCCTTCAGAGTAAGCAGCTACTCCTGTTGTTGAAGACATGTCCTTGTACATGGAATCATCAAGCAGTTTTACATGACAAGTTTTGTTGGAATGATTTTCCATAGATATTAACTCATCCAAGGGCCTTAATTACCACCATTTCCTTCTCTGCACAGCTCTACCATTTCTTTAGATCACATCGTTTCTCCTCTCTGTCAAATCTCCCACCTGTAACACCAAATCACTGTGTAGTATGATCAGGCAATTTGCAGGAAAGGAGTGTGGTACGTTGTCAGTTGTCAACTTTGCATGTCAGTCACTCACTTTGAAGGTTTCCTCTGCATTGTATTACAGAGAAGAGCCCAGAAACTTTGTTTACCAGGTCCCCCTTCATTCTATGGTCCCAGATTAGGGTTTGCCACTGAGAGTAACTCAAAATATTTGAAAGTTGGGAAAAGGAAAAGCTATTTTTCTTGAGATGTCACAGAACTAGCACTGAGAGGTTTCTCAGTCTTCTTTGTAAGCACTCATTTTCTGACACATATTAAGGTAGTAGTGGGATTTTCCCAACAAATTTTGGGCAGCTGCTTGAGTGTTTCACAATGTAGTCATCAACAAATATTTCCCTCCTTGACCTCCACTCTCCCAGCTCTTTACACATTTTTGTAAGTCCAACATTGGATGTATTTCTATAATGCTTAGTGCGGCTCTGTGTTCCTGGCAAGTCCCAGATTGATTCAGGGGATACTTACTGGCAGGGTGGTTGTATCGATATATGTGTCTCATGTTAGCTTAATTATTTCAAATTGGTAGACTTGTTACTTTGACAGAGCAGGAACTATGACTGTCAGAAATGATTATAGTTATATTTTCAGCCTCTACCTATTTTTTAATTAAAACAAACAACCAAAACCATTAAAAAAAAGTACTTATTTGTTCAAGCTTGGTCATGTGGAGTACATGTAAGATCCCAGTAAAGCTAAATTATGACAGGGGCATAGACTCAATTTCCTAAAAGAAGGAAATCCTCCCAATAGAAGATAGATAGAGAAAGAAATACATGGTCATTTTAAAACAACATACTTTCCTCTTAAGTAACACAATTGAGAAGCAAAAATAGTGGTTAAGAGTACGTACTCTATAACCAGATGAACTAAGTTTGATTTTTGTCTTCATACTATACTACCAGTTTTTTTAACCTTTGTTAGTTTATTCATTTGTAAACCAGGGTAAATAATAGTATTTACTTCATAGGTAAAAAATGAAAAGTATTTACAGGCATACCTCATTTTATCATAATTCGCTTAATTCACTTCACAGATATTGCAATTTTTGCAAATCGAGGGTTTGTGGGCCACTCTGAGTCCAGCAAGTCTATGGGTGCCGTTTTTCCAACAGCATTTACTCACTTCATATCTCTGTGTCACATTTTAATAATTCTTGCAATATTTCAAAGTTTTAAATTATTATCTGTGATCAGTGATCTTTGATGTTACTATTGCAAAAAGATTACCACTCACTGCAGTCTCAGATTATGGTTGGCATTTTTTAGCAATAAAGTATTTTTTAATTTAAGTTATGTATATTGTTTAGACATAATGCTATTGCACATTTAATAGGCTACAGTATACTATAAATATAACTTTTATATGCACTGGGAAATCAAAAAATTGATGCGACTGCTTTATTGCAACATTCAATTTATTGCAGTGGTCTGGAATCGAACCTGCAATATCTCCAAGGTTTGCCTGTACATAGTGATGTACTGAAAATAGTACTTGGGGCACAGTAAGAGCACAATAAGTTTTAGGCAAAAACTAGAATTTTAGTTAATATCTTTTTCAATCCACAATCTAAAGTTTTCTTTAACTTACTCATGACCAATTATGAAACTATTGCAGTAACTTGTGACCATTTTGTTTTTTTCTTTTTTCTTTTTTTTGGAATGCTCAATACTTAGGGTAGATCTTGCTTTAGACATTTAGAACAGATAATATGTTCTAATTTATATGAAGAATACCAGGGTTTCCTGTGACACTTTTGCTTGGTTAAACTGCAGCCCCCCTACCACACCTCCACTGGATTCATGTAACATTAAAAATTAAATACATTCTAGATAGCTGGAAACGTTTTGCCAAGAGATAGTTGGGGCCCTAGTAAAAATCCACAAGATGCATCTTAGTCACACAAACCTCTGACATTTTGAATATGTCATTCCTATTTTAGGATTTAGATATTTTTCTCTTTTTTTTACTTGCATTGCCTGATGTTCAAGCAGAAGAGAAAACACAAAGGCAAAAAATGTAACTGAGGTGACATTCATATCCCTTCTAGGCTTGGCTAAATTTAAACTTTCATGGACAGTGCAAAATGCATCACAGTCTAGCACTTTTGTGGCTGGTGCATATTTTTGACTTTGATATTAAAATAAGTCATAATTTCAAAAAATGTGAAAATAGAAAATGCATATCTTAGAATAAAAAAGGGCACCATTTCACAATAATCTTATTTGACTTCATAAACTATTTAAGCAAGAATTGTTTGGCAGAGGACAAAGCAATGAATTGTGAAGATGAACTTGAGATATATTTTGATTCTACCATAATTACCTCCCAAAGGCTGGACCTCCAAATTTCATCACATTTGAGGTTTAGAGTGTCAACATAGGAATTTTGAGGACATTGACATTCAGTCCATGGCATGCCTGTGTGTCTATGAATTAGCATATGAAAATATATAAAAGCCTCTAAGAACTATGTAGTGATAAAAGTACTAAACCAGAGTTCCTATGTTTGTAATTTGGACCTCAATGTAGACCTTGAGTGTTATGGACCAAATGTATGTGTGCCCTCAAAATTCCTATGTTGAAACCCTAATCCTCAGTTAGGGTTAGATTAAATTATAAAAACTCATGGTGGGATTAATGCACTTACAAAAACAGGAGGAGAAAGGGAATCTCTCTGTGTTCTCCACCATGTGAGGACACAGCAATAAGATAACTTTGTGCAAACTAGGAAGAGAGATGTCACCGGATTCTGACCATGTAGGCACTTTGAACTCGGACTTCCCAGCCTCCAGACTGTGACAAATACAATACTGTTGTTTCAGCCACCGGGTCTGTGGTATTCTGTTATAACAGCCCAAACTAAGGCATCGAGTAATAATAAACACATAAGAATCTTAAATCAGACCTAAAACATTCGCCATATAACCTGATAGCGGTCTTCTTTATAAGGCTCATCTTGACCACATTTCATAACATTTTTAAAGAAATTTGGGAATCACCTTTTAAATTAGGTTTCAAAGATTGTATTTTTACATTTTATATTTTCTTAAAATGTGATCAGTTAGTAACTTTTC
This sequence comes from Phocoena sinus, assembly GCF_008692025.1. Taxonomy (NCBI): domain Eukaryota; kingdom Metazoa; phylum Chordata; class Mammalia; order Artiodactyla; family Phocoenidae; genus Phocoena; species Phocoena sinus. The sequence continues at coordinate 179,682,366 of NC_045763.1, read as the reverse complement.
TTCTCTTTCCATGAATCTTGAAAGAGGTTTATGAAATGGCTTTTTTATGACTAATTTTTGTTGAGCTTATTATCTAACATTATTATTTTAAAGAATTTATGTTACCTTATCCATTTTTAGAGTTAGTGTTTTTTTTTTAAACTATTTTATATTGGAGTATAGTTGATTAACAATGTTGTGTTAGTTTTGATGTTTAAGATATACTTTTTTCTTTGGTACAACAATTTTCTCCAAGCAAATAGCACGTTTTACAGGAACACTAGTGAGCTTTTCCAGTTTCGGTTAGAGAAATCAAAGAAACATAAAAAGAGGCTTATCAAGAAAGAACACAGAATAAACACAAGCCTATGAGAAGACTTGACAAAATGGGAGATAATCAGTAGCACAATGCCCATGGATTATTTTAATATTCTTGGCTGTGTCTGTGCTTATAGAAGCTGAATTATTCTCAAAAAATAATTTTGGTCTAATGTTGCAGAGAATATTTCATTCACTGAGAATTGTGATTCTTCCCTTCAGCTCTGAGTTGAATGCTTCTGGAATGCAAAGCGAGAATTCACAAAACTGACATTTCTGTTCTATTAGTGTTTAATTATTGGGTATAATTTCGCAAAAGGAGGCAAACACTATTCTGAGAATGATATTGGTGTTTAGGAAAAAAAAGAGATAATTTATCTTTTCAATGAACTCTTTCTAAAAACAATTCTATTTGTAGAAGCCGTAGTTTGTGCCAGTTCATCACATGGTTTAGTTGGAAATCTTTACCATGGTCTGTGTCCCTTAGTCTTCACAGGGAACACTACAATTACTTATTCAATCATATCCTATGCATTTAGGTTACCACAGAAATTGATTTTTTCGAGGTGAGTTCATGTTTTTGTCACTAATAATATCTTTGACTGTTTTCTTGGGAAAATGTAGCCATTATGGTATTGAGAGCATTACTGTTAGGTTTGTCATTCATAATGAATGACCCAAATAAAGCTTTCCAGAAAAATAATGTGTTTCCTGATTTTGAGATAAAAAACAATTTCACAACCATCATCAATTCTGTACTAAAACTCTTAATAGAATTAAAATATAAAATTGAAACTTCATGAGCTTCTTAAAATGTCTATCCCTTCATAATAAGACTAAACATGTATATGTGTAGCTGACTCACTGTTATAAAGCAGAAACTAACACACCATTGTAAAGCAATTTTACTCCAATAAAGATGTTTAAAAAAAAAGTAAACAGTAAAATAGTCATTTAATCATTTCAAGGGCGTGTTCAGTTGAAGTAACATAACATAAAATAAAGTACTATGTATTTAAATGCCATCATTATTCAGATATGTACATTTATACACATGCAGATACATATATAGGTATGCACATGTATATATAATACAGAATTTTAATTAAGAAAATATTAAGGAGAGACTATTACCATTGATTTCTGCTTCTAAGTCCTTCATCAACACCCTCCTTCCCTTACTTCTGCCCTATTATTGCTACTTCTTCAGTGTTCATTAGAATCTACCATGGAAGGATAAGAAACAGATACATATAAGGTTCAATGTGTCCTATTTGCAAGCACAAAGTATAGTGATTAATGGGAAAATGGGAATGATCTAATGGGAAAAATGAACCATTTATATATATATGTGTGTGTATATACACACCTGTGTGTGTGTGTGTATATATATATATATATATATATATATAATCTTTTTGTAAATAATCCATCTTGGATCAAAATGAGCAATTCAAGTGACTGAAAATAAGCTCTTTTGATAAAGTATGGATACATAATAGAATATATTAACTATAAGTCCACAGTTAATAGCAGTGAGGTAGCTCTATATGACCATGTGTGAAAGTTAACAGTCTTTCATATCACAACCACTGTGTTACCTGTTCTGCCTCCTTGTAGCAATAAGTCAAAAAAATGCATACTCTAAATATATCTGGGCACTCCTAGGATCTTAGCACTAATGTTTAGCCTCCATGGTTGAGATAAACACAAATATTGTGTTTTTAATCAGTATTGTAGAAGCGCCCTTACAAAAATCCCTTTAAATCACTGGATAGTTAGACAACCATATCCATTTCCATTGTAAAGTATGACTTCTGGTGTTCATCTGGTGCTAATTATTTATGACCAGAAGGCCACTCCTTAATATTTATGCCGGTGGTGGTGGTGGTGGTGTGATGAATTGGGAGATTGGGATTGACATATATACACTAATATGTATAAAATGGATAACTAATAAGAACCTGTTGTATAAAAAAATAAATAAAATTAAATTTAAAAAATTTATGCTGACACATTTTTCCCTGAAACCGAGGATGTGGTCCTTTAGATTTGTTAAGTTTATTAATGCTAGTTGTATGTCATTGTTGTGACATAATATTTTTCAACAAATCAGATATGAATTTGAAAAGGAAGAAATGTGTTATAAGGCTATTTAGTTGAAAGCTGTAGAAATATCAAAATAAGTTGCTAAAAATATCCTTTTTCTTACTAGATCACTATAAGACTACTACAAAATAGTCATGGGGATGATACATTTCTAAATAATTATCCCTTCAGATTACTTCATGAGAATTTAAAAGTTCTCACCTGAATTTAAAGAAATCCAAATTGGAAGTCTGTCATTTATGGGAGAGAGAATTCACTATCCTTGGACAGGTCCATATTCAAAAGCTTAAGTTGTATGTCAAATGTTCAGGAAAGAAATTGCTATTTAAATTGTTTTAAAGTATTTAAAATATTTAAAATACACACATGAAAATATTTTAAATAGACACATGAAAATTTTAATGATTTATTTTTTAACCACCTTTTAAGTTAGAATTGGAAGGATTTTGGTTTTTTTGATTGCTTTAGTAAAGCTTTATAAGAGCTGTGGTTGTATAATAAAAATAACACTGAATTGAGAGTGAAGAGAAATCTGTCTACTGACTTTTATTAATCATATTTCCTTTCTGAAATTCATCTTCCTCCTCTTTAAAATAGTTACATTGGATTAAATGATCCCCAGGAATATTTATATAAATGGGTATCATGGTAATTGGAAAATGTCCAATTCTTTCATTTGCACCTGTACGAAGAATGTTTTGGAGATTGCTAAAGCTTTAGTAGACTAAGAAATATCTTTGGAACATAGCTGAGTCTTTATCAACAGTGGGAGCTTTTGAAGAGCAAAAAATTGTTATTTCCAGCCTCCAGAGTTTTGTTTAGTTGATTTTTATTTAATTTTTATCCTTGCAAATACTGGAGTAAGACACCAGCATTATACAGCTATTGTGATTCCCTGATGAACTATTAAATAAATTCAACTAGTGAGCTAACAAAATTTAAATAACACAGTAACTTCATTTAAAACTAGAAATTGCATCACTCCGGAAAATTAGTCTGAGTTACCATTTCCTGAAGGGTTTCTATTGAACTTTAACTGCCTCTTTTAGTGTAATGTACATTAATTCAAATAATTTAGAACCAATATATTCTTCTGCAGTTTGGGAAATCATATAAGATTATCAATGGGCCTTGGCTTTATAAAGTGCTCTTTTTATTATACTTGTTAAAGTATGTTTTCTACTGAGGATTCTCATAATAACTACGACAATTCCATTGGCCCTTTAAGGGTCTGAATACTATTCAAATATTCATTCATTCTTCCATTCAATGAAAATTTTTTGAGCACTTGTCAAGTATCAGGCACCATTCTAGCCACCTGTGGACACAGCAGCAAACAAACACAAAAATTCGTGCCCACGTGGAGCTTATGTTCTGGTTAAAAAGACAGACAATGGACAACATAATTAGGGAAAATACATAACATGGTAATAAAGATAGATGGAAAGGCGGAAATAAAGTCAGAGAAAAGGAGTGTGGGAGGTGGTACAGTTTTAGGTAGGTGGTCAGAAAAGGGTTCAGTGACAAATTGACATTGAATAAAGCAAGGCAGGATAGATCGATCTATCTCTTATCTCTCTATATCTATCATCTATCATTTATTATCTATTATCTATCATCTATATCACCTATCATTTATTATCTATCATCTATCTATAGCTATCATCTATCATTTATTATCTATCTAATATCTATCTATATCTATCATTTATCATCTATGTATTATCTATCTCTATCATTTATCATCTATCACTTATCTATTTATCTATTATCTATTATCTATCATCTATCATTTATTATCTATGTATTTATTATCTATCATCTATCATTTATCTATTATCTAACTCTCATCTATCATTTACCATCTATCTATGTATCTATTATCTGTCTGTCACCTATCTCTATCATCTAAAATTTATTATCTATCTATTTATCTCCCTATCTATCTATCTACATATAGTGCAGGGAGAAGAGCTCTGTGAGCAGACACAACTGCAAGGCAAGGTCTGAGCAGAAATGAGCCTGCCCTCCTGAGGAGATACTAACAGCACAGTTAGCAGATTGAGGGAGGGGCAGATGTAGGAAATGAGGCCAAACAATTAAGAGTGTATGGACAGACTACTTGCTGCAGGACTGTTCAAAAAATAATCCATGAATTAGTGCCAAGATAAATACAGACATTGAGAGAAAGTGTTTACACACTTTTATAGCTATTTGACATTACTGTGACATCCATGTATGTCATCACTGTTTGAATCCACATGCCTTTTTTAAAAAAGTTTCTACTTTTATTTATTTTTACAACAGCGTTGCTTCATGCAAACATGGGGGATGGCTCTACAGATAGTTGGAGAAGAACTAATTTGGAGACTGTGTCTCTTTCTCTGAATAAGATGAAGAGGAATTGGTGTTTAAGGAGAGGAGAGACAGGATATGGCCTACTTATTAGAAGATCACTCTGGCTTCTGTGTTAGGAAATGAGAGAAAAAGGACAGGGGCCTAAAGTTGGACATGAGTTAGGTGGCTCTTGAAAGGACAGGTGATGGAAGAGGGTGACCCAGGCCAGAGTGAACGCAGGGGATATAGTAAGATGTGCACAGGTCCTGGATCTATTTTTGAAGAAAGAGAAAAGAAAAGAAAATTAGAAGATTACATATGAAATGTGAGATAAAGAAGAATCAAGGGTGACTCAAAGTTCTGGTCTGAGCAATTAGAAGGAATTGCCATTTACTCAGGTAATGTAGCTTGGGAAAAGAGCAGTCTTGGCTGGTGGAGGAGAAATAGAATGCCAGTCAGGAGGTCTGCTTGGGGCATATTCATTTTGAGAGACCTATTATACAGCCAAGAAAAGAATGTCATAAAGGAATTAACTTTTTTTTTTTTTTTTTACAATAGGTCCTTGTTAGTTATCTATTTAAAATATAGCAGTATGTACATGTCAATCCCAATCTCCCAATCTATCCCTCCTACCACCCTTCCCTCACTGGTAACCATAAGTTGATTCTCTAAGTCTGTGAGTCTGTTTCTGTTTTATAAATAAGTTCATTGGAATCATTTTTGTTTTTTAGATTCCACATATAAACTATATCATATGGTATTTGTCTTTCTCTGTCTGACTTCACTTAGTATGATCATGTCTAGGTCCATCCATGTTGCTGCAAATGGCATTATTTCATTCTTTTTTAATGGCTGAGTAATATTCCATTGTATATAGGTACCACATCTTCTTTATCCATTCATCTGTCAATGGGAATTTAGGTTGCTTCCATGTCCTGGCTATTGTAAATAGTGCTGCAGTGAATATTGGGGAGCATGTATCCTTTCACACCATGTTTTTCTCCAGATATATGCCCAGGAGTGGGATTGCTGGATCATGTGGTAGCTCTATTTTTAGTTTTTTAAGGAACCTCCATACTGTTTTCCATAGTGGCTGTACCAATTTACATTCCCACCACAGTGTAGGAGGGTTCCCTTTTCTCCACACCCTCTGCAGCATTTATTGTTTGTAGATTTTTTGATGATGGCCATTCTGTCTGGTGTGAGGTGATATCTCTTTGTAGATTTGACGTGCATTTCTCTAATAATTAGTGATGTTGAACATCTTTTCATGGGCTTTTTAGTCATCTGTGTGTCTTTTTTGGAGAATTGTCTGTTTAGGTCTTCTGCCCTCTTTCGATTGGGTTGGTTTTGTTTTGGATATTGAGCCGCATGAGCTGTTTGTAAATTTTGGAGACTAATCCCTTGTCAGGAATTGAGTTTAAGAAAGAAGGAAAGTGAAGAAAGTGCTGACATTTATGTTTAGTGATGAAAGCATTCAAAAGATGAAAACAAGTTAAAAGACTGGAATTTCAAACAAATAAAGTCACCCTGGATTGTTTATGTTCCAGACCCTGGACCAGTGTTAAGTGCTGTAACATGCATTTTCAGATTTGATTTGTACAGTAGTTCTTCCAAAGTGAGCATTACTTTCCTTTTTTTTTTTTTTTTTTTTTTGATAGGGGAGACTGGTACTCAGAAGACTAAGCATTTTGCCAAAGAGAGAATATAAGATTAATAAATGAAATGCAAAATACAACAGATAACTATATTAACTCCTTATTAAATAACCATTAAAAGCTACTATTATTTTATTTCAGAGGATAAAAATTAGAACCAATATGTTAAGTATCTTGCTTGAGCTCTCACAGTCTGTAATTGGTGGAAACACAATTTCAATACTGTTGGATAGACACACAGAGACCAAGATATTAAATAATTATAGTCAACTGCTTCCTCTAGGAGAGCAAGTATTCACAATTTGGTACTTCCATTCTAGAACTCAGGTATTTCCCGCTATCCCAGCTGTTTTCTTTTAAATTTAGTTCTCAAAACTTGAGCGTGAATCAGAATCACCTGGAGAATTTATTACATACAGATTCTTGGGTCCTCTCTCCCAAAGTTCTGATTCAGTTTGTCTGGGGTGTGGTTTAATGATTTATGTTTCTAACAAGCTCCCTGGAGATACTGAGGATGACAGCTCTGATTTGGAAAATGTATTTTGAGAACCATTGCTCTATTGTATTACAATATTGTGAACTCCCAATATAGTATACTAATATGTATAGTTTTTTTAAAGGAACTATGTTTTAATATAATTATGCCAGGTCTCCCGTATTCAAAGAGAGGCCACAAATCTTTGTGTTATCAACATGATTTTCTGGCTTGGCTCCCTTTAAGATAGGGCATCTTTCCTGAAAGAGACAGGCAAAACCACAATGACAATTTTATAAGGAGAGGACTCATGCTGACAGCAGGCAGTTTCTTCCAAGCAGAAAAGGGGTGTCCCACTCAATTACCTCTGTGGAACTATGGTAAAAAGGAGCCAGGTGAATAGCTGCATTATGAGCAGAGTTTTTTTTTTTTTTTCTTGTAGTTCAAAAGATATAGGATTGGAGAGACTACACCAATGATACCAGTAAGAAAGTGGAATGCAAAGAATATGCAGGACTAGAGTGATAATGACAAAGGTGGGGAAAATTTAGATCCACCATACAAATATTTCTCAATGCAATTTGCCCTTATAGGTCATAATTTGACCATCTGACATACTAATTTTACAGTTATATGGTTCTCTGTAAATGGTACTTATTATTCACCTTTTATTGTTTTCTTTTTCAACTTTACTGATAAAAAGTTATAGTCAAATTTATAAGTCACTTCACAACACCTGTAGTTAGTAATTCATGGAAAGCTCTTAATGCACTTTCAGGTTCCATCATTTGACATTCGGCTAAATAGCCCACGTAATGATTACAGCGGAATATTTTTGCAAACAAAAACATTCTTGAAGATGCTCATTTAAAGGAATATCTTTGAATTTCTTTTAATAGCTATAAGCCCTACATTTTTTATTCTTTCTTCCTTTTTTAGACTTCTAGGAAGTAAGTGTATAGAATGAATTTTCCAAATACCTTAGTATACTATATGCTCTAGTGCCCATTAGAAAGCAAAGTGTAAGTGACATGTCTGAAATCAAAGACACCAAAATGTGTTTTTAAAACCTCGGTTTAAAAGGCTAGTGTAAAATGTTCAAATAATTAACAGCTCTGCAGATTATAATACACTGTGATGGCATTAAATGATCCAGGCTGCCAGCCATGTTTAAGGAATAAATTCTCATTTCCACCCCTTCTTTCCCTCATTTCATTTCTTTTTGACACTTTTTCTCACTGAAGTATTAGGTGATAATAACACATAAATTCTCAAAATTTAATTAGGATCAAAGACTTTTTTCTCTCATTAATAAGTAATCTAAATAGTTACTATTCTTTTTCCCTTTAAAAATGAAAAATTATACTAATTTTTACAATTTTTAATGTGAAAAATTGTTCTTTATGAGCCACATCCTTAATCTCTTTTGCACTGAACAGAATTATTTATGACATGGACCTGTACTTTAATGGACCTATAAATACATATTTTATGTTAAAAATCTTAAGAAAGGTGGTTTTAAAAATATGAAAATCATGCTTATTTAATAGTTGAGCATTATATACATTGGGTACTTTATATGCAAACCCTGCATATTGTATTTTGTAGTTTAAAATATTTATGCAGTTTTTCATTTATAATGCTCATGTACAAAATTCACAAGTACTAAAATATATTGTTCTTGAATTTGGTCCCTAAATCCTCAGTTTCCTCCCCAGAGACAGCCGCTAACATCACTTTCTTTTTATCCTTTGAACTCTATTCCATGCATCACACAATGCCTATTCATAATTATATCTTTGTTCTTATCTTGAGCAAGTTATATCAAATTATACATATTATTCTACATTTGCTATTTATACTTAATACTCTCCCTTGCAGATTTTCTTACACTAGGACATATGTAGTTTCCTTATCTTCTTAAAGATTATGGAAATATTTTATGGATGTGTTTGATTCATGGAGCTCTAATCATTATAATGCTTACAATATTTTAGAAGAAAAAATCGCCTATGAACCATATTATATATACATTATTTTGTAAACTTTCAATTATATCTTTAGGAAATTAGCTAAATATGGAATTTCTAGATCAAAAGATAATCTTTAGTTTTGATAGGAATTCTTTTTTTATTTTTATTGAAGTATAGTTGATGTACAATATTATATAAGCTACAAGTGTACTCAATTTTAAAGGTTATACTCTATTTATAATTATAAAATATTGCCTGTATTCCCTGTGTTGTACAATATATCCTTGTAGCTTATTTTATACATAATAGTTTGTACCTCTTAATCCCCTACCCCTATACTGCCCCTCCCGCCTTCCCTCTCCCCACTGGTAACCACTGCTTTGTTCTCTATATCTTTGAGACTGCTTCTTTTTTGTTATATTCACTAGTTTGTTATACTTTTTTGGATTCCACATATAAGTGATATCATACAGTATTTGTCTTTCTCTGTCTGACTTATTTCACTCAGCATAATACCCTCCAAATCCATCCATGTTGCTGCAAATGGCAAAATTTCATTCTTTTTTATGATTGAATAGTATTCCAGTGTGTGTGTGTGTGTGTGTGTGTGTGTGTGTGTGTATGTATGTATACCACATCCTCTTTATCTATTGATCTGTTGATGGACACTTAGGTTGCTTCCATATCTTGGCAACTGTAAATAATGCCACTATGAACATTAGGGTACATTTGTCTTTTTGAATTAGTGTTTTTGCTTTTTTCAGATATATACCTAGGAGTGGAATCGCTGGGTCATATGGTAATTCTATTTTTAGTTTTTTGAGAAACTTCCATATTGTTTTCCACTGTGGCTGCACAAATTTACATTCCCATCACCAGTGTGCAAGGTTCCCTTTTCTCTACATCCTTGCCAACTTCTGTTATTTGTGTTCTTTTTGATGATAGCCATTCTGACAAGTGCAAGATGATATCTCATTGAGGTTTTGATTTGCATTTCCCTGACAGTTAGTGATGTTGAGCATCTTTTCACATGCCTGTAAGTCATCTGCATTTCCTCTTTGGAAAGAAAATGTCTATTCAATTCTTCTGCCCATTTATTAATTCACTTGTTTGTCTTTTTGATGTTGAGTTGTATGAGCTGTTTATATATGTTGGATATTAAACCCTTATCTGTCATATCATCAGCAAATATTTTCTCCCATTCAGAAGGTTGTCTTTTTGTTTTGTCAATGGTTTCCTTTGCTCTGCCAAAGCTTTTAAGTTTAATTAGGTCCCATTTGCTTATTTTTGCTTTCAGTTTTGATAGAAATGCTTAATGACTGCCCAATTAGTTTGAAATTTCATTCCAACTAAAATATGAAAAAAAAAACTCAACAAAAGATTGAGTTATCAAAATTGGTCAGTACAATAAAATAAAAATTGTATCTTTAATTTAGCATTTCTGTCATTGTGATTGACGTTGAGCATCTTTTTTGTATTAAGAATGATTTATGCTTGATTTTTCTGTAAAAGCATGTTAAGAATCCTTTCCTTTTATTTCCCTAATTGCATTGCTGATCTTGATAATAAGAACTTTCAGGATTATATATTCTTTATACATAAATATTATAATATTATGTTTATTATATACATGTATAATAAAAATTATCAATATCTGATTCCTTGGCAATAAGAGAGATTTCATATGGATCACCCTAATAGTATTAAAATGGACACTTTGCTTGTGGACTGAGTTGAATTTTCTTTTTTTTTGTTTTTGAGTCTAGTTTGTTGTTTTGTCTTTTGAAAACCACGATTATAGTTTATTTGTGATTTTGCTTTGACATGTAGACAGGTCAAAATCTTGTAATCAATTTTTTAATTTTTAACTCTTTTTGGCTCTTCAGTTTTAAGTATTTCCCAAGACTATAATTAAGTATTTCCCAAGTTAATAATTATTAAATTATTAACTTAATTAAACTATCAAATTATTAAAACAACCACAGAAAACAACAGGACCTCTCACAGTATTTTTTAAAGTTATTAAAATTTAATTTTCTACTAGTGAATCTTTGACACATCTATAAATGAATTTAATAAAATACTTGGTAAGAGTCAAATTTTGTTATTTCCCCAAGTTACTAGCTAGAGGTATCAATAAAATATGTTGAAAAATTCATATTCCTTCCTCTCATATGAAATGTCAAATTTCCTGTGTTTTTGAACTTGCCTTTCTCCTGCCACTGATTTTTCTCTTCATGCACCAGGATCACTATGATCTAAATATTGTGACTTTTATATGTTTAAATATTTAGAAAAACTGGCAGCCTATCCTTATACTACCTTTCTGACCTATTCTTATCCTTTTATACATGCTTACTTTTATATAACTTTAGACTGAACTTGGTTAGTTTGTGTTAGTATGTATATGTGTTTGTGTATACACACATATATTTTTTAAAGTTTTTAGTTATATATTACCACATAGAAAAATTATGTGAACCTTGGCAGTGTAAAACAACAAAACATTTTTTAACCCACTTGTCATTTTTGAGTGCCTGGGATTCTTGAATGGATTAACTGGGCTCTCACTAGGTTGCAGTTATGCTGAAGGGCAGGGTCGCAGATGTCTGAAGGCTCAACTGAGGCTCAAGAGTTTGATTCTGAGCTCACTCATGTGGCTGTTGGAGGAGCTCATGTTCCTTGCTGGCTGTTGGCCTGAGGTTTCAGTTCCCTGGCAGTTGGGCCTCCCCATAGGTTGCTCAAAACATAGCAACTTGTTTCCCCAGAGTGACCTAAGGAAGAGAGAGAGAGAAAAAAGAAAAATAAGACAGAAGTCACAGATTTAATAACAATTTTGGAAGTGATACAACATCAATTTTGCCATATGTTGTTTAGATACAGCAACTCCAGTACAATGTAGGCAAGGCCTACACAAGTGTGTGAAAACCAAGAAGAAGAGATCACAGGGGTCCGTGTGGAGGTTGGTTACCACTGTCTGTCCTCTGGCCCACAATGCTTCATGTCCTTCCCACATGCAAAATGCACTCAACTATTCCTAAGTTACACAAATACCTTGTTCCATAACTGTATCATCTCCAAGTCCAGAATCTTGTGTCTAAATCAAGTCCAGGTATGGTTGAGTGTTTCATTCCCTCAGTTAGTCAATCAACCAGCTGGAGGACTAATCTTAATCTATGTCAGATCCTGGGACCTAGCCATGGACCAGAAAGAAAGAACTCAGTGCTTTTATTTTAAGGCACCACCAAATATTTTTGTTTGCGAAATAGAAAATGTGTTTGGACTTGAGAACTAGAGGAACATCATTTAAACTCTCTAAACCATAGATTTCTCTTCTGAGAATTTCATTTATTAAGGCCTAACCAGCTATATAATTCTGATACAGTGAAGATTAGGTTAAAATAATGGATCCCAAACTTTTTTCCTGTTTTCTGCCTCCATAATCTCTACCTGTAACTCCCTCACATTAGTAACAATTCTTATTCATATAGTAATTGTTCAGATAGGAAGGCAAAAGGCTAGACATTGAGTAGATTAGAAAATCTCTTGATGGGGTAACTAATTTAACTGAATGATATTTGTAAATCTCAAAGGGTAAATGCTATCATTTTTTTTCTTCTTTGTTACAAATGTATCTCTATTTTATTCACATTTTCAAAACCATATTTCAGGTCCTATTCAACTCACTGTATTTACTACAAAGTATTCTATCTTTTCTTTTTATTTTCCCCAGTGTCACTTCCCTATAATTAGTACTATACTTGGTCACCAGATTAAAATGTTACTTTTCTTAAGTTACTGATTGTATTAAACTAACACATGCCTCCTCCTGCAAAGATACATATATATACACATATATGTATATATATATCCCTGTCCTCATACACTGGAACATGTGAACGTACTGAATTTGGCAAAGCATTGCAGATATGATTAAGTTAAGGATCTCAAAATGGGGAGATTATCCTGGATTATCCATGTGAGCCCTAACTTCTGTCACTTGCACGTATCCTTATAAGAGACAGGCAGAGAGAGATTTCACATGCACACACATGCACATGCACATGAAAATGTGATGTAAAGATGTAGCAGAGAGATATTTGAAGATGCTGGCCTTGAAGACTGGAGTGATGTGGCCTAGCTCAAGGAATGCTGACAGCCACCAGAAGCTGAAAGGGCAAGAAATAACATCTTTTTTATAGCCTCTGGAGGGAGTGCAGCCTTGCTAAAACCTTCATTTTGGGCCATTGATACATTGATTTTGGACTCCTGACCTACACAACTATGAGAAAATAAATTTCTGTTGCTTTAAGCCACCAGGTTTGTGGTAATTTATTATAGTAGCTACAGGGAACCAATGTACTGATCAAAAGCTTTCAGTGATCTACTTATCCAATGACTGAAATGAATATTCCTTGGACTGCCCTAAAGCACTCATAATTTTGGCCTGCTATAAACTGTTTATATTTTATTCCAAGGGTGAGCAAACTGTCTGGAATAGAGCAGACCAAAAATATTCTGGGCTTTGTCAGCCATATGGCCTTTGTCAAAATTACTCAACGCTGCCGTGGTAGCAAGCAAGCAGCCATAGACAGCATGTAAATGAATGAGTGTAGCCATGTGCCAATAAAACTTTATGTATAAAAACAGGCAGTGGCTGGATCTGACCCACTGGGAATATTTTTTGACCCCATTCTATATCATATACTTCCTTTTTTCCAATAATTCCCCTTCCCTTGTTTCATACTATACAGTGACTAGGTAGTATTCATTCTGATACCACCCACAGATTATATACTGTGAATTTACTGTATTAACCATAAATATTTGTTGAATGAATAAGTGAATAAAATTCTAATCTCCGATCTTACTAGTGTGCACATTTCCTTCAATACATGGTGAATGCATTTAATTTGTATCCCTTTGCTTTAACCATGGCAGAATATTTCCCTTTTTCCTTCACCTATGGGAATACTCATCACTCATTAGGGTTAATTGTAATAAGATCCTCTTCTTGAAAACTACCTCAAATACTGTAACTGTTACTAATCTGCTACCATGTATCATGTATATTATCAGCATCTCTTGTTTGACATAAGCATGCTAACTTCTATTGCAAACATTGTAAATATCAGTACTTAACCTGGGTGTTTCCATAATTTCCTTCAGAGCCAATATTTTGGCACCGTACAACCGTTACAGATTTCTGATAACATGACTTAATCTTAAGGATATATTTAGTGGGTTTTTTTGCCTTTCAAATGCAATTTCTTTACATATTGAGAAGCACGGATTCTATCTCTGCATAGAAAAACAGAAGCCTCTATTTTCAGCTCATAAGTGTAGAACTTCTGTTTCTCTTTTCCAAATAAGTATTCATATTGATTTTCAGAACAATTTTTAAGAAATTTTAATACTTAATATTGATACTCATCTTGATCATAGCTGATGTTAAATTCTGCTGTTACAAACTTGCAGCAAAATATGTTAAAAAAAACCCAACAGACAACTGCTCACATCGTTGTTTGTACCATATACTACCCACAAAGTATTGTGTGCCAAGCACTATTGCATGTAAAGCATAGTAAGATGTGGTCCATTTTGTTAAAGATCCTGTGGCAGACAAATGAATTCACATATTCATAATGAACAGAACAGAATCCAGTTTCCTATATTAAATCAGAGAAGCACCATTTGAACTCGAGTGCTGAAAAGACATGAGAGTGTATACAGAATATTGAATCTTTGCCCATATGTTCTCCTCAAATTAAAATGAATTCTATTGTAATCCCGGTATATAAATTACCTTGATTAAAATTATGATTTTAACCTTACTGAAGCCACCAGCAGCATAACATTGCTGACCTCTGAAAAGCCATGATATATTTCAGTTGAATTTAGGAAAGCTCAGCTTATGTAGGAAAAATCTTTGCCAAGAAAGCACTGCTTTTTATGTTGTTATTTTTTCTTACATCTTTAACAATTCATTGCTCTTTTGTGCTCTGAACTCCCCCAAAAGATCACTTAAGAATTTTAAAAACATATTTCCCCCATTCCTATCTGTTCCCACAAAGTCCCCTAGAGAAAGTTTTGCAAAATATGGTAATCAGATATGCAGACAAAAAGAGGAGAGTATTAAATTATAGTATTTTGAATTTTTTCTCTAAAAATAATGTATATACCGAATCCTCACTAAATAATATAGTATAACTCATTTTTCTACAGATCTTGTTTTCTCATTCAAGTTAAATTAAAAATGACTCCATACTTGGGATAGTATAAATTAATCAAAATCATCATTGGCTCATTCGTTTATTCAGGAAGCATTTGTTGCAGGCCTACTATGGAATAATATTTTGATACACTTCAGTTTATTTTATTACATTCTTTATAGAAGAACAAACAAAAATTCTACTTTTAATTTGTATAATTAGCCTAACTGAATGCCTTTGATATTATAAGAGAAAGCAGAATTTTCTCCTCAGCTAATTCTTCACTCTAATAATGCCTTTTACATGGGAGCTAGGTATCTGTCTTTTCTTTATGTTGAGACAAATTTTAACTTTAAAGTTCACTTAAACAGTATTTGGCTTAAACTTCTAAAAAAAGTTATTCATTAAAATCTTCAGACTGACTTCTTATTTATGTTTTGTTTTACTCTTTTACTTATACTCTTAACTTACAGATACAGTGTAAATGGCAAAATTAATGGTGTAATCACACTGTGTTGCATTTCTGAATCAAATATATATTAGTGTAATTTTAAAATTTTATTATGAAACATACAAAATTAAAAGCACCATAATTAGCAAATACAAATTTAGATAAAGTCTGAATTTGTTATAAAATTGTTTTATAAAATACAACTTCCTTGAATTTCAGTAATATTTATTTTTTCTTCCTTCAGTTGAATTATGTTGGTTTATACTTCATTAGAAAGAAAACACAAATCAAGGCATAGAGTATAGTCTATATTTTCTCTACCCAGGGTTTATTCAACTTCTTTCCCTTTTCTAGTGCCTAGGATCTCTTTACAAAACATGTTCCCTTTACTTTATTTTTTAAATTTTTAAAATTTTTATTTTATATTGGAGTATAGTTGATTTACAATCTTGTGTTAGTTTGTGTACAACAAAGTGATTTAGTTATGCGTATATGTATATCTATTCTTTTTCAGATTCATTTCCCATATAGGTTATTACAGAGTATTGAGTAGAGTTCCTTGTGCTATACAGTAGGTCCTTGTTGATAATCTATTTTATATAATAGTGTGTATATGTTAATCCCAACCTCCTAATTTATCTCTCCCCCCCACCTTTCCCCTTTGGTAACCATAAGTTTGTTTTCTAAGTCTGTGAGCCTGTTTCTGCTTTATAAATAAGTTCATTTGTATCATTCATTTGTATCATTCCACATATAAGTGATATCATATGATATTTGTCTTTCTCTGTCTGACTTACTTCACTTAGTATGATCATCTCCAGGTACATCCATGATGCTGCAAATAACATTATTTCATTCATTTTATGGCTAATATCCCATTGTGTATATATATATATATATATATATATATATATATATATATATAATATATATTGTATATATACAATGTGTATATATAGTATATACACATTGTATATATACATATATATACATTGTGTGTATATCTATATCTATACCAATATGTATACATATATATATATATATATATATATATATATATACCATATCTTCTTTATCCATTTCTCTGTCGATGGACACTTAGGTTGCTTCCATGTCTTGGCTATTGTAAATAGTGCTGCTATGAACATTGGGGTGCATGTATCTTTTCAAAATATGGTTTTGTTTGGATATATGCCCAGGAGTGGGATTACTGGATCATATGGTAGCTCTACTTTTAGTTTTTTAATGAACTTCCATACTGTTCTCCATAGTGGCTGCACCAATTTACATTCCCACCTCTAGTTTATATTGCCATTGCAGTTGATTGGTTAAAAGAACAAAAAAAATAAGAAGTCTAATGTGTACTGGATATTTCTTAAAGCCACGGGTAATAATTGGAGAAAGAGATCAACTGAAGTAATTGGTTTGAAAGTAGAAAGGAAAGAAATTGTACATTGTCGAAGAAAGCCCTTTTCTCTTTGCAGACTGAAGTCCAAAATGGGCCAGTCCTAATCCGGAGATTGAGAAATTTAGAAAAATTAAATGATCTGCCCCATGCCAAGTTTTACAATACAGAGACAGGTCCTGTCTCAAAATTTTACAACATTGAGACAGGACTGAGTCAGACAAAAGATTTCTCAAACTGAATAAACCGATATTCCCAGACCTTTCTCAGATACAACTAGTTAGGCACTTAATGGGAGTAATGTGTGGGCAGCAGTGAGGGAGTGCCAGTTAGAGAAAGAAGAGATGAGAAAAAGGTTATTTTGAAATTGAAGCTGATTTAGAGCTAGATATAGAACACAAATTTGGGGTGACTGCCCTAAGGTGTTGGTTTTGCATTGCTTGTCCGGAAACGAAGGTGGGGAATATGGAGATGGGATTAGGATTTGTGCAGAGAGAAGGACAGTTTACAGGTAGGACACAGAAGTACCAAAATGCAAGTAAAATACTTAGACACGATTTCTAAATCTCTAGAACTCTAGCTAACAAAGTCAACCAAAAGCAAATAAGCCCTGAATCCTCCCACAGGTTTGAGGGACATGTGAAATGCCAGGGAAAATTCAGGCCTGGATAACAGCTTGGGATTGCCCATCAGTTTAGGAAATCCACAGGCATCCAACAGGAGTGAGTAACAAAGGCACCCTCAAAATGCCTACCGCAAGGTACAGGAGTGGGAAGTAGCAGCCAGGAGAGCTCTTCTAGATATTAGAGCCTAAAGAATGGTTGGGATTTCTTATTCTTTTGTACAGCAGAATATGATAGGTACTATCAATGGGTGACCACTTTTTTGTTATTTTCCAACTTTTCCTTTTCCAAATGGAAAATGCACTTACCTCTAAGCAGGGAGCCAGGTATGGAGTAGACTGCAATTCTTTTGGAAAAAATTATAAGGGACTCAATGGAAATAACAATGGGAAAAGAAAGCAGGAAAAGGCTTTGAGAGATTCAGGGGTACAATCTGGATTTTGTAAACTAAGATGCAGGCAGAAAGGAAAGAGAAAATTTGACTTGTAGATATTGGACTTAGTTGAGCATATATGAATTTTATCATGCAGGGATAATAAATGAGAAAAAACATGTTTTGGGGGAAGATGCTGAATTTGTATTTTGATTTATTGATCACCCTATGCCATCTGTGTGAGGCTTCCCAATAAACTGATGGAAGTCAAGGAAAGAAAGCCTGAGAAACAAAGATGTATTCAACTGTGTTAGAGGCTACAGAGAAAGATCACTAAGATGAGAAGTATATCAGTTCAAAGAGGTATTACCCCCAGGTAATACTCTGTGACTCTGTATCTCAATACGAGGCTGCCCCCATGATATTTGCAAAAGGGATCCGAGACTGGAGAATTCTGGAGACTTCTTCACTGCCTCAGCTCCAAAATGTTACACATCTCTTACACTAAGATTATATTGGGGGCCAGTCACCACCTTACACAGAGACCCAGGAAGTAAAGAAGAACTGGATATTGGTGAGAAGTGGATAGTGACCTACCTCAAAGAGTGAGGGGGAAACTCTGATATGTCAGCTGTTGAGATATAAGCCTAGGAAGAATACTTTCCAAATAAATGCTAAAACAACCTAATGGATTGAGTCCCGGGAAAACTACAGATTCTTTTTTGTAAATATTTTTTGTTGTCACATTTCAAAATCCCCTATATTTTATTGTAAACCACATATTGTAAATACATAGCTTATATTGTGAGGCATATAGTAAATATTACTGAAAGATAGTTTGTGCATACATTACCTCTAGGAAAAATTGCAGTGAAGGGAAAGAAAGTGACAGCTAAAGAGAAACACAAACCGGATGGGGAAGTGAAGTAAGAGGCCTGGTAATTTCCAGAGAGAGGGAGAAAAAGATTGTGAGCGAACGACAGAAAGATAAAAGTGTGGTCAAGATTAACGTTGGAACCAGTATTTTTTTTTTCAATGAAACACCATAGAAGATATGAGATGAAATTGACCAAGGCATTTGAAAGGGTTCCAAAGGAAGAGAACAATCCCTAGACTGAAGACCATAAATTTGAACAGTAGTTATTGTGGTTATGCAGTATTTTCAAAAATAACCACCAGTCCCCAAAAGGACTAGAAAAAAAGAATCATAAGGTTAACAAAAGTTTAAGTACCATATAATATTACAGAATATAGCCAAAGTTTAAAGGAATAAGGTAGTTGAAAGTGCAAGTAAAATTATGGTTGGAAGGAAAAATCATTTTGGTATGAAAGTGACAGGGGCTGAGAGTATAAAGGTGGCATATGAAAAAGTGCAGGTGTTTGAAAGCTTAAGAAAGAGGAAGAGGAAGAGAGATAGGAATAATGGAGTGAAGGAACTAGAAGGGTAGAAACGGTGATGAAGGTTTGATAAGTTGTCATTTGTTTAATTTGTTTGAAGAGTTCCAGGTTGTAATAAGATCAAAAGTGCTGTTTAAAGAGTAATGTGCTGAGAAGGTGTGGAAAGCAAGCCAGAGAAATTAAAATGGTATTGATATTAAAATCTAATGTGTTCTCTTGGACATCTTTGTAGACACAGAAGCCATCTAGGATTACGGCAGGAAAGGAAATTGTGATCCAGGGTGCAAATTCTCAATTGATTTGCACTAGAGTCTATAGGCTTAGGAAATTACTCTGGTGAAGATGAACTGAAGATGTAAATGGTAGCAAACAGGTATCAGTGACAGCACCAGATCACCCTGAACATTAGGGTCATGGGCTACAAGAAAATTAGCAGCCTTTCATACATGGCATAAGAGAAACAGTGCCCTCAGAGAAGATCCATATTTTAGCTCAGGCAAGGAGGAGACAGAGTCTTAGTAAAGATGCTATATATGACGAGGGTGGGGGAATTTCTTTAAAACGGAACTAAATTAAGGCAGAACGATGGGAATTGTTGGTTAGAAAGTTAGCATTGGAAGATACGGTTTGGAGAGAGAACGCACAGATCACTTGGAGTGTGGGGTTCTATGACAAACGGTTGATGAATGAGAATTGAATTTGGGAACACAGCAAAGAGTAGCAGAAGTGAGAGGTTCCAGACAGACTCAAACTGAAGAAACACACATGAAACTGTTAAAAATGCATGGTTTGGTCTTTGAAGTGTTGAAACTTGCTGACAGTTCAGATATGCTCAGCGCTTTTAATCAGCATGGTCCACTAGCTAGCTATGTGGTCCTAGAGACATCTTTTAAGATCTGGGGATGGATTTTTTTACACAGTACTTCAAATAACGTCAACCTCCTGCACTCAGACAGCAGAGCTGCTAATGCCTGATGGTCCACCCTACCTGGCTGTGTAGAACTTCTAACCATGGATCTGGGGAGCCACGGAGGAAGCAGTTTCTGGTTAAGATGCCATACACCAACTGCTCTTCCTGAGATTCAACAGAGATTCATGAATATCTGTTTCTCAATTGTTACATGCTTTTTCACCACTTTCCTGGGTCTTTAAATGATTGGTTTTGACAACTTTGCCCAGGTTGCTGTTGTTGTGGCTTGTTTGGAAGAGCTCTTTGCTCTGTTGTGCCAGAGGTGCCCCACCCCGACCCTGTAACATGTCCCTCTGTTGCATCTTTATCAGGCAACTCCTCTGGTTAGGAATTCATCCCGGAGCACTTTCAAGATGGGGGTGTTTCTTTATACTAGAACCAAATATAAAGGGGGAAAATGGAAATGACATGCTGTTATATGTTTAACAATTCGCTCTCTGGCTGTGGGAATTGTACAAAAGCCCAGATTTATAGCATATGCTAGTCTTTTTTTTTCCCATTTATTTATTTATTTTTGGCTGCATTGTGCCTTCACTGCTATGCGCGGGGTTTCCCTAGTTGCAGTGTGCGGGCTTCTGTTTGCGGTGGCTTCTCTTCTGGAGCACATGCTCTAGGCGCGCGGGCTTCAGTAGTTGTGGCGCACTGGCTTAGTTACTCCGCAGTGTGTGGGATCTTCCCAGACCAGGGATTGAACCTGTGTCCCCTTCATTGGCAGGCAGATTCTTCTTTTTTTTTTTTTGGCGGTACGCGGGCCTCTCACTGTTGTGGCCTCTCCTGCTGCGGAGCACAGACAGGCTCTGGACGTGCAGGCTCAGCAGCCATGGCTCACGGGCCCAGCTGCTCCGCGGCATGTGGGATCTTCCCGGACCGGGGCACGAACCCACGTCCCCTGCATCAGCAGGTGGACTCTCAACCACTGTGCCAGCAGGGAAGCCCTTTTTTGTTTGTTTGTTTTTATTTTTTTAACATCTTTATTGGAGTATAATTGCTTTACAATGGTGTGTTAGCTTCTGCTTTATAACAAAAGTGAATCAGTTATACATATGTTCCCATATCTCTTCCCTCTTGCATCTCCCTCCCTCCCACCCTCCCTATCCCACCCCTCTAGGTGGTCACAAAGCACCGAGCTGATCTCCCTGTGCCATGCGGCTGCTTCTCACTAGCTATCTATTTTACGTTTGGTAGTGTATATATGTCCATGCCACTCTCTTTGTCACAGCTTACCCTTCCCCCTCCCCATATCCTCAAGTCCATTCTCTAGTAGGTCTGTGTATTTATTCCCATCTTACCCCTAGGTTCTTCACGACTTTTATTTTTCCTTAGATTCCATATATATGTGTTAGCATATGGTATTTGTTTTTCTCTTTCTGACTTACTTCACTCTGTATGACAGACTCTAGGTCCATCCACCTCACTACAAATAACTCAATTATGTTTCTTTTTATGGCTGAGTAATATTCCATTGTATATATGTGCCACATCTTCTTTATCCATTCATCCGAAAGAATATACAGTGGAGAAAAGAGAGCCTCTTGAATAAGCGGTGCTGGGAAAACTGGACAGGTACATGTAAAAGTATGAGATTAGATCACTCCCTAACACCATACACAAAAATAAGCTCAAAATGGGTTAAAGATCTAAATGTAAGGCCAGAAACTATCAAACTCTTAGAGGAAAACATAGGCAGAACAATCTATGGCATAAATCACAGCAAGATCCTTTTTGACCCGCCTCCTAGAGAAATGGAAATAAAAACAAAAATAAACAAATGGGACCTAATGAAACCTCAAAGCTTTTGCACAGCAAAGGAGACCATAAGCAAGACCAAAAGACAACCCTCAGAATGGGAGAAAATATTTGCAAATGAAGCAACTGACAAACGATTAATCTCCAAAATTTACAAGCAGCTCATGCAGCTCAATAACAAAAACCAAACAACCCAATCCAAAAATGGGCTGAAGACCTAAATAGACATTTCTCCAAAGAAGATATACAGATTGCCAATAAACACATGAAAGAATGCTCAACATCATTAATCATTAGAGAAATGCAAATCAAAACTACAATGAGATATCATCTCACACCGGTCAGAACGGCCATCATCAAAAAATCTAGAAACTATAAATGCTGGAGAGGGTGTGGAGAAAATGGAACCCTCTTGCACTGCTGGTGGGAATGTAAATTGATACAGCCACTATGGAGAACAGTATGGAGGGTCCTTAAAAAACTACAAATAGAATTACCATATGGCCCACTACTGGGCGTATGCCCTGAGAAAACCATAATTCAAAAAGAGTCATGTACCACAATGTTCATTGCAGCTCTATTTACAATAGCCAGGAGATTGAGGCAGGCAGATTCGTATCTGCTGTGCCACCAGGGAAGCCTGCATATGCTAGTCTTTGTGATGTAAATACATTGTGGGTGATTTTAAGCCTACAATGTGGTGTCACTGGATTTAGAGTAGGAAAGGGATGTATACAGTTGGTGCTCAAAAACCTGTTTGAGCCAACTCTAGCAGACTACTGGCCATGCCACATAAATACAAAAATTCCAGGTTTGTTTATCATAAGAAGCCCAGGCAGACCAGGAGCATCATGCTAAAAGCATTCCATAGATTAAGACTCTCCTTATCTTTCTCTATTAGAACCTATTCAGCACGGTTGATTAGCATGTTTGCAAATAATTTTGACAAAACAATTTTTTCATTTTCCTTTCTCCTTGGCATTATCAAGGTAAGGAGGATGAGATATGCTCTAGCTGACAGCACCTCTTCCTCCCACTTGTAAATTTGCCTTTTCCTTTTAATTTTAGAGCTAGATAAATGTACATATACACATTTTATACAGAATTTACGTATATATTTTTAATCCTCAGTAAAGACATGCTTAAAGGGAGTGTTCTCTTTAAAATGGAGATGCCTATATTTCTGTGTATATTGTTTGTATTGTTACATTATATTTTATTTTATTTTAATCCCACAATTTTCTTATGAAGTTCAATAGCTACTAGGAAACCAGAACTGTCAGTTTTTGACACTCTCTTTTTAGTTTTGTTTCTTTAAATTGAATATAGTATCTTGATATATTCAAGTGTATTTGACAGAAAAGGAAATAAAAATTTAGTTTAAAAGGTAAAGCATACAATTTATGTTCCAAAGGGAAGTGCTAATGGACATGTGGGAATTATGTCTGCAATATAGTTTTGTGATTTTTCAAAAAGGAGACACAAAGAGGAAGCTGTTGTCAATTACTTTCAGAGCAGAAAAAAGTAGTAATAGGCATGCCTTCAACTTCCCAAAAATGTCATTCAAATACTGACGATATGTGTGAAATGTATGAAGTGATAATAAAAACATAATTTGTTATAATTTGTATGTTTCAAGTCATGTCATTAAGATCATGAGCTTTTTTGAGAGCCATATTCTATAATTATTTTTATTGAAATTATTTCAAAGAAAATAAGTGAGCATTTCACTGGCATATCAAAAATAATTGTATTACAATAAAAAGAGAAAAATCTCTTTGCTCTTGTGAAAGAAAAGTGCCATTTCTATATTCTATATCTCAGCTGATTACTGTTCTAAAAAACCTTTTTTATCAGAGTGGCTGAAGATAGGTTTTATCCCATTTATAATTCTCTCAATTTCCTCAGGTTTTCCTAAGTTTCCAGGTACTTATAAACCATAAATTTTCTTGTTAGTCTTGGTTTGGATGGAGCATATTGTAATTTTAACACAGGAATTTTCACCAATGTCCAAAATATTGTGGATACATTGGTTTAAAAACAATGTACAATTAAAATGAATTTTAGCTGTTTCTTCATAGTGTGTGTATGTGTGTCTATTACACTGTTTTTTTAAGTATGGTTGTATTATATTTCTATTGGGTAACACTTGGCTAGAGTCTGACCATGAGCGTGGGAAGCTAAAAAAGATGGAGGAGAAGATTATTTGATCTGTGGAGTTTAGAAATGCCTGGAAAATTACTGTGTGGAAAACGTGTTTCTTCAATAAAATCACAATATCTATGGTGGGCAAAAAGATAGTAAATCAGATACTCAAGTTATGACAGTTGTTACTAGGCTAAGCTAAAAAGTGAGCAAATAGAGTGGAAAAAAATGAGAAAATGTTCTTCAAAGGATTTGAGGATTTGTAAAAATGGAATAAAAATACTGTGGAAATGGGGATGGTAACTTCATGTATACTCATATCACTAATATAATGTTCCTATTTTTGTGTGTTTCACAGCTAAGGAAGGGCTGGTTTTTCTAAACAATAGGTCTCCATAAAAGAATCATATAACAAGTTAGCTTCAAATAAAGAATACTCCACACGTATTTTACATAATAAAAGAATCAAGCGCTGACCAATGCTGTACCTATCTAGTATCTTAGATTAAATATTACTGCCACCGGTATGGACACCATTTTAAAAGTTCCATCTCATGTGTAAGTATCCATCCTATCAATATGAAAAGTTTTAGTGATTATAATGAAAAATAAGTAATTGGAAAAATATCAAGGCTGTGGAATGTGGCCATGTAAGTTAAATTCTACATGATTGGTGCCTACTGGATTTGGAGAGTGTACAAAACTAGTATGTTTCATTTTGCAAACTAAGAAGGGAGTTATGCTAAATGGATTGTAAGTATAATGTAGCAGATGGTATAAAGGCAAAAGTGCTTTTCATTCTTTTTCATCTCGTTTCATTTTGAGAGGATTTTTAAATTGCGTATGTGTGTGTGTCTGTGTATGTAAGAGAGTATCGTTTAGAATCAGCCAAATGCAGTCTTTATATGCAGGGTTTATTGGTACTGAGCCCATCATTTAAAACCATTCCCATGATGAGTTTATGGAAAAAGAAACTTTAATATTTTTATTAAATGACAAGTGTGCACAAATATTGCTCCCATTCACTTATGACAGAGTTGTATGAGTTTTAGGGTAATGTGTGGATATTTTAAGCAGTTTAATAAAAGAAAATATGAACTTAGAAATCTATTAATCTTCTTGTTACACAGGGTATATCATAGAAGGGATATTTTCCATTCTTTATAACTTTTCACTGGTTGCCTACATGTATTCTATCAAGCGGTCCAGATGGGCATTACTACACTTTTCTGTCTTTCCTGCTTTATGAAGCTAAAGTTCTGAATGAGAAGGGTATGTGTTTTAATGGAATTCTCCTCTGGGGCACATCAAGTCATTTTATACAATGACACACTAAGAAAGGCAATTTATGATGTGTGACTGACTCTAATGTGACTTTTTCAACATTTCATTTGTTTTCCATTAGTCAGAAAGAAAGACATATGAACTACATAGAAATCTTTTTATTGTAGTCCACAGGGGGTTTGTAGTATATTAGAATTCTGGTGGAGCACAGTATTTTATAAAGCTTATGAAAAAATGGATGTTTAAAAACATTTTTATCTTCAAATCTCTAGCAAGAATTTCTAAAACTTTCTCAAAGGGCATTTATGGTTTTTAAAAATGGCAAATGCCTTACAAAATAGATTTTAAAAGATAACTGTTTGCTTAGAACTTTAATCAGTACTTTTAAATTATTTACAATTATTATAATTCAGGTTTCTGAAACTTTTGTTACTCAAGTGTAAATTAAATAAAATCATAGCTGATGGCTCTGGTTGTATAACTTAAATCAATAAAACCCTAATTTTTAGTTAACTGTTTTCAACCATAATTTTTGGTTCCTCTGTTTGGGTTTCTAATAAATTATCAGCTAAAAGCATAACAATATATCTGTGAATAAAATATTATTTATCATTATATATAAAATATTTAGACCATTTACATAACATTATCAGGCTAGCTAAGTTTTTTTTGCTTAAGGTATATCCATCATTATTTTCTGTTTCTACCCTCTGATTTCATACCATGTGTTTAAATGTTATTTTCATTAGATTTTTACTTTTATTTCCACTAGTTCTACCACCTTCTCTTGTCCTCCATTTGTCCTCTTTGTATGTCTACCTTCTTTGCATCATTTCAGATAAGCTGTAAATCTCAGCTCTTTCACTGAATGTAGTGGCTCATTCAGAGTCTCAGAATTCAGCCTGAATGTGCAGGAAGGAATGAATAACCCTCCCATATAATGTAGTATATGGGCAAAACTAAAATATAAAATACTGATCTATTAAAAATAAAAATGTGCTTCGGAGTTTATACTATTGATATATCTGGCACTGAAAGTCAGATAACAGCAAAATAATGTAGGAGAAGGGGTAAATGGCTTTAAGCTATTGTAAATTCCCTGCTATGTTGGGAAGTGGTAAAGCACCTTTACATGGTATATTTTAAAAGCCAATTATGCATGTTGTTATCTCTAGTATAACTATTGAAAGATGATATAATGAAGTAGAGAGGGGAAAGTGACTCTAAAATATTTAATTTATCCTATAGAAGGCATGGAAGTGCAGTGGAAAGAACAAGAAAAAATTGAATGAATAGAATAAATACTATTATGGTAACATTATTTTCAGATATGTTAGAAAACTAAATATAGGACTAAATATTTTCATAATAAATAAGAATTATCAAACAGGATATTTATAAAGAAGTAACAAGAGTAGAAAAGACATGACATGAATAAAGTGTAATCACTGAATAAATGAAAAGTGGTGCAAATCAGACATCCTGCATTACCAGACTGAATCCTAAGAATCTGAAACTGGGATTATTTTAGTTGTTTCTGAAGATCTCTCTCTAATATACATTTTCCTGCAGGTTTTTGGTAATAATTTTCTGTATTTTTTTCTGAAAAGTTTTATATCTGACCATTATTTTTTCCCACAGTACAGGTTAAATTTTGTCCCTAATCATCTTTAATTAAATTTTTATTTGAGGTCATTGTACACTTAAATGTAGTTGTAAGAAATAACATAGATTCCCATGTACCTTGTACTAGTTTTCTCCAATGGAAATGTCTTGCAAA
Organism: Phocoena sinus; assembly: GCF_008692025.1. Classification (NCBI taxonomy): domain Eukaryota; kingdom Metazoa; phylum Chordata; class Mammalia; order Artiodactyla; family Phocoenidae; genus Phocoena; species Phocoena sinus. The sequence goes on along the minus strand of NC_045763.1, from coordinate 179,655,130 downwards.
ACCATCATACAATATCACAGCCCGATGTTGACATTGATACATTGATGATATAGAACATTGTCACCATGAAAAAGATCATTATATTTCCCTTTTATAGCCACACCATTTCCTTTTCAACTGTTCTTCGTTCCTATAGTTTTATCATTTCAAGAATGCTTTTTGGATAAGTATTTTTCTTTTGCAATCAGTGTAAATCTCTGGAGATCATCAGAGTTGTTATGTGTACATATATTTCATTTTGCTTTATTCCCAAGTACTATTCCATAGTATGGATGTACCACAGATGGTTTTACCTATCGCCTGTTGAAGGGCATCAGGGTTATTTCCAGTTTAGGGATATTATTTTTTAAAAAGCTGTTATAAACAGTCATGTATAAATTTTGTGTGAAAATAGGTGATAATAAGTTTTTATTTCTTTAGTATAGATGCCTAGGAGTCCGACTGCTGAGTCCTATGGTAATTGAATGTTTAGTTTTTTGAAGAAACTGAAAAACTGTTTGTTTTCTTTTAACAATCCACTAGCAATGTATAAGTAATGCAGTTCCTCTGCATTCTCTTTAGCATTTGGTGTCACTATATATTTTTTTCAAAATTATAGACATTCTGGTAAGTGTAGTGATAACTCATTGTTTTGTTCTGTTTTATTGTCATTATAGTGTTAATTCATATTTCCCAAGTGGTTATTTTTATGTTCTTATTGTTTGTATATCCTCCTGAGCTAAGTGTTTCTTCCTGTCCCTTGCAATTTTCTCATTGTATTATATGGCAAGAAGTCCCAAGATCTGCGGTCGGCAAACTGGAGATACAGGAGAGCCAATGTCTAGTCTCGGTCTGAGTCCAAAGGCCTGACAAGTTGGAGAGTCAATGCTGTTAACTCCAATCAGGAAGTTTGCAGGCTCAAGTCCCAAGAAAGGCCAGTATTTCAATTTGAGTTCAAAGGAAGGAAAAGATTGATGTTCCAGCTTAACAGTCAAGCAGAAGTTTCCTCTTACTCAGCCTTTTTGCTCTATGAAGATCTTCAGCTGATTGGATAGGCCCACCCAGACTAAGGAGAGCAATCTGCGCTACTCCATCTCCCCATTCAAATCTTGATCTCAGCCAGAAACACCCAGAATAATGTTGTGCCAAACCCATGCCCACTCCAGATGATATAATATTAACCATTCCAGTTATGTGGCATATCTTTTCATTCTTTTAACAGGGTCTTTTATAGAGCATAACTTTTAATTTTGTGAATTTCTTTTTATCATTTTTTTCATGGACCAAGTTTTTGGTGTCAAGTATAACAATGTTTTGTTTAAAGCTGGCTTGTTTTTCTTCTTACTTTATTGCATTGGCTAGAACTTTCAGTACTATGTTGAACAGATTGATGAAAGTAGTGAAAAGTCTCGTCTTATTACTGAACTTAGGTGGAAAATATTCAGTGAGTTTTCAAAAATTATTATTATGAAGACTTTATTTTTTAAAGCAGTTTTAAATTCACAGAAAAATTGAGGTGAAGGTGCCAGGAATTCCCATATAACCCCTTCCCCCTCAAATGTATACCCTCCCAGAGGGTACATTTGTTAACAACTGATGAACCTACAGTGACACATCATAATAACCCAAAGTCCATAATTTATATTATGGTTCACTCTTACTATTGTACATTCTATAGGTCTGAACAAATGTATAATGACATGTATCCATTATTATATTATACAGGGTATTTTACTGCCCTTAAAATCCTGTGTGTTCCACCTATTTATCCACTCCTGCCCCCAGAATCCCCAGGCAACCACTGAACTTTTTACTGTTTCTGTAGTTTTGCCTTTTCCAGAATGTCATATACTTTGAATCTTAACATATATAGCTTTTTCAGATTGACTTCTTACACTTAGTAATATGCATTTAAGTTTCCTCTATGTTTTTTCATGGCTCAGTAGCTCTTTTCATTTTATTATTGAAATTTTCTCCCAAGGCTTGGCAATTATGAGTAAAGTTTCTGTAAATATTCATGTAAAGATTTTTATGTGGACATAAGTCCACTACTCCTTTGGGTAAATACCAAGGAGTGCAGTTACTGGATTGTTTAGTAACAGTATACAAAGCCAAACTGCTTTCCAGAGTGGCTGTGCCATTTACATCCACACAAGCAATGAATAGAATTACCTGTTATTCCAAATCCTTGTCAGCATTTGGTGTTGTCAGTGCTTTGCATTTTGGCCATTTTAATAAGTATGTAGTGGTATTTCATTGCTGTTTTAATTTGCAGTTACCTGATAACATTTGATGAGGAGTATCTTTCCATTTGCTTCTTTGTGATTTATTTATCTTCTTTGGTGAGGTGTCTGTTAAGGACTTTGGCTCATTTCTTAATGGTGTTTCTTTTTTTTAAATTAAAGTACAGTTGATTTACAATAACATGTTAGTTTCAGGTGTACAGCAAAGTGATTCAGTCATATATATATATATATATATATATATATATATATATATATATATATATATATATGACTCAGATTCTCTTCCCTAATAGTTTATTATAAAGTATTGAGTATATTTCCCTGAGCTATACAGTAGGCTCTTGTTGGTTATCTATTTTATATACAGCAGTGTGTATATGTTAATCCCAATCTCCTAGTTTATCCCTCCCCCCAACCGCCTTTCCCATTTGGTAACCATAGGTGTGTTTTCTGTGTCTGTGAGTCTCTTTCTATTGTGTAAATAAGTTCATTTGTATCATTTTTTAGATTCCACATATAAGTGATATCATACGATATTTATCTTTCTCTGGCTTACTTCACTTAGTATGATAATCTCTAGGTCCATCCATATCGCTGCAAATGGCATTATTTCATTCTTTTCTGTGGCTACTATCCCATTGTGTATATATACCACATCTTCTTCATCTGTTCATCTGTTGATGGACATTTAGGTTGCTTTCATGTCTTGGCTATTGTAAATAGTGCTGCAATGAACATTACATGTATCTTTTCAAATTATGTTTTTTTCTGGATATATGCCCAAGAGTAGGATTGTAGGCTCATATGGTAATTCTATTTCTACTTTTGTAAGGAAATTCCATACTCTTCACCATAGTGGCTGCACCAATTTACATTCCCACCAAGAGTGTAAAAGGGTTCCTTTTTCTCCACACCCTCTTCAGCATTTATTATTTGTAGACTTTTTGATGACAGCCATTCTGACTGGTGGGAAGTAATACCTCATTGTAGTTTTGATTTGCATTTCTCTAATAATTAGTGATGCTGAGCATCTTTTCATGTGCCTTTTCATGTGCCTTTTATCCATCTGTATGTCTTCTTTGGAGAAATGTCTATTTAGGTCTTCTGCCCATTTTTTGATTGGGTTGTTTGTTTGTTTTTTGATATTGAGCTGTATGAGCTGTTCCTTTATCTTGGGGATTAATCCCTATCGGTCACATCATTTCCAACTATTTTCTCCCATTCTATGGGTTGTCTTTTCGCCTATTTTATGGTTTCCTTTGCTGTGAAAATGGTTTTAAGTTTAATTTGGTCACATGTCTTTATTTTTGTTTTTATTTCCATTACTCTAGGAGAGTGATCCAAAAAGATATTGCTGCAATTTATGTCACAGAGTGTCTGCCTATGTTTTCCTCTAAGAGTTTTATAGTCTGAGTTACATTTACATTTTTAATCCATTTTAAGCTTATTTTTGTGTGTGGTGTTAGAGAATGTTCTAATTTCATTCTTTTCCATGTATCTGTCTAGTTTCCCCAGCACCACTTGTTGAAGGGACTGTTTTTTCTCCATTGTATATTCTTGCTTCCACTGTGGTAGATTAATTGACCATAGGTGTGTAGGTTGATTTGGGGGCTTTCTATCCTGTTGCATTGATCCATATGTCTGTTGTGCCAATACTGTTTGTGCCAGTACCATACTGTTTTGATTACTGTAGCTTTGTAGTATAGTCTGAAGTCAGGGAGTCTGATTCCTCCAGCTCCATTTTTCTTTCTCAATATTGCTGTGGCTATTCAGGGTCTTTTGTGTTTCCATAGAAATTTTAACATTTTTTGTTCTAGTTCTGTGAAAAATGCTATTGGTAATTTGATACGGATTGCATTGAATCTGTAGATTGCCTTGGGTAGTATAGTCATTTTGACAATATTGATTCTTCCAACCTGAGAGCATGGTATGTCTTTCCATCCGTTTGTGTCATCTTCAGTTTCTTTCAACAGTGCCTTATAGTTTTCTGAGTGCAGGTTTTTGCCTCCTTATGTAGGTTTATTCTTTTTGATGTGATGGTAAGTGGGATTATTTCCCTACGCCATGATAAATGGGATTTATCCAGGGACACACGGATTTTTCAATATCTGCAAATCAATCAGTGTGATACCTCACATAAACAAATTGAAAAATAAAAAAAAGACATATGATCATTTCAGTAGATGAAGAAAAGGATTTTGATAAAATTCAGCATCCTTTATGATAAAAACTCTTCAGAAAGTGGGCACAGAGGGAACATACCTCAACACAATAAAGGCCATATATGACAAACCCATAGCAAACATCATTCTCAATGGTGAAAAACTGAAAGCATTTTCTCTAAGATCAGGAACAAGACAAGAATATCCATTCTTGCCACTGTTATTCAGCATAGTTTTGGAAGTCCTAGCCATGGCAATCAGAAAAGAAAAAGAAATAACAGTAATCCAAACTGGAAAAGAAGTAAAACTGTCACTGCTTGCAGATGACATGATACTATGCATAGAAAATCCTAAAGATGCTACCAGAAAACTATTACAACTTATCAATGAACTCAGTACAGTCGCAGAATACAAAAATAATACACAGAAATCTGTTGCATTTCTATATACTAACAGCAAAAAATCAGAAACAGAAATTAAGGAAACAATCCCATTTACCATTGAATCAAAAAGAATAAAATACTGGGAATAAACCTACCTAAAGAGGCAAAAGACCTGTTTGTTTTCTTACTGTTGAGTTTTAAGAATTCTTTATATATTTTTTTATAATAATCCTTTACCAGATGTATCTGTTGCTCATGTTTTCTTCCAGTCTGTGGCTTGCCTTCTCATTCTCTTGATATTGTCTTTTGCAGAGCCGAAGTTTTTAATTTTAATGAAGCCCAACTTATTCATCATTTCTTTCATAGATAGTAACCTTAGTGTTGTATCTAAAAGTCATTGCTATACCCAAGGTCATGTAGGTTTTTTCTGTGCTATATTCCAGTATTTTTATAGTTTTTTGTTTCACATTTAGGCCATGATGCACTTTGTGTTAATTTTTGTGAAGGGTTTAGGTCTGTCTAGATTCCGTCTTTTTTTTTTTTCACATGTATGTCTAATTGTTCCTGCACAATTTGTTGAAATTATTATATTTGCTTCATTATATTGCATTTGCACCTTTGTCAAAAATAAGTTGACTATATTTATGTGGGTCTGTTTCTGGGATCTCTGTTCTGTTCCATTGATCTGTTTATTCTTTTACCAATACCACAGATTTTAATCACTAGCTTTATGGTAAGTCTTAAATTTGGGTAATGTCAGTCCTCCAACTTTGTTTTCCTTTTTCAATATTGTGCTGGTCCAAGGGTCCCCATGTAAACTTTAGAATTATTATGTCAGTGAAATAACTTGCTGGCATTTTGATAGGGTTTAAACGGAATCTATAGATCAAGTAGGGAAAAACTGACATCTTCACAATGTTGAATCTTTCTATCAAACATGGAATATCTTTTCATTTGTTTAGTTATTTTAAATTATTGATCAGAGTTTTATAGTTTTCCTCATATGGAATTGTAAATATTTTATTAGATTTATACTTAAGTATTTCTTTTATCTGGGTGATAATATTAATAGTATTGTGTTTTTAATTTCAAATTCTACTTGTTCATTCCTGGTATATAGGAAAGCAATTGACTTTTATATATTAACCTTGTATTTTGCAACCTTGCTATTATTATTTATTACTTCTAGAATTTTTGTCAATTCTTTCAATTGTTTTATATAGATGATGATGTCATCTGTGAACAAAGACAGTTTTATTTCTTCCTTCCCAATATATATAATTTTAACACCGACCTTTTCATGTCTCTTTGCATTAGCTAAAACTTCTGGTAAGAAGTTGAAAAAGAGTGGTGAAAGGGAATATTTATGTCTTGTACGTGATCTTACTGGGGAAGGTTTGGGTTTCTCACTATTAAGTACGATGTTAGCTGCATTTTTGTTTTTTAAAGATTATTCTTTATCAAGGAATTGAGGGAGTTTCCCTCTATGTCTAGTTTACTGAGAGTTTTTTTTTTTTTTATCATGAATGGGTGTTGAATTTTGTCAAATGCTTTTCCTGCATCTGTTGATATGATTACGTGTTGTATTTTTTTTCTTTTTTAACCTGTTGAAGGTGATGAATTACATTTAGTTGATTTTCAAATTTTGAATCAGCCTTGCATACCTAGGATAAATCCTACCTGGTCACAGAGAATAATTCTTTTGGTACACTCTTGGATTCCATTTGCAGATATTTTGTTGAGGAATTTTTCATGTATGTTCATGAAAGATATTTGTCTGTAGTTTTGTTTTTTTTTTTTTTTTTTGTAATGTTGCTGTTTAGTTTTAGTGTAAGTGTAATGCTGGCTTCATAGAATGAGTTTGAAAATATGCTCTCTGCTTCTATCCTCTGAAAAGATTGTAAAGACTTAGTATAATTTTTTCCATAAATGTTTGGTGGAATACACCAATCAACACAATTAATCCTGCTGCTTTCTGATTTGGAATGTTCTTAATTATTGATTCAATTTCTTTAATACACATAGAAATATTTATATTGTCTATTTCTTCTTGTATGAATTTTGGCAAATTGTATTTTCCAAATAATTGGTCCATTTCATCTAGTTTATCAAATTTGGGGGCATAGAATTATTCATAATATTTTTAATCTTTTTAATGTCTATAGGATCTGTAGTGATTTCCCAAAACATTCAGTTTTTCACCATTAAGTATGATGTTATCATAGATTTTTAAGATACTGTTTATCAAGTTAAGGTTCCTCTGTATTATCTCTTCTTCTGCTTTCTAGAAAAATTGTGTAGAATTAGTGTTAATTCTTTTTAAAAGTTTTGATAGAATTTTCAAGTGAAACAATCTGGGCCTGGGGATTTTATTTTGGGAATTTTAAAATAACAGATGCAATTTTCTTAATAGTTGTAGGACCAAACAGATGATCTCTTTCATATAGGTGAGTTGTGGTGAAATTGTGGTGAAATTTTCTTAATAGTTGTAGGACCAAACAGATGATCTCTTTCATATAGGTGAGTTGTGGTGAAATTGAACCATTTTACCTAAGTTGTTAAATTTATGTGTGTAGAGGTGTTTGTTGTATTTCCTTATCATCCTTTAGATTTCTGCAGTGTCTGTAAAGATATCCCGTTTCCTTCCTAACATTGGTAATTAGTGTCTTCTTTTTTTAACGTCTTTATTGGAGTATAATTGCTTTACAATGGTGTGTTAATTTCTGTTTTATAACAAAGTGAATCAGTTATACATATACATACGTTCCCATATCTCTTCCCTCTTGTATCTCCCGCCCTCCCACCCTCCCTATCCCACCCCTCTAGGTGGTCACAAAGCACTGAGCTGATCTCCCTGTGCTATGCGGCTGCTTCCCACTAGCTTTCTATTTTACGTTTGGTAGTGTATATATGTCCATGCCACTCTTTCATTTCGTCCCAGCTTACCCTTCCCCCTCCCCGTATCCTCAAGTCCATTCTCTAGTAGGTCTGTATCTTTATTCCTGTAATACCCCTCGGTTCTTCATGACCTTTTTTTTTTTTTTTTTACATTCCATATATATGTGTCAGCATACGGTATTTGTTTTTCTCTTTCTGACTTACTTCATTCTGTATGACAGACTTTAGGTCCACTTACAAATATCTCAATTTCGTTTATTTTTATGGCTGAGTAATATTCCATTGTATATATGTGCCACATCTTCTTTATCCATTCATCTGTCAGTGGACACTTAGGTTGCTTCCATGTCCTGGCTATTGTAAATAGAGCTGCAATGAACATTTTCGTACATGACTCTTTTTGAATTATGGTTTTATCAGGGTATATGACCAGTAGTGGGAATTTTAAGGAACCTCCATACTGTTCTCCATAGTGGCTGTATCAATTTACATTCCCACCAACAGTGCAAGAGGGATCCCTTTCTCCACACCCTTTCCAGCATTTATTGTTTGCAGATTTTCTGATGATGGCCATTCTGACCAGTGTGAGGTGACGCCTCAATGTAGTTTTGACTTGCATTTCTCTAATGATTAATGATGTTGAGCATTCTTTCATGTGTTTGTTGGCAATCTGTATATCTTCTATGGAGAAATGTCTATTTAGGTCTTCTGCCCATTTTTGGTTTGGGTTTTTTTTTTTTTGTTTTGTTATTGAGCTGATTGAGCTCCTTGTAAATCTTGGATATTAATTTTTTGTCAGTTGTTTCATTTGCAAATATTTTCTCCCATTATGAGGGTTGTCTTTTGGTCTTGTTTATGGTTTCCTTTGCTGTGCAAAAGCTTTGAAATTTCATTAGGTCCCATTTTTTTATTTTTGTTTTTATTTCCATTTCTCTAGGAGGTGGGTCAAAAAGGATCTTGCTGCGATTTATGTCATAGAGTGTTCTGCCTAGGTTTTTCTCTTACAGTTTGATAGTGTCTGGCCTTACATTTAGGTTTCTAATCCATTTTGAGTTTACTTTTGTGTATGGTGTTAGGGAGTGTGCTAATTTCATACTTTTACATATACCTGTTCAGTTTTCCCAGCACCACTTATTGAAGAGGCTGTCTTTCCTCCACGGTATATTCTTGCCTCCTTTGTCAACAATAAGGTGACCATATGTGCGTGGGTTTATCTCTGGGCTTTCTATCCTGTTCCGTTGATCTGTATTTCTGTTTTTGTGCCAGTACTATACTGTCTTGGTTACTGTAGCTTTGTAGTATAGTCTGAAGTCAGGGAGCCTGATTCCTCCAACTCTATTTTTTCTTCTCAAGATTGCTTTGGCTATTCGGGGCCTTTTGTGTTTCCATACAAATTGTGAAATTTTTTGTTCTAGTTCTCTGAAAATTGGCAGTGGTAGTTTGATAGGGATTGCATTGAATCTGTAGATTGCTTTGGGTAGTAGAGTCATTTTCAAAATATTGATTCTTCCAATCCAAGAACATGGTATATCTCTCTATTTATATCATCTTTAGTTTGTTTCATCAGTGTCTTATAATTTTCTGCATACAGGTCTTTTGTCTCCTTAGGTAGGTTTATTCCTAGATATTTTATTCTTTTTGTTGCAATAGTAAATGGGAGTGTTTTCTTAATTTCACTTTCAGATTTTTCATCATTAGTGTATAGGAATGCCAGAGATTTCTGTGCATTAATTTTGTATCTTGCTACTTTACCAAATTCATTGATTAGCTCTAGTAGTTTTCTGGTAGCATCTTTAGAATTCTCTATGTATAGTATCATGTCATCTGCAAACAGTGACAGCTTTACTTCTCCTTTTCCAGTTTGGATTCCCTTTATTTCCTTTTCTTCTCTGATTGCTGTGGCTAAAACTTCCAAAACTATGTTGAATAACAGTGGTGAGAGTGGGCAACCTTGTCTTGTTCCTGGTCTTAGTAGAAATGGTTTCAGTTTTTCACCATTGAGGACGATGTTGTCTGTGGGTTTGTCATATATGGTCTTTATTATGTTGAGGAAAGTTCCCTCTATGCCTACTTTGTGCAGGGTTTTTATCATAAATGGGTGTTGAATTTTGTCGAAAGCTTTTCTGCCTCTATTGAGATGATCATATGGTTTTTCTCCTTCAATTTGTTAATATGGTGTATCACGTTGATTGATTTGTGTATATTGAAGAATCCTTGCATCCATGGAATAAACCCAACTTGATCATGGTTTATGATCCTTTTAATGTGCTGTTGGATTCTGTTTGCTAGTATTTTGTTGAGGATTTTTGCATCTATGTTCATCAGTGATATTGGCCTGTAGTTTTCTTTCTTTGTGACATCTTTGTGTGGTTTTGGTATAAGGTAATGGTCACCTCATAAAATGAGTTTGGGAGTGTTCCTCCCTCTGCTATATTTTGGAAGAGTTTGAGGATAGGTGTTAGCTCTTCTCTAAATGTTTGATAGAATTTGCCTGTGAAGTCATCTGGTCCTGGGCTTTTATTTGTTGGAAGATTTTTAATCACAGTTTCAATTTCAGTGCTTGTGATTGATCTGTTCATATTTTCTATTTCTTCCTGGTTCAGTCTTGGCAGGTTGTGCATTTCTAAGAATTTGTCCATTTCTTCCATGTTGTCCATTTTTTTGGCATAGAGTTGCTTGTAGTAAACTCTCATGATCCTTTGTATTTCTGCAGTGTCAGTTGTTACTTCTCCTTTTTCATCTCTAATTCTATTGAGTTGATTCTTCTCCCTTTTTTTCCTGATGAGTCTGGCTAATGGTTTATCAATTTTTTTTATCTTCTAAAGGAACCAGCTTTTAGTTTTACTGATCTTTGCTATTGTTTTCTTCATTTCTTTTTCATTTACTTCTAATCTGATCTTTATGATTTCTTTCCTTCTGCTAACTTTGGGGGTTTTTTGTTCTTCTTTCTCTAATTGCTTTAGGTGCAAGGTTAGGTTGTTCATTTGAGCTGTTTCCTGTTTCTTAATGTAGGATTGTATTGCTATAGACTTCCCTCTTAGAACTGCTTTTGCTGCATCCCATAGGTTTTGGGTCGTCATGTCTCCATTGTCATTTGTTTCTAGGTATTTTTTGGTTTCCTCTTTGATTTCTTCACTGATATCTTGGTTATTAAGTAGTGTGTTGTATAGCCTCCATGTGTTTGTATTTTTTACAGATCTTTTCCTGTAATTGATATCTAGTCTCATAGCTTTGTGGTCGGAAAAGATAGTTGATACGATTTCCATATTCTTAAATTTCCAAGGCTTGATTTGTGACGCAAGGTATGATCTATCCTGGAAAATGTTCCATGAGCACTTGAGATAAATGTGTATTCTGTTGTTTTTGGATGGAATGTCCTAGGAATATCAGTTAAGTCCATCTTGTTTAATGTATCATTTAAAGCTTGTGTTTCCTTATTTTCATTTTGGATGATCTGTCCATTGGTGAGAGTGGGATGTTAAAGTCCCCTCCTATGATTGTGTTACTGTTGATTTCCCCTTTTATGGCTGTTAGTATTTGCCTTATGTATTGAGGTGCTCCTGTGTTGGATGCATAAATATTTACAATTGTTATATCTTCTTGGCTCTATCCCTTGATCATTACGTAGTGTCCTTCTCTTGTCTCTTGTAATATTCTTTATTTTAAAGTCTATTTTGTCTGATATGAGAATTGCTCCTCCAGCTTTCTTTTGATTTCCATTTGCATGGAATATCTTTTTCCATCCCCTCACTTTCAGTCTGTATGTGTCCCTAGGTCTGAAGTGGGTCTCTTGTAGACAGCATATATGTGGGTCTTGTTTTTGTGTCCATTCAGCCAGCCTGAGTCTTTTGGTGGGAGCATTTAATCCATTTACACATGTATGTTCCTATTCCCATTTTCTTAATTGTTTTGGGTTTGTTATTGTAAGTCTTTTCCTTCTCTTGTGTTTCTTGCCTAGAGAATTTCCTTTAGCATTTGCTGTAAAGCTGGTTTGGTGGTTCTGAACTCTCTCAGCTTTTGCTTGTCTGTAAATATTTTAATTTCTCCATCAAATCTGAATAAGATCCTTGTTGGGTAATCTTTGTTATAGTTTTTTATCCTTCATCACTTTAAATATGTCCTGCCACTCCCTTCTGGTTTGGAGAGTTTCTGCTGAAAGATCAGCTGTTAACCTTATGGGGATTCCCATGTGTGTTATTTGTTGTTTTTCCCTTGCTGCTTTTAATATGTTTTCTTTGTATTTAATTTTTGATAGTTTGATTAATATGTCTTGGCCTGTTTCTCCTTGGGTTTATCCTGCTGGGACTCTCTGTGCTTCCTGGACTTGATTAATTATTTCCTTTCCCATATTAGGGAAGTTTTCAACTATAATCTCTTCAAATATTTTCTCAGTCCCTTTCTTTTTCTCTTCTTCTTCTGGAACCCCTATCATTCGAATGTTGGTGTGTTTAATGTTGTCCCAAAGGTCTCTGAGAGTGTCCTCAGTTCTTTTCACTCTTTTTTCTTTATTCTGCTCTGCAGTAGTTATTTCCACTATTTTATCTTCCAGGTCACTTATCCGATCTTCTGCCTCAGTTATTCTGCTATTGATCCCTTCTAGAGAATTTTTGTTTTCATTTATTGTGTTGTTCATCGTTGCTTATTTCCTCTTTAGTTCTTCTAGGTCTTTGTTAAATGTTTCTGACATTTTGTCTATTCTATTTCCAAGATTTTGGATCATCTTTATTATCATTATTCTGAATTCTTTTTCAGGTAGATTGCCTATTTCTTCTGCATTTGTTAGGCCTGGTGGATTTTTACCTTGTTCCTTCATCTGCTGTGTGTTTTTCTGTCTTCTCATTTTGCTTATCTTACTGTGTTTGGGGTCTCCTTTTTGCAGGCTGTTGGTGTCTGTCCCCAGTGGCTAAGTTTGGTTCAGTGGGTTATGTAGGCTTCCTGGTGGAGGGGACTAGTGCCTGTGCTCTGGTGGATGAGGCTGGATCTTGTCTTTCTGGTGGGCAGGTCCACATCTGGTGGCATGTTTTGGGGTGTCTGTGGTCTTATTATGATTTTAGGCAGCCTCTCTGCTAATGGGTGGAGTTGTGTTCCTGTCTTGCTAGTTGTTTGGCATAGGGTGTCCTGCACTGTAGCTTGCTGGTCATTGAGTGAAGCTGGGTGTTGGTGTTGAGATGGAGATCTCTGGGAGATTTTCGCCGTTTGATAATACGTGGAGCTGGGAGGTCTCTTGTGGACCAGTGTCCTGAACTTCGCTTTCCCACCTCAGAGACACAGCCCTGACTCCTGGCTGCAGCACCAAAAGCCTTTCATCCACATGGCTCAGAATAAAAGGGAGAAAAAATAGAAAGAAAGAAAGAGGATAAAATAAAATTAAGTAAGATAAAATAAAATAAAGTTATTAAAATAAAAAATAATTATTAAGATAAAAATTGTTTTAAAAATTAAAAAAAAACAACAACAACAAAAAGGAAGGGCAGAACCCTAGGACAAATGGTGAAAACAAAGCTATACAAGACAAAATCTCACACAGAAGCATACACATATACAGTCACAAAAAGAGAAAAAGGGAAAAAATAATCTATCTTGCTCCGAAAGTCCACCTACTCAATTTGGGATGATTCGATGTCTATTCATGTATTCCACAGATGCAGGGTACATCAAGTTGATTGTGGAGCTTTAATCCGCTGCTTCTGAGGCTGCTGGGATAGATTTCCCTTTCTCTTCTTTGTTCTCACAGCTCCTGGAACTCAGCTTTGAATTTGGACCCGCCTCTGCATGTAGGTCGCCTGAGGGCATTTGTTCTTCGCTCAGACAGGACGTGGGTTAAAGGAGCCGCTGATTCGGGGGCTCTGGCTCACTGAGGCCGCAGGGAGGGAGGGGCACAGAGTGCGGGGCGAGCCTGCGGCGTCAGAGGCCGGCGTGAGGTTGCACCAGCCTGAGGCACGCCGTGCATTCTCCCGGGGAAGTTGTCCCTGGATCACGGGGCCCTGGCAGTGGCGGGCTGCACAGGCTCCTGGAAGGGGAGGTGGGGATAGTAACCTGTGCTTGCACACAGGATTCTTGGTGGTGGCAGCTGCAGCCTTAGCATCTCATGCCCGTCTCTGGGGTCCGCACTGTTAGCTACAGCTCGCGCCCGTCTCTGGAGCTCCTTTAAGCAGCCATCTTAATCCCCTCTCCTCGTGCACCAGGAAACAAAGAGGGAAGAAAATGTCTCTTGCCTCTTCAGCAGGTCCAGACTTTTTCCCCGGACTCCCTCCCGGCTAGCCTTGGCGCACTAGCCCCTTCAGGTTGTGTTCACGCCACCAACCCCGGTCTTCTCCCTGGGATCTGACCTCCGAAGCCCGAGCCTCAGCTCCCAGCCCCTGCCCGCCCCGGCAGTGGAGCAGACAAGCCTCTCAGGCTGGTGAGTGCCGGTCGGCCCTGATCCTCTGTGCGGGAATCTCTCTGCTTTGCCCCCCACACCCCGGTGGCTGTGCTCTCCTCCGCGGCTCTGAAGCTTCCGCCCTCCGCCACCCGCAGTCTCCACCCGCGAAGGGGCTTCCTAGTGTGTGGAAACCTTTCCTCCTTCATGGCTCCCTCCCACTGGGGCAGGTCCCATCCCTATTCTTTTTCTCTGTTTATTCTTTTTTCTTTTGCCCTACCCAGGTACGTGGGGATTTGTTTGCCTTTTGGGAGGTCCGAGGTCTTCTGCCAGCGTTCATTAGGTGTTCTGTAGGAGTTGTTCCGCATGTAGATGTATTTCTGGTGTATCTGTGGGGAGGAAGGTGATCTCCACCTCTTACTCTTCCGCCATCTTCCTCAACTCCCCCTCTTTTTCTTTTGTTTACCAGTTTTGCTAGAGATTTGTCAATTTTCTTGATCTTTTTAAGGAACCAGAACATTGTTTTTTCCTATTGCTTTTCTCTTTACAATAATTTATTCCTGTTCTTATCTTTTCAGTCATCACTTATGCTCCTTTAGGTTTATTTTGCTCTTCTTTTTCTAGTCTCTTGAAGAAGGGAGACAATATTGATTTTAGTCCTTATTTTTGATGTAACTATATAGTGCTATAAATTTCCCTCTCTGCCTTGCTTTAAGTCTATACCACTAATTTTGATATGTTGTAATTTCATTCTCCGTCAGCTCAATGTATTATCAGATTCCTCTGACTCTTGTGATTATATTGGTCCAATCCAAATTATCCAAGGTCATCTTCCCATTGCAATATTCTTAACATAATTATATCTGCAAAGTTTAATTTTCTATGTAAGGTAACATATTCACAGATTCCAGAGATTAACACTTGGAAACATTTGGGGAGAGGACATTGTCCAATATACCACAATGGATTATAAGACCCTAAGAGCAGGGATCACCGAATAGAATCTAACATCATGGGCTGTTGAACAGGAACTAGAATCATGGTGGAGACAGAACCACTGCCAAAAACAGCATCTACATAGACAAGGAAAGGAACAAATACTATGGCTTCTCTCTCTCTCTCTCTGCAGACTCCAGTCTTCTGTCAACACCTCCCAAAGGTGGATCGAGGTGGAAGGCAGATAACTAGCTGAGGGAATGCATTGGATGTGTTAGCCCCCATTGGTATAGAGCCAAACAGTAAGGTAGAAAATACAGTATCTCAGTGGAATTCTTTGACTTTGGCAGAGGAATGAAAATATTTTTAAATCACAAAAAACCACTTTATAATGCCAGAATAGTTCATGCTATTCTAGAAAGTAAAATGACACAAAACAATAATGTTTCTAGTTCTTAATGTTTTTTACTACAAAATAACTCTGATGCAAAAAGCACTTTGTAAAGGTAATATTTGCTTTAAAAAGCCATGGACCATTTAATCAAATATGCTTTCATTAATAATTCAATGCACTGGCTAGTCTTTTGAAGGGAATGGTTTTACAAATTTTTGCTGTTTTATGATAGACTCTTTCAGTATCCCCTCTGTAATCAATGTCCAGAGGTTTAGATGGCCTAAGAGTTTGAAAGCCTGTCATTTAGTTCCTGCTTTTGCTTTCTGGAAGTACTAACCCAATACAAATCAAACTAGACCTTTATTAAATGTGGTATATCATTGCACTCTGTGTTCTGTGGTAGCCCATTTTAAAATATATGCACAGCTGCAACAGGAACTGGCACCTGCAGCCCATGTAGACTCTAGAATGGAATACACTTAAATAGCTGTGTTCAGAGGGTGAAACAAAGAATGGAGGAGTACTACTTCAGAATGCAAATGAACCTGCAGTCAATCACAATGGCAAGTGACTTACTTTAGACAGGCAAATCCAAGGCCTAGTATTAAAATAATTAGCTTTTCTGAAGAATGGCTCTAATTCTATGTAATAGTCACAGCTTTAATCTGTTAATTTTGTTAACAGTTAAATACCATTATATATATGGGAAAAGATAGTTACTTTATTTATGTAAAATAACTGAGCCTTAAGATGCCACTGTATTGATTATATTGATTGGCCCATATTTGGAACAATACATTAGAAAACCAATACATCTAATTTGAAGAGATATATTTTGAAACTGATGGTTCTTTGGACATATGTCCAGGTACTTGTTTGGCTTACTTCATTTACTCAAAAATGTGCACATTAAAATTATGTCTCTGTGTGTATGTGTTTGAATTTGCAGGGAAACAGCATTATTTTGATTCTGTTATTAAGTACCCCCTCTTTTAGGCACTGTATATACCTTATGAATAATTCTTACAATACAAAATGAATAGTGTGTGAGTATTATATTACAAATGTGGAAATCAAGGTTCTGAAATTAGGTAACAGTAGATAGTATATATAGTAGGGTGGAGAACTCATGTCTGTTTGCATGGAGGTCTTTTCTTTTTTTAAATAAAACACTGTTTTGTTTCTGTTTTTGTTTACTGCGGTACGCAGGCCTCTCACTGTTGTGGCCTCTCCCATTGCAGAGCACAGGCTCCAGACGCGCAGGCTCAGCGGCCATGGCTCACGGGCCTAGCCGTTCCGCGACACGTGGGATCTTCCCGGACCGGGGCACGAACCCGTGTCCCCTGCATCGGCAGGCGGACTCTCAACCACTGCGCCACCAGGGAAGCCCAAAACACTCATTTTAATGTTTCATTGGTGCAAGCTTTTTGTGAGTTTAAACAAGAGTATAGTTTGCCAGATCCAAAGTTAAATTTCTTTCTGCAAAATAAATTGCCATTTGAAATGCTTACTTGCATTTCATTTTAAATAAGAAATTACTAAAAGTTTATTCAGCACTTTTTTGAACTCACCAAAACCTAATGTATAAATTTTAAAAGTAACAGTTGGGCAAGGGTAGGTTTTCCACAATGAGTTTGTGTAGTATATGTTCTCATCAGAACAGTATACAATAAGTTGGATTAAAAAGTGTTCTCCAAGTAGGCATCTCAAATTATTTCTTTAAGTAGAGACCCACATTTGAGAACAAATATCTTAATAAATCTCCTACTTACCAAGTTTCTAGATTCTAGAAGGACTTGCATCAAGTTTCAAGGGCAACTAATTTGTAAGATGGGGGAAACAAATCTAGAGAGGGAGGGGGAAAGGAGAAGCAAAGTAGCAGAATGCTGTTACATACGTGAAATGAAATTTTCTAACATTTTCTAGTAGGGGTAGAGTAATGAAAAGTATACACCACAGAATCATGTTACCCAAACTAGAAATGATTCATTACTTTTTAACCCAATATCAAGCCCTCACGAAATATAATTAGTTCTGTTCCTCACAGTTCTGTACTAAATTATTAAGATGTAAAACACCAATTTTTAGGTGGTACCCTATCATTTAAAGGGTTTCTCTCTGGCCCTGCCACGTATGAAGGAGGAATCTACGGAGTTAAAGAGATATGTCCACTCTGTTTGGTTCTCTTTGTGTCTTCAATTCTGCTATAAAACTCAGAGTGTCCAAGAATTCGAAACCCTATCCTTGCCTTCCAGGATGTTATGGAAGTATAATTTTCAAAGTA
This sequence comes from Phocoena sinus, assembly GCF_008692025.1. Classification (NCBI taxonomy): domain Eukaryota; kingdom Metazoa; phylum Chordata; class Mammalia; order Artiodactyla; family Phocoenidae; genus Phocoena; species Phocoena sinus. Next base: position 179,637,490 of record NC_045763.1, on the reverse strand, counting down.
GGATGATAGAACATATTTCATATAATGCTTTGATGTCTTGATTTGTTTTTGTTTTTTGATTTTTGTATTTTAAATATGGGATTGGCCAAAAGGTTCGGTCGGTTTTTTCCATAAGATGGCTCTAGTAGCACTTAGTTATCTTTAACTTCATTCAAAACAATTTTGTTAGATTGTATGTGACAGCTGTCATATCAGCGTGCATTTAGAAAAAGACTTATCAAAATTGATGAAGTTTTGTGTAGCCATTTTAATATTGAAGATGGAAGAAAACAACTTTTTTGGCATATTATGCTTTATTATTTCAAGAAAGGTAAAAATGCAACTGAAACACAAAAAAAGATTTATGCAGTGTATGGAGAAGGTGCTGTGACTGATTGAACATGTCAAAAGTGGTTTGTGAAGTTTCATGCCGGAGATTTCTCGCTGGACGATGTTCCATGGTCGAGTAGGCCAGTTGAAGTTGATAGCGATCAAATCAACACATTCATTGAGAACAGTCAACGATATACCATGTGAGAGATAGCCGACATACTCAAAATATACAAATCAAGCACTGAAAATCATTTGCACCAGCTTGGTTATGTGAGTCACTTTGATGTTCCGGTTCCACATAAGTTGAGCGAAAAAAACCCTCTAGACTGTATTTCCACATGAGATTCTCTACTTAAACGTAATGAAAACATTACTTTTTAAAAAAAAAAATGATGGATGATGAAAAGTGTATACTGTACAATAATGTGGAATAGAATAGATCATGGGGCAAGTGAAATGAACCACCACCAACCACACCAAAGGCCAGTCTTCATCCAAAGAAGGTGATGTGTATATGGTGGGAGTGGCAGGGAGTCCTCGATTATGAGCTCCTTCCAGAAAACCAAATGATTAATTTCAAGTACTGCTCCCAATGAGACCAGTTGAAAGCAGCACTTGATGAAAAGCATCTGGAATTAGTCAACAGAAAACCCATAATCTTCCATCAGGATAATGCAAGACTGCTTGTGTTTTTTTTGTTTTGTTTTGTTTTGTTTTTTTATTATGAGCCATTTGCATATATTCCTTGGCACCGTGGCTGTCCATCTTTTGCTTGTTTATTATTAATTTTTTTTTTGCGGTACGCGGGCCTCTCAGTGTTGTGGCCTCTCCCGTTACAGAGCACCGGCTCCAGACGCGCAGGCCCAGTGGCCATGGCTCACGGGCCCAGCTGCTCCGCGGCACGTGGGATCTTCCCAGACAGGGGCACGAACCCGTGTCTCCTGCATCAGCAGGCGGATTCTCAACCACTGAGTCACCAGGGAAGCCCATTTGTTTTTTGTTTTTTTTTTAACATCTTTATTGGAGTATAATTGCTTTACAAAGTTGTGTTAGTTTCTGCTGTATGACAAAATGAATCAGCTATATGTATACATATATGCCCGTATCTCCTCCTTCTTGCATCTCCCTCCCACCCTCCCTATCCCACCCCTCTAGGTGGTCACAAACCACCGAGCTGATCTCCCTGTGCTATGTGGCTGCTTCCCACTAGCTATTTTACATTTGGTAGTGTATATATGTCCATGCCACTCTCTCACTTCGTCCCAGCCTACCCTTCTACCCCCACCCCGTGCCCTCAAGTCCATTCTCTACATTTGCATCTTTATTCCTGTCCTGCCCCTAGGTTCTTCAGAACCATTTTATTTATTTATTTATTTATTTATTTTAGATTCCATATATATGTGTTAGCATACGGTATTTGTTTTTCTCTTTCTGACTTACTTCACTCTGTATGACAGACTTTAGGTCCATCCACCTCCCTACAAATAACTCAATTTCATTTCTTTTAATGGCTGAGTAATATTCCATTGTATATATGTGCCACATCTTCTTTATCCATTCATCTGTCGATGGACACTTAGGTTGCTTCCATGTCCTGGATATTGTAAATAGAGCTGCAGTGAACATTGTGGTACTTGACTCTTTTTGAATTATGGTTTTCTCAGGGTATATGTCCAGTAGTGGGATTGCTGGGTCGTATGGTAGTTCTATATTTAGATTTTTAAGGAACCTCCATACTGTTCTCCATAGTGGCTGTATCAATTTACATTCCCACCAACAGTGCACGAGGGATCCCTTTTCTCACACCCTCTCCAGCATTTACGTTTGTAGATTTTCTGATTATGCCCATTCTGACTAGTATGAGGTGATACCTCGTTGCAGTTTTGATTTGCATTTCTCCAATAATTAGTCATATTGAGCATACTTTCATGTGTTTGTTGGCAATCTGTATATCTTCTTTGGAGAAATGTCTATTTAGGTCTTCTGCCCGCTTTTGGATTGGGTTGTTTGTTTTTTGATATTGAGCTGCATGAGCTGTTTGTAAATTTTGGAGATTAATCCTTTGTCAGTTGCTTCATTTGCAAACATTTTCTCCCATTCTGAGGGTTGTCTTTTGGTCTTGTTTATGGTTTCCTTTGCTGTGCAAAAGCTTTTAAGTTTCATTAGGTCCCATTTGTTTATTTTTGTTTTTATTTCCATTTCTCTAGGAGGTGGGTCAAAAAGGATCTTGTTCTGATTTATGTCATAGAGTGTTCTGCCTAGACCGCATGTTTGTTTTGATGACCAGGCAAAAACTGTTACAGCTTGGCTGGGAAGTTCTGATTCATCTGCCATATTCACTAGACATTGCCCCTTCAGATTTCCATTTATTTCGGTCTTTACAAAATTCTCTTAGAGGAAAACATTTCAATTCACTGGAAGACTGTAAAGGGCAGCTGGAACAGTTCTTTGCTCAAAAAATTAAAAAGTTTTGGGAGGATGGAATTATGATATTGCCTGAAAAATGGCAGAAGGTAGTGGAACAAAAGGATGAATATGTTGTTCAGTAAAGTTCTTAGTTAAAATGAAAAAGGTGTCTTTTATTTTTACTTAAAAATCGAAGGCACTTTTTGGCCAGCCCAATATTTAGACACATGGTATGTGGGCCTTCATATTTATACTTGAGTCAACCCTGCAGATGTTAGAGGCTGGTCTTATTTCAGGGTTCAATAAATGCAAATACCCAACATACTAATAATTTTTCCTTTATGTAGATATGATACAAATAAAATGGATTATGTGTTTCTGTATTTATAGATTATTTGAATAATATTTTCTCTTCCTTCTAATTCTGTAATTGCTCATACCTTTTTTGGTTGAGAAATAATTTGTAACAAAACTGGATCAATTATACATAAAATGTTTTTTAAACTTTTCTCCTTCAACTCATTCCTTTCTCTTGGTTGTAAAATGTAGCATGCCAATGTGTAAAAATGCAATTAACACTATTTATTTATTCAGATTGTCACAGTTTTCACCTCCTAAAATTAATGAGAATTTTGGGCTACTTCTTTCCAGGTTTCTCCCAGGAGTCTATGTGTTAATAACATCTGTAATACCTCATGCTGAGGCAGGGAAATAATGAGGTCTCAAGCTCAGATACCCTCTTTTCTCTTAAGCCATTATTTCTAAACAAAATGCCTGGAATTTTCTTTAGTAAATTTGAGTTTGGGAACGTTATAAAAGGAAATTATTCACTGATTATTTCTTGCATTTTCTTTTAGCTAACAAACTAATAATGTAATCTGTGGGTATAACAGTATACCATCTATAGTGTTATTAATTTCTAAATAAATGTCTCTTCAAAAATAAATTTGAAATATAATAAAATATAATAAAGATTATTACTGAATATTATTTTAGAATTGAACATTTTTGGTAAATTTCAGAACTTAAATCCCTCAATATTTTGGTGGTCATTTTAAATGAGTATATAGCTTATCATTTCTCTATATATAATTGAAATTTTTAGTTGAATTGATTAGCATTGAAGAGGAGTAATGAAATTGAAATGATCATTTTAATCTAGAAGTTCTTATATTTGAGTTATCACTGTTCATCCAAAATTTGCCTTATGCATTTTCTTAAACCATAGGGAATAAAATCACACAACTTGTAGCAAAATAATTAAAAACTGTAAGGAAGAAGAACATATGTAATAAATAATTTAAAGTGATTTCACTAAGCTTCATGGTACACTGGCCTTATAACTTTTTTCAGTAGGCCTATGGAAGGAAAAAATAATCCTCTCTGTTTCTCAATTTGGGGGGCCCTTCTGAATGTTGTCTCATATTTTCTTGTCTTCTAAGATAGATACCTTTGTTAGTTTTTTAAAGATCGTGTTTTGAAAATATGTTTAGTGTAAAGCAATGCAAGGTAGAAGACTATATTTGGAACTTCTGATTTAACAGCACATACAGTCTATAAAATTAAAATTTTGACAGTTTATGTTAAAAATTTGTCAATGCAAATATGATGAATGATGGATATATTGTTTAAACAATTTTCTCCTAAGGTTTTTGGGGTTTTTTTTTAACGTTTTTATTGGAGTATAATTGCTTTACAATGTGTGTTAGTTTCTGCTTTATAACAAAGTGAATCAGTTATACATATACATATATCTCCATATCTCTTCCCTCTTGCATCTCCCTCCCTCCCACCCTCCCTATCCCACCCCTCTAGCTGGTCACAAAGCACCAAGCTGATCTCCCTGTGCTATGCGACTGCTTCCCAATAGCTATCTGTTTTACTTTTGGTAGTGTATATATGTCCATGCTACTCTCTCACTTCATCTCAGCTTCCCCTTCCCCCTCCCCATGTCCTCAAGTCTGTTCTCTACGTCTGCATGTTTATTCCTGCCCTGCCACTAGGTTCATCAGTACCATTTATTTTAGATTCCATATATGTATGTTAGCATACATTTTCCTGTTGTTTTTCTCTTTCTGACTTACTTCATTTTGTATGACAGTCTCTGGGTCCATCCACCTCTCTACAAATGACTCAATTTCGTTCCTTTTTATGACTGAGTAATATTCCATTGTATATATGTGCCACATCTTCTTTATCCATTCATCTGTCAATGGACATTTTTTTTCTTTTTTTTTAAGTTTCCCAGAGTGGCATTTATTTATTTTTTTTAACATCTTTATTGGACTATAATTACTTTACAATGTTGTGTTAGTTTCTGCTGTATAACAGGGTGAATCAGCTGTATGTATACATATATCCCCATATCTCGTCCCTCTTGCATCTCCCTCCCACCTTCCCTATCCCACCCCTCTAGGTGGTAACAAAGCACCTAGCTGATCTCCCTGTGCTATGCGACTGCTTCCCAATAGCTATCTATTTTACATTTGGTAGTATATATATGTCCATATATATACTACCACTCTCTCACTTTGTCCCAGTTTACCCTTCCCCCTCCCCGTGTCCTCAAGTCCATTCTCTAGTAGGTCTGTGTCTTTATTACCGTCTTGCCCCTAGGTTCTTCATGACCATTTTTTTTATTCCATATATATGTGTTAGGTTTTAATTAGATTACTTTAAAATGCACAACAGTGAGAATTTCTGAATGTTTTATTAAAATGATAAAATTTTATTTCCCAAGAGCAAACTCTAGTCACTAAATAGCATTTGTGAGTTGAAATTATTTTTCTTATTAGGCTTAAAACTTTAAGTGACTTTTCTTTTTCTCAGTTTGCAAATCATTTGTTCAATTTTGAAAAAAAAAGATCAATAGCACAAATACACTCATATTTACTTTACTGTATTTTGTAGATTTAAGTTTGACAGCTTGAGGGTGTTTTATATTTTTATATCTTCTGAATGTATAAAACAGTGACCTAAAGTTTTGAACTCCTGATATACCACAAGATAATCTTTTCCCTCGATCTTTAACTTTGAGGTAAATACAGATATTTTTCTTAATCTTAATTGATATATCTCCTACTCTACCATGATGAAGAACTTAATTCTCCTTCATTTTAATTTACAATACAGTCAGAACAATCAATATTTGCTGAAAAACTTGTAATTAATTTTCTTCTTCACTTTAAATTTTCAATGGACAAAAAGTAATTCGAGAGTTCTTGTAATAGAATTTTGCATGAAAAAACTTTTTTTTTTTATAACATGTCATTACAATGTGCAAAGCAGTCTCTTTTACAATCCTATGGGTCAATTATGCTTTTTTTTTTCTTTTTTTACAGATGCAGAAAATGAGATTCAGAGAGAATAGATATTGGGACTATAATTCAAATTTTAGATATTTGTCTGTAGATTATAAAAGTATTTCTTTTGTGCAGTATCTTCCTTTGCAGAGTCTTGAAACAATATTCAGGTACTTCAGGTGGCTGTTCAAAAGTTATGGAACGTATCACTCAGGGTTGTTACTAGAGCAGAATAGATGTTTATGAAAAGGATACTAGGTAACTTTTTTATTACTTTTTTTTTTAATTGGAGTATAGTTGAGTTACAATGTTGTGTTAGTTTCAGGCTTACAGCAAAGTGAATCTGTTATACATTTACATATATCCACTCTTTTTTTTAGATTCTTTTCCGTATAGGCCATTACAGAGTATTGATTTGAGTTCCCTGTGCTATACAGTAGGTCCTTATTAATTATCTGTTTTATATATAGTAGTGTGTATATGTCAATCCCAATCTTCCAATTTATCCCTCCCCCTCTTACCCTCTGGTAACTATAAGTTTATTTTCCACATCTGTAACATTATTTCTGTTTTGTAGGTAAGTTCATTTGTGCCCCCCTTTCTTTTAAGATTCCACATATAAGCGATATCATATGATATTTGTCTTTCTCTGACTTACCTTACTCAGTATGACAGTCTCCAAGTCCATCCACGTTGCTGCATATAGCATTATTTCGTTATTTTTTATGAAGATCGAGAACCAGGCTCAATGCCTTCCATTTGGGAACTAAGCCCAAGAACAAAAACAACAACAGTAATATTGTAGGACTGGTTTGATGAGGAAACCACTTCCCTTCTCACTGACTACTGAGTGCCACAAGTTGCTCCCTGCTGGAAACACACCCTATAGACTTTCCTGGTACAATGGAAGAAGCAAGAACTCTACTACACAGATTTCTTTCATCAAGAACTCCAGGGTGAGGGAAATCTATGTGAATTATATCTCCTGGAGTGTTCAGAATTGAGGTCCTTTTTAGCCCCCAAATCAAGCTAAGTCTGATTGGCAAAGCCTTGATACATAACTTGAACCCCTTAGCTGTAAGGGTTGCGGAGGGAGTATATGGCGTTTTCACATCCTATGGTGAGTCAGATCTATAACTGAGATCATAAGGTGTAGACAGAGGTGGGTCCAGTTATTATTTCTGGGGTTTCTTGAGTAGTAGTGATGGTAATAATAATAAGATATAAAACTAGGTGTAGGAACTTTAAATAGGTCTGAATAGAAATGGTTAAAGATGAAGTCTTTACCTAGATATGGATTATAGGAGAAAGACATTGTCTTCTGAAATTAAGTTTGACATTAGCTGTAGATATTTGTGGTTTTTCTTTGTCAGATTAAAAAAGGTCCCTTCTTTTCCAAGTTTGCTGAGAATTTTGTTTTAAATCATGAATGGATGCTGAATGTTGGCAAATACTTTTTCCTCACCTATTGCTATGATCCTTTGTTTTTGTCTTTGTTAACTGTCTTAAGATAATGAATTACACTGATTAGTTTTCAAATGTTGAACTAGCCTTGCATTCCTAACATAACTCTCCTGATTGTGCTTTTTTGTTTGTTTTTATATATTATTTAAATGTGCTAGTATTTCATTAAGAAATTTTACATCTATTTTTATGTCATATTGTTCTTTTTATTATTATTTCTGTCTTGTGTGTCAAAAGATGCTGGCTTCCTCAAGTGAGTTGAGAAGAGCTGCTGTCTCTTAAATTTTCTGGGAGACATTTTTAAGAACTGGCATTAATTCTTCCTTAAATGTTTGTTGTAATTCACCAGTGAAGCCATCTATGCCTGACATTTTCTTTTTCAGAAAGGTTTTAGCTGCAAATTTAGTAATGAACTATGGAAATGATCTCTGAAAGTATAGTCTTGTAGCTACAAATTTAGTACTACTCATGTTATCTATTTCTTCTAGGGTGAGTTTAGATAATTTGAGTCTTTCAAGGAATTGATCCATTTCATCTAAGTCGCCAAGTAATAATACTATACATTTCCCTCCCATCTTGATGTAAGTGTATTCTTCAGATTTGATAGGTTGTCTTTTCATTTTCATTTAGTTCAAAATGTTTTCTATTTTTCTTTGAGACTTCTGCTTTGGTCAATGTAGTATTTTGTAGAGTTTTGCTTGCTTTTTAAAATATTTGTAGGTGTATCTGATATCCTGCTTTTTTTAATGTTTAATTCTCTTTTTGTCAGAGAATATTGTCTGAATAATTTTAATTCTTTGAAATTAAATAAGATTTGTTTAGTGACCTAGAATATGATCTAGCTTGCTAGACAAGGGCATTGCTAAATCATGTGGGTCAAATCTTCCTTGTGTGTTACAGTTTTACGATGTGGAGGATATTTAGAATCCGGGTATTCTGCCTCTAAATTCCAGTAGTTTATAACAATTATTTTGCAACCAAGTTTTCCTCAGAAATTTTTAGATGCCTGATGGGGGCAGCAATGTTTCCTATTGAAAATAACTAATTTAAAGAATCATGGGTTGGATTCTTCTCTCCCCTCTGTGTCAGCTTGGATTTTTCTCCCTCTTTCTTAGCTCTGTAGTTCTTCCAGGCTACTTGGTAGCAATTTTATTCTAAAGCATCACCTTCCACTGGAACCCAAAGGTCTGGGGGAGCTTCAAGCTCCCAATGGATTCATCTGAGGTTAACCCAACCTGGAGCCTGGAGTCTCCTCAGATGTCCATCGATGAAAATTCCTAGGAAATTCCAGTTGCCTCTCAAACTATGTCTGAAGTGTTAATAAAGGACCTCAGTAACTTGACTCTCAACCCTAGTATCAAATTGCCCTTCATTCTACCACAATGTCTACCTCAACCGACTGGGCGGTTACTTGGTGAAAACATACCCTGTAGGAGAGGGGTGAGGACCATGTTAACTGATCAGAGAGATAAGATGGAGCAGCTGATTCAATCTATTAAAAAGCACTACTGCAAAGGAGTTTCTCCATCCGACTCTCAAAGAGAACCACTGCAGAACGACGTTGAGACTCCCTCAAGAGTGCAAAGATTTAGATGTAGCTGTCGTTTTTGCCAGTCTCATAGAGATCCTTCTGAGGATAATTATGAGAATTATTACACCAATAAGTATTACAGTAATTATGACATGGAGTCAGATGAGCCATAAACCTCATTCTTGTACCATTTTTTCTTGCTGGTAATTTTAGGATAATTATGAAGCAGCTTGGGAAAGATTGTGTACCAATATTTTGATAACCTATATTATAAGTTCTGGGATGTCATTTTTCTTGCATCTCTTTTCTACCTTAATACAGTAACTTATAAGGAATATATGTAGCTTGCATTTGAATGACTTGAATATACTTTAGTTCCACTTTGTGAAACAAATTAACTTGTGTGGAAGGAATGTGAAGAAAACATTGGGTGGCTTGGCCACAGCATTGTTAGAAAAGCATGTTGAATTGTAATAAAAAATTTTGATGTCCCATTTCAGAAAAAAAGAAAGAAACATGAATATTACAATTATTTCATAAATTAGGTATTTTAGATTTACTTGTTCTCAATCCTATTTAAACCATCATAAAATGTGATAATTATTAATTCATTTTACTTTAGTCAAATGTTAAAAATGTAAAATTCAGGATAAAATTACTTAGTAAATTGGTGTTTTAACATAGTGTTCTGTCTGTGAATATGTGTGTGTATGTGTGTATGTGTGTGTATGTATGTGTGTATGTATGTGTGTGCATGTGTGTATGTGTGTGCATGTATGTGCGTGTGCATGTGTGTATGTGTGTATGCATGTGTGTTTGTGTATGTGTGTGTGTATACACTAGTATATGTTAATCACTGTTCATATTGGATATTTTGTTTTTTCTTTCATTGTATTCATCTATATTTGCAGAATTAATAACATCTGTACAAGAATTGCAAAGAAATTCCTTCTTCATATTTATAACTTTGTGATGAAATTGATGTGGATCCCTTAAAGGAAGTAATTACTTCTTAGTTTTTATCCAAGGGAATGTGGCCTGAGCAAGTGTCTCTTGATTGGTGGTGGTGGATGAACTGTGAGCCCTTTGAAAATCACTTAATAATGGTAGCTTTTGAGTTAGCAATTTCGACCACCTGCACTGGACCATCTGGACCCATCATTATTTCTGCTCTGTGAAGTAGGTTGTCATTATGGTTCACACAAACACATTTCTGTTTTTTCATAGCTAGAACAGTTCACCTGGGACAAAGAATAGGAGAAATCTACTGTACAGAAATCCTTCATGCAGAGAGGATAGCTTAATTAAATATTAATGGAATTTAAAATTTTTTCTCTTATTTTTCTGTCCAATAAATTCTGTTCCTATTTCCTTTACTGATGTAGAGGACTGTGATTTGAAAAGTCACAAACAGTTCATCCCTTGGTTGAGATAAGTACACCTTCATAGCTTGTTGTATCAACTTTGTACTCATAGAGTTGGTAATAGCTATTTGCAACTGATTGATAATAAGTGATAGACATTTTTTTTGGTAACTTTCTCAAATTTAAACTACATAAAGTAGTGTAAGAACAAGGTCCCTGGTGAATATATAAATTATTTTTTAAAATATAGGTTCAATTGAACCACTTTTTCTCAACTTCTCTAATAAATCAAACAACCCAAATCAACATTATTATGTCAAATTCTTTGCACTCCAATAAATATCAGCACATTCCACAAAACCAGTTAGTAGGAAGAGTATTACTCCTACTAAAACGTACTTTCTTGAGGGCTTGCTTTGTGCTAGATACAATGCTTTATTATCTAATTTAATTTAACCTTCCCAATAAAACATGGGTTGATGCTATTTCTAGCAAATGGAAGATGTAGAAACTATCTCAAAAGTTTCCATTCTTCAATAATTCTATTCTCAAAGAGTAGAAATGAGTCTAGTTTAGGAGGTTGTGAGTATGAAAAGTATATCCAAGGAAGTGATAACAGAATGTGCAAAGTATGAATGCAGCCTGGCTTCTTTACTGGTCTGTAAGGAGATCTATGAATGGTTAGAGGATAAAATTCAAAGAACACAGTTACAAAGAGTGAAGCTGTGTTGATACTTAGGGGCGAAATCAGGGAGGGCTTTGCAAATGACACTGAGAAGTCTGGACTTACCCATGAGAGCATGAGGGAATCACTGAAGCATTTAAGGCAGACAAATAATATCCTTATAAAGCTTAAGAAAATTTTATTCTGCTTCTATGCTTAATGTATTATAAGACTGTAAGACTGGAAACAGAATGACCATTTATGAAACTGACCCTATATTAAAGTTGCTTGATGGCCATGTCCTGCATTTGAATCGTAGAATCACAGCATCTTTTGTGGTTTATTAGAAAGTAAGATTTAACAATGACACCCCAGTTTCTGGATAGGAGATTTGACAATTTCTGTTTGTTGCTTTATCAAGGGCTTAAGTAACCTAGGAAAAATTTGGAGGGCACTGCAGTTTGAAGACTTTGGATAAATTTATCTACATTATACTTCTTCCTCTTGTGTAGAACTCTAGGCTGTGACCAGTTTCTGCAATACAGCTTTCTTTCAAAACATCTTTCCCTATGAGAATTTAACTATGTGAAAGTCCAGTTTTCCTCTGGGTCCATGCCCCCATTCCTTTAAGGAAGAAAATCTTTCCCACTCTCCTTTATCTGCTTCCTGCTTGGGGAAGGCAGCAGGCAAACCCTACTTCATCCAGTACTGTTGATTGTGTAAGTGTGTCTGTTCTACAGCATAAAGGAATTCAAGTCTTGTCCCCATTTGCCTGTGCTTTGTCTGTTCTTACCACCTGACCACACCTATCAAGCCTCTGTGTTAGTGGAATTCTTGTAAAGTCTTTCCAGTTATTTTTCTGGGGCATTGCTCTCCATCAGGAGGGCAAATTGTGACTCAGTCTTGGCATGATTTTTGTAGCTTTGTCTGATGTATACCACGCAAAATGTATCTAGTTTCAAGCAGCTGTGCAGATTTGTCCATTTTTTGTACATAATGTGAGTCATTTAATGGAGATAAGAATTTGAGAGGTATAATTAGCACTTAAAACCAAGGCATTACACTATTCAGAACTTTTCCCCCCTACACTTTCAATGTCTTCTTTTCCACGGTTTTCTTCTGTTCAGCTTACAGACATATAAAATTTCTCTATCTGAAAATCTTAGTTCTATATTGGCCTTGTGATCCTACTTTTCCATCTTTCTTCATTATTTCATCACCAAGATTCTTCAAAACATAGTGTCGGGCTTCCCTGGTGGTGCAGTGGTTGAGAGTGCGCCTGCCGATGCAGGGGACACGGGTTCGTGCCCCGGTCCGGGAAGATCCCACATGCCGCGGAGCGGCTGAGCCCGTGAGCCATGGCCGCTGAGCCTGCGCGTCTGGAGCCTGTGCTCTGCAACGGGAGAGGCCACAACAGTGAGAGGCCCGTGTACTGCAAAAAAAAAAAATCTCAAGTATCCTCTTCACACAGAATTTCACTTTCAGATGTCTTAATCACAGGCATCATTATTGCCTATGGTTTGCTCAGCAGAAGCCTTGAGAGGTTTTAAAGGTTGTATTTCTAAAGCACTGCCTCTGTTTGGCTTCTGGTACAACGTATTCTGCCTTATCTCCTACTATCTCTCTTATCATTAATTTATAATCCCTGGATTGAAAACTTAACAATATGCTTTCTTTATTTGCTTCTTACATATTGCTACATGCCATGTTCTTCCCTAAAACCTTTTTCTTATCCTGTTCTAACGCACCCTTCACTTTTGAACTTGTTCTCTCCCATGTTGTCAAATACCATCTCTTTGTAGGTGATTTTAGATCACTTATTTAGCCCATAGCATCTTCAAAATTTTGTCCTCTATATCAGAGTGCTTACTTGACAACTCCACTACAAAATCCACAGATATCTCTTTACTATTCCTGTCTTTCTTTTCTCGATTACAGATGCTTTCCTTCATCCAGTCATTCAGGAAATAAACTTGTGAGCTATATTTAATCTTTACTTTGCTTTACCCCTATTGCCACAAGTTCTAAGGTTTGTATTTTGTACCTTTTGTTCATTTGTTTGGTTCCAACTCCACAGCTAATGCCTTAGTTCAGACTCTCATTTTCTCTTCTCTCAACTATTGTCATCTTTTCCAAAATTGTTCCTCTGCCTCTTAAATTTCTTTGTTTGTCCTCTCCATGGCTGCCAGGGTAATCTTTCTAAAATGCAAGATTTCCCATATTACTCCATTGCTCAAATATCTTCACAGTTTCTTACAGTATAAAACTCAAAACTGTTAGTGCATTGTACCTTCTGTGATCTGGGTGTTCCAAATGCCCAGGACTTTAATTGCTTTACCCCAAACCTCTCCAATTCAACCTTATCCAAATTTTTATAGTTCTGCAGGGCACCATATTTTGTGGCTCAGGTGATTTTGGGGGTTATCCTTCATTTCAAAAATGACTTTGTTTACTGACCAGCAACCTCTCATCCACCAGCATTCAACTAATTTCCTACCTTTCCTGAACTCGTCAAATGAAATGATTAATTTTTCCTTTGGGACCTCACTATTTCCTGTACATTATACCCCTAAAACATCTAGCAAATTAATTTATTTTCATATCTGTCTCACTCTGTAATCAGTCAAATGAGTTCAGGCAGTCAGTCCGCAAATATTTAATGAGACTTTTCTTTGATGGAATTAGGGTCTATGAAGACAAGTAAGACAAACTTTTGGAAATCATAATCTTAAAAGTTTTTTTTTTCTGCACTACTCAAAGGATCAATCACATGATTGTAGTAGACTTTAGAAACATTATATCTATATCTATCTATCTATCTACCTATCTGGAAGATTCAGTAAAATTGATTAAATTGGTAAATAATTAAATGATTTATTGGCAAATAATTATATTTGTAAATAAAATAACATGCTCCCAATTTCTCTATATATACCTTAATCTTCTCTACTGTTTAAGGTTAATTCCCACCATGGAACTTTCCTCAGTTATTTCACCAGGTCTGGAATCACAATCTAGCTGTGCTGTTGTCTGTGTTGTCTAGGCTTCTATTAATGTTTCTAAGTTTTTGGGTAATGATCCCCATTTCATAGGCTTATTGTGCAGACTTGAGGAGATAACTGTATGTAAATCCCAGTTCATATTAGGTTCATAATGCATTTTTTGTTGCTTTAGTTCCCAAATTATAAATTATAAGGTGTTTGTTCCACCCATTGTGGCCGTTAGCAATTTTTTCTTCTATTTTATTTCTATGAGTATTTCTTAGTTCTATGAATAGCAAATTTACTCCTAGGATGACTAAACTTTTATTTCTTTACTCCTACCATTGTCTCACACAGTGTCTTATATTTCAAGGTTGCTTAAGTTATTTATTTGTGGAATGAATATATTTAGTCTACATATGCTAGCCCCTTCACTTTATAAACTACAAACACTCCTATCATGGATACACACAGACACAACTCACACATGTGAGGCTTCTGAATAAAGGATTCTTCTACTGGATTATGAATTCTTCCACTGGCTTGGGAAATCATTTAAATTTTTTTAATGCTTATTCTTTTTGTTAATAGGAGGGAGAAAATTGTGTTCACATAACAAGGAAAAAAAAAACCCTAAAATATCCAGAAAAATTTAATCAGGAAGAACAGGAATTATACAAGGAATATATAAAATTTTATTTAAAAATTATAGAATAGAAATGGAACAAACAGAAAGATATACCATGTTCCTATATGAGTATGTAGATTATCATAAATATGCAGTTGTTTATATCCAGATGGGGTGATGGAAGTTGGAGAAATAGAGCATTCTGGTCAATTATTAACATTGTTATACAGTGTTTTACTTCTTAACTTTATTTTCTATAAAGAATAATTATGGAATGTGGTGGGTTGTAAAGCAATGCATTATGAAAATCCTCAAATAGAAGCTAAGCTAAAAACCCCTGAAGATGTAATAGAAGAAAAGATAGCACAGGGGTAAATAGGACCACATGATGCTCAAAACCTTTCTCAAAGAAAGTAATACTATGATTTTATCAAGACTCAAAGATTGTTCTATGAGCCAATAACATTGTTATCTAAACTCATATTCTTTTCTTAAAAGTTTATACCAGTGAAAACTAAGTTTAAATTTCTCAAACCTGAAGGATGAAAGTAATTTCTTTGCAAAGAAATGTCCCTCATACCTTTAAGTTTTTATAGAACTAATAAAAATCGAGTTTTGAGGAGCAAGTTGGTCCCAGGAATAATATTATGTAATTGGGTATCCTTTTAGCCATGCCACACATTTTCTAAACTTTTATATATATAGACTAAAGAGTATTTCCTTTTGATTCAGTCTCTCACTTCAAATTTTTGACCCAATGAAACTTGTTTAAGAAGAGCGAAACTAAAATATATTTCCTACATAAGACAAGTTTAGAATGCTAAGATATTGTTCCAAGGACAGTTTTGTTTCCAGTTTAGAATTAACAGCTCATGTACAATATGATCAATCTCTAATAAAATTAACACAGTATCTTTTTCTTCTTAGATGAAGTGTTTCCCTTCTTCAGCTCCTAATAAGCAGAGCCTGCCCTCTGAACAGTTCTGTTTCACTTCACTAGGAAGCTGAGTGGTCCCTTCACACCCCAACTTAAAGTCAGCCACCATGGTCCCCAGGTCCTAATGCAGCCCTGGAACAGCTCCTTGAAAGCGAATGAACATCAAGTATATTCATAACAGTTCCAACAAAGTCCCGTGAATCCACTTACATTGCTTAGGCAACACACTTTAAAAAGGAGGACTTTTTTTTAGTACATGGAACTCCCTCTTTTTCAAAGGATCCATACTGAGTGGGATCGAAGTAGGTGAAAAAGAGCTTTCTTCTCCCCCAACTGCACACTTCATGCAGATGCAACACCACAAAGATTATGTTTAAAATGTTTTCTAAGTGCATTTTATGAGTATTGAATATAAAATGTTCTTTCTTCCTCGTTGCAAAATCACACCACTAGTGCTGCTCCTATTCCATGACTATTACAATTAGTATGACTACTCGTGCATTTGGTATGCGTCTGCTGCCACCGGACACCACTATCACAGTCATCCTTTTAAAAACTGGTAAGCTGTGACAAAGAGGTTAAGTACGACAGAAAAGATTACACAAAACTGGTACACAGCATCTCTTTAAATCAAGAGAGATTCAGAAAACATGATACAGAGATTGGCCTTTTACTTTGGTTCTTCACAAGTTGGCCACTCATTTGCTATCCATAAATATCAATGGAGAACCAGCTTGCTTTTTGGCTTCCAAATGCATTCAGCTTCTCTGATGTGTAGTTTGGGGGTATTGCCACCCTACTAGTGCCACCAGTGTAACTGTGCTGTGTACAATCTCCCACTTAAGTCAAGATGAGCTTTTTATTTGAGAGAGAGAGAGAGAGAGAAAGGATCTCTAAAATAGTCTGAATCAGTAAACCCTATTAATAGTATTGTTTCAAAAATAATTATGTCCTTTAATACTTATGAATACTATGTTCCAGTTTAAAAAGCAAAAAAGAAAGAAATGCAGCTTCCTAGCATTTAGAAATCACTAGATGTTACCATGCATTTCACTTTGGTACAGTAGGTATGAAAACCTAAGTGTCACAAAAACTAAGGCCAATAAATATCTACAAACTAAAAGGGATGTTTGTTTTCATATTAAAAATAATAATGCAGTATTAGCAAAGATTTTTTTTACAACCAGTGATGAGTGTATACAGATTCAAAATATATTGGTAGAGAAATTAATTCATTTTTAGAAACATTTTAAGAAATCTGGTCGTAAAGTGTCTAAGGTTGAGCAGTTTCAATGTAGATTACATGTAAATCACAGTTCTAAATTACTACCTGTATAAACTTTGATAAACTACTATACCTCTCTAAAATGCGGATAATATAAACTGAATCGCAGTGTTGTCTTAAATATCCTGTGCACCAATTTATGTAAAGCAATACATATTTTACTGTACACCATAAGAACTAAATGTGAACTTATAATTATTAACAATATTTGATTGTATAATAATTTTCAATGAAAACTTTTAAGTAATTTATTTAATTTATTCAAAGACAATAGGCAAAATACAATGAAAAGTTATCTTTCTGTAATATATTCAAGGAAGCCTAAAAGAATAATTTTGGATGTACAGAAACATAGTTTCTTTACAGATTCTCTCAAAAATAGTAGTCTAGGTATGCTAGTTTTATTCATACATCCAATAGTTATTTTACAGCTACTATGTTCCAGGCACTGTGCTAGGCTACTGATAAAGATTGGTGAACAGAAAAAAATAGTCTCTGCCCCACGGTATCAATAGCCTATCATTTGGGTTCAATTATATGGTAAAAATAAAGACCATTTTGTGAGTTATGCTGGTAATAGGAGTCTAGTTACAAAAACAGCAAGAAAACAGATAATAACAATGCCATAAAGTAAAACAATAAAAGCTCTGATGATTTTCAATAAGTTCCTACAAGTTACAGCTAGGGATAAAATAAGCTTCTATAATCACAAGTATTTCATTTACAGTTGAGCATATGACAATATATACATAAAGAAGCTATTCAACTAAGACTGGTAAAATAAATTGTAGGGGCAAAAGAACAGATAATGAAATAGGCAAGAAAAGAAATATATGGCCTTAGAATTGAACCTCTTTCTAGAAACCACAGAAGAGCCTAAAGAATTATTTTAATAAAATAATAGTTAATATTTTGTAGCTGCTTACTGCATGCTATAAAATGTGCAAAGCTATATGTATGTTTTATGTCATTTAATTATTTCAATATTACTGCCACCTTATACATGAGAACATTAGAATTTAGATGGTGTTGATAATTTGTCCAAAGTCACAGAACAAGTCATTGCCAGGACACGGGACTCAAATCCAGACCTTCATGTCTCCAAATTTCGACCACTCATCTGCTATATTCTATGGACTGTGATTGAAAAATTCTGGATCCTAAACAATATCTCTTTTTAATTAAACTTATTCTCTGGTGCTTTTCTTTCTTTTCTCTGGATAGTATCTAGCTCAGACTCAGGAGACTGAATTAATTTATGAACACAATAAAATTGAAAAAACGAGGTGATTAAATGACAGGAAAAACAGCAATCATATGATGATGCAAGTCACTATGTATTTTATTTCTGAGTAATTGTATTACCTTTATTTAAAAAAAAAAAAGCAACCCAGGGAGCTCTACTAGAAAATTACCAAAAGGTCAGGTGACAATTGACTATTTATCATTTAATTACTCTACATATTTTATGAATATCTATTATTGATATTAACCAGTGTTTAAAATTAAAGTAAAATATGTAGAATTAAAATACCTTTTAAAATCGATTTTCATAGAATATTATAGGAAATACAGAAAAAAATTATGAAAACCACAAAAAATAGCATATTTAATAATTTCTTCTATCCAATCAGAAATCTATTATCAATTGTAACTTAATTGTCTTTTTAAAATTTATTTATTTATTTTTGACTGCGTTGGGTCTTTGTTGCTGCGCACAGGCTTTCTCTAGTTGTGGCGAGCAGGGACTACTCTTCATTGTGGTGTGTGGGCTTCTCACTGCGGTGGCTTCTCTTGTTGCAGAGCATGGACTCTAGGCATACGGGCTTCAGTAGTTGTGACTCATGGGCTCTAGGGCACAGGCTCAGTAGTTGTGGCTCACAGGCTTAGTTGCTCCACAGCATGTGGGATCTTCCCAGACCAGGGATCGAACCCGTGTTCCCTGCATTGGTAGGCAGATTCTTAACCACTGTGCCACCAGGGAAGTCCCATAACTTAATTTTCAATTTCCTTTCAACCTTAATTAGAATTGGGCTGTTGGAGAAATAATTATCCATCAAACGCAAAATTGTAGCAACATACTATGCCATGTACAATAATTATGCTTTTTTTGAATTATTTTAAGGATTCATAAGACTCTACAAACATAAACATGAAGGATGCTTACTATTCAGTAGAAGGAGAAAAGAACAGGCAATCATCTAGCAAGCCTGAAACATTCAAGAACAGCTTTCAAATTGTTACCCCAGTGTCACAGAACACCCTTTATCTCTGGGCCAAAATCACCAAGATAGATTTCAGTTACTTTGGTCTCAGAAGCCACAGCCTTATCTGAGAATGGGTATGATATATGCTATGAAGTTATACAGTCAACATTTGGCTGCATGATCTGACTCAACAACTAAAACAAGATAAAATAGCAGAAACCAGAGGCAAACCATCTATCTGAAACTCATATGATACTATATATGTACGTATATATGTGCATATGTGTGTATATATTTACAAGATAGATACAGGCTGCCCCTTGACATGTTTCAAACTCTAGTACAGAACTGTTTAAATCACTAATCAGCACATTTAATCTTTGATTGGCCAAGGATCAGCAGTATGGCTTCAGGCATGTCTAGAGATAAACTCAGGTTTGCAAAGAACAGTTGAGAAAAACCCTGTGTGTATATATGCTGTTAAAAAATCCTGGCACTGGATTTTAATCTAGTACAACACAAAACACTCGTACATTGTTGGTGGGAATGCAGCCACTGTGGAAGACAGTATGGAGGTTCCACATGATCCAGCAATTCCACTCCTGGGTATTTACCCCAAGAAAATGAAAACACTAATTAGAAAAGATATACACACCCCTATGTTCATTGCAGCATTATTAACAATAGCCAAGATATGGAAGCAACTTAACTGCCCATCAATAAATAAATGGATAAAGAAGATGTGGTATACACACACACACACACACACACACACACACACACACACACACACACAGGAATATTTGCCATAAAAAAGACTGAGATCTTGCCATTTGAGACAACATGGTTGGATGTGGAGGATATTATGCTAAGTGAAATAAGTTAGAGAATGACAAATACTGTATGATTTCCCTTATATGTGGAATCTAAAAAACAAATGAACAAACATATCAAAGCAGAAATAGAGCCATAGATACAGAGAGCAAGCAGGTGGTTGCTGAAGTGGAAATGGGTTGGGGGGGTGAGTGAGATAGGTGAGGCAGATTAAGAGGTACAAAACTTTCAATTACAAATACATGTGTCACAGGTATAAAATGTACAGTGTGGGGAATATAGTCAATAATTACATAATATCTTTGTATGGTAAAAGATGACAACTAGACTTATCATGGTGATGAGTTTGAAATGTATAGAAATATCAAATCACTATGTCGTATACCAAGAACTAACATAGTGTTGTAGGTCAAGTATACTTCAAAAACAAAAAAACCGACAAACATAGCAAAAAAGGTCAGATTTGTGGTTACCAGAGGTAGGAGGTGGGGGGAAGGGGGGTTGGATGAAGGTGGTCAAAAGTCAAAAGGAAAAAAATAGAAAATCCTGCCACCATGGATTTTAATACAACACAAAAGCAGTTCAATTATTTAAATGACCATTTTGTCATATTTACACACAAGCGTTAATTGACCTAAAATTTAGGTGGATTAAACCATTTTAAATAATGTCTATAAAAGCACATAATAGCATTAAAACAGAATTCCCCAAAATGGAAGGCCTTACAATAGCACATTCCTACAATGAGGAGAAAATATTTGGAAGGGATGGGTAAGCCTTGTACTATATTGCATACCACCACTCTGAAGTAGGTTTATCTGGACATGCAAATGCTTTCACATGTGAATCTTAGCTTTGTGTATCTTATATACAAAAGTATATAAGCAAAATCATTGCAGCACCTTCCCAAATAATGCAGTATTGCTCTTGTAGGCTTCCTCCTTGGAAATATTCAAAAGTTGCTTTGATAAAATCCTAAGAAGTGTCAGGATAGTTTCACTGTGTAACAGGGTCACATAAAGTGATGTATTTATCACACATAAACCTGTTTTTTATTCTCTTGTCTCACTCAGGCTACAACCTCCTCTTCTAAAACCTGCCTTTAATTTAGCTGGTTTCTCTAAAAATTGTCTTGGTTTTGTTAATATTTATTTCCTTGACTAAGAATTCCAGGGGAGAGGCAAAGATTTCAAGCTGCTTCCGAGAATCTGAAAATTAACAGACATTATTACATTTATTATAGAAACTGAGATCACTATACTTAGAATTTCAAGTCTTTCTCAGAAGAAGATTATTTGATTTTGGCATGAATACTGCTGAAAAAAGAGAAGATTAGTCTATGTGATTATAAACCTTAGAGTCAATGTATTTAAATAAACTCAAATGGATAGAAAAAGATGGTTATTTTGTGAATATCAATAATATATATATATACCTTTAAATTATACTTTAAAATTTGATAGTCTGTGGAGACACTAGGTTTAACAAAGAGAGCATTTGCAAAGTAAAATAAAAATTCCATTTGATTACAAATACAAATCTGCTATTCCTTGTCCAATATACTTTGAATATCCTTTTAATGTTCTCTCACATTTCCACTTTAGGAATTATGACTTTCTCAGGTAAAAATAAAACAAAAATACCACTTTTCATGGTGTAATCTGCATTTTGTAATATCTATTGATGTTGAAGGTAGGTAGACTCTATAACCTAGCAACTCTATGCAGTAATGAAAATGGTTAATCTCCAGCCACACCGACAAACTGGGTGAAACTTATAAATATGTTTAGTTAAAAAAAAAAGCTAGAAAAAAACCTACATATTGCATATTTCCTTTTATATATATTTTTAAAAATGAAAAACTATAGAGTTAGGAGTCAAAGCAGCAGTTAAATTAGCGAAAAAGAAGTGGAAGAGTAGTGAGGAGAGGGTAGAATGAGGCTTGTGGGGTGATGGAGGTTTTATAATTGATGATGGAGCTGTTACACTTGATGCTGTCATGGTATTTACCTAGTTGTATTCACGTTGTAATATTTCTTCAAGCTGGAAAATTGTAAATTATGTACTTTTCTTTATTCATATTATACTTCAATATACATTTAATGATATTTTAAGGAAAACAATCTATAATCCTTGGGGAAGGAAAAAAAGAAAAGCCTTTTCATACTTGGTAAAGCAATGTGCATACGACGTGGATAAGGCAGGATTGACGCCAAGGCCTTCCAACGATGCAGGAGTGAAAGCGCCTGGGCCTTTCAGGGCAGCTCTGGTGGAGCCCGACATGCCTGGACTACTATGCCTGTGATGTTTTGCTCGCTTTCTTCCTGATTATTTAATAGTAAGCTTGATTTGGAGGTCTTTCCAGGAATTTTGTGACTCCCCTAACATCCTTTCTGAATCCCTTTCTGCTGAAACTTGCTAGAGTGGATTCTGACACCTGTAGCTAAGCAACTTGTTTATTTAAAAAATTACTTTGATAATCAAACTGATGATCCTGTAAAGGTTTCTAGCTTTAAAACTGTCAAATAAGCATTCCTGCGTGTTCTTTCTCCCAAGTCAACCAGTAAAACCTGTGACCATTTGATGACATTTGGAAGTGAATACTGATGTATTGCATAGCTGCAGTTCTTATGAAGAAGAAACTATTTCGAGTTGCCGAATGTCTAGTGCAGGGGGCCGGGGAGGGGGGGTGGATCTGGAACTGCTTGACTGAGAAAAGGGCCTTTCTTTCCCGCAGAGGCTGAAACAAGGCTGCAGATTAATTGTTGGGTCTGAGGAACAAAGATGCAGAACAGGGTGACGCAAAGTAACTGAAATAAGTATAAGTATCTTTGCTAACACAAGCATTAAAAATAGGAACAGAACACATTAATATTGAGTTTGGGACAGAGAGTGCTCGGGATTTAAAGGAAAAAAAAGGTATTTGGGATAACTCAAACTGATCTGCTACAATTTAGACATTACAAAAATAACCAGATCCAAATGAATATAAAATTAGCTATGAACCAATCATAACTTCATTTTAAACAAAGGAGTTTTTGAAATGCAAGATTAACGTTTACCATATATTTTAATTTACTGCTGCTCACTTGAGCAATTGTATTGTTTACCCCTTGACCAAATTATGGTTGTTGCATAATTAGAGAATCATGTTCAGGTCAATGGCAAAATTTCATTATTCATCAAATGCAATTCTGTTTGAGTTTTATGTCTTCCAGGATGTTTAGTTAATATGGAATTCCTGAGGGTGTTTTTAAATATACTTAAGTGTATCTCTTTCTATTTCATGATGTAGTATTACTTTATAACTTGTATCCATAGAATATAATTTTAGAAATTCATTCAAGCCATAAAATTGGAAACTAGAGGTAATGAATACAAATGACTTTAAGTGCTTTGGTCACATGGCACAAACTGCAATCTGCATATATTACATTAAATTACTATTATGGTAAAAATTTTATGTAGTTATTGATTTTAAATCCTGTCTTTATAAAATATTCTGATTCAACCCAGTGAGGTAGAAACTTAACACACATTTGTCTCCCAACAATGAACTAAACATGAAGTAGTTTAAAAAAAAGAGAATGAGGGCTTAGGGTGTCACTAGTGAAATATAGACTTAAACAAATTTTGTGACGAGAAGAAGAAAATCAGAAGGGAAATGGATCAAATAAGCAGAGGACTGACAATGTAGAATCCGGGTATAGCTGGGGAGGTGGCTGATTTTAACAATAGCAAATGTTCGTTTCTTTAACTCAGATTACTAAATATCCTATCTTGTGCAGGATATTTCTATGTAATAGCACATTTTCTTACCCCAAATTCTTTTATTACTTTCATTGAGAAAACTGCAAGAGTGTTTTGAGATAGCATATTTATTGTGTGTACCACTGCTGACATTTGTTCACTGGGATAAGCATGTTAGTAAATTGTTTCTCTATTGATATTTGTTCTCAATGAAAGTTTTTGATTTTTTTCTAATGTATAATGCCCTCAGAGTGTCCACTGGATATTAAAATTTCATCTTTTGAAATTGGCAAAGTGGTTATTTACACTTAAAAAGTAAAGTTTGTCTCTGAGGGCTTTTTAACGTTTTTGGTCTTCTAACAGTATGTATAGGTTTCTACTCAGCTGGATATTAGCTAGCTTATGATTATTATAATATTATTTAAATTCAATGAGCAATTTATTGAAGTAACTCACAGTCCTCCTGGAAACATTAATTAATTTCACTTCACTGTGATCTCTTTTCTCAGCAGGTCATGCATTGAAACTTGTCTTCAAAAACAGAAAATATGTAAGAAGTATTTACGTACATAAGAATATCGCATGATTATTTTTAACCAAAATGTTTTTTTAAAAATTAAAGTATGTACATTGTGTTTTTAGACATAATGCTATTGCACACTTAATAGACTACAGTGTAGTGTAAACATAATGTTTATATCCACTGGGGAACCAAAAAATTCATGTGACTCCCTTTATTGCAGTATTCTCTTTATTGTGGTGGTCTGGAACGGAAACTGAGTGATTCCTGAAGTATGCTGCATGTATACATAATGAATTGATTACTAGAGTCAAGTTAATTCACATATAATGCCCTCACATAGTTACCATTTTTTTTGTGTGATGAGAGAACCTGAAATCTACACTCTTAGCAAATTTCCAGTATTA
Organism: Phocoena sinus; assembly: GCF_008692025.1. NCBI lineage: Eukaryota > Metazoa > Chordata > Mammalia > Artiodactyla > Phocoenidae > Phocoena > Phocoena sinus. The sequence continues at coordinate 179,612,898 of NC_045763.1, read as the reverse complement.
AAAACAGTATTATTAACTATAGCCAACATGTTGTATTCAATAGTTTAGATCTCTAGATGTATTCATATTACATAACTGCAAGTTTTTAACCTTTTACCAGTATCTCCCCATTTTCCCCACCTCCCTGCCTCTAGTAGCAATGGGTCTACTCTCCAATTCTATGTGTATTTGTAGGTTCTGCATATAGTGTGAGATCTCACAGGGTTTGGTTTTGTTTCTGTATCTGGCTTATTACATTTAGCATAATTTCCTACAGGTTTAGCCATTTTGTTGCAAATGACTGACAATTTCCATATCTTAAAAATTATAAATAATGCTGCAGTGAACCTAAGTGTGAAGATATCTCACTAAGGTAGTGATTTCATTTCCTTTGGGTATATAATACCAGTGGAATTGCTGGATCATATGGTAGTCCTATTTTTAATTTTTAGAGGAACCTCCATACTGTTTTCCATAACAGTTAAACTAATTTAAATTTCCACTAACAGTTATCAGGGTTTCCTTTTCTCCACATCTTCTCTACCACTTGCTGTATCTTGTCTTTTTGATAAGAGCCCTTCTAACAAGAATGAGGTGATATTACATTGTAGTTCTGATTTGCATTTCCCTGATTATTAGTGATGTTGAGCACCTTTTCATGTACCTGTTGGCCTTTGTATGTCTTCTTTGGAAAAATGTATATTGAGGGCCTTTGTCCAGTTTTTAATCCAATTATTTGTTTTGTTTGTTTTTGCTATTTAGCTGTATGAATTCCTTATATATTTTGGATATTATCTTCTTATCCGATGTGTGGTTTAAGAATATGTTCTCCTGTTCTGTAGCTTGCTTTTCATTTTGTTGATTGTTTCCTTTACTGTACAAAAACTTTTTAGTTTGATATTGTCCCACTTGCTTATTTTTGCTTTTGTTGCATGAACTTTTAGTGTCAAATCCAAAAAATAATTGCAAAGATCATGCCAAAGCATTTTTTCCTATGTTTTCTAGGAATCTTATAGTTTCATGTTTGCTGACTTATTTTTTCAGATGCAAAAGAGTATCTAGTTTTCCCAATACCATTGCCCAGAGACACTATCCTTTCCCCATTGTGTATTCTTGGTGCCTTTGTCAAAAATTAGTTGACAGTATTATGTGGGTTTATTTTTGGACTCTATTCTGTTCCATTGTTCTGTATGTGTATGTGTGTCATATGTGTGTCTATATGTATTTTTATACCAGTACCACACTATTTTGATTAATACAGTTTTGTAATATAGTTTTAAATCAGGAAGTATACCTCCAGCTTTATTCTTTCTCAGTGTTGCTTTGGTTATTCAGGGTCTTTTATGGTTCCATACAAATTCTAGAATTGGCTTTTCTATTTCTGTGAAAAATGCCACTGGGATTTTGATAGGGATCGAGTTGATTTTGTGTATCACATTGGGTAGTAGAGAAATTTTAACAACACTAATTATTCCAGTTCATGAACACAGGATGCCTTTCCATTGATTTGTGTCTTCTTCAGTTTCATCAGGGTCTTACAGTTTTCACTTATCAGATCTTTCACCTTCTTAATTAAATTGATGTCTAACCACTTTATTCCTTTTAATACCATCATAAATGGGATTTTCCTTTTTTTTTTTTCGTTCAAAGGCAAGTCAAGTGAAACAGTGAGAGCGGAGAAAGAAACAAAGAAATCTGTAATTGGCTGTGATCAATAAATTGTAAAAACCACTGCACTTGGACAAGCTGGGATCATTTTCTTGATTTCCTTTTTAAATATATTGTTTTTGATGTAAATAAATACAACTAATTTTCCTTTGTTGGTTTTATAACTGTAGAAAATTCATTTATTCTAACAGGTTTTTGTATTTTTTTTCTAAATGACGTCTCTAGGATTTTCTACATATAGGATTGTGTCATCTGCAAACAAAGATATTTTTACTTCTTTCTTTCCAATTTGAATACCTTGTATTTCATTTCCTTGTCTGATTGCTCTGGCTAGTACCTCCAGTACTTTGTTAAATAGAGGTAGTGAGAGTGAATATCTTGGCTTTGAACAAACTTTAGAGGAAAAGCTTTCAGTTTCTGTCCATTGCTTTTCATGTTAGTTGTGGCCTTTTTATAAATGCTCTTATTGTGTTGAGGAAATTTCCTTTTATAGCTATTTTGTTGAGAATGCTTTTTTTTTTTATCATGCTTGGATATTGAACTTTTCAAGAGATTTTTATGCATCAATTGAGATGATATCTTTATTTTTCATTCTATTAATGTGGTGTGTTCTGTTGATTCATTAGCACATGTCAAGCCAATCTTTTATCCTGGGGATAAATCCCACTTGGATGCAGCACATAATCTTTTTGATGTGTTGTTGAATTCAGTGTGCTAGTATTTTATTGAGAATTTTTGCACTTATGGTCATCAGGGATATTCATGTGTAGGTTTCTTTTTTGTGGTGTTTTTGTCTGAGTTTGGTGTGAGGGTAGTGCTGGCCTCTGAAAATAAGTTTGGAAGTATTTTCTCCACTTCTACTTTTTGGAAAAGTTTAAGAATTGGTAGTCATTCTTCTTGGACTATTTGGTAGAATTCAGCCATAAAGATATCTGGTCCTGAGATTTTCTTTGTTGGGTGATTTTTGATTACTACTTTAATCTCGTTATTTGTCATTGGTCTGTTCAGACTTCCTATTTCCTCTTAAGTCAGTCTTGGTAAAATGTATGTTTCTAGGAATTTATCCTCTTTTCCTAGATTATCCAGTTTTTCCACATATAATTCTTCATAATCATCCCTTATGATCCTTTTTTATTTATGAGCAATCCACTGTAATATTCCCTCTTTCATTTCTTATTTTTTTTGTCTTCTCTTTTACCTTTTTTTTTTACTTAATTTACCTAAAAATTAGTTGATTTTATTTTTTGTTTGTTTGTTTTTTGTTTTCAAAAAAACCAGTGCGTAAGAGTCTCTCAACTAGTTTCCAGACTTCTCTCAAGGGAATTAATCCATATATAACTGTGTATTTGGTGTGTCCATGGGAGGAGGGAAAGTCAGGAACATTCTATTCTGCCACCTTGTGTAGAACTCTGATATTGTTTATTTTTAATACATATTATATACATGATGTAAGTTACTTCTTTATCCTAAAGATATAACCTGTATCAAAAGAAGTTTTAAAATAAAAAAAAGAAAACACTTTTTTTTAATTTTTTAATTTTATTTTTTTTATACAGCAAGTTCTTATTAGTTATCCATTTTATACATATTAATGTATATATGTCAATACCAATCTCCCAATTCATCCCACCCCCACCCCCACCCCCACTTTCCCCACTTGGTGTCCATACATTTGTTCTCTACATCTGTGTCTCTATTTCTGCCCTGAAAACCAGTTCATCTGTACCACTTTTCTAGGTTCCACAGATATGCATTAATATATTTGTTTTTCTCTTTCTGACTTACTTCACTTTGTATGACAGTATCGACATCCATCCACGTCTCTACAAATGACCCAATTCCGTTCCTTTTTATGGCTGAGTAATATTCCATTGTATATATGTACCACAACTTGTTTATCCATTCGTCTGTCAATGGGCATTTAGGTTGCTTCCATGACATGGCTATTGTAAATAGTGCTGCAATGAACATTGAGGTGCATGTGTCTTTTTGAATTATGGTTTTCTCTGGGCATAGGCCCAGTAGTGGGATTGCTGGGTAAAATAGTAATTCTATTTTTAGTTTTTTAAGGAACCTCCATACTGTTCTCCATAGTGGCTGCATCAATTTACATTCCCACCAACAGGGCAAGAGGGTTCCCTTTTCTCCACACCCTCTCCAGCATTTGTTGTTTATAGATTTTCTGATGATGCCCATTCTAACTGGTGTGAGGTGATACCTCATTGTAGTTTTGAGTTACGTTTCTCTAATTAGTGATGTGGAGCAGCTTTTAATGTGCCTCTTGGCCATCTGTATGTCTTCTTTGGAGAAATGTCTATTTAGGTCTTCTGCCGATTTTTTGATTGGGTTGTTTGTTTTTTTTTAATATTGAGCTGCATGAGCTGTTTATATATTTGGGGATTAATCCTTTGTCCATTGATTCGTTTGCAAGTATTTTCTCCCATTCTGAGGGTTGTCTTTTTGTCTTGTTTATGTTTTCCTTTGCTGTGCAAAAGCTTTTAAGTTTCATTAGGTCCTATTTAGTTACTTATTTTTTTATTTCCATTACTCTAGGAGTTGGATCAAAAAAGATCTTGCTCTGATTTATGTCAAAGAGTGTTCTTCCTATCTTTTCCTCTAAGAGTTTTATAGTGTCCGGTCTTACATTTAGGTCTCTAATCCATTTTGAGTTTATTTTTGTGTATGGTGTTAGGGAGTGTTATAATTTCATTCTTTTAAATGTAGCTGTCCAGTTTTCCCAGCACCACTTATTGAAGAGACTAACTTTTCTCCATTATATATCCTTGCCTCCTCTGTCATAGATTAGTTGACCATAGGCATGTGGGTTTATCTCTGGGCTTGCTAGCCTGTTCCATTGATCTATTTTTCTGTTTTTGTGCCAGTACCATACTGTCTTGATTACTGTAGCTTTGTAGTATAGTCTGAAGTCAGGGAGTCTGATTCCTCCAGCTCCATTCTTTTCCCTCAAGACTGCTTTGGCTATTCAGGGTCTTTTGTGTCTCCATGCAAATTTTAAGATTTTTTGTCCTAGTTCTGTAGAAAATGCCATTGGTAATTTGATAGGGATTGCATTGAATCTGTAGATTCCTTTGGGTAGTATAGTTATTCTCACAATATTGATTCTTCCAATCCAAGAACATTGTATATCTCTCCATCTGTTGGTATCATCTTTAATTTCTTTCAACAGTGTCTTATAGTTTTCTTCATACAGGTCTTTTGTCTCCCTAGGTAGGTTTATTCCTAGGTATTTTATTCTTTTTGTTGCAATGGTAAATGGGAATGTTTCCTTAATTTCTCTTTCAGATTTTTCATCATTAGTATATAGGAATGCCAGAGATTTCTGTGCATTAATTTTGTATCCTGCAACTTTACCAAATTCATTGATTAGCTCTACTAGTTTTCTGGTGGTATCTTTAGGATTCTCTATGTATACTATCATGTCATCTGCAAACAGTGACTGTTTTACTTCTTCTTTTCCAATTTGTATTCCTTTTATTTCTTTTTCTTCTCTGATTGCCGTGGCTAGGACTTCCAAAACTATGTTGACTAATAGTGGTGAGAGTGGACATCCTTGTCTTGTTCCTGATCTTAGAGGAAATGCTTTCAGTTTTTCACCATTGAGAATGATGTTTGCTGTGGGTTTCTCGTATATGGCCTTTATTATGTTGAGGTAGTTTCCCTCTATGCCCACTTTCTGGAGAGTTTTTATCATAAATGGGTGTTGAATTTTGTCAAAAGCTTTTTCTGCATCTATTGAGATGCTCATATGCTTTTTATTCTTCAGTTTGTTAATATGATTGATTTGCATATATTGAAGAGTCCTTGCATCCCTGAGATAAATCCCACTTGATCATGTTGTATGATCCGTTTAATGTGTTGTTGGATTCTGTTTGCTAGTATTTTTTTGAGAGTTTTGCATCTATATTCATCAGTGATATTGGTCGGTAATTTTCTTTTTTTGTAGTATCTTTGTGTGGTTTTGGTATCAGGGTGATGGTGGCCTCATAGAATGAGTTTGGGAGTGTTCCTTCCTCTGCAAATTTTTGGAAGAGTTTGAGAAGGATGGGTGTTAGCTCTTCTCTAAATGTTTGATAGAACTTGCCTGTGAAGCCATCTGACCCTGGGCTTTTGTTTGTTGGAAGATGTTTAATCACAGTTTCAATTTCATTACTAGTGATTGGTCTGTTCATATTTTCTATTTCTTCCTGGTTCCGTCTTGGAAGGTTGTACCTTTCCAAGAATTTGTCCACTTCCTCCAGGTTGTCCATTTTATTGGCATAGAGTTGCTTGTAGTACTCTTAGGATGATTTGTATTTCTGCGCTGTCTGTGGTAACTTGTCCTTTTTCATTTCTAGCTTTATTGATTTGAGTCCTCTCCCTCTTTTCCTTGATGAGTCTAGCTAATGGTTTATCAATTTTCTTTATCTTCTCAAAGAACCAGCTTTTAGTTTTATTGATCTTTGCTATTTTTTTATTTGTTTCTATTTCATTTTTTCTGTTCTGATCTTTATTATTTCTTTCCTTCTACTAACTTTGGGTTCTGTTTGTTCTTCTTTCTCTAGTTCTTCTAGGTGTAAGGTTAGATTGTTTATTTGAGATTTTTCTTGTTTCTTGAGGTAGGCTTGTATTGCTATAAACTTCCCTCTTAGAACTGCTTTTGCTGCATCCCATAGGTTTTGGATCATCGTGTTTTTGTTGTAATTTTCTCTAAGTATTTTTTGAGTTCCTCTTTCATTGCTTCAGTGATCTCTTGGTTATTTAGTAGCATATTGTTTAGCCTCCATGTGTTTGTGTTTTTTATGTTTTTTTTCCCTGTAATTGATTCCTTATCTCATAGTGTTGTGGTCAGAAAAGATGCTTAACATGATTTATATTTTCTTAAATTTACTGAGGCTTGATTTGTGACCCAAGATGTGATGTATCCTGGAGAATGTTCCATGTGCACTTGAGAAGAAAGTGTAATCTGCTGTTTTGGCATGGAGTGTCCTATAAATATCTGTTAAATCTATCTGGTGTGTTGTGTCATTTAAAACTTGTGTTTCCTTATTAATTTTCTCTTTGGATGATCTGTCCATTAGTATAAGTGAGGTGTTAAAATCCCCCACTATCATTGTGTTATTGTCAATTTATTCTTTTATAGCTGTTAGTAGTTGCCTTATGTATTGAGGCGCACCTATGTTGGGTGCATATATATTTACAATTGTTATATCTTCTTCTTGGATTGATCTCCTGATCATTATGTAGTGTACTTCCTTGTCTCTTGTAACACTCTTTATTTTAAAGTCTATTTTATCTGATATGAGTATTGCTACTCCAGCTTTCTTTTGATTTCCAATTGTATGGAATATCTTTTTCCATCCCCTCACTTTCAGTCTGTATGTGTCCCTAGGTCTGAAGTGAGTCTCTTGTAGACAGCATATATATGGGCCTTGTTTTTGTATCCATTCAGCTAGCCTGTGTCTTTTGGTTGGAGCATTTAATCCATTGATGATTAAGGTAATTATCGATATGTTTTTTCCTATTACCATTTTCTTAATTGTTATGCGTTTGTTTTGGTAGGTCCTTTTCTTCCTTGTGTTTCTCACTTAGAGAAGTTCCTTTAGCATTTGTTGTAGAGCTGGCTTGGTGGTGCTCAATTTTCTTAGCTTTTGTTTGTCTGTAAAGCTTTTGATTTCTCCATCAAATCTGAATGAGATCCTTGCCAGGTAGAATAATCTTGGTTGTAGGTTCTTCCCTTTCATAACTTTAAATATATCATTCCACTGCCTTCTGGCTTGTAGTTTCTGCTGAGAAATCAACTGTTACCCTTATGGGAGTTCCCTTGTATGTTATTTGTCGTTTTTCCCTTGTTGCTTTCAATAATTTTTCTTTGTCTTTAATTGTTGTCAGTTTGATTACTATATGTCTCGGCCTGTTTCTCCTTGCATTTATCCTGACTGGTACTCTCTGTGCTTCCTGGACTTGGGTGGCTGTTTCCTTTCCCATGTTAGGGAAGTTTTCTACTATAATCTCTTCAAATATTTTCTCAGGTCCTTTCTGTCTCTCTTCTCCTTCTAGGACCCCTATAATGCGAATGTTGTTGCATTTAATGTTGTCCCAGTGGACAACATTTTTTCTTTATTCTGTTCCGTGGCAGTGAATTCCACCATTCTGTCTTCCAGGTCACTTATGTGTTCTTCTGCCTCAGTTATTCTGCTATTGATTCCTTCTAGTGTACTTTTCATTTCAGTTATTGTATTCTTCATCTCTGACTCCCAGAGTAATGGAAATAAAAAATAAATAAATGGGACCTAATTAAGCTTAAAAGCTTTTGCACAGCAGAGGAAACCATCAACAAAACAAAAAGACAACCAACAGAATAGGAGGAAATATTTTCCAACGAAGCCACTGACAAGGGCTTAATCTCCAAAACATAGAAAGATCTCATAAAGCTCAATATCAAACAAACAAAGAAAAAAACCTCAATCAGAAAATGGGCAGAGGATCTAAAAACACATTTCTCCAAAGAGGATATACATGAAAAGATGCTCAGCATCACTAATTATTAGAGAATTGCAAGCCAAAACTACAGTGAGGTGTCACCTCACACTTGTCAGGATGGCTATCATCAAGAAGTCTACAAATAATAAATGCTGGAGAGGGTGTGGAGAAAAAGGAACCTTCCTACACTGCTTGTGGGTATGTAAATTGATATAACCACTATGGAGAACAGTATGAAATTTCCTTAAAAATCTAAAAATAGAGCTACCATATGATCCAGCAATCCCATTCCTGGACATATATCCAGAGAAAAACATAATTTGAAAAGATACATGCACCCCAATGTTCATAACAATACTATTTATGGTAGGCAGGATGTGGAAGCAATCTAAATGTTCATTGACAGATGAATGGATAAAGATATGGTAACTATATACAATGGAATATTGCTCAGCCAAAAAAAAAAAAAAGAATGAAATAATTCCACTTGCAGCAACATGTATGAGTCTAGAGATTATCATACTAAGTGAATAAGCCAGACAAAGACAAGTACCATATGATATCACTTATATGTGGAATCTTAAAAAAAAGGTTCAAATGAACTTAGTTACAAAACAGAAATAGACTTACAGACTTAGAAAACAAACCTATGGTTACCAAAGGCAGAGGATATAGAGGGATAAATTAGGAGTTTGGGATTAAAATATACACAATACTAGATATAAAATAGATAATCAACAAGGACCTACTTGTATAGCACAGGGAACTATATACTCAGTATCTTGTAATAACCTATAATGGAAAAGAATGTAAAAAAAAAGAATGCATGTATACATATATATGTATATGTATTATAACTGAATCACTTTACACCTTAAACAAACACAACATTGTAAATCAGCTATATTTAAGTAAAATTTTTAAAAAGTGTACCTATCAAAGAAATAAGTCAATAGGCAAGAATAGATTGTACTTAACCAGCTTTGTTCATTAAGGTATTTAATTCTGAGACTAAATGTTAACCATTTAAAAAGTCCTTCTCTTCAGTATAAAAAATAAAACAAAATAGAATCAAGCCATAAATATATAAACATTGTTAACAGGACTAACAAATGATAAAATTGGAATTTCATAGAGGTGAAGAGACTGGCTGTATCTCAAGATGCAATCTGTAATTAAAACCCAGTTTCTTTTCCAAAGACCAATACCTTCAATGTCACTACATAAGAAACCAGCTAATACCTTAGGAAGGGGTGGCCAAAGTTCTGAGAGTGTGTGAAGAGGAGAGGGATTTATCTTCCTTGAGTATTTACAAGAGCCATTTAGTAAGAGATGCTATAAAGCAACAGAAATTGAAATTAATAAAGGCAAATATTTCATAGAAAAGTCATCCCATATTTAAGAAGAAAAGAGTAGTACTATTTTTTTTATCATTTACTGTGTACTGATTTCCCATAAATAAAATCATTTATTTCTGTATGTTAGTTATCATCACTTCATTTTATAGAAGAGACTTGGAGAAATCCAAGCTATTATGCTAATGAATGTTGGACCTGAGATAAGAATGCAATTTCTATGATATTGCCTCAGTATTATTTAATAGGATATCATAGGTTGGGAATCTGGAAGATGTAGGCTAAAAAAAAAAAAAAAGAAAGAAAAAGAAATGTCAGGGTGATTACAATGTTTATATAAAGTTTGTTCCAAGTTATATAATGATATATCATGGAAATTTTGAAATATGAAATTATGGAAGGCTCCAAGAACTTCTCTCTTCATAATATGTCATTTGATGAAAAGATATTTGGAGGTTTATCTTATTTTAATAGATGCCACATGACCTAATACTGTACAATAGTCCTTCCAAATGTTAATAATACCCAGGTATTAAATGATGAACAAGTTGCAGAGGGATGACTGATAATTTATAAATAAGGTATGTTAGGATTTAAGTTTTAATTTCTAGAAAAATAGTACCAAATAACCCCAAACCAAAAGAGCAAACCCAAAATCTTAATCTTGATTTAAAACCAAAAAAATCTGGAAATCTTCATCAAAAGATTACCTAGAGGGCTTCCCTGGTGGAGCAGTGGTCGAGAGTCCGCCTGCCGATGCAGGGAACGCGGGTTCGTGCCCTGGTCCAGGAGGATCCCACATGCCGCGGAGCGGCTGGGCCCGTGAGCCATGGCTGCTGAGCCTGCGCGTCCGGAGCTTGTGCTCCGCAACGGGAGAGGCCACAGCAGTGAGAGGCCCGTGTACTGCAAAAAAAAAAAAAAAAAGGTGACTCTTTGCTTAATAAAGTCCTAGAAGTTCTGCTGAAATCTTTTAATCACAGGGAATTTAGTTAATTCCTCATTTGTCAAAGAAGCAATTACTTCAGTACGGGTTGTGTTGCATATGGCAAAGCCACGAGAGAAAGGATTCCACATTTTCATGAGTTATTTTAATTTATATGCTACCCATGAAGGCATTCAAATCACTCTAATAATTCAATAAAGTGAGAGTAAGATTGCCCTTAAAAGAAAGTGAGCACTTGCACATTTGCTTGGATGACACAAAACTGCATTCATACACACACACACATATATATATGTAAAGATGATATTTTACTTAAAAATATTTTAGTGTTTAATTTACTCTGCTTTGGAAGCATTTCCTACGAAGGGAATGAAACCAGTAGGCTATGAAGGTCCCAAGTTGTAAATGTTGCCAGTGTACTTGTGGTGTTTGCATATATCCATGGCAGTATTTTGCAGTTCTAGCTTTGAATGTTATTCAGAAGTTTAATGACTAGATAAGCTTATTTTGCACAGCAAGCCTCGAGTCTGAACTCTGCGTGGGAGCCTGAGCCTGGGGGCCTCTTCAGTTCCAACTTGCTTTACTCACCAAGCGTGTTGACTGAGCAGGTGAGGTTCCTTCCTCACATCATGTTATCAGGCCCTGACCCCTTAACATTTTCTAAATCTGCACACTCCCACTTTACCAGCAATGTGCTCCTATAAATATATCATTTTTACAATATAAATCTTTTCCAAGTGGTACACCAGATACATCTTTATCTGGTTATATTTTACATTCAATTTGCTAATGTTTACCCTTTCATCTAGAACATTGTAGCATATTTGTATTTTCTGTTATTTCAGTCATCATACTCTTTTCCCAATTATCTTTCCTTTTATCTTAGCCCTACGATCTATAGTCACTTATGAAAAATTTGGTCTCATCACGTGATATAAACAATTTCTTTCTCTGGTAGTCAATACCCTTACCCTATTTCATTTTGCTTCATTGTACTTGGAACCCATTATTTATATGTTTATTTGTATATTTTACTTCTTCCCTATTAAACTGTAGACTCCAAGAGCTCAACGATTAAGATGTATGGTTTCAGTATACCCACAGTCTATAATGGCGCTTGCCATGCTGGAGTAGTATGCACTCAACAGGTATTTGTTAGACAATGTAATAGTAGTTATCCAACAAATATTTGTCAAATAAAGGAAAGAATGAGTAAATTCTTGGAGGCAACAGGAAAATATCCCTCTTGAATTTCTATGAGAGACTGCCTTTTGTTAGCTACTAACAGCTCATAATTGTATATCTATCAGCAAAATATTTAAACTTAAGTAGAAATATTCTGTCCATTGATTTAATTAATTTCACTTTCTACCGTATTGGCTTCAGAAGAAAAAAAATCTAAAACCTTGCCTTAATATTTTGTAGCAAGGTTCATCCATTTATTGAATAATATAACTGATTATTTCCATATAAATATATACATCTGATAGCAAAGTTCATGACAAGCTGGAAAGATTTATTTTCACCATGTAATTTGACAGCAGATTTATAGAAAACATCTCTTATGAGTCAAAAAAAAAATAACAGTTGTAAATTGTTTTATGCAATTAAAAGAAAGTGTCAACTTTTAATATTATATTTTAAACCTCTGTAAAAACTGAATTAAGTTTGTAATTGTTAAGTAAATACAATTTAAACAATTGAAAAGCTATTGCTCCATATGAAGGCAACTTTCTCAAAAGTATGTGTGGTTAGGGCTTCCTTGGTGGCGCAGTGGTTGAGGGTCCGCCTGCCGATACAGGGGACACGGGTTCGTGCCCTGGTCCGGGAAGATCCCACATGCCGCGGAGTGGCTGGGCCCATGAGCCATGGTTGCTGAGCCTGCGCATGCAGAGCCTGTGCTCCGCAATAGGGAGAGGCCACAACAGTGAGAGGCCCACATACTGCAAAAGTATGTGTGGTTACATTCATTTTTATCAGTCATACATTTTGTGGTAAAATTTTTATAGGGTAGATTAAAAAACAATGGAAAGTAACATTTTTTTTCTTGGAAAAATAACATACCATATACCAATATATTTTACATAGAATATTTTGGTTTATAAGCATTACATATGACACTATGTATAAAGTAAGTTTAAATCTTGTTTTTAATTTTTTTTCTTTTGCTACTAGTATGTCTAATTATAGATGTGTATAGACCATATACAAAATTGTTTCCTGCCATTTATACTGACAGAATGTGCCACTTAGGAAAGATATATCTTCATGATATGAAATAACTCTATTTCTAAATTAATATAGCCTATTATAGTAACACCATGTATTAAAACATTATACCAATTTTAAAGAACCATTCTATTAATTATATCATTATCCAGAAGTTTGGAATTGTTAAGTTATTGAGTCATATTAGTCAAAGTTTAATGGCAGCTTTGTAACACTTAACCACACCTTAAATATTTAATTAAGTTAAATACATTTCCAGTAGGAGGGCAACATAATATCATACATCCTTTGTACTGTGGATCTCCAGGATTCCACAAAATTGCATGATTACATGCAATCCACACGCGAAGCATTTTTTTAAAACATTAAATGGTTGAGCAGTTAAGTTTTACACTGCCTGAAACTCAGTGTTTGTTGTTTTTATGGAGGATTGTTATTAGACAATTTTTAAATGATTTTGCATAACAAAAATGGCCTGTTAACTAGAGAATGAATGTCTACTTGCTTATCAAATTCTTACTTTGTAATCTTTCTTCCTTTAGAACACTAGATATTTTGTGCTGTGGTCTATTGGATGGAAGTGTTCTGGAGGATAGTCCTAATGAAAACTTAATATGTTTCCTTGGCAAATCTCTGGCTATATTTTTTCTTCAGTTTTAAATTTAAATGTTTTGCCCATTATGTATAAATGTTTGTATTATTTCACTTACTTTGCCTGCTCTTCAGTGAGCTTTTTTGATCTAGAAACACAGGACTTTATTCAGCTTAGTACAGGTTTATTTAAATATTAGATCTTTCATTATTAACACTGTTTTATTTGTCCTGGTTTCTAGCTCAGACAACCAATCCATAGGTTGAGTTAATTAATTCATGTATTTATTTAACATAGTGGATTGTATTCAATATTTCCATTTTGAATTGTTATAGTTCTAATGTCAATTCATATTTTGGGCTTTACTTGTTTGTGTTTTTCAAGTTTGTGGTAATTTGATACTGCAAGGAAACTCAGCATAGGAGCAGAGCTTTGGAGAGGCATGAGAGATAACTGCTTGTATATTAATGAAACTTATCGCTAAGAAAAACAATTAAAGGACACAATGGCCTATTAAATGAGTTAATTTATACTCACTATCAATTACACTCAAAAATATAAATTCTTTAGGGATAGATAATTTTCCCAAAATGCTACATCATTTAGTCAGTGGACTTGGAAGTCTAAATAGTTCCTCCTCTATTTTTTTTTTTTTTTTTTCGGTACGCGGGCCTCTCACTGTTGTGGCCTCTCCCGTTGCGGAGCACAGGCTCCGGAGCGCAGGCTCAGCGGCCATGGCTCACGGGCTTAGTTGCTCCGTGGGAAGCCCCTCCTCTATTTTTTGTTATCACTCCCTGTGAGCTTCACGTAGGTAACACAGCTTATGTGCATGGTCCTCGTGACTATGGGGATTTTTTTTTTCTTTTATCTTAATCTTCCACACTGAAAAAAATTAAGGATGAAGCCACATTTGTATTTATGATTTAAAATTGAGACACAAGCTTCGTTGATACACAAAACTAAATGTCTCTAGGTTCTCATCTTGTCTTTTTATGAGGACATGAATCCCATCATGGGGGCCCCTGTCTCATGACTTCATCTAAACTTAATTACCTCCCAAAGGCCCCACCTCCAAGTACCATCATACTCCAGTTAGGGCTTTAATATATGAATTTGGGGGAACCACAAACATTTAATCTGTAACAAGTCTGCCACTTCTCAATGTCCCTAAGATATCTGCTGTGCTTTCAGGTATTGGATGCAGGTATGACAATGTCAAGCAAAAATAAAAGAAGCTTTTCTACCCTAGCACCTCTTTTTAATCAGAAAAATATCCTGATTCAGATGCTCTTCATCAGACATCCTCTTGTTTGCTAGTATTTTGCCACATCCTTTTCTCCAAAATTTCAACCAGTCAACAAAGGGAAAGTATTTATAAAAGAATCTGTCACCAATTATATATTGTCAAGGAAAAGACAAATCTGACCCTGTAAAGAATATTCAGTCTTGAGAATATCCTTTGTTTTTTTTTTTATGGGGGCTCATTTCTCCTCATACCTCCCCACCTTCCCCCTCAGGATTTCCAAAATAATTGTTCTAATTCCATTTCAAGCAGTCTGAAAACACAAATATTTGCCTTTAGTGAATAAAGTCAGAATTCACTAGAAAATACAGGCTTTCATGAACAGAAAAGAGAAAGAGAAAAAAAAAAGCCTACTCATCAACAAGATATATGGTAAGAATAAATTATTTCCTCTTCCTGCTCAGATGAGATTTATAGCACTACTCAATATTTGACAAAGGTTTAGATATTGCCAAAACACTGGAAATCTTTACAGATAAAGTATTCATGGTATAGTGGTATACCATTATATTCCATGGCTCTTTGTCTTTTTTAATATCAAAAGAGTCAGTCAACTGGCTACAGTGTAGGTCCAATGGCTAGAAAGTAGTATGCCTTAAAATCCCGCTGAGTTAGTTTGATTGTCTCTTCATTTTGGTTCATATATAGTCATAATGAAATTAAGAATATAGAAAGATTCAAACAAGTTAAGGTTTTTTTCTCTATAAACAATTTGTATATTAATATACAAATTATATCTCATATACAATTATACTTTTCTGTCTGCACTGCTAATTTCTGAGTTTATGAATTTTTTATAACCTTTTGATTATTGAAGTCATATAAGATAGAAGGGAGGTAACTACAAAACTAATGTGTCAGTTTTGTAAGGTTATCTTATTGGTGAGATTATTACCTGTGTCTCTGTAATGTAATAATTGTATTTAATACAATTTAAGAAAAACTAAAGCTTAGCTTTTACTTTAATAATTATTAACTTTATTTGTCAATGATATTGCTTAAGTAGTTAATTTGCCCCCATTTTCCTAAGGAAAAAAAATAGCCTTATAAATGAAAAACTTTTAAACGCAATTTATTTACAATTGTTTTTTATTTTATTCATTACGGCTATTACAATAATGTATTGTACAGAATAGCTATCATTTTATAATAGATTTATCTTACACGATAGTGATTAAAATTGCTAAATAAAATAATTTTGCTGATAGCCCCCACTAGATGTCTACTTTTAGATAATAATCAATATTAATAGAGTTTCTCTATTTACATAGACGTGGTTTAAATTATTTGGAGACTAAGTGAACTCTTAAGTGAACTCTGTTCATTCATAATTCAATGTTTTTTAATGTATCACTGTATATCATTTATGCTCTTCTTGGAAAATAGATGTACTCTTGGGGCTTATTAATAAAATATATTCTGTAATATAAATTAGCATATATGTGCTACTTTAGAGTAGTACATTTTTCCAGTTTCTAACCTAGACTTTTATTAAAAAATGGAAATGTTTTGTTAGTTTTGATATATACTAAGACTTTTGGTAACATTTAGATTTGTTATTTTAATTTAATTCTGTTTAGGCTATTTGAAACTAGTTTATATTTCCTGGATAAATAGAGGACAGAGAAAGAAAAATATTCTGCATTTGTGCTTCTGGCCACCATGTAATGGTAGGGGCTGGAATTGCCCTTCTCCTTTAAATAGAAAATCAGAAACAGGTATGATAAACAGTTTCAAATGCTAGAAAACAGGCAACACAGGAAATTGATTCTGGAGAAAAGGGACATGAAGTTGGTAAACCCTCCATTTGTCCAGGTTATTGCCTAGAGAGAATTTCCATGTTACAAAACAGAGAGGGAGAACTCATACAGAGTTTGGGGGGCTTGCTGAGTTGAGGAGACAGAGTTTAGAGAAGCTTAGATGGGTCGAATTTAGAAGGAAACATAGTGGAGATGAAGATACTGCACAAAGAGAGGAGCTCAGGAGATCTGCATTCAACTGTCCACTTGGGTCCTGACCAGAGTTCTGAACTATGCATGAATGGAAAGAAATTTCCTCGGCCAGGGGGGGAGGGACAGAGAACAAGTTGGCAGGATAATCCCTGGTGCTCTCATGAGATCGTGACTAGATCATGCTCCAATCAACCAGAGAGAAAAACCTCCTCAATCATGTGGCACCTCATAGAATGTTCAGAATATTTTTGTTTTACTTGATGTATAAAATCGGCACTCGAGTAAAGGCTGCTCTGGACCTCCCCTAACAAAGCTTAACAGGGGCTCTCTAAAGAAGTAAATATCATATGATATCGCTTATATGTGGAATCTAAAACAAAATGTACAAATTAACTTATTTATAAAACAGAAGTAGAGGCACGGATATATGGTTACCAGGAGATAAGGTGGGGAGGATAAACTGGGAGATTGGGGTTGACATGTACACTGCCATATATAAAATAGATAACTAATAAGAACCTGCTGTATAGCACAGGGAACTCCACTCAATACTCTGTAATGGCCTGTATGGGAAAAGGATCTAAAAAAAAAAAAACAAGAGTGGATATATGTATATGTATCACTGAGTCACTTTGCTGTACACCTGAAACTAACACAACACTGTACATCAACTATACTCCAATAAAACTTTGTAAAAAAGAAATATATTAGAAGTAAATTAACTAAACCTGAATAAAGTCCATTATATTTTAAGTATAAGAAAATTTGGCGCCAACCAGAGTAAAATCTAAAGTGGCCAGCACCCAATAAAAAACCACCAGTCATCTACAGAAGTAGACAAATAGACCCATAACCAGGATAAAAATCAACAAAAACAGACATATTTAGAAATAACCCAGATGATAGAGAACAGAGAGACATGGATATTAATACCCCTATTGTGAGTATACTCCATATGTTTAAGAAAGTAGACAGAAACATGAACGTGAGGAGGAGAGACATGAAACTACTAGTGGTGAAAAATATAATATCTTAAATGAAAAGTACACTGAACGGGGTAACAGCACACTGAACACTCTAGAAGGAAAAATTACTGTGCTTAAAGGACATCACAAAAGAAACTATCCAAATAGACGCCTGACAAGAAAAGAGACTAAAACAAAGAAAAAGGAACAGTGAAAAGAGCACCAATGAGTTGTGGGTTAATATCAGTTGGACTAACATCATACAACCGGAATCCCAGAAGAAGAGGAGAGAGTGGGGGGAAGGAAAGTGAAAAATATATTGAATATACTTGAATATGTTATTTGAAGAAAAATGGATGTATTTTTGAAGAAATATAAACCCAGTGTATTAGTTTCACACTGCTGCTGTAATAAATTATCACAACTTGGCGGCTTAAAATAACACCAATTTGTTATCTTAAATTGGTAGTGATCTGAATTCCAAAATTGGCCTCACTGGGCTGATATCAAGGTGTAAGCAGTATCACATTTCTTTTTCTACAATCAGGTAGAGGCTCTACAATCAGGTTATTTTTTGCCTTTTCCAGCTTCTAGAGGCTGCATGCATTCCTTGGCAGGTGCCCCTCTTCCATCTTCAAAGCCACCAATGGCCAGTGAAGGTTTTTCACATTGCATCACTCTGATACTGACTCTTCTTTCCCCAGCTTCCACTTTTAAGGACTCTTATAATTACTGCCCCAAATCCACAAATAGTAAAAAAATAAAGCCACTAAATTAATAAATAGGATTTAGTAAGGGTTTATTTTGCATATAAGAACAGTTCACAAACTGGGAACTTTCGAAAATAAAAACTGTTTTGGAGTTCAGGGGCATGAAGTTGCAGGATGACTATAAAATGAAAATGAAGAAGTTGTTTAATCTGTACAATGATTGGCTATTCCCATGGGGGTTTCCAGGTGGCAGGGGATTGGTTAAACATGACTATCTCATACCATTTTTAGGGAGATGACTAAAATTGCTTTTATGATTATCAGAGACATTTACAAGAAATAACATAAGTTTCATTTATGTTCATGAAATAAACTAGATTTACTTTTGCTTACGTGGCTTAAATAGTTGTGTCTGCTCAGGAAATTCTTAAATCTGTTCTCCATTTTGTTTTTAATATTAACATTACAGTGGCCCCTTCTGGATGATCTTTGATAATCTCCCTACCTTAAAGTCAGATTATTAGCAGCCTTAACTCCATCTGCCACCTTAATCCCCCTTTTCCACGTAACGGAACATATTAACAGTTTCTTTGGATTTGGACTTGGATATCTTTGGGGGCTCATTATTCTGACTATCAAACCTGCATATTCAATAAGTTAATAAATTCAACAAACTCCAAGCAGAAGAAACATGAAGAAAAGCACGTGAAGACACATCATAATCAAGTTGCTAGAATCAGAAAAAACAAAACTTAAAAGCAACCAGAGATTTAAGGCATACAACATTTTAAATGATGTTGCTTCCAGTAATCTAACCAGATCAAGGTGTCAGCAGGGTTGGTTTCTTCTGAGGCCTCTCTCCTTGTCTGGCAGACAGCCATATTCTTGCAGTGTCCTCATGTGGTCTTTCCTCTTTGTGTGCCTGTTTCTGATTATAACTTATCTTGAGCACATCAGAGAGTTGACTTCAGAGAACAGCAGAATACCCTGACTTCCTAAGAGGCAAAAGTCATTGAAATAGTGTCAGGGTACATTTCAATTTTGCCAGAGCGAAGTGAGAAAGGGAGAAAACTATCTTAGCTATCTTAAACCAAATTAAAAGCTTAGCTATCTTAAATTAAAAGCTTAGCTATTAAAAGGTAGCTATCTTAAAACCAAATTAGAAGAAATCAGCTAAAAATTTAAAAACACGTTAAAGCCAAGGTTGAGCTGTCATGTGAGTTTGCAAAAATTGGGGTGTATCACGTCAAGATGAGGGTTCCAAACCCTCACAAAGCTCTCTTCTGTGGTTTTCCACTGAGTGCTTATGCAAAAGACTGGGCAGTGCAGGAGTCCATAGAGAGCTTCCCTGGGTGGAACAGCTGTTCAGTAGGTGATGGGTGGTCCCTAGAGGATAAGCACAAAGCCCCACTCATATACCTATGACCTTTTCTTCTAAGAAGTAAAATTCTTAAGCTGTGGAGGGAGAAGCTGCAAATTCTCTGTCTTTCAAAACCCAGGAGAGAAAAAAAACAAAAAACCCATAATTGATTCTAAGAGATTAGTGAAAACAAAACTGATCTACTTCTGTAGGACAAATAGGCAACTCTGGCTCTCAAGATAAAGTCAAATTTCCTTTGAAGTTCAGAGGAAGAAAGAAAAAAAAAATGCCTCTCCCGGAGAAGGGACAGCAAAGGATCCGGTACCTAAACCAAGCAGTGGTCTTCTCTCTGTGTATGGGGGTTAGGGATCTGATGCCCAAGACCAAGCAGAAGTATTTGGGTTTGACTGCCTTGGGCTGAAGGAAGGGGAAGGCTCAAAATTACATCAGTCCTGAGAACTGTGACTCCACCTAAGAGTGTAGTTGTACCATGACAACAGAGAACACCCCTGTCCTCATCACAGGCTCTGCATCAAGTAGCAGACAACACTGAATCTACCTGCGGAGGAGGGCCAATAGCATGAAGAGAGACCCTGTCTGTGGTCAGATAAAAGCTGAGGGGCAGCAGTCAAATGGAGAGAAACCCTCAGGACCCCAGCCCCTACTCTGAACACAAGGCAAGAATAGCTGACCATCAGAAGACGTTGAAATAAGAGCTACACTAAGGTAATGATAGTGGCAACACAACATAAACACATTGTAGTGAACATCACCCTAACAACCTGATAGACATGCCCGTATGCAGATATAAAGACCACTGAATTCACTGAGGTCCCATGTGAAATACGGTATGATAAATTAAGTGTATTGTAAATACTAGGAAAGCCAATGTAAATGATATAATTGTTAAGCATTTAAAAATAAATATTTACAATTCATGCTTACAAATAGGCTAATGGTGTAAGAATAAATCTATTTGTGATGAAGCAAATGTTAAGAATTCATAAATTTAATGAAGTTGCCCTCTATGTGAGCAAGTCCTGACCAAGGATTTTTGAGTTTTTCTCTAAATTTCATTTTATTATTACAGAATACAACTCATCTCCGTTGTTCCTACTGGTAAATATAAAATATATTTACATAACAATAAAAATAACCATAGTTGTACTTGTAAAGTTACTCATCTTGATTATTATTGCATTGTGTTCAATTTTACTTGATTAAATCATTTGATTAGAGCTCAGATTTGAAAATCTACTTATATATTTTCCTTAATTTCAATCATTAAAAACAATAAAAAATTAACAAAAAGGGGAGTGGTACATAATATAATTGTTGATCAATCAATCTAGCTATTTGAAAAACCACAGTTACATTCACTTTTTGCCCTTAAAATAATCTAGTTAAACTTTAAAAGCACGTTCTTTTTATTTATGGAAATGAGGCAGACAACCTTTTAACTAGAGAACTTGACAAAGGGCAAAATAGCTAGCCTTTATGGAAATCAAATCTCAACATCAAATTCAAGGGACACACAAAAAGAGGAGTCATTCAGTTTAGCACCTATGATACAATATATAGATAGCAACGTGGCTCATTTAATACATTTAAATTGTCTCATTTAATTTATCATGACCTTAATGATGTAGCTGCTCTTTTTAAGTGGGCAGTGTTGTAAACATTTCAAGATCTGAGAATCCATGGATTTCTGCATATCATTAGATAAAAATTGCACAAATTATCCTGTCTAAGTATGTTGATCTAATTGGGCAGATAAGGTGAAAACAGTTCCACTTATACTCTTTAGACATAAACTTGAATTAAGTTTCTCATTGTTAAATTAAAATATAATTACAAGGTCAGTTTCATAGGTGTATGGAAATAAGGATACAGGGCCAACTATTTTTACTTTTTGGAAAAAGTAAAAGCAGAAAAGGAAAATATTAACTCTCATTACTTGTAAACTGTTCTCATAGATCACATAATCACATATTTCAATTGAAAGTAAATATCTATTCTGATTAGGAAAGCCAGTTTGTTCTTAAGACAATGGCAAGTTCCAGTAATCCTGTAAGTACAAATTCAGTGAAAGCTTAGAAACTTCTTTAGGTTTCTATATAAATGAAAAACTTATTTGTGTTTGTGACTAAGCATGTACATATTTGTGTGTGTTTGTAAGCTGGGTGATACCTAGTTGTTAATAGTCCTGATGAAACATCAGTTACAAAGGTAAAAAGTAATGCTTTCCTGATATACTTACTTGGACCATCAGAAATTTCACTACGATTTTTAAAAAATTTTTATTGAGGTATAGTTGACTTATATTGTTGTGTTAGTTTCTGCTGTATAGCAAAGTGATTCAGTTATACATATATCTGTTCATTTTTAGATTCTTTTCCCATATAGGTTATTACAGAGTATTGAGTAGAGTTCCCTGTGCCATACAGTAGGTCCTTCTTAGTTATCTATTTTCTATATTGTAGTGTGTATATATCAATCCTAATCTCCCAATTTATCCCTCCCCCTCCTTTTCCCCCACTGTAACTATAAGTTTGTTTTCTACATCTGTGACTCTATTTCTGTTTTGTACAATATATAAGTTCCTTTGTACCCTGTTTTTAGATTCCACATATAAACGATATCATGTATTTGTCTTCCTCTGACTCACTTCACTCAGTATGACAGTCTCTAGGTCCATCTACGTTGCTGCAAATGGCATTATTTTGTTTTTTTTTTTATGGCTGAGTAATACTCCATGATATACATGTACCACATCTTCTTTATCCATTCCTCTGTTGATGTACATTTAGGTTGTTGCTTCCATGTCCTGGCTATTGTAGATAGTGCTGCAATGAACACT
The DNA here is from genome assembly GCF_008692025.1 of Phocoena sinus. Classification (NCBI taxonomy): domain Eukaryota; kingdom Metazoa; phylum Chordata; class Mammalia; order Artiodactyla; family Phocoenidae; genus Phocoena; species Phocoena sinus. The sequence goes on along the minus strand of NC_045763.1, from coordinate 179,590,502 downwards.
GAGGTGTATGTATCTTTTCAAATTATGGTTTTCTCTGGAAATATGCCCAGGAGTGTGATTTCTGGATCCTATGGTAGCTCTATTTTGAGTTTTTTAAGGAACCTCCATACTGTTCTCCATAGTGGCTTTACCAGTTTACATTCCCACCAACAGTGTAGGAGGGTTCCCTTTTCTCCACACCCTCTCCAGTATTTATTGTTTGTAGATTTTTTTGATGACGGCCATTCTGACTGGTGTGAGGTGATACCTCATTGTAGTTTTGATTTGTAGTTCTCTAACATTTAGTTATGTTGAGCATCTTTTCATGTGATTTTTGGCCAAATGTATGTCTTCTTTGGAGAAATGTCTATTTAAATCTGCCCATTTTTGATTAGGTTGTTTGGTTTCTTTTGATATTGAGCTGCATGAGCTGTTTATATATTTTGGAGATTAATCCCTTGTCAGTTGCTTTGTTTGCAAATATTTTCTCCCATTCTGAGGGTTGTCTTTTTGTTTTGTTTATGGTTTCCTCTTATGTGCAAAAGCTTTTAAGTTTAACTAGGATTTTATTTTTAAAAAGTATTTACCCTTAATTAACGGGGAAATATTTTTAAAATAGTAAGAAGAATGGCTTATTAAGAATGGATGAATATACATTTTTGTGACAATTATATAGTTTGTTAAAATGGACTTGTGTAAAAGAACATACGCAACAAACCATAGATACTATGTAACATGGTTACTGCATTTGATAAATAACTGTGGTTTCTGAATTAGGCCCTAAAAGTCAGTAACCAAAGTTAACAAAAATTCATTTTTCTTTTCTCATGTAAAGTCTATTTTTTTTTTCTTGATTTGCTTGTGGCATTTTGCAGTCATTCAGGGACCCATGTTCCCTTGAGGTTGGGCTTGGCCATTACCTGGAACTTCAGAGCCCTCTGCTAGAACTACATACTCTACATGTAGGTACTAGATACTCTGCCTCTGGCAAAAGTTGGGGCAATAAAACATGGCAGAATTTACAAAAGGTTTGTATGGGCCAGGGCCCAGCACAGAGCACATCACTAATGTTCACATTGTGTTACCCCAAACTCAGTCATGCAGTCAGAACTTACCTGGCAAGGCAGGCTGGCAAAAGTGATGTAGCTATATGTCTGGGAGAAGAATGAGGAACAGAGGTCTTGGGAACGCCAGCTATTCTGGGTCACACATGTTACACTAATCTCTGGTCTTAAATAGGGTTTGTTGGATCGACTTCTGATCATATTACTTCAGTTTCCAGAGATGATTATTTCATTAACTTCGTAGTAAGTTATTCAACAAATGTTTATTAAGTGCCTTCTATGTACCTGGAATGTTTATTAACGGAGCTGTGTATATAGGATAACCAACCACCTGGTTTGCTGGAAGATGATGAGGCTTCTTGGGACTTTCAGTGCTAAAATTGGAATAATCTTAGGCAAACCAGGAAAGTGAAGCTCTAAAAATATTTTTTAGTTAAATTACCATTAGGAAAATATCCTATCAGTTTCTACTAGTATTCCATGCTTATTGTAAAACATTAGAAAACACAGGGAAAATGGAAATCTGTGTACAGACAAGTGTTAATATCTGGGTATATAACTCTCTGTAATTATATAAATGGACTCATAAAACACAAACTAGTTTTCTAATAGTTTGTAGAATCTGATTCTACTTAGAATCCAATAAGTATGTGTCTAACATTATTTTAATGACTTTATAGCATTTTAATGAATGAATGCATGGTTATTTACCATTAGCTTTTCATTGTCAGACATTCATTTCAGGTTTTGACAGCTAGAAGCACTGATTGAATTAACATGTTGGTATATACATTTGGGGATATTTGTGTCAAGCAAACAGTAGCAGATGATGATACAGCATATAAACCAGGTGTAGCTTTTATTGGGAGAATCTTACAGGGACAAGAGCAGTGGTAGCACCACTTCATCTGGGAAATACCCAGCATTCTACCTCTGGGTGACAGGTTTTTAATCTACTTGATGGAGGCAGCTTCGATTGCTTCTCTAATATATCAAGGACTGGGGTTCTGGCCCAGAAGTTGCCACTATTTGGCCTGTGAGAACCTCAGTCTCCCATCCTGCTTTACCGCCCCACCTTCTATCAAAATGGTTGTCTATCAGTGGAGCCTAAGTCTCCATACCTTGCGGGTTTCAGGTCCTGACTGGTCTCACCTGTGCTCTGAAAGGCTCGGCTTAGCAGTTCAGCCTCAGACAAGTTCATCTTTTCCTTTCATCTGTATAAATGGGTCTGAGTGTGCACCAGTAGCACTGCACAATGCACATACAGAATGGGTTTATTTGCAAAAAAATGTTACTAGTAATAAGTCGGTAGAGCACACACAAACTCCCAAATTTTCATTACTCGCAGATGGTCTGCAGGGACCACGACCAGTATCCTGACTGAGAAACACTATGCTCCATAACCATCTATTTATGTATACCGATCGGGGTAGGAAGCATTAGGAATCATGTAACAGTGTAAGTCCCTGATCCAGGAAGTAACCTCATGAATATTAAGGATTCTCTTGAATCCTTAATCTCTCAGCGGATGGAGTCAGCCTAATTTCCTCTTGATTCAATTCAAACCTGCTGAACCATTTCTCCACTAAACTACTAAAAAGGGAAAGAAAAACAAACCAGCGAAATTGGCTAGATTTGTCTCTCCTCCCTCGCAAGAAGTCTAATAATTTAAATAACATCAGTTATATCTTTGATTGAATGTTTGATAGAACATGACTTTAAAATATTTTGCATGTAAGACCTTTTTGGAGATACTTTGCCAACTTTTATAATCTTCACTGTGCTTATTGAAGAGAATGGAGTTTGACAATGATGCTGTATTTGTAATGATTAGGCTGAAATATCTGAGAAAAATCACTTTATTAATAAACAGATGTTCCAATTGCAAGAAGAAATACAGTGGGGATGAACAGTGAATGTCTACAGTCATAGTGACTTTTTTAAGTATATTATTGTCCTGCAAAACCACTAAGAAAAAGCCAAAGAGCTGTGTGCTGAGAAAACCTAAGGGAAGAAAGACTTTCTAATTCACCGTATCATCTGTCTTCTTTGCCACCACTGCTGTGGTGTTCTTTCTTGCCACCCTTTATTAAAAACAAAAACCAAAATACTAAACAAGGACCAAAAAACAAAAATCAATCTGTACACATAAAAGGAAAACATAAAAGATGGCAAAGTATTTTTTAAATTATAAATGGAGAATAAAACGTTGAAAAATTATAGAAAAAAGAAAAATAGGATGAAAAAATCTTTAAAGACTAAAATGCCATAACTTATAAAAGCATTAGTCTTTTTTATTGAAGTATATTTGTTTTACAATGTTGTGTTAGTTTCAGGTGTACAGCACAGTGTACAGTTATATATATATATATATATTCTTTTTCAGATTCTTTTCCCTTATAGGTTATTACAATATATTGAGAATAATTCCCTGTGCTATGTGGTGGGTCCTTGTTGGTTGTCTATTTTATGTATAGTAGTGTGTGTATGTTAATCCCAAACTCCTAATTTATCCCTCCCCCCACCCTTTCCCCTTAGTTAACCATAGGTTTGTTTTCTATGTCTGTGGGTCTATTTCTGCTTTGTAAATAAATTCATTTGTTCTTTTTGTTTGTTTGTTTTAGATTCTATATATAACAATACTATGTGATATTTGCCTTTCTCTGTCTCACTTACCTCACTTAGCATGATAATCTCTAGGTCCATCCATGTAGCTGCAAATGGCATTATTTCATTCATTTTTATGGCCGAGTAATATTTCATTGTATATATGTACCACATCTTCTTTATCCATTCATCTGTCGTTGGATGTTTAGATTGCTTCCATGTCTTGGCTATTGTAAAGAATGTTGCAGTGGACATTGGGGTGCATGGCTCTTTTTGAATTATAGATCTCTCTGCATTAATCTTTTAATAGGAATTAAAGTTTAATTTTTTAAAATAAGAATATAAACATGAGATTTAAAATTAATTCAAGAGGGCTTCCCTGGTGGCACAATTGTTGGGGGTCCGCCTGCTGATGCAGGGGACACGGGTTTGTGTCCCGGTCCGGGAAGATCCCACATGCCGCGGAGCGGCTGGGCCCGGGAGCCATGGCCGCTGAGCCTGCGCGTCCGGAGCCTGTGCTCCGCAATGGGAGAGGCCACAACAGTGAGAGGCCCGCGTACCGCAAAAAAAAAAAATTAATTCAAAGACCTAAAGTTAAAGGATGTAACATTCAGATAAGATATAATGCATCCACGCTGATAAATTTATGTTGAGTGATAAGTTTAAGAGTTTATGACAACTTGTGATAAGATATTTTTAAAAGGAAATTTGATGAGTATATGTACAAGTAACATACTAAGAATAGAGAGGTAAGGTATGAAACACTATATATACTTTTGTAACTTCCACCATCAAATAAGCCTTCTTTGTGTGAGGCTTGTCATGCCCCTAGGATCAGAGAGGTTTCCCCCAGCTACAGTCAAGTTACATCCTATTTTCAGTGTGTTTCATAATAAATGCGTAATAGCAGGTAGAGGGGAGGGAATAAAGAAGAGGAAATACTAACACAGGGGCACACACAGCACATGAGCAGCAAAGTGTGACCCAATCTGTCTTCTCCTGGCAGCTATTACAGTGCTTAAGTGGTGCTGGTCCGAAGAGAATTAAATGACAAGAGAAAAAACAACAACAAAAGATGATCCTGCATTTTAATATGATTATTCTTTAACTTCAGTCGACCTCATGATAACCCTGAGAGCTTGTGCAAATGCAGATTTCAGGTCCATGGAATAAAAATTTCAGTCAGTCAGTATGGTTGTTGCCAGAGAATCTTCGTTTTTTATGCTCCTCAACTTAACCTAAAGTTTAAGAAATGCTACTATATTCCTTCAAGGAGAGCCCGCAGTTCCAGGGAATCCCATGTCTCCATTTATTAAGCAAAAATGGAAGGTCTGTATGGTCTTTTAAAAATATATTTTCTATTGTCAAAATTTTTTAAGTTTCACTACAACTGACACTTGATAGAAGAGCAGTAAGCATTTCTTCCAATACCAAGAAAATATAAACAGTATTTTTTTTTTTTTTTTTTTTTTGCTGTGCGCGGGCCTCTCACTGTTGTGGCCTCTCCCGTTGTGGAGCACAGGCTCCGGACGCACAAGCCCAGCGGCCATGGCTCACGGGCCCAGCCGCTCCGCGGCATGTGGGATCCTCCCGGACCGGGGCACGAACCTGTGTCCCCTGCATCGGCAGGCGGACTCTCAACCACTGCGCCACCAGGGAAGCCCTAAACAGTATTTTATTGGATGATTTAGCTAGTATGAGATCTGAGATTTAATTATTAGATTGACAATTATAAGGCTAATGAGTAAATTCAAAATAAATTTCTTATTTAAAAAATTAATAAATACAAATTCCTACAAGGACATGCATATAAGCATCAAAGCACTTGTATTAAAAACATTGATTCCAGTTCTCAAGGAATCTGCTACTGAAAATTGTCTGACTTTTGGTTTCAATTTTAATATTAAGTGTATCTGAATTTAAATGTATGGTTTCATAATTTTGACTTCTATATGCCATAACTATAACACTTATAAACTACATCAAATAGAATCTCAGAAAAATCACAAATCACATCCATTGTTGGCTACCAAAAATTCCAGGGGAAGAATCTTATTTGTAAACTAGGAATATGCATCCAATCAGTATACACAGATATAAATGAAATAAGAACAGACTATGGTATACCTATATTTTTCTTCTCCCATTCTTCATCATATAATTATTATTTTGAAGCCTCTGAGTTGTGAAAAGACTTACTTGAACTTTCAAAAACAATTTCATTTGAGAGCCAGAACTTTTAAAACCAGCAGTATGAATTTTCTGGGCAAGCAAAACAGTGATATTTATAGTGATTTTGTTCACAAGGCTGCTTATTAAACTGCTCTGCCCTATCCAATTTGAAGTTGAGCCATCTAAGTCATAAGTGGAGAAGCATTTGAGTTTTTTATGAAATTTTATATTGTGTTTTTAAATATAATACCTACTATTGTCAGTTCCATTTTGACTATTCGTAGAGCCATAAGAGTCATTATCACTCTGAAGCTAGAGTAAGAATCTAAGACTAGAAAAATAATAATAATAATAAAATAAACAGGCAGGCCAAAAAGAAGAAAAGTGGTCGAGTAGAATAATACGGTGGAGAGGGTATAAGGATTGTTCTATGCTTTAAGCATTTATTTACCCCTGGAAAGTAGATAAATATTTTAATAAAAATACCATCACTTTGTTACATATTTGTATTCTGTTTTTTGAACTCATCATACAAAATTAATAGTCAGGACAATGTACATTTTACTAAATGAGGAAAATATAAAAGCACACACAAATCCTCTTCAGCCCAATACTTTTCTTCCACTTTGGATGACACAGTATCTCAGCGATAGAGTTTTTTGTGGTTTAGCACAATATAATGAAAATCAGAACTTTTCAAAACTGCTTACTAGTAATAGCCACAGGATTTCTGTCACTCCTCATTTATATATCCTGAATAAATGCTCCAAGCAAATGGTAGCTGAAGTTTATAAATACGAACTGATGTCAAATTGGGTTTTTTTTAACATCTTTATTGGAGTATAATTGCTTTACTATGTTGTGTTAGTTTCTGCTGTCTAACAAAGTGAATCAGCTATATGTATACATACATTCCCACATCCCCTCCCTCTTGCATCTCCCTCTCATCCTCCCTATCCCACACCTCATTTCTCCAGAGAAGATATACAGGTTGCCAACAAACACATGAAAGGATGCTCAACATCACTAATCATTAGAGAAATGAAAATCAAAACTACAATGAGGTATCATCTCACACCAGTCAGAGTGGCCATCATCAAAAAATCTACAAACAATAAATGCTGAGGGTGTGGAGAAAAGGTAACCCTCTTGCACTGTTGGTGGGAATGTAAATTGATACAGCCACTATGGAGAACAGTATGGAGTTTCCTTAAAAAACTGAAAATAGAACTACCACATGTCAAATTGTTTCAAGTAGCTGTCTCCTGCTGGTACTTCTAAAAGAATTTCTTCAGAAACTATCTGAATCATGAGAAACCAAAAGGAATACTGTTTACTATTTGGTTGGAAATTGCAGAAAACCACTTTTTAAAAAAAATCTCTCCTGTCCAGAAATTACTCTTCTGTGGCTGATTATGGCAGTTCACAAGGTTGTCAAAGAACCAAAAGCTTTCTACCCTCCAGTTCTGTCCTAACTAAGCTCTGACAGTTATGCTCATGCTTCAGAATGACTGTGGCAGCTCCAGGCTTCATACCCACCCTTAGCCATCAGGAAGTCAGAAAGGGAAGAGGAGGGCATTGCCCTGGTTTTCAGAATGCTTCATGGAAGTTCAGCTCACATACAACTGGCCAGAACTTTGTCACATGACTACATCCAGCTGCTAAGAAAACTAAGAAATGGACTCTTATTTTGGGCAGCCACATGCCCCCAAAAATATTTGAGGTTTTTTTGATAGAATAAAAGAGAACAGATATTGCGGAACAACTATCAATCTCTGTCATAGCCTCTCTATTTGGATACCCGTAAATGCCTATACTCGCCTCCCTAAAAAAGACGTGCAATCCAGTTACTGCTTTCAGCTCAAAGTTCATGATCTCAGGATTATATTTAGCCTTCTCGTCAAAAGCTGTAACTCTTCATGGTCTTGTGACCTATAATAAAGGACATATTACTGTCCCTAACACAAAGAAAAAAAAAACAACAACTTCACCTGGCAAGACTTACTTGGCGGAAAGGAGTGTGGGAAACAGAGCAGTCACTGATCCATAGCCCTTTTTTAAAAAATTCATTTTTATTGGAGTATGGTTGCTTGACAGTGTTGGGTTAGCTTCCACTACACAACAAAATGAATCAGCTATACACAGATATACAGGATATACAGATATCCCCTCCCTTTTGGACATCCCTCCCATTTAGGTTACCACAGTGCATTAGGTAGAGTCCCCTCAAATTCCACTGAGCTGAAATTGTAAAAGTCCCTTTCTGTGCAGGGGACGAAGTTTCTCATTTAGCCCATTTGGCACTGCCTGCTTCTTTTCTGGGAAGAAATTCCTTTCACCAGCGTCCTCCAGGGACCATGACTCTGCTTTTTGGGAAGGTCTTTATCTTCAGAAACCCACACAGAAGAATAAGAAGTGGGCGTTGAGCACATGATTGTCTTGGTAGCTACAAAGCCTTTATGGCCTCTATCCTGCTGGTGTTTTTTGTTTTTCTTTTTCTTTTAGTGCCTTTATTTTTTATGCTTATTGAAGTATGATTTACATATCATTCACAAATTTTAAGTATATAAATTGATGACTTTTTTTATGCTTTTTTTTTTTTACATCTTTATTGGAGTATAATTGCTTTACAATGGTGTGTTGGTTTCTGCTTTATAACAAAGTGAATCAGTTATACATACACATATGTTCCCATTTGAGAGCCCAAGAGTTTCTTCAGGGATTAAACAACTATGGAATATTTCAGGTTAGACTTTTTATCTCTGTGGCAATAAATTTCCACAAAATTTCCAGACTTCAGTTGTTTTGCTTCAGGGCAGTTCTGCAAATGGGCAACCATAGGCAAATACTATACAGACATAAAGCCTGAAGACCCTGGTCTTTTACTTACTGGGGTTAGTATCATGGCCACTATCACCACAGCCTGACTGGTAGCTCTTCTGTGGTCATCTGAGGCAAATGACACTCTTAATCAGATCTTTGCCACTATACTGGCCCTGATGCCTGGTATGGGACTATTTATGTAGGTGTTTAAAAAATATATGGGGCTCGTGATGTTAAGGACACCATTATGAGCAACTGATTATCATCATTTTTCTTTGGGATACAGATGGTTTTAAAACAGCAAAACTTAGATTGTAGAACAGAGATCACCCTGAGCAGACATATTCCTGTCATCTCTGTCTATAAACTGACTATTTCTAGGAGTTTTCAAAAATCTAGTAGAAGCAGTCAACATCCAGACCAGAGCACCATGGTATTGCTGACTGAAGTTTTGATCAAATATTTTTCTACAAATATTTCTACAAAGCAATAAAGATTATCACTTTGTCAGCTTACAAACTTAAGTCCGTGTTACCTACTAAGTTAATACCACAGATTTTTGTTTAAGTGAAGCATTTTTAATGTAGACTATAGTCATTTATAATAAGCTGTGTCCAGGTATGGAATTCTATATTAATTAAGGTTCAATTTGGCAATGAGTGAAAGAATAAAAGTTCAAATAACAGAAACTTAAACTGATAAGGTTTAAGTCCCCGGGTTAAAAATTCAGAAGTCAGCTGTCCAGGCCTGGTAGAGAATAAGTCATCAGAGACTTATGTTCTTGATGGCTTGCCATTCTGTCATCCCTAGGGAGTAGCAGTCATTTTTTTCATATTTCAGTTTTCGTCTTTATAATTTTCCTGCATGTATTCTGATACTACTATGGTGTAAAAGTGAATTTTTTTCATGTTTCAGTCTTCATTTTGATCATTTTCATCCCTCTATTTTCCTTAAGTAATTTTTATTGTCAAAGAAGAAAAATAATGTCATAGTATTTTCTTTTCAGTTTTTAACCTTGCTTTATGGAATACATACAATTTTCTAGAACTATCAGACCAGACATACTGCATCCCAGGAGGTGGAAAATCTAGCTGTTGCCAGAAGGAGTGCTCATCCTGCCATTACCCTGGCAACTCCAAGTCTCAGGATGATATAGAGAGACATGATTTAGCTCAAACAACTTCAGGATGTATTATTGCCTACATTCCAAGCTACCAAACCATGGATGTCAAGCAATGTCCAGTACAAATTAGTCTCAGAGAGGCGAACGTACACATATTTTTTGTTAACTGTAAAATGTCTTCTCCAGTTTTATTCTCACGGCAACCCCAAAATAAAAAGTGTCTGAGGAAAGAAGTCTAACGTTTAGCCTATCCGTAGGTCTTTTCTTGGGTACTGACATTTCACTCTAGCTGGATCACTATTTGCCATATTCTATTCATTAAAAAAGCCTAAATCACCTAGATTTTACTTGGTTACTAGCGCAGTGATCCTCTATGGGGCTGGTAATCGCGTGAGGTCATGTTGGAAAAGGTGGACTTTTCTGGTTACAGTGATTGGGGGTCCTTATTGATATTCAGTTGGCAAGGGCCAGGAGTTCTAGTTCTAGCTTTCCTGAAGTGCTCAGGAGAGTCATTTACATACAGAAAATATATACACAGTTTCTATGCAGGGGAAAAATGGTTTATAATTATTTGATCCTAAATCCTAGCCTAATTTAACCTATAGAAATATTTTTTGCACAGTTTTAACATACACTGAATTTTCCAGGAATGCATTTATATTAAAATAAGTTTGTACTTTGATTTGGATCTTTATCAAAAGTTGATCTTAATTTAGGAAAAAGTATCACACCATGGATGACGCTATCACCCATGATAGAATGTTAAATGTATCAGGCTGCTTTCCATGTTAGGGTAGTGTATATAAATATCACACTGTTCACATTTTTCTGTGACATTTCTTTTGTATAGTATGACAATAGATAAATATACAATAATTTAATTTTCTTTTCTTTTCTAGACAATTCTTTGTTTCCAAAGTTTGCTATTATTAAAAAATACTGCTATAAAAATTTTTGGACATGTCTATGTGCTATAATCTGAATGTTTGTGTCTCCCCAAAATTCGTATGTTGATATCCTAACCCTCAAGATGATGGTATAGGAAGTGAAGTCTTTGGGATTTGATTAGGGTATGAGGGGGGAGTTCTCATGGATAGGATTTGTGCCCTTGTAGGTGAGTCCTGAAAGAGCTCCTTCCTCCCTTCCGCCATGTGAGGTTTCAGCTAGAAGGTGTTATCAATGAACAAGGAAACCGGTTCTCAACAGAAACTGCCCATGCTGGCACCCTGATATTGGACCACCAGCCTCCAGAACTATGAGAAATAAATTCTGTTGTTCATAAGCTACATAGTCTATGGTGTTTTTGTTATAGCATCCAAGATGGGCTATGACACTGCTTTAGACAATGGCAAGACTTTACAGATATTCACCTGGGAACAGCCTTTCTGTTATAAAGTTTGGGCAGGAATGGTATTCAGAATATTTAACCACTGTAATGTCACTGGCAGCACCCTATCAGAATGTAGGCCAGCAATCAACTACTTACTAAGCTGTACAAATGTGGACCAACATACTAATATTCATGGGTATAAATGTTTTTATAATTATTAAATAATTCCAGACTGTATCCAAACAGGTTCTACTTGTCTATATTATCAAAACCAGTAGAAAATGAGGGCTCTCTTTGCTCCACTTAGTGTTACCAGACTTGGATATTTTTTTCTGAAGAAGTAATTAACACGTCATAATGGTTTTTCTTTGCATTTCCTTAATGGTTAATACCACGTTTTTCTAAACTGATGCTTTTTTGCTTCATCTTTTCAAAATTTCTGTTCTTTTCCTTTTGTTTTCTAGTAGATTATTTATATTCTTTTACTAATTCAGACAATATACCTATTCTTTATATTTAACCTTTTATTTATCGTTACTGCTCCAAATGACTTCTCCAAATTTGTTGCTTGTCTTTATCATGTCTTTGCTTATTATGAACTGTTATATAAAATACACTTTAGAAAGTCAAATATTCCCTTTATTATGTCCATGTCTTATGTGTCACTTATGAAATCTTCCTACCTGAACTCATATTCTTTCCTAAAATTATTTTTTGCTGGATTATGTATGATCAGGGTTCATTTTTTCTTTGTATGGAAAATCAGTTGCCCCAGCAAATTTATTGAAATGCTCATCCTTTCAACATTTGTCTGCAAAGAAATATTTATCATAAAAGGAATTTACATAAAAGTATACATCTGACTCTTTGCTCTATAGTCTGTTATTTTAATCAATTTGTCAAATTCTACACAAAATCAGAACTGACTTAATACCTATAATTTACATTGCATGTTTCAAATCTAATGAGGCAAGTTTCCCTCCCCATCTTTGTTCTTTGAAATTATCACTTTTGGCTATGTTTAGTCTTTGGACTTTCTCTAAGTATTTTAGAATTAGTTTATGATAAAATATCCCAAGATAATACTTGTTTTATTTTTGAATAAAAATATGAGCTTTCTCCCCCAAACATTATGAATCATCTAGAATACTCTTTTGTGGGCACTCAGCCTATTTTGGACACCTCTGAAATACAGTGTACATAACTGTCTTGGTTCTATCACTAAATTAATGAAATGTATTCTCTAGTCACCTGAAAAATTTCAATTATTTCTTACACATGCAATGCTCCTTCACAACTAATGTCTGTTTCAACAGTTCCGTGGCCTAGACAATTTTCTTCTAGTTTTCAGCTAATAAAATTCTACACATCTTTGATAAACACTTTGAAATATCCTGTCCTATATTATATTTTATGATACTCACAGAAGTATAATCAGATGCATTTTCTTATTATATTATATTACTATATAATACATCTAATTTTATAATAGTTGTTATTTTTTCAATGTGTCTATTTCCTTTATTAATATGCCTGTGTAATAATATCAGAAAACAGATAATATTAGATTCCAAATACTTAACACAGTGCTTAGATCTGCTAAGAATTATATTTTGTCCTAAATCGATTCATTAGATTCTTTTCAAATTTATATTTTTTCTAAATTAAATATTATCCTGTCAGAGAAACACATTTATTTGGTATATAAGGCCAATTGTTAAATTATATCACATTTGCATGTAATATAAATTTAGATGGATATTCATTAGGAGAAAATTAATTACTAATTTTTTATGGATATAATATAGCTTTAAGAATTACAGTTGATTAGTACCTTCTTAGTGTCTCAGAATTTCATTGTTTATACCACTTAGTCAATTCTTAACAGGTAAATCTAATTATTTTCTTATATGTATTCCAGGCTTCTGAATAGAAACGTAAAATAGTCATGATAGAAGATAACTTGATCACCTGGTTTTTAATCTTTTTTTCACATTTAGCAGATAACTTGCCTTTATTGAGAAAAGAAAGGTTGTCTCTTATTTTTTATGATGTCTCTTAAAGCACTTTTTGCTTCAAAGCAAAACTGATAAAAAAAAATTCAGAGATTTCTCATTCTTTCTTAGGGTTTCCATTTCTGCTTACATCATGCATGTGTTCTCACATGCTGTCTACTTTATCCATCAGAGTGCTTGGATATTAATGATAGTTGTTTTACATTTCAGTCTGGTATTTCCAACATCCCTGCCATGTCTAGTTCTGATGCTTGCTCTGTCTCTTCAAATTGTGTTTTCTGCCTTTTTGTGTGCCTTGTAATTTTCTCTTGATAGCTGGCCATAATGCATAAGGAACTGCTATAAATTGCTCTTTGGTAATTCGGTGGTGAGGTGTGAGGTGGAGGGGTAGGGACAGCGTCCTATAGTCCTGTGATTAGGTCTCAGCCTCTCAGTGAGTTTATGCCTCCAGACTGTGAGCTTCCCAGGTGTTTCTCAGTTTTTCCTCCCTCCTTAGGTGGGACAGGATGGCTGGAGCTGACTGAAGCTGGGTAGTCATCCCTCAGTATTTGGGGAGGATTGGTTTCAGGACCCCCAGCCCCACCCCAGGGATACCAAAATCTGCAGGTGTTCAAGTCCCTTACATAAAATGGCGAAGTACAGTAGGTCCTCTGTGTCCATGGGTTTCGCATCCCTGGATACAGAGGACCTGCTGCATTTCTCTTCCCCCAGGTCAATTAGGCTCTTATAATATGCAGCTGGTTAGGCTAACCAGCTCTGGTTAACTAGTTTCCCCTGAGGGCAGGGCTTATTAAGAGGAGCAGAGAGCTCTGGGGTCTTTCGAAATGATTCCTTTTCCCCTCCTCTTGCTGGAAGTACACGGGGAATTTTCTCCAATATTTACTGTGAGAACCTGGTGGAGCTCCTGTAGGTAAATCTCACAAATTTGTGGGGCCGCCATGACTGGGTCCCCCTGAAGATTTTAACCCTCAGGGTTGTCTGCACGGAGCTTCCAGCACTTGGTCAATTAGAGTGCAGATTTTCCTGGCCCAGGTTCTGGTTCCCCCCGTGATTTCCATTACGGAGTCTCTGATCTGGTAAGCTGACTTCTATATTCGCCTGTCTCTCCAATCTTAGAGACTGTGGTTTGCCGTGTTCTTACCTCTCATATGGTTGCGAGAAAAGCTATCAATTTTTCAGTCTGTTCAGTTTTTTACTTGTGAGGGTGAAACGGTGATTTCCAAGCTCCTTACATGCAGAACTAAAAATCCAAAGTCCCAAGATTACCTTGTTGTATACTTGTGTAGAGAAGATTGCATTTTCTGTATGCTAGGAAGCAAAGTCGACTTGGTTTTTAAACTGAAGATGTATGTGTTAAGTACGTAGATTAGAAATGTTCATTTGGGTGTATTTTTATATATATATAAATTTATTTATTTATTTATGGCTGCATTGGGTCTTCGTTGCTGCATGCGGACTTTCTCTAGTTGTGGCGAGCGGCGGGGGGGGGGGGGCTACTCTTATTTGAGGGTCACGGGCTTCTCATTGCGGTGGCTTCTTTTCCATGTGGTGCTCGGGCTCTAGGTGTGCAGGCTTCAGTAGTTGCTGCACACAGGCTCAGTAGTTGTGGCTCCTGGGCTCTAGAGCGCAGGCTTAGTAGTTGTGGCACACGGGCTTAGTTGCTCCGTGGCATGTGGGATCTTCCCAGACCAGGGCTCAAACCCGTGTCCCCTGCACTGGCAGGCGGATTCTTAACCACTGCACCACCAGGGAAGTCTGTCTGGGTGTATTTTTAAAGCAAAATCATCCTCGTAAAGTGCAGAGAAACATATCGTAAAAAAATGGTGTATTATGAGAGACTATAGAATTATTTCCGCAACTGAAACAACCCCCCTTGAAACACTGTTCAAAAGATTGGCTTAAGTTTCAGATTAATATCGTGACTTTTATTTTTTAAGATTTGATGTGGATGATTTCTAGACATAAATATTTGAATTGTTTAATAGTAATCAAGGATTTAATTGGAAGTTTGAATCATCAAAATTATTTTCCAAAGATACATGCTTCCAACGTATTCCAACAAATTACAAATTGTTATCTAAAGTAATGAATGTTGTGCTTTTTTCTAGTTATCTGTACTTTGTTAAAATCCCATCTTAAATCATTCTTTTTCTCTCCTTTAGAAGATGCTCTTACTTTATTTGCATTAAACACTGTGCTTCATAATACCTTCGTTAAATTTAGAGACAGCTTGACACCTGCAATTTTATTCTTAATTCTACTGTTGATGTGGCCATCTAGTTCTTTTGTTTTCCATTAGTAAGAGAGGTAGATATATATTTGTAAAACGAGGTAAACAATTATACCTTATGGATGTTCACACTTATTTTGTTTTATGTTCTATTCAAACATTTTGTCCCATCATTTCTAAAGTAATAGAATATATTTAGAAAGAAAGGTAGAAAACTTATCACTGAGGCACACTCAGTGTTCATATAAATGAGAGCAATCCAGTATTGCTTCAAGCAGGGCATATAATGTCTGATGTGGTATAGAGATAATGCATAGGCTTATGATTGCTTGAAAGTGTTGTGCTTTACACAAATCTAAAATAAGAGTTTAATCCTCTTCAATTTGATTTGCTTGTGTATTTTTAGTTAATTGCTAAAAATGTTAAGATAATTGTAGATTTACAGGCAGTTGTAAGAAATAATACACAGAGATCCTGAGCCGTCTTTACTTAGTCCCCCCAGTGATAACTTGCAATACTATTGGGCAATATCACAACCAGGATATTGACACTGATCTGGTTAAGATAAAGGACATTTCCATCACCACAAGGATTCCTCATGTTGCTTTTTTGTATCTCTCAACTTCCTTACCTCCACCACCTACTTATATCCTGACAACCACTAATATGTTTTATTTCTATAAGTTTGCCATTTCAAAGATGCTGTTTAATGGAATGATACAGAATGTGACGTTTAGGGATTGTCCTTTATCACTCAGCAAAATTCTCTGGAGTTTCATCCAGGTTGTTCCGTATATTCATAGTCTGTACTCTTTTATTGCCTAGTTATACTTCATTGTAAGGCTATAAAACAGTTGGTTTTTAATGCATTCTCTTTTATTCGTTTATATAAATAATATTTTCCAAGACTTGGTTTCCAATTCCTATCCCTAAATAATTCAGCCTTATTAATCTCCTCCACTATAAACACTTCAATACCATATTCCCTAGGCAATTATAGGTATTTGTATAACAGTATATTTGCACCAGTGAATAAATGCATTTGTAATTGTTCCCTTGTTACTTTATATATTTCCATAACTACATGTAAAATTATCAAAGTAAATCATAATAACTAGGTGTCACTGGATACATATTATGATCAGTTTTTATGCTCAGCATCTCATAGGCACACGTAACAGTTCTCACAGCAACTATATGAAGTATTGAAGTATTATTGATCCATTTTACGGGTAATAAAACTAAAGATTATCAAAGAACACCCAAGCCTTTCATTCCATACCCTCTACACTAGATTGTTTTGTGCTTTAAGTGTACTCTTTTTTTGGAGATATAATTGATACATAACATCGTGTAAGTTTAAGGTGTACAACATGTTGATTTGATACATTTATGTATTGCAGTATGATTACCTCTGTAATGTTAGGTAACACCTCTATCATGTCACATGATTATTCATTGCTTTTCTGTGGTGAGAACATTTAAGATCTAGTCTCTTAGCAACTTTTGACGCATATGATAAAAGTATTGTTGACTGTAATCACTGTGATGTGCATTAGGTCTCCAGAACTTATTCATCTTCACAGAAGTATAATCAGATGCATTTTCTTATTATATTATATTACTATATAATACAGTTACTTTTATAATAGTTTTCACTGTGTCTATTTCCTTTATTAATTTGCCTGTGTAATAATATCAGGAAACAGATAATATTAGATTCCAAATACTTAACACAGTGCTTAGATCTGCTAAGAATTATATTTTGTCTTAAATCGGTTCATTAGATTCTTTTCAAATTTATATTTTTTCTAAATTAAATATTATCCTGTCAGAGAAACACATTTATTTGGTATATAAGGCCAATTGTTAAATTATATCACATTTGCATGTAATATAAATTTAGATGGATATTCATTAGGAGAAAATTACTAATTTTTTATGGATATAATATAGCTTTAAGAATTACAGTTGATTAGTACCTTCTTAGTGTCTCAGAATTTCATTGTTTATACCACTTAGTCAATTCTTAACAGGTAAATCTAATTATTTTCTTATATGTATTCCAGGCTTCTGAATAGAAACGTAAAATAGTCATGATAGAAGATAACTTGATCACCTGGTTTTTAATCTTTTTTTCACATTTAGCAGATAACTTGCCTTTATTGAGAAAAGAAAGGTTGTCTCTTATTTTTTATGATGTCTCTTAAAGCACTTTTTGCTTCAAAGCAAAACTGATAAAAAAAAATTCAGAGATTTCTCATTCTTTCTTAGGGTTTCCATTTCTGCTTACATCATGCATGTGTTCTCACATGCTGTCTACTTTATCCATCAGAGTGCTTGGATATTAATGATAGTTGTTTTACATTTCAGTCTGGTATTTCCAACATCCCTGCCATGTCTAGTTCTGATGCTTGCTCTGTCTCTTCAAATTGTGTTTTCTGCCTTTTTGTGTGCCTTGTAATTTTCTCTTGATAGCTGGCCATAATGCATAAGGAACTGCTATAAATTGCTCTTTGGTAATTCGGTGGTGAGGTGTGAGGTGGAGGGGTAGGGACAGCGTCCTATAGTCCTGTGATTAGGTCTCAGCCTCTCAGTGAGTTTATGCCTCCAGACTGTGAGCTTCCCAGGTGTTTCTCAGTTTTTCCTCCCTCCTTAGGTGGGACAGGATGGCTGGAGCTGACTGAAGCTGGGTAGTCATCCCTCAGTATTTGGGGAGGATTGGTTTCAGGACCCCCAGCCCCACCCCAGGGATACCAAAATCTGCAGGTGTTCAAGTCCCTTACATAAAATGGCGAAGTACAGTAGGTCCTCTGTGTCCATGGGTTTCGCATCCCTGGATACAGAGGACCTGCTGCATTTCTCTTCCCCCAGGTCAATTAGGCTCTTATAATATGCAGCTGGTTAGGCTAACCAGCTCTGGTTAACTAGTTTCCCCTGAGGGCAGGGCTTATTAAGAGGAGCAGAGAGCTCTGGGGTCTTTCGAAATGATTCCTTTTCCCCTCCTCTTGCTGGAAGTACACGGGGAATTTTCTCCAATATTTACTGTGAGAACCTGGTGGAGCTCCTGTAGGTAAATCTCACAAATTTGTGGGGCCGCCATGACTGGGTCCCCCTGAAGATTTTAACCCTCAGGGTTGTCTGCACGGAGCTTCCAGCACTTGGTCAATTAGAGTGCAGATTTTCCTGGCCCAGGTTCTGGTTCCCCCCGTGATTTCCATTACGGAGTCTCTGATCTGGTAAGCTGACTTCTATATTCGCCTGTCTCTCCAATCTTAGAGACTGTGGTTTGCCGTGTTCTTACCTCTCATATGGTTGCGAGAAAAGCTATCAATTTTTCAGTCTGTTCAGTTTTTTACTTGTGAGGGTGAAACGGTGATTTCCAAGCTCCTTACATGCAGAACTAAAAATCCAAAGTCCCAAGATTACCTTGTTGTATACTTGTGTAGAGAAGATTGCATTTTCTGTATGCTAGGAAGCAAAGTCGACTTGGTTTTTAAACTGAAGATGTATGTGTTAAGTACGTAGATTAGAAATGTTCATTTGGGTGTATTTTTATATATATATAAATTTATTTATTTATTTATGGCTGCATTGGGTCTTCGTTGCTGCATGCGGACTTTCTCTAGTTGTGGCGAGCGGCGGGGGGGGGGGGGCTACTCTTATTTGAGGGTCACGGGCTTCTCATTGCGGTGGCTTCTTTTCCATGTGGTGCTCGGGCTCTAGGTGTGCAGGCTTCAGTAGTTGCTGCACACAGGCTCAGTAGTTGTGGCTCCTGGGCTCTAGAGCGCAGGCTTAGTAGTTGTGGCACACGGGCTTAGTTGCTCCGTGGCATGTGGGATCTTCCCAGACCAGGGCTCAAACCCGTGTCCCCTGCACTGGCAGGCGGATTCTTAACCACTGCACCACCAGGGAAGTCTGTCTGGGTGTATTTTTAAAGCAAAATCATCCTCGTAAAGTGCAGAGAAACATATCGTAAAAAAATGGTGTATTATGAGAGACTATAGAATTATTTCCGCAACTGAAACAACCCCCCTTGAAACACTGTTCAAAAGATTGGCTTAAGTTTCAGATTAATATCGTGACTTTTATTTTTTAAGATTTGATGTGGATGATTTCTAGACATAAATATTTGAATTGTTTAATAGTAATCAAGGATTTAATTGGAAGTTTGAATCATCAAAATTATTTTCCAAAGATACATGCTTCCAACGTATTCCAACAAATTACAAATTGTTATCTAAAGTAATGAATGTTGTGCTTTTTTCTAGTTATCTGTACTTTGTTAAAATCCCATCTTAAATCATTCTTTTTCTCTCCTTTAGAAGATGCTCTTACTTTATTTGCATTAAACACTGTGCTTCATAATACCTTCGTTAAATTTAGAGACAGCTTGACACCTGCAATTTTATTCTTAATTCTACTGTTGATGTGGCCATCTAGTTCTTTTGTTTTCCATTAGTAAGAGAGGTAGATATATATTTGTAAAACGAGGTAAACAATTATACCTTATGGATGTTCACACTTATTTTGTTTTATGTTCTATTCAAACATTTTGTCCCATCATTTCTAAAGTAATAGAATATATTTAGAAAGAAAGGTAGAAAACTTATCACTGAGGCACACTCAGTGTTCATATAAATGAGAGCAATCCAGTATTGCTTCAAGCAGGGCATATAATGTCTGATGTGGTATAGAGATAATGCATAGGCTTATGATTGCTTGAAAGTGTTGTGCTTTACACAAATCTAAAATAAGAGTTTAATCCTCTTCAATTTGATTTGCTTGTGTATTTTTAGTTAATTGCTAAAAATGTTAAGATAATTGTAGATTTACAGGCAGTTGTAAGAAATAATACACAGAGATCCTGAGCCGTCTTTACTTAGTCCCCCCAGTGATAACTTGCAATACTATTGGGCAATATCACAACCAGGATATTGACACTGATCTGGTTAAGATAAAGGACATTTCCATCACCACAAGGATTCCTCATGTTGCTTTTTTGTATCTCTCAACTTCCTTACCTCCACCACCTACTTATATCCTGACAACCACTAATATGTTTTATTTCTATAAGTTTGCCATTTCAAAGATGCTGTTTAATGGAATGATACAGAATGTGACGTTTAGGGATTGTCCTTTATCACTCAGCAAAATTCTCTGGAGTTTCATCCAGGTTGTTCCGTATATTCATAGTCTGTACTCTTTTATTGCCTAGTTATACTTCATTGTAAGGCTATAAAACAGTTGGTTTTTAATGCATTCTCTTTTATTCGTTTATATAAATAATATTTTCCAAGACTTGGTTTCCAATTCCTATCCCTAAATAATTCAGCCTTATTAATCTCCTCCACTATAAACACTTCAATACCATATTCCCTAGGCAATTATAGGTATTTGTATAACAGTATATTTGCACCAGTGAATAAATGCATTTGTAATTGTTCCCTTGTTACTTTATATATTTCCATAACTACATGTAAAATTATCAAAGTAAATCATAATAACTAGGTGTCACTGGATACATATTATGATCAGTTTTTATGCTCAGCATCTCATAGGCACACGTAACAGTTCTCACAGCAACTATATGAAGTATTGAAGTATTATTGATCCATTTTACGGGTAATAAAACTAAAGATTATCAAAGAACACCCAAGCCTTTCATTCCATACCCTCTACACTAGATTGTTTTGTGCTTTAAGTGTACTCTTTTTTTGGAGATATAATTGATACATAACATCGTGTAAGTTTAAGGTGTACAACATGTTGATTTGATACATTTATGTATTGCAGTATGATTACCTCTGTAATGTTAGGTAACACCTCTATCATGTCACATGATTATTCATTGCTTTTCTGTGGTGAGAACATTTAAGATCTAGTCTCTTAGCAACTTTTGACGCATATGATAAAAGTATTGTTGACTGTAATCACTGTGATGTGCATTAGGTCTCCAGAACTTATTCATCTTCACAGAAGTATAATCAGATGCATTTTCTTATTATATTATACTACTATATAATACAGTTACTTTTATAATAGTTTTCACTGTGTCTATTTCCTTTATTAATTTGCCTGTGTAATAATATCAGGAAACAGATAATATTAGATTCCAAATACTTAACACAGTGCTTAGATCTGCTAAGAATTATATTTTGTCTTAAATCGGTTCATTAGATTCTTTTCAAATTTATATTTTTTCTAAATTAAATATTATCCTGTCAGAGAAACACATTTATTTGGTATATAAGGCCAATTGTTAAATTATATCACATTTGCATGTAATATAAATTTAGATGGATATTCATTAGGAGAAAATTACTAATTTTTTATGGATATAATATAGCTTTAAGAATTACAGTTGATTAGTACCTTCTTAGTGTCTCAGAATTTCATTGTTTATACCACTTAGTCAATTCTTAACAGGTAAATCTAATTATTTTCTTATATGTATTCCAGGCTTCTGAATAGAAACGTAAAATAGTCATGATAGAAGATAACTTGATCACCTGGTTTTTAATCTTTTTTTCACATTTAGCAGATAACTTGCCTTTATTGAGAAAAGAAAGGTTGTCTCTTATTTTTTATGATGTCTCTTAAAGCACTTTTTGCTTCAAAGCAAAACTGATAAAAAAAAATTCAGAGATTTCTCATTCTTTCTTAGGGTTTCCATTTCTGCTTACATCATGCATGTGTTCTCACATGCTGTCTACTTTATCCATCAGAGTGCTTGGATATTAATGATAGTTGTTTTACATTTCAGTCTGGTATTTCCAACATCCCTGCCATGTCTAGTTCTGATGCTTGCTCTGTCTCTTCAAATTGTGTTTTCTGCCTTTTTGTGTGCCTTGTAATTTTCTCTTGATAGCTGGCCATAATGCATAAGGAACTGCTATAAATTGCTCTTTGGTAATTCGGTGGTGAGGTGTGAGGTGGAGGGGTAGGGACAGCGTCCTATAGTCCTGTGATTAGGTCTCAGCCTCTCAGTGAGTTTATGCCTCCAGACTGTGAGCTTCCCAGGTGTTTCTCAGTTTTTCCTCCCTCCTTAGGTGGGACAGGATGGCTGGAGCTGACTGAAGCTGGGTAGTCATCCCTCAGTATTTGGGGAGGATTGGTTTCAGGACCCCCAGCCCCACCCCAGGGATACCAAAATCTGCAGGTGTTCAAGTCCCTTACATAAAATGGCGAAGTACAGTAGGTCCTCTGTGTCCATGGGTTTCGCATCCCTGGATACAGAGGACCTGCTGCATTTCTCTTCCCCCAGGTCAATTAGGCTCTTATAATATGCAGCTGGTTAGGCTAACCAGCTCTGGTTAACTAGTTTCCCCTGAGGGCAGGGCTTATTAAGAGGAGCAGAGAGCTCTGGGGTCTTTCGAAATGATTCCTTTTCCCCTCCTCTTGCTGGAAGTACACGGGGAATTTTCTCCAATATTTACTGTGAGAACCTGGTGGAGCTCCTGTAGGTAAATCTCACAAATTTGTGGGGCCGCCATGACTGGGTCCCCCTGAAGATTTTAACCCTCAGGGTTGTCTGCACGGAGCTTCCAGCACTTGGTCAATTAGAGTGCAGATTTTCCTGGCCCAGGTTCTGGTTCCCCCCGTGATTTCCATTACGGAGTCTCTGATCTGGTAAGCTGACTTCTATATTCGCCTGTCTCTCCAATCTTAGAGACTGTGGTTTGCCGTGTTCTTACCTCTCATATGGTTGCGAGAAAAGCTATCAATTTTTCAGTCTGTTCAGTTTTTTACTTGTGAGGGTGAAACGGTGATTTCCAAGCTCCTTACATGCAGAACTAAAAATCCAAAGTCCCAAGATTACCTTGTTGTATACTTGTGTAGAGAAGATTGCATTTTCTGTATGCTAGGAAGCAAAGTCGACTTGGTTTTTAAACTGAAGATGTATGTGTTAAGTACGTAGATTAGAAATGTTCATTTGGGTGTATTTTTATATATATATAAATTTATTTATTTATTTATGGCTGCATTGGGTCTTCGTTGCTGCATGCGGACTTTCTTCAGTTGTGGCGAGCGGCGGGGGGGGCTACTCTTCTTTGAGGTGCACGGGCTTGCAGTATGATTACCTCTTCAATGTTAGGTAACACCTCTATCATGTCACATAATTATTCATTGCTTTTCTGTGGTTAGAACATTTAAGATATAGTCTCTTAGCAACTTTTGATGCATATGATTAAAATATTGTTGACTGTAATCACTGTGATGTGCATTAGGCCTCCAGAACTTATTCATCTTCTAGTTGCAAGCTTGTACCTGTTAACAACATCTCCCCAATTCACCCCTCTCCCCTGACCTACCACTTATAACTACATTCTATTCTGTTTCTACTAGTATTTTTTTTATCTTCCACATATTAGTGAGATCATACAATATTTATCCTTCTCTGGGTAATCTCAGTAAAATGCACTCATTTCCATCTATCTTCTTGCAACTGGTAGGATTTCCTTCTTTCTCGTGGTTGAATAATATTCCATTGTATGTGTACACCAAAACTTCTTTATCCATTCATTCATTGACAGACACTTAGGTTGTTTCTATTTATTGGCTATTGTGCATAATTCTACAGTGAACATGGGAATGCAGCTATCTTTTTGATATTTTCTTTTCATTTCCTTTGGATATATCCCCAGAAGTGAGATTGCTGGATCTTATGGTAGTTCTATTTTTAATTTTTGGAGGAAGCACCATACTGTTTTCAATAGAGGCTGCATCAATTTTCATTGTACATATCTTTCACTTAGTTAAATTTATTCTTAAGTATTTTATTATTTTGATGCTATTGTGAATGGAATAGTTTTCTTTGTATCTTTTTCAGAAGTTTCATTGTTAGTGTTTAGAACCACAACTGGTTTCTGTATGTTACTTTTATATCCTGCAATTTTACAGAATTGGTTAATTAGTTCCAACAGGTTTTTGTTGAGTTTTAATGATTGCATGTAAGATCATATCATCTGCAAGTTTTACTCTTTTCTTTCCTATTTGGATGCTCTTTATTTTTTTATCTTGCCCAGTTAGTCTAACTAGGATTTCCAGTAAAATGTCCAATAAGAGTGGTGAGAGTGGGCACACTTTTCATATTATTGATCTTAAAGAAAAAGATTTCAACCTTTCACCATTGAGTGTGCTGCTAGCTGTGGGTTTGTCATAAATTCCTTTTATTATATCGAGGTCTGATCCTTCTTACCCAGTTAAGTGTTTTTATCATGAAAGGGTATAACATTTTGTCAAAGGCTTTTTCTGCATCTGTGAAGATGAGAATATGATGTTTATCTTTCATTCTATTAATGTGGTGTAGCACATTTATTGATTTGTGTATTTTGAACCAGCCTTGCATCCACAGGATAAACCCCACTTAGTCATGGTGAATAATCCTTTTAATGTGTTGTTGAATTCAGTTTACTAACATTTGGTTGAGAATTTTTGCATCCTATATTTATCAAGGATATTGGCTTATAATTTTCTTTTCTTGTAGTGTCTTTATCTGGCTTTGGTATCAGGATGATGCTGGCTTCATAAAATGAGTTTGGAAGTGTTTCCTCATCTTCAGTTTTGTGGAAGCATTTGAAAAGGACTGGTAATAATTCTTCTTTCAATGTTTTGTAGAATTCAGCAATAAAACCATCTGGTCCTGGGCTCTTCTGCATTGGGGAGTTTTTTGTTTTGTTTTGTTTTTTAATTAATTTATTTTACTTTTGCTGTGTTGAGTCCTCGTTTCTGTGCAAGGGCTTTCTCTAGTTGTGGCAAGCGGGGGCCACTCTTCATCGCGGTGCGAGGGCCTCTCTTGTTGCGGAGCACAGGCTCCAGATGCGCAGGCTCAGTAGTTGTGGCTCATGGGCCTAGTGGCTCCACGGCATGTGGGATCCTCCCAGACCAGGGCTCGAACCCGTGTCCCCTGCATTAGCAGGCAGATTCTCAACCACTGCGCCACCAGGGAAGCCCCAGCATTGGGGAGTTTATGGTTACTAATTCAGTTCCTTACTCATTACAAGTCTGTTCAGATTTTCTGTTTCATCATACTTTTCATCTTGGTAGGTTGAATGTTTCTAGAAATTTATTGATTTCTTGTAGGCTATCCAATTTTTTGGCATATAATTACCTATAGTAGTCTTTTGTAATCCTATGTATTTCTGTGGTCATAGTACAGTATCAGTCATAATGTCTCCTCTGACATTTCTGATTTTATTTGAGTCTTCTTTTTTATTAGTCTAGCTGAAGATTGTCAATTTTGTTTATCTTTTAAAATAAATCAGCACTTTGTTTCATTGATCTTTTAAAATGTTTTTTTTGGTCTATATTATAGTTGTTTCTGCTCTGATATTTTTTTCTTTCCTTCTTTCTACTAACTTTGGGCTTAATTTGTTCTTCATTTTTTAGTTTCTTAAGAAGTAAGGTTAGGTTGTTTATTTGAGTTATTTCTGTTTTCTTAATATATGTATTTATTGCTATAAACATCTTGCTAAGAGCTTTTGCATCACACACCATAGGTTTTGGTGTGTGATGTGTCCATTTTCATCTCTTTCTTAATATTTTTTGATTTCCCTTTTGATTTCTTCTTTAATCTATTGGTTATTCAGGAGTATGTTGTTAGTTTCAACATGTTTGTAAATTTTCCAGCTTTCCTCTTACTCTTGATTTCTCATTTTATTCCATTGTGGTTGGAGAAGATACTTGGTATGATTTCAATCTTTCTAAATTTACTACAACTTGTTTTTTGGCCTATCTTATGATCTATCATGGAGAATGTTCCATGTGCACTTAAGAAGAAAGTGTATTCTGCTGCTACTGGATGAGTGTGTGTGTGTGTGTGTGTGTGTGTGTGTGTGTGTATAAAATACATTTGGTTCAACATTTCCTTGTTGATTTTCTGTCTGGATGATCTATCCATTGTTAAAAGGGAGGTACTGAAATCCCCTACTATTAATGTATCATTACCTATCCTTTCAGTTCTGTTAGTAGTTACTTAATATAAATAGGTGCTCTGATGTTGGGTGTGTATATTTTTACACCTGTTATATTTCTGATGAGTTGAACTTTTGCACAGAATAACTTTTTCCATCCCTTCACTTTGATTCTCTGTTGTCCTTAAAGCTGAAGTATGTCTCTTGTAGACATCTATAGTCGAGTCTTCTCTGTCACCTCTTCTAATCCTCACTAGTTGACTACAGGTGGGAGATACTTGCCATTTGTCCAATTTATATCTGGGGCTTTCTCCTATCTTGTTTGGATACACTTGCTCTGTGCTTCTTGCTCCCTCTTGTGGCAGAATTCTTCAGTTTGTATATTTTCTCTGGATCCTACTACTCACCAGACCAGCTGCTGGAAGCCTGTGTCTTGTTTTTCTGAAGGTGGCACCTCAGTTCATTTGTGGTTTCTCCCTTGGCCACAGACCCTGGCCTTTTTTCCATATGCACTCCCTTTCTACCACTCATTGTCAATGCAGCCCTCAGGAGCACACGCAAGGAGTCAGTCTCATGGTGGGAGGTGTGTGGGTTTGGCAACTAGTGCATCGTGGTTGCCATGAGGGCCTGGTAAGTGTATCCTTGAGTGAGGATTTCCCAGTGACTATGCAAGGGTTACCTGCCAGAGTTCACAACACAACAGGAACCACATCCATTTAAT
This sequence comes from Phocoena sinus, assembly GCF_008692025.1. Classification (NCBI taxonomy): domain Eukaryota; kingdom Metazoa; phylum Chordata; class Mammalia; order Artiodactyla; family Phocoenidae; genus Phocoena; species Phocoena sinus. Next base: position 179,563,522 of record NC_045763.1, on the reverse strand, counting down.
ACCCTATAGTATTCTTCTTTTCCTCTTACAGGATCCCTTTCCTCCTCCTAGTCATGGGGGTCCCACCAATGCTTGGTGCTGCAGGAGAGAAATGAGTTTCTCTAGGAGTGTCCTGCAAACTAGAGAAGCCAGGAGCTCACTCAGGCTCTCCCTTTCCCCCAGGGGAAAAGTCACCACTGCCTAGTTCAGCCTCACACTGTGCCCCCTTTAGGGGGAGGGACAGTGCTGGCAAAGCTCCTCTTACCCTCTCCGCTGTGTCCAAACTTGTATAATTTTTTGTTCTAATGAAGTACTGGAAGCTGTCCTCAGTAATCCTGGACTTCTACAGAAGTTCTCTCATCAGTGGGTATCTGGCCAAGTCAGCACTCTCTAGCTGTCCCTGACTGTGGCCAAGAGAGTTTGAGCTGGTTCATAGATTCCTACTGGTTCTGCAGCCTATATGAGGTCTGTCTGCCCATTACCTGATGCAAAGGTGGGTGAGACTCCTCCCAGGTCCCTTGGCATATGGTGCTGGATTCAGCATCTCCCACAGAGGTACATTTGTTCAGGGATGGATGATGAATTTTAGCTGTTAAGTGGGGGAACAAATAGGAGGGACTCCTCATACTGCCATGATGCTGACATCATTCCCTGTAGGACACTTTGCTTAACTGCTTATCCACTGAGAGACATCTGGGTCGTCTCCAGTTTTTGACTATTATGAATAAAACTGCTATAAACATTTATGTTCAAGTTTTTATGTTGATGTATGTTTTTATTTCTCTAGGAGTAATATCCAAGAGAGCATTTATTGGATTGTGTGGTAGTTGCATGCTGAGTTCTTTTAAGAAGCTACTAAACTGTTTTCCGGAAAGTCCATGTTTCACATTCCTATCAGTAATGTATGAGTAATCCAGTTTCTGTCCATTCTAACCAACATTTGGTATTGTCACTATTTTCTAAAGCCATTCTGGTAGATGTGGTATCCATTGTGGTTTTAATTTGTATTTCTCTAATGGCTAATGAAGTTGAACATGTTTTCATGTACTCATTTGCCATCTGTATATCATCTGTGGGAAAATGTCCCTTCTTATCCTTTACCCATTTTCTAATTGGATTGTTTTTAACTCTTGAGTTTTGATAACTCTTTACATAATCTAGATACTGTCCCTTGTTAGATATGTAGTTTGTATGTATTTTCTCCCAGTGTGTAATTTTCCTTTTCATTCCCTTAATTTGTCCTTTAACAGAGAAAATGCTTTTAATTTGGAAGTACAATATATGAGTACTTCTATAAATTATACTTTTGGTATCAAGTTTAATAGGATTAAAAGGATCTATGCCTTCCCCTAGATCCCAAAGATACTCCTGTGTATTTTTTCTAACATGAGATAAAACAAAATAAACTGATACCACATTTGGAAGGGGTATATAAGAAAGGAAATCAGGGTGTGAAAAATTTTTAAGGTAAACTTAGGCAACCTGCACCAGACAAGGCTGCACGAGAAACATGCCACAATTCACTTTTCAATAGCTGAATAGGGTCATAATCTTGGGTCTGAGCTTCCTCTCCTACAAAACAAGGAACAAAACCATCAATATGGATTTACTGTCTGTAATATTTACTCTATTTACTAATATTTACTTTAATATGATCAGCAATTCATAAATCTTTTCTTAAAGTGAAAAATAATTATTTTTACTATAGGTACAATATAATCTACAAATATGTGTGTATATCTGTATATAGATAGATCCAAAAGTTCAGTCATTCCATCATTATATCATGATACGTGATAAAATATTTCATTCTGGAAGTAATTTGTTTAACGTAACAATGATATGGATCCTATAGTCAGACTTACTGAGATTTAAAACCTGAATTTGGCAATTAGTAACTGGTCAACCTTGCTTCTGTTCTGTTTTTCTCAAACTAGAAAATGAGAAAAAGTGAGAAAAATGTATTCAAAATTCCTAGCAGGGGCCTAGCAAAATATATGATATCAATACTTCATTACCTAAGAGTAAAAATGTTTATCCTTTATATTATTTTTTTTTTATCATTTTCTGATTATTTTTCTCAAATTGTGAGCGACAGGGTTGGTTAGGAGATATGGAGAAAAAAGAAGGTCTGGGGTAAAAGTAAGGAAAGAATACAGCATTATTCACCAGTGCCTGTGGGTATGCAGAAACTGTGGGTAAACTTGTTTGCAGCTTTCCATATAAAATAAATGAATTATAAAAAGAAGATCATAATAGCCTGATCATGAAAAACTGCTACTGAAGTTTATTTGCACCCATGATATCGTATACCTGAGGGGAAAATGTATTAGAAAATGATCACTTTGGGTTGATTCTCTGTTTTTTTTGTTTGTTATTTTTTGTTTTTCCTGTAATAAATAGCTTCTGATACTCTAATTGTCTTCTGTTTTCCTTAGGGTATCACACTTAGTAGAGTCCTTGGACTCTGCCCCAATTATAAACTTCCTAGAAGTCCCCCTTCTGAACTTCATTGAACTGCTTCTAAAGGCAGTTAACCAGTGATCAGAGGAGGGCCACCTACTGTTAAGCAGTACATCAAAAGACAGCACAGTGAAGGCAGTTTATTTTCTTGCTATTGTATTTGCCACCCCACGGAGGGAGGTGCAATACTTGTTGGTGCTTGCTTTCTTTTAATTTGTGGAGATGATACAGTGCAAGTAAAATGACCTCAGACAGTCCCTCAAAGAATGAAACTCTCTCCAAAATGCCTGAGTACTCACTGCTTAGAGAATTTGAAATTAAATCTTCTGTGGAACTGCATAAAAATAGATCATAAGATTTCTTTTCTCTATTAGTATAGAAAACATCCATGGAGTATCAAGTGAGAGAGGTTCATTTTTTAAAATTATACAAATGCCAAAAATATATACTCTTTTTATACTTTTTATAATATGTAGTGACCATTTCTTCCCAGTGATTCAAATTTTCTTGTGAATTTTAATATCACAATTTAAATTTTTATATATTTATAATTTTAAAATTGTATATTTTATATAATATGTAGTAATGACTTTTTACAATGATTCAGATTTTGTTGTGAATTTTAATTGTGCAATTTAAATATAATTGTATAATTAACAATTACAGAATCAAGTTGAACAGTACATGCAATTTTCTTGTAGTGATTGTTTACATTTTACTGTGAACTTGTCAGTGACAGAGACACGATTAGAAATTATATCCCCTGAATTTTTTCTGAGAATCTATTCCTTCATACTGTGCAGTTTTTCATCTGTCCTTAAATAATGGATCTATCTGTGGTTGTCACAGCACTTCTTAATATCATAAACAAAGGAATTACAACAAAAAAAGCTGAGCTAATACTGTTCTAGTAATGTTTAGTTTGAAGTAGGCTAAGTGAATATTTCAGTTTAGATATGCAATTTTTTCCTGCTTCCTATGTTTAATTTGTTTTATTTCACTGCCACGGGTACACCTTGAGTATAAATTATTGCTCCTAAAGCAAGGGACTGATAATTATCAGAGCTTTATTAGACTTATACAAATTCTCAGTGAAACTATATAAATATGCTATATCATTAGCTGCAGTAAAAGTGAAATAGAAATCTATGTAATACTGTTATGATTTCCTTAAATTATGTAAGGGGATTATAAGTCAATAGTAGTATTAATCTTTAATAATTTTACCTCAATTTTAGTGATGATTTATCTGCACTCAAATATGCCATTACTCCAAATTCTCATTTATACATTTAATTTCATAATATTCTTATTATTTACCTTGTAAGGTAGGAAGCAGATTGCACTCTCTTTATTTTAAATATTCAAGGAAATATAGGAGACTGCTATTTTAGGTCACCTTTTGCTCTAGTAACAGAAATCACCAATAGCTCAGTGGCTTACAAATGCAGTTTTTTCTTTGCTCACATTACATAAAGGATATGGGTCAACTACAAGTCTTCTTCTGGTCTCTCCTGGTTTTTCTGGGCTTGGCTGGACTCAGCTCTATGTGAGTTCTCACCCTGGAACAAAATTTGGAGGAACAGTGACTATCTAGGTCATTTTGTTTTTATGGTGAAAGGCAGAAGTTCCATAAGCTATAAAATACATTAAGGCATTTCACTCAGATACAACAAATGTCACATCTTTCATACCTCATTAGTCAAAGCATGTCAAATGTTCAAGAGTTGCAACTCAATGGTTTGGGAAGGTCTATTATACCTACAGAGAAGCATGACAAAGAATAAGAGGGAATGAATGATTGTAAACAAATAATACAAATTACTATGATTATCCTCCAGTCCCAACTTTGCCTACCTATTTTTGTGCCTTCAAACTATAGTCCTGATATATTCAGGTTCTATAACTGTTAACACTTTATCCCTGATGACTTAAAGGAAAACCCCCTTTCAGATGAAAACATTTTGATCAACTAATATTTGATTGTTTCACTTCATGTTAAAGGATCTCAGTATTTCAGAATCCTAGCTTCCAGGTTGATAAGTATAAGCAGGAAGATAAAAAGGGTTATCTCTTCAAAAATAAGAAATTATATGAGGTATTATACATAAAATCATAATCACCCTGTATTTTGTTTAATAAAGTTTAAGGATTTTTTCCAACACTAACTAAGCTTTCCTCCATAAATACAAATGACAATATATTTAAACTAGAATTAGGTTCACTTACTATAATACTAAGTTTGGTAAAATTGATATTTGCTAAAATGCATATTTGAAATCAGTACAGTTAAAAGAAGAGAAGGAGGAAAAAAAAACAAAACCCTGCAACTCAGACAAATACATCTACCAGTTGGTGGCATGAATTCCCATACTATTCCCATAAGTATAAAACTGGACAAGAATACTATTACATGACACTAGAAAATGACCAAAGTTAGATGATATTTTGAGAAGTGTTTCCTCATGAAGGAGAAGCACTGCCTCAAGTAACAGTGATTGCATTCGTGGGCTCCTTGTCTCAGGCCATTTCCACACCCCTAGAAATGGATGTCTTGATCCAGAGTATGTGGCATAGAAGAGAGCATATTAATGGAGAGATTCTGGAAGTGAGAAAGCTATAGAAAGTTAAAGATTAACAGCAAGACTGCAGTAGCAGCAACAGCAACTCTTCTCATATTCTTCAGTGAGTGCTGAACAGGAAAAGTAGGTAAGGGGCCCCAGCGGATGCTGGGGAAAACAGAAGATCTGGGGAGTTTGCAAATTTAATGCACCTTTGAATGCATTTTTCAAGGAACACAGATTGAGCAGCATAAGGTGGAACCTTTTGAGACTTGAGGTGAATAATCCCCTTTACGAATATTGGTGACTTCTAAACTGTGCAGGTATAGAGAAGACCACTAGGGAGCCAGGAAAATAATGAGAATAGATATCTGTGGCTGCACACTGCAGTGAAGACAAAATAATTGCCTACTGAGATAAATACCAACAGTTCTCATAGCACAAATTACAATCTGAGTTAAACAATAATTTATCTACAATGTCCAGTTTCCAACCAAAAAAATAGTAGAAAGGGCGGGAATAAATTAGGAGTTTGGGATTAAAATATACACACTACTATATATAAAATAGATAATCAACAAAGACTTTATAGCACAGGAAACTATACTCAATATTTTGTAATAACCTATAAGGGAAAAGAATCTGAAAAAAATATGTATATTCATATATATATATCTGAATCACTGTGCTGTACACCTGAAACTAACACAACATTGTAAATCAGCTATATTTCAATAAAAAAATTTTAAAAACAAAAATATTAGACATGTACAGAAACTGAAATGTGAAACTCAGGAAGAAAAGCAGTGACCAGAAACTGATTCTGAATGGGGCCAGACAATAATTTATTAAAGAAAAGTCTTGAAAGAAAACATTATAAATGTGTCCAAAAAAGGGAAGAAAATTATTCCATTATCTAGTTACCAAATACAGAAAATTAACAGAAAAATGGAAACTTTAAGAAAGAACCACATGGAAATTCTAGAGACAAAATTTATAATAATAGCAATGAAAATTTCACAAGATAGAATCAACAGCAAATTTGAGTCTATGGAAGAGAGAAATGGTGAACTTGACTATAGACAGTTATCCAGTTATCCCTTCTGGAGAACAAAGAAATAAAGATTGAAAAAAAAGGAACAAAATCTTATAAATCTGTTAGAACATATCAATTGTTCCAACGTTTGTGAAATTATAGTTTCAAAAGAGAGGAGAAAAAGAAGTAGAAACAATGCTCAAATTAATAATGGCCAAAAAGAATCCCAGATTTGTTTAAAACATTGATTTACAGCTGCATGAAACTCAAGAAATTCAAAATAAAATAAAAGCAGCATACCACACTGTGGTACTCTAGACATAATACTCCCTAAAGATGTTCATGTCTTAACCTCCGGAATCCATAAATATGTTACTTTACATGGCAAAAGAGATTGCAGAAGTGCTTGAATTAAGAATTTTGAGATGTAAAGATTACCCTGCATTATCCCTGATGACCCCATGCAATCCCAAGGGCTCTGATAAGAGGGAGGTTGAAGGGACAGAGTAAGAAAAAAGATGTATGGTAATAGAAGCAGAGCTGGAGTGACCTACTTTGTGGACGGAAGAAAGAACCGCAAGCTAAGGACTGTGGATAGATTCCATAAACTGGAAAAAAAGGAAACAGATTGTCCCCTGGAGCCTCGAGAAGGAATAAAACACCGCCAGCACCTTGATTTCAGCCTGATAAGACTCATTTCAGGCTTATGACCTCAGGAACTATAAGATAATTAATTTGTGTTGTTCTTAGCCGTAAAATTTGTGGTAATTTTTTACAGCAGCAGTAGAAAATTAATATGCATATATACACACATCATAGTAAGACTGGCAAAAGTCAAAAATAAGGAAAAAATAGGTAAAATAGTAAGAGGAAAACAGCATCTTACATATTTGGGAGCAATACTCTAAACAGCTGACTTCAAATCAGGAAAAGTAGAGGCCAGAAGACAATAGGATGACATACTCAGTGAGCTAGGTAAAGCATCCTAACAACAGAGTTAGACAGCAAGACCTTAGATTTTAAAGGTCCAGTCATGTTGAAGGCTGTTTCCACTGCCTTTAACGTTCAGACCTTGGCCCCCTGTTTATAGACTGGTGCCTTGATATTCTTCCTTGGACCAGTGATCGCTTGATTTATTTATTATTACTAAAATGTTGTCTCACACACGAAAAGATAAATACGTGAGGTAATGAATGTATTAATTGACTAGATGGGAGGAATCCTTTCATAATGTAGATCAAGTCACCATGAGGTGCGTTTTAAATAGCTCACAATTTTATATGTCAATTATACTTCAATAAAGCTGAACAAAAAAGAAAGCAGGTGTTCCCTAACCTTTTCTGAGGCTCATCTATAAACAGGCAACAATTTCTGTAGTTTGAACAGGTCATAAATTATGTCACTCCTAACCCCTTATACAAGGGTAAACATGTAATCACAATGTTTCTTGGAACTAATTTGTAGGCTTTGTGAAAAGTCATTTTGATTTTAGGTTAGGAATTCTATACAGAGAGTAATGTGAAGCTCATGACAGCTGTCTTTCACTCTATTTAAAGAGAAGCTATCATCAAATTCAGTGCAAGGAATGCAAAGGACACCCACAAAATAGAGACATAAAACTCTAATGTAGGGCTTCCCTGGTGGCGTAGTGGTTGAGAGTCCGCCTGCCGATTCAGGGGACGCGGGTTTGTGCCCCGGTTCGGGAAGATCCCACATGCTGCGGAGCGTCTGGGCCCGTGAGCCATGGCCGCTGAGCCTGCGCGTCTGGAGCCTGTGCTCCACAATGGGAGAGGCCACAACAGTGAGAGGCCCGCGTACCGCAAAAAAAAAAAAAAAAAAAAAAAACTCTAATGTAATTACTTGAGCTCCTAAATCTAGGCATACCTGATGAAGCATTAGCATAACATTCTGTTACATAAACATGCATTCCATTTTTGATATTAATAAAAAATCATTTTTATATCACATTTGATGCACAAGTCCTTCATAATATTGAAATTGGATCTCAGAGCAGGTCATTGTAAATGGCAAACCGTAAAGTCTGGAACAGACTGGATTAAAATAGGGTAGAAGATAGTGAAGATTTTGTTACTCTCTTACTTTAAATTGTTACTCTGCTTATTCTACTATAATATAGCCCTCAGTTTTAAGTATTATAAGTTTTATTCTCAGATTGGGCTAAGGGCAAAAAATCCTAATTTACTCTCTAACCGTTGTAGAAGGAGCACATCTGTTAATAGCAGGGATAATTTTTTTTTAAAAATGAGGTCCATATTAAAAATATGAATGGATAACTATTGTCATTGCAGTTACTAGTTCTGAATTATTTGAAAAGATACACAGCTAATGAAATCTTGAGAAATTATTGACAAGAAGATTAACAAATAAGAATCTATGATTTCTCAACCTCTGAATACAGCTCAGTTCTTATACCTGTGAAAAAGAAAGCCTCACTGTTAACACCATCCAGCTCTGGAAAGTGAAGTCCTCCTCTACACTCCTTTTAGATATAAACATGGATGGAAGAGCAAAAAATATTCACTCAGAGAAAATTACAAGAGTGGATAGATTTCTGGTGAAAGCGCTCACTTCACAGCTCGAAGACCTTGGCATTTCACTCTAGCACAATGTAGTATATGCTATGGAGTTGGGCCCACTCTCTGTTCCTCTTTTTGTATCTGTGTGCCCTTTTTTATGATGAAAAAATTTATATTTAGAATTAGCCAGCTGGATTCTGTTTATTTTTTTCTTTTTTTAATTTAATTTTTATTTTATATTGGAGTATAATTGATTTACAATGTTGTGTTAGTTTCAGGTGACAGCAGAGTGATACATATGTCTATTATTTTTCAGATTCTTTTCCCTTATAAGTTATTATAGAATATTGAATAGAATGCCCTGTGTTATACAGCAGGTTCTTGTTGTTTATCTGTTTTAAATATAGTAGTGTATATACATGAATTCCAAACTCCTAATTTATCCCTCGCCCCACCTTTCCCCTTTGGGAACCATAAGTTTGTTTTCTATGTCTGTGAGTCTGTTTCTGTTTTGTAAATAAGTTTAGAAGAACCTAATTTTGTTGGCAACATCCAAAGCATCAGTCAGGACCTAGTGGAACATATGCCTTCTTCTCTCCATCGGGCTTGATTAGGGTATTGACCTTGGCCACTTCCATGTCATAGAGCTTCTCCACAGCCTGCTGGATTTGGTGCTCTTGGGGTTGATGTCATGATGAACGCAAGTCTGTGGTTTACTGTTGTCTTCTACCTTCTACATGACTGACTTAGTAGTCAGGGGGAACTTGATGATGGCATAGTGGGGGTGGTCTTCCAAGGATATTTGGGCCGCCTTCAGAGCTGCTGTGTCTTGGGTCTCTAGAAGGTGGGTGACCTATGGGTCTTCGATTTTTGTGTGGCTGTGGACACCTTTTAGTGCTGCCTTCTTGGCCTTCAAAACCTTTGCTTTGGCTTCAGCTTTGGGAGGGTCAGGAGTTTCCTTCTTTCCTTTCAGCCACATCTTTGTGAAAAGCTTGTCCTTTTCTTAAATGAGAATGTTTATTATGATTATTCAGTAATCCTTCTTTTTGTGCTGTGTGTTTTGGAGTTTATTAAACATAACACTTAGTCTAAAGACTGTAGAAAGTCTAAATTGGGATTACGATGACACTAAAGGAGAAATAAATGTCATCTGGAGAATATGAACTCTGAGAAAAACTGACTTCTATAATCATCTCTAGATGTAATAACTGGACTTGACTTTACATTGTTTCCTAAAGTCAGAAGATATATACTCCTTAAGATGTTTTCTCCAAAACTCCTCCTTGCTATACTTCCGTAGTTTGGCCAGAAGTGTGTCACAAGATTGTCTCTAGTTGCAAGTAGAAACTGGAAAGATACTGCTAACTACAAAAATTACAACCCATAATTACAGGTTTTTTTTTAATAAGAGGGAAGTAGAGAATTACAATTTAGTAGAAGACTATTCATAATTGCCTATTCAGAAAATGAAATCATTGAGTTCCAGTTAATGACAAGAGACTTCTATAAATGATCATTTGTTACCATAATGAGAAGACTTCTAAATTACTGATAAACATTGCAAAATTATTCTTTCATGGATTTACAGAATGGTGGATTACTTACTTAAGGATCTGTCTTCCCCTCACCTGGGAATTGGAACTTCATCACTATTTACAGGACTGCTGTGAGGGCTGCAGTGTTTTTATGTGGACCCCGCTCTCTGGGCACAGTGGGTTGTTCTCTGTGTGTGCATTCTGTTTATTGAAAAGCCAAATAGTTAATGGTTTTGAGCTGCATCAGTTGAGATAACTAGGTTATGTTGCAGTAATCAACAGTAAAAATTCTTAGAGGCTTATAGCCATGAGTGTTTTCATCCTGTGGGTTCATCTCAGACTGGCACAAATTCTGCTTTTCACTGTCTTCATGTTGGGATCCAGGCTGACTGAACGACCTTGATCTGTAATTTCACTGGTCTTATGTAAAGGGGAAAGATACACGGCTGTCCCTGGGCTAGCTCTTAAAGCTTTTGATTGCAAGTGTCACATGACATTTTTACTCAAATTCTTTAACCAAGGCAAGTTATAAGACCCCTCCTAAATTCAAAAGGGCAGGGGATCAGTGAATATTTTGAGCAATAATAGAATATTCTTCAAAAGACACTGGGCACTGCATAGGTTAAATTCTGACTCTGTCATTTAACAACAATGCTACTTTTTGTTTGTTTGTTTGTTTTTTGTTGTTGTTTTTTTGTGGTACGCGGACCTCACTGTTATGGCCTCTCCCGTTGCGGAGCACAGGCTCCGGACGCGCAGGCTAAGCGGCCACGGCTCACGGGCCCAGCCGCTCCGCAGCATGTGGGATCTTCCCAGACCGGAGCACGAACCCGTGTCCCCTGCAATGGGCAGGCGGACTCTCAACCACTGCGCCACCAGGGAAGCCCAACAATGCTACTTTTTAGACAAGTTAGGACATGTTTCTTGTGCATCACACTCTTCATTGAAAAGTAAACATAATTCTGGTTACAACTTACACAGAATTGACCTGAGGATTCAATAAAATTGTTAGGTAGTCAGACATTAGCAGCAAGGAGGTGACAGTGGTGAGAAAAATAAGAAGAATAAATCAAGTCACACACCCAGCCGTCTGGGGACTCTCCCTTGACCCCATTCAGATCGGGCTGAAAGTATGGTCGTGTGGTGGGCAGCTTATCCTGATAAAGAGGGACCACAGGAATATGAGGGGACTTCCCTGGGCCGCGCATGACCAGACCAGACAGGTGTATAACCTATAGTAAACCCAAACTCCTTATACCATAATTATAATAAAATCTACCTGTGGTTTTGCCCCCCTGAGTGGGCGTTTCTTAGCGATTCAAGGATGAGAGCATGCGCAGCAGTAAACTTGTTACACAGCTCGGGACGTCAATCAAATAATGATCCCCTGTCACTCACCCCTGCCTCCCTGCAAAGTGCTCCTTAGAAGCGCCCTTAAGCTTGTATAGAAATGCTGCTTTCAATTCGCAGAAACAGCTCTCCCTCTCTCCCTCTCTCCCTCTCTCCCTCTCTCCCTCTCTCCCTCTCTCCCTCTCTCCCTCTCTCCCTCTCTCCCTCTCTCCCTCTCTCCCTCTCTCCCTCTCTCCCTCCCTTCCTCCCTCGCCTCCCCCTCTCCCCCTCTCCCCCTCTCCCCCTCTCCCCCTCTCCCCCTCTCCACCTTTGTTTCGATAAACTTTGCTTTGGGTTTGTTTCACTTTGCTGAAACAGCCCGCGCGCTCTCTCTCTTTCTCTCTCCCTCTCTGAGAGTGTACCTATGCTTCAATAAACTTTGCCCTGTGCTTAAGCGTAATGTGGTAGCTTGCAATTCTTTGTTTACTACCGTGGAACAGAGATTGCTTGTCCGGGGCGGTACGCGGGCCTCTCACTGTTGTGGCCTCTCCCGCTAAGAAGCACAGGCTCTGGACGCGCAGGCTCAGCGGCCATGTCTCACGGGCCCAGCCGCTTCGCGGCATGTGGGATCTTCCCGGACCGGGGCACGAACCCATGTCCCCTGTATCGGCAGGCGGACCCTCAACCACTGCACCACCAGGGAAGCCCCGGGGCCTTCCTTTGACCTCGGTTGAAGCTATTTTGTTACAGCACACAGATGCCCCGTGACAAAATAACGGCTGGAAAATGCATAGCACAGTATTTGGCCTCAAAGCATCAACTTTAAACAAGTTTATATTATACTGGATTCAACTTTTGATTCAAAGCATTAAAGTTGACTTAGATAAAAATAACCCATGTGCTCTAGTTCTAACCTATCTTCTTTTAATGAATTGCTACCCGGAGATCATAAAAGGCTGAATGCCTCTGTCAATAGTAAATTGTTTGCCTGGGGCTTTCATTGTCCGTTCTTTGTTCTCTCAGTAGCCTTCAATCTTTTTACTTATTTTCATAAGAGACACTTTGATTAAAATTAAGACTCATCAGCTGCTCTTAAGATTTAACAGAAAACTGAATGTAATACCCTCTTTTACAGAATGTAAATAATGCAAACACACACTGTTACCATGGAAGCAGTCTAATCAAATATCAAACAATTGCCGTGATTCATTTTAGTTATTGTCACTCTGTGATACAGAAGTCCATGGCAATGGTGTTGCTATTTAGGAGTTCACCTGTGTTTTACCCTCTGAAACCTTAGATTAGTTTTGTATTCTCATTCCCAGAGTCAAACATTGTCCTATTTACTGGATTTATCTGTTCTCAGAACATAGTTCAGCTTTCGCAACCAGAAAACTAAAGCAAGCTCTGCCTAAGAGGGGCAAGTTTTCTCTCAAGCCAAACAGAAACTGCTTTTGCCAGTTTCTGGCCTTTTAGGATCTCACCAGCTGAGTTGATCGCACTGTCTGTTACGGCCTTCTTTACTTACCATTGCTGCTCCTGTCGCCTCTAAGGCGGGAGACAATATTTTCTCCTGCTTTGTAAAAAGAGATAGACTTAGCCTCATACTTTGCCATTGATCACTCCTTCAGAGCGACTTGGACAAAGACAGTTGCCTTTTTCAATTGCACTTTCCTGACCCCAGTGCAACATACAACAGCGTTGCCAATCGTTTATATTTTATGCCCAATGACCTTCCAAATATATCATTTTCTCAAAATCATAAAAAATAAAATATGCTTAGGTATCACATTTTATTTGAATTTAAAGCAGGATTTCACACTGGACAATTTACTACAATCCTATATTTATACATTTATGAATATTTATGTATTTATGGATTTATATTATGTCTATAAGTAAATATGAGAGGTAATATTGATACCTTAAATTTTGTTTTAAAAAATTTAAAGGAAACTATTTCTTATGGTCATAGCGGAATAAGAGATCTCATTTAAGATCAAATAACAGTAAGTTCATATTTATAGTATCTTTGAGAGATACAAAATGTATGCCTTTATTTTATGTCATGGTTAATTTAGGCCCTTCTAGTATATCTCTGCAAAATACCCATGTAGTAAAACTAGCTAGAAAATCAAATAAAATGAACTGTAATGGAACAAAAAGACATGCTAGGCATTCATTTACATTAGGACAAATATAAATCATGAAGTTTCTCTTTCATACTTCATGAGAATTAGAATTGAGTTTTACAGTTGACATACTTAATTTTATTTTCCATTATTGCTATACATTATACATTTTTATTCATGTACATAAAATGGACTAGAATTATACAGAGAATCTCATTCACTTATTTTTATTATTGAGGGAGAGTATCTACAACTTTCTTGCTTCTTAATTCTGTTTCATGGATGTCTTAAATAACAGGATTTAACTTGTGTGGGGCTGGAAACTAGGGCATTCAGCAAGAAGGCATTAGAGTTTAAGAGAAGACTGGCTAGGAGAACTGATTGAAAGATAGATTAAAAAATAGAAAAGGAAAAGGAGCAAAGATAAATAGCAGCCATACAATAAAAAAAAAGTAAAGATAACATTTGACCCATCAATCAAGTCTATATGAATATAATTTTTTGGAAGGAAATAACAATCAAGAAACAGCTTAGAACAGCCAACATTATCTCATTTCCCAGTGAAAGTATGAAAGAGACAATGACCACTGCAGATTGCCTTTCACAAATTTCACCAACTCAAATCAGGATACACTGCACTTCCAGTTCAGGATAAAGCATTTTAAAGTTCATGCTGGCATTTTAGATAAAGTTCTTAGTGGTAGATAAGATAAAGTATAACTGAAGCCAAATAAAGTATTTGCTTTATTTTTCATAGATATGGTGTGCTGGACCCCTACAGAGAGTTTGGTTACCTGTGATGAAATGGGAAAAAATAATAAATTCACAAAGAATACTCTTTTTACTTGAATGTAAAGTTAAGTATACATGAAACAATTTTGGATAAAATATGTGAAATTTATTTTAATGGATGTAATATTGAGCTTTTTAATTTACTATCATTAAATCACTGATTATCCATACTGTCTATATTTAACAAATATTATTTAAAAGATTTGAAGATTATGTCTTCAGATCCATACAGTTAGTTACTATCCAGATGTAGCAGGAGACTGATGTTGCTACAGCCAGAGGCATAGTGGGACTACACAGCTGCTTCTCACTCATGTTGCCAAGACCCCAGCTCAACATCTAAAATAAAAAGACAATGCTGAATGCACTGCTTCCTCTGCTTAGGAAGAGCAATGCTGCTCTAAGCAGAACAGGTGACATTTTTACATAGGAATTATGGCGCATATGGAGTTCAGAGGTTGGTTGACTTTTAGAGGGGTGAGTTGGCCTCATCTATAGATGTGTGGTTACTGTGGTGAGACTGTTTTTGTTCACCGGTTGGCACTCGGAGACGTTCTCTGGTGTGACTCTATTGCTTACTGACTGACATTCAGAAGTGAGGGACTGACATTGCAAAGTATATTCACTGAGGCAAGTTGTCATTATTCATTGAACTACATGGGGGCTACATGTTACCATGGATACAGAACAATCAGTCTTTTCCTAAGTTTATAAGAACTTCTTCAATCTCACTGGTGATGAGACAGTAGAACACATCAGTGGGAGCCTGCTTTGTCTGCATGTGAACCAGAAAAGATGATCTCATTCAGATAACCTAAACTGTATCCAGGGCACAGAACCAGATTACTATACTGCCTTAGCAACAAAGCTTTTGGCCTTTTAGGTCCTATGATGTGGTAGATTAATTACATTAATGACTAAAATTCATTACCACTTACAATATGACTGCAGACTAGCACACCGGAGAATGGAACACATGGAGGAGAGGTGAGTCACTTCAGTTGCTCCATTTGAGGCAGGCCAGTGTCAGGAAGACTAGCCAACCACCAGATATGTGGGTGAACCCATCCAGATCTGTACCTGCCTGTTGACACATGAGCAAGAGGTTAACAAAGCCAAGCCCAGATGAGAACACATTTGTGAGCAAAATCAATACTTATTATTATATGCAACTGAGGTTTTGTGATTGTTTGCTTCACAACACTATTTAGGCAATAAAATGACAGAGGGGGAACAGAAAGGACAGGCGAAGATAAGGATTTACCACTTTTATTATTAGGATTTACCGTTATTAGGATTAAGGATTATTATTAGGATTTACCACAAATGTGAACTTAAATATTGGATTCTTCCCATCTGGTCGCACCACTGGGAATGGCTTTACAATAGGAATAGAATTTCAAATAGAGTCCAAATAATAGGAGAAATTTGATGGATGCATGGATTAGAATATGAAGTGAAATGAGCAGTGGCATATATTAATGTAAATAAAATATCTAAAGGACAAGGACTAGGGGCATTTGAATTGAGCTTAGAGTAAATGCATAGTATTGATATTCAAACTGATGAATTTTTGTCTTGGGCTCCAGATAGGGACAGCAAGTAACAGTGTTGTGATGATAGATACTACGGATCTTGGCAATTCACTGGTTGTGAGTGAGGGCTACAGAGACAAGAATGATTTCAAAAGCATATGTGACTTAGAAAGCAATGTTAACAAAAATAAACAAGAGTAGGAAAACAGATTGATAAAATATGACTTTATAGCATTTTAATATGATATACAGTTGACCCTTGAACAAGGCAGGGGTTTGGGGCACAGACACATCCATATCCAAAAATTCAACACACCACAGATGGTGTAGCACTGTAGTATTTACTACTGAAAAAATCCTCATATAAGTGGATCCACACAGCTCAGACCCACGTTGTTCAAGGGTCAACTGTATATGTTTATCAGTTAGATTATGGTATAAAATTTATCTCAAAAATAACCTTACATCCCCTTCCATATAAAATTTTTTGAGGGAAAATATGTACATAAATAACAGTAAGCCCTTCACCAGTCAGCCTGGCCAGAGATTCTGAGACAGCTGGTTGCTGGGGACCACAGGCTGGCTGTCTGGCCTGGGTCAATGGGCAGAAACTTTTGGAGGTGATGGATATGTTTATGGCATGACGATAGTGATGGTTTCCCAGATGTATACTTATCTCTAAACTCATCTAGTTGTAGATGTTAATGACGTACAGCTTTTTGTGTGGCAATATATCACAAAGTATTCTAAAGGAAAAAAAAAAGCATACAGTTAATAAGATTAATTTTATTGGCATCATTAAACAATAATTCAGCAAGTTATTTGTTGGTTAGATACCAAATAAATTATATTCTGTAACAGTGAAAATAAAATAAATGGAATGCAATCCATTCATTTAATCTGATAGGGTAGGTAAGGCTTCAGTTAGCCATTTAATATTACAAAGTAATACATAATTATGGCAAAATACTTGGTACACATGATAAATGTAATCTGAGGTCAAAGGTAGAATAGTATAGTTTTATATTATAAAAATTGGGGGTAATTAAAGTAATACTCAAATAAGCACTTGAAGGTTGTACTTGATTAAGCAAAGGACCACAGATAGATATTCAAGACAGATATTCAAGACATTCAGAAAAGGCTTAGATTCAGATATGCCATTTTTATAGGGTAAATTGAGTTGGAAAGGTGGCTTTATTTTAGGGACTCGTGAGAGACTGGTTAAAAAGAATGGATTTGATTTAGAGAGCATTAATTGATGTAAGTATTTTGACGTTGGTCTTCTTTGTAACAGAGAGACATTGATATTGTTTAAGCAGGTAAATGACAGGATACAATGAACATATTAGAATGGATTTGTTGAGGAAGAGGCTAAATTATTTAGAAAACAGCTGCTTTAATATACATATTAAGATGCTACAATGAACATGGAAAGGAAATAGTTTGATATACTGTGTAGTTCAGAGAGATGTTGGACATGAAAGAAAAGTGGAGTCAAGATCTATTGCAAAGTGTAATTCATATGAGTATTGGGGTTATGAGAGTGATTTGTTTGCAGTGAAAATTGAGAAATTCCTAAATTAAGCTAGGGAAACTTGGAAGAAGATGAGATACTTAGGAAGAAGATGGTAAGCAAAGGTTGATTGTATCAACCGAGAAGTGATGAAAATTATTCAGACAAAAAAGTCTTATAAGAGAAATAAAGTAGGAGAATACTATTTCTCTGAAAGATTGAGGCTTAAAAATTATACTTTATTTTTCATTTTCTTTTTAAAAATAAAACAAAACCTCAAAATCCTCATAAACAATGATATTATATTAATGAATCAGTATTGGTTACCTTGTAAGATTTTATTATTAATAAATGTGTGTTTCTGAGACAAGGAAATGTTTAGGTAATAATACACATGGAAATGAGAACATATTTTAAATATCAACTAATCCTTGATATATTTTGCATAAACCCATTTTAAAGCATTCAGACAGAAACATTACTCTTTTTTGAAAGTGACCATTGCATTTTCAGTCAATAAGGCTAGCATATTTTATATTGTAAAAAATATAACTTTCTTTTATATACTTTCTTCAATAAGCAACATATTTTCTTTATAAATTTATCTTCTTAATCACCTTTGCTTCAACTGGAAAGAAGACTAATTCTCTTACTAATATCTTTAAGCTGTTCAGCTTTGTTGACTGATTAATTTTAAAAAGCAGTCAATGCAGCGATTTTTTTTTTTTTTTTTTGGCTGCACCGGGTCTTTGTTGCTGCGCGTGGACTTTCTCTAGTGGCAGCGAGCGTGGGCTACTCTTCGTTGCGGTGCGCGGGCTTCCCATCGCGGTGGCTTTTCTTGTTGCAGAGCACGGGCTCTAGGCACGTGGGCTTCAGTAGTTGTAGCACACAGGCACAGTAGTTGCAGCTCGTGGGTTCTAGAGTGCAGGCTTAGTAGTTGTGGTGCACGGGCCTAGTTGCTCCACGGCACACGGGATCCTCCCAGGCCAGGGCTTCAACCCGTGTCCCCCACAATGGCAGGCCGACTCCCAACAACTGCGCCGCCAGGGAAGCCCAACGCAGTATTTTTGCATTTGTGATACGTGGATAATAATAGCTATCTTTAATAAATAACTTATTTTCAAAAGCATGTAGCACAATGACTAGCATTCAGTATTTGCCAAACTATTAAATCCTATAATCCTGATATTTTAACATTTTTTAGGCTCTATTTCTCAGAATCGTATGGAATATGCCTGATTTCTTTTCCATACACTAAACATTCTCCCCTGCCAGCCTAAACATTGTTCATTCTTTCAATTGTTCCTCATTTATCACGGATCAGTAGTAGATTGAAACATGAAATTTATTTACTCATTAACAGAAAACAATGACAAGTAGCAGCAGAGAGCTTACATTTTGATTAGAAGTGAGCTAATAGTGTAGAAGGGAAGGCAAGATGAAGCTGTTGCAGATGAATTAGCAAAGAGTTTGAGAAGTTTTCACTACAAAGCAGAGTGGATGGCAATTTGAAGAAAAAAGAAACTTAGAACATTGGTTTCTATGTTGCAAGTAAGGGACCTAGATCTAGTATGTCCGATTACACAGTAAATCATTAGTTGTCTCTTAAATTCAGTATCTCCTCTAATTTCGGAATAGGAAACACATTAGGATACTTGACAGATAACTCATCTGTAAACCAGTCTCCATCTTCCCCCTTTCCATTTTGTGTAAGTACCTTGGGGCCTGTCTGTCCGGTCCACTGCAGAATGAACATTTGAGGAAAGAGGACTGAGGTTTTGCTGTCTTACATTTCCCAGCCTCTCATAATGACACAACAAAAATGTTGAATGAGTTAATATACAAATAAAAAAATAGTTAAAGATATAGAGGACATTTCTAACACAGATGCCTTAAAATTATTAAAGGTAGTTTTCCTCTCAGAGGAGTTCTCCCTACTTTTTCAATAAAAACTATTAACATATTCTATATTACTGCTTAATTAAATCATCCCCAGGTATTTTGTTTTATTTCATGTCTCTATTAAAAAACAGTCAGCCCTTTCTTTCTCTGAATTCAAAAACAAATCATTCAGCCTTTTTTTAATATTAGTGTAACAGTCTCAAACAATTTCATTATTTTTCTTCTTAATCTCTTCTGAACAATTTTAGTCTAATTATTCTTTCATTGATAGTGTCTAGCTGAGTGGCTTATACATTCCCACACCTTCCCTCACCACCAATACACAAGAGTTAGCAAAAAGGAAAATCAATAGTCTAGGTGAGTACTAACCATGTATATGTTTTATCAATATATAAATATTGCTTTGCTCTATTATCCCTCATTGAAGACTTTCACAAGTTTATTGAGTGGGAAAGCTAGGTCTGGAAAGAAATAGAAAGTATAAATCAGGAAAATAAATGAGATAGATAGCTTTAAAGGAGATTAAGAGGAATAATGGCAAGTCACTCTATAGGATTTTATGAGAGAGGATACAGGAGAAGAAGAGTTAAATAAAAAGCTATAAAAAATACAAAAAAGATATATAAGTAATTAAAATCAACTGCTTACATTACATCATTTTAGACTCTTAAAAATTCAAATTCCCGTACACCTCCCAAACTGACCAAGGTGTAAACCATGTCTCTGTTTCTTCATCACTTTCTGAATAGTGTAAACTATTCTTGACATCATGAAATTTGCAAGAAAAGTCAAGAATAGTATGAATACATTTACTGAGAGAAGAGTAGTTTTAAAGACTGAAGTGTATCTTTCATAAAACATTCCAACAAGGTACTGAACTAGGAGTTACATAGTTTTGCTTTAATCCAAGCTTTGGGGAGCTATCTGATTTGAGGTAAGCGATCTAACACCTCTGATTTGATATCCTCATCATATTATAAAGTTGGCTGAATAATTAAAGGTACTCCATTGTTTCCTTGTCCTCAACTTTTTATTTGGAGGAAATCATATGTGAGGATAGGAGAAAAATATCTAAAATAGATTTTTTTTAAATGAAAACATCATTTTCTGTGTCTACCTAAAGAGTAAGTGAGGGCCTACCTATCCAGCTCTCTGTCCCTGGAGAGAATTCACAGAACGCACTCCATAATGCTAGTGGGGACACTAGGTAATCTCCAACTCTAAACCTGAGTGATCTAAAATTGCTTTTCTGTAATTATGTGAATCATTCTAACTCACTGTGAATGCATTTTTTAAAAAAAT
Organism: Phocoena sinus; assembly: GCF_008692025.1. Lineage (NCBI taxonomy): Eukaryota > Metazoa > Chordata > Mammalia > Artiodactyla > Phocoenidae > Phocoena > Phocoena sinus. The sequence continues at coordinate 179,542,903 of NC_045763.1, read as the reverse complement.
TATAGTAAGATGGGTGAAATTATTTGAAAACAAGTATTAATTTTTGCCTACCTAATCTCAGTGTGTTCGACTAGTCATCTTTTAACAAATGAATGGCTTAATATAAATCTCATATATTTATATAATATAATGATTATTCTCATCAGGCAAATTTGGAATATTTGTCAGAATTCATACTAACAAGGCATTTTTACTGCCTTTCATTACATAATATTAATTTTGTTTATAAAATTAGAGATTCTCTACAATGTGATGTTGAACCCTTATGAGATATTTCTTGTACTCATCATTTGGTTTTTAATTATTTTACAGATTTGCTAGACACACACATCCATTTCTAAATTTCCTTATCTCCCATTTTGCTAGCTATCTAATCATTAATTTACAGAAGAAAAAAAAATAAGTTCTTCGGCATCTTAAAAACAATAAAACTCTTTGGTATAAAATTCAACCTTGAAATGCACTTATTTTTTTCCAGGAACAAGTTGCTCACAATCCCCAAATATTATGCTCTTCTTATCCATTAGTCTCAAAAATATCTCAACCAAGGACATACTTCAACGGAGTTCTCACCTTTCAGTAATGCAGAGTTCAGGTTATTAGTTCAATGGTATCGTAAATACACCAGATTACAAAGAAAGTAATTTTTTAAAAAAGTTGTGGCATTCATGTGGCCGTCTCATGAATTTACAATGTGTCAGAATATATGCTAATTATTAAACTACTATTCCAGTGCATTGAGAACACTTATCTGAACAGAAGAAAAAAAAATGTGTCCTTGCTAGAGAACTCTATGAGAATGAATAAACTTAGCATATAATGTATGTATCCCAGGAAACACTGCATGGTCAGATTTAACCAAACAACAACAGAAAGCTATATACATTAAAAAGTTAACATTTATTATAAAAATAGTACAAAATATTTTATAAATGTATAAAAGTATTTTCATGAAATTAAATGTAAACTATAATAATTTTATTTTAATAAAATAATTTTATAATTTTATAATATATTTTTTAATAATACTTTTATTTTATCTAAGATCTATTCAGTTCTTTGTTCAAAAACTTATTACTGAGGCTCCTATGTCTTCCAGATACTTTACTAGGATGTAGAAAAGAGAAGAAAAATATGGTTCTTACATTCAAGATGTAATAGTGTCATCATAAGACAGACATATAAGAAAAAAAAAGCACTGCACTGTAAAAGGCTTTAATTGATATATGCACAGGAAATTACATATATCCAGTGATTGCATAGGTAAAGCTGTTCCTAAATCTGTGGGCAAGATCAGAGGAGTTTTTCACAGATAGAGCTCTTCACGGTGGATGGCCAGGTTGACAAAGCAGAAGGAAAAGCATTTGTAATGGTATGAAGTAACTGAATTAGCTCAGGACTATTTACCCAAAATGTGTGTGTGTGTGGGGGGGGGGCAAATATGTAAGATGTGGAAGGAAGAGAAAATAAAATCTCAGGCTGAAATGGTAGGCAAGTAAGGATAACAAAGTGTTTCATGTACGATGATAATGATTTTAGAAACCATCCTATAAATATCTAGAAAGCTATCAGATACTTGAAATCACAAGATCAGCATGTTCAGATTTGTATTCCAAATACATATCTTCAGCAGCAACCTGAGGTTGTATTTTAGGATAACAGGCTTTGAATAAGGAGTGTGAAATGATATGGAGATGATTGATGTAGACAGAAAGAAAAGTGCATAGACAATATCAACAGTGGTCTTAAGAACACCAACGAAATAAGGCACAAATAACAAAAAATAGTGATTGGTCTGGGGAATGAGAGAGAGAACATCTTCAATATGTCACCAGCTCCTGACTAAGGTCAAGAATAGTTACTGGGTTCATTCGCTAAGTTTGGGTATACAAAAAAAAAAATAATTTATTTTCAGAACAGCTGACTTTGTGAGGCAAGTAGGTCATACCACTAAAAATATCCAGGAATAGTTGCATTTGTATACATGCCCAGGAGTTGAAGAGCATTCTGGAATAGAAATTAGATTTTTTTTGATATAGATGAATATAGATTTAGAAAATAGTTGGGAATTAAACTCATTTACACAGATGAAATTTTCCAGGGAAAGTGTTTAGAAAATAGAATATGGTCTACCATGGAAAGCCAACATTTAGGGGCTGAGAGAAGAAAGAGAAAACCACAAGACATCCTGAGAATAACCAGTCTTAAAATTGGAAATAATCCAGGGAAGAGTGGGGCTGTGGAAGAAAATATAGGAAGGAGATATTTTTTAAATGCAGCAATCAGTAAAATTTGAGAGAAAGAAATTTTTTTTTCTCTTCCGGTTTTATTGAGACTTCATTGACATACAGCACTATATAAGTTTAAGGTGTACAGCATCATGATTTGACTTACATACATCATGAAACAATTACCACAAGTTTAGTCCATGCATCACTTACATAGATACAAAATTTTAAAAATAAAATAATTTTCCTTGTGATGAGAACTCTTGGGATTTATTCTCTTAACAACTTTCATTTGTAACATACAGCAGTGTTAATTATATTAGTATTGTACATTACATCCGTATTACTTATTTATCTTATAATTGGAAATATCTACCTTTTGACTACCTTTGTCTCCATACAAAGATATTACATTGTCGGTGACTGTATCCCCCACAGCATACATTTCATCCCAGTGACACTTATTTTGTAATTGGAAGTTTGTACCTCTTAACCTCCCTCACCTATTTCACTCATTTCCCCACTTGTTTCCCCTTTGGCAACCACCTGCTTGTTCTCTGTACCTATGATTGTTTCTGTTTTGTTTGTTCATTTGTTTTTTAGATTCCACATATAAGCGAAATCATATAGTATTTGTCTTTATCTTATTTCACTTAGTATAATATATTCTAGGTCCATCCATATTTTCACAAATGCAAGATTCCATTCTTTTTTATGGTTGAGTAATATTCCATTATATATCACTTATAACAATATCTATATCTATATATCTGTATCTATATCTATCTATCTATCTATATCTATATCTATATATATCACACCTTCTTTATCCATTCATCTATCAGTGAGCACTTAGGTTGCTTCCATATCTTGGCTATTGTGAATAAGGCTGCCATGAACATAGTGGTGAATATATATCTTTTCAAATTAGTGCTTTTGTTTTCTTTGGGAAAATACCCAGAAGTGGAATTGCTGGATCATATGGTAGTTTTATCTTAATTTTTTGAGGCACCTCCATACTGTTTTCTATAGTGGCTGCACCAATTTACATTCCCACCAACAGTGCAAGAGGGTTCCCTTTTCTCCACATACTTACCAACACTTGTTTTCTGTTGTCTTTTTGATAATTGCCATTCTGAGTGGATGTGAGATGATATCTCATTCTGGTTTTTATTTGCATTTCACTGATAATTAGTGTTATTGAGCGTCTTTTCATGTGTCTGTTGGCCATCTGTATTTCTTTTTTGGAAAAATGTCTTTTTAGGTCCTCTGCCTGTTTTTTGCTTGGGTTGTTTTTATAAATAGATTGTGAAATATAGAGTAAATTTAAGTTAAACCTACAAGCCAGAAACAGACTAAAGCTCTAAATCTTAGAATTTGTGTGTAAAGTGAACCAATCTTTTTTTTTTTTTTTTTTTTTGCGGTACGCGGGCCTCTCACTGTTGTGGCCTCTCCCGTTGTGGAGCACAGGCTCCGGACCCGCAGGCTCAGCGGCCATGGCTCACGGGCCCAGCCGCTCCGCGGCATGTGGGATCTTCCCGGACCGGGGCACGAACCCGTGTCCCCTGCATTGGCAGGAGGACTCTCAACCACTGCGCCACCAGGGAAGCCCGTGAACCAATCTTAATTTGAAAATTCTGTATACTGAAAGGCCAAGTTCAACTGGAACTTTGAACTTGATGTACATGAATATAGATTTAGAAAATAGATGGGAATTAAACTCATTCTTGATTCAATACTTGATGGAGTCAAGAAGCATTTGGGTATCACAGTGTTCACAAAATAGGGATAGCAACAAGACACTTTCTTTTTTATTCTAGGTACACAGAGGATGATGTGTATTTTAAACATCAATCTTCAACTTCCTGGATGACATCTCTTTTGCAAATACAAATATTTTTACTAAATTTCCAGTTGTTTTCTTTTCCCTTAAAATTTGTGGCACCATTTTTCTACACTCTCAAATTTACCACACAGATTATTTTTATGAACATAAATATATAATTAGAAACTATCTGCGTTCTCAATAATTTGAAAACTATCAAGAGAATGAATGGCTTTGAGAATTTTTATGGAACCCCAAAATATCATCTTATGATAGCCAGATAGATTTGGGAAATTATTTTGTGACGTTAGAATCCATTCTCCTCCAACTTTGTGTATACAACATAGATCTCAGATACGGATGTATGAGTCAGAAACAGCAGAAAATGCCACAAGGAAGTCCTGGGTGGGGTTGCCCCACTGGTCGATGTGCTGGTGAGGGTGGTAGATGCTGAGTAAAGTACAATCCCCACCTTTATGAAGATGGTATTTTTGTCGGGTATCTATAGACCATGAATACTGACATTATGAAATTCTCCACCTACAGAGACTGGTTTCAGGCATAGGGGAGTGTGATTCAGCATCACTTCTGAGCACTCAGACCACGACCCTCACAGCAGTCTTTCTCTCTAAGGTCACTTCTCTGATGTAATGTCCTTTGCATTAAACAATCATCTCTTTTGCTGCTGCTGCTTCTATCTCTGACACATTCCTGTCTACACCACCCTTATGTTTCCTGTTTGTTGGTTTTATACAAAACCTTTGTGGACAATAAGGAAAAAGCTCAATTGAACTTTAAGTGTCTAGAGGCCATGTAGGAAATCACTAACAACATTTAAAGAAAGTCAGGTCTACCCTTCCTTTTGGGCAAGAATGGATCTGGTTGAGGTTTTTCAAAAGCAAAAAGGACTACTAATGTTTGCTTCCTACAGATGATGGCTGTGAAGCAGATAATTTCATTCCATGGTGAAAGCTGACTTTCTCCCCACAATATGGCCATTATTTTATTATATTTTACCCAAGAAATTTTTATTCAGACATATTATGTATATACAGGCTCTTGTAGGTCATACAGATACAGTAGTCAACAAAATAAAGAACGTTGGAGAAATTTACCTTTTTGAAGGAAAATATGTCTGTCAGGGGTGAGGCTTGTAGAATTAGACATTCCGTTTCCTGATTTTTAACTCACCCAAATGTCCTTAAGATGCTATCTTGATTTGTTCATGATAAAAAGGATAATTGTAGCACCTTCTTCATAGGATTTTGGGAGAATCGAATCATCATTTATGTAGATCCATAGTAGGATGTGCTATATATGGGAATTGTGGTCCTTCTCACTTTCTTCTACCTCTTCTTTCACATCTTTTTCCTTCATATCCCACCACCTCCTCCTCATTATTATTATTATTATTATTATTGTCAATATTATTCGTATGATGGACACCTCAGGATAGTTGGGGACCTCATGTATTCAGCTGTATGCATCAGGAACCATCAAAAACAAAGTGTTTGGCTTCCCTGGTGGCGCAGTAGTTGAGAGTCCGCCTGCCGATGCAGGGGACGTGGGTTCATGCCCCGGTCCGGGAAGATCCCACATGCCGCAGAGCGGCTGGGCCCGTGAGCCATGGCCGCTGAGCCTGCGCGTCCGGAGCCTGTGCTCCGCAACGGGAGAGGCCACAACAGTGAGAGGCCCGTGTACCGTAAAAAACAAAAAAAAACCAAAAAAACCCCAAAAAAGTGTTTATACTTGGTCATGAATTTTAAAAGAAGAAGAGTCACAGGACAGAAAGTTATCACTGTTTAAGGAAAGGCCTAAAAACATATTCCTTCATTACTTCTCTATTTAGAGACATAGATGTAACCCCTTTACCTGAAATTAATACTAGAATTTCCTAAGTAAAAATGTAGGCCCTTGGTTGGGGAAGGGGTGCTTTTATAAGTGGATACGTCAGAGGTATCTCCCAAGAGGAATGGCAGCCACATTCATGTCCATCTCTCCCAGGATGTCTTTCCTTCTTTCAGATCTCTCTCAAGTTCCAGTCCCATCCTTATCTTTGTTTCTCCAAAGAATCAATGCTGAACATTTAGCTAAATTAAAATCCTCATTGCCACTAAATCCCTATCATTTTAAACAAAGTCACACAAATCATTCATGTGTTTGTTATGAACTATCTTCTATTTTTACTGATCTGTTCTATAAAATGTAGGACCATATCCCCAACTAGCCTTAGGAAGTTAAGGGTTGTATACTTCCAAAATATCAAATACTCTTCTGGGCTTTATAATTGGTGCTGAATTATTATTTAATATGTAATTCGATTCACAATGATATGAGCTCATAAAGAAAATGATATATATGCATGTGAAACATCCTTTGTGCAATCTTTAGTTATAGGCTTGATATTTCTAACCAAGTCAGTTTTGTCTTTCACAGACTTTCATAGGTTGTTTGCATGTCAAATATAAGGGTTGGAAATGTATTTTCTAGATATCAAGGAATTTTATAACTGTTATTCTGGCTTTATTTCACAGTTGTTTTGTGAATCTTTTTATTTATTATTTACAGATTTATCTATATAATATTAAAAACAAATCAAAACAAAATCTCTATCAAACACCCTTTGGTGTAAAATTTTTCATAGAAAATTAAATTATATATATTTTATTTTACTTAGTGGTCATGTGGCATGTACTGTCAGTAGAAATGTGCCTATAATATATAGTCATACATGTTAAATGATGTTTGATGTGTGGAGTTTTCTATATTAAAGTGACTGTTAATTTTTCAACTCAGAGACAAAGGCATTATTATAAGAGACAGGCAGAGAGGTATGATATTAATGTCATTACAGAGCAAATAAAATAAGAAGCATCAGAAACTAGATAATGTTATGTGAACCCTCAACATTAATAAGAACGTGCCCGGCCATCATTTCTTGCTGAACATTTGTGTTCTTTCTTCCTTTGCTCTTTCTCAGATATTCACAGAAATACCTCTTTCCTTATAAAATGTTCTCCTTTTGGCACTTCATCTGTGGAAACAAATTAAAGTGAGCAGAGTATACTCTAAAGAAAAAAGCAGCAGGCAGTCCTGCTTAAGACCCAAGCTGCTAGTGGAGATAAAACTGCAGAGACTTAACAGTCATCTAATTAAAATATCTATTCAGGAAATATAGAGCTGTTTTAGAAGCACACACTTATTTTAAAGAACTTTGGGGAGGTTTTAATTTTTTTCTATAAAATTTAGAGTAACTTCAGAAATTTTTCTTAGAGGATAGGGACTGGAGAGAATATTGAAAAGTCCATTAAGGAAAGGTTTAGTGAAAGAAATATTTGCAGCAAGACATTTTAAGATATCTTTTCTACGGTGCTTGTCTGTTGTGTTGGTTATTTTTGTTTGTTTTGTTTACTTTTAGTATGCATTATTTTTGTTTTGAGGAATGGTAAAGAGGTAAGTATGAAACTGAATATGGACTTGGCAAGGGCAGCGATGAAAATCACTGTTGTAAAAAGGCATGAAAATGGTATCACTGTTGCCAAGTTATGACAGAAAAGATCATGGAAAATCAATTCTACACATACTTAGACCCAGCTATATTTTATATAAATTCAATAATATTAACCTTCAAAATTTATATGATAGAGATAACAATATGATATGAGGAATGAGAGAAATAATTGTTTTCATTTCTATAGTGACGGAAAATCTAAAGAGAGGATTACCAGATCGACATGTATTGGTAAGGCTATTTAGAAACTGAAATATAAATTGAGGTAATGAATACATAGAGGATTTGTTCGGAAGAAACTGAACTTTAGCAAGTTTGTAAAAGCCTGCAAATACCAAGGCCAGAGATTAATTGTACTGTTTCTTGTACATCCTGGAATAAGTCGTGTTTTTCCAGGAAAAGAGGCAGTGTATGTCACTCATGGGTACTATTCGATGGGCTGACAGTATGGAAATATTCCTTAACTGCTTTAAAGAGGTCATCCAATCTGCCAAGGACTAATTAAAACCAGATATGTACAAGTTACTAAAGTTATGACCCCAAAGTCTTTTTCCACTAAGTAGCCTGCTGAATCTGTATTGCTCAGGGGCCTTGACGTCTACTTTACCGTTTTCTTCTTCAATTCCTACTGCTGTAGCTGCAGTAGAGTGAGAATGAATGTCATTCTGCCTTTGAAGCTTTGAAAGTTAATTTGTTTTAAAATTTCAGACTTTAAGTCCATGAACCAGAAGTGTCAGAAATAAATACACACTTGTATATTCTGGTGAGATGATTCAACGCATCAATGCTATGCATAAACATCTAGGATGAATCCTCGAAAATGACTGACTTCTCAATTTATTTTACATAGTATTAAACAGAAAAAAGAAAAGAACCTATACTTTTTAGTAATCTAGGGAGTTCCAAAACTCAGTTGCTTTGACATTATAAACAAAATAACTTAATAAGAAATGTCTTTTTTTAAATATGCTATTGAAAATAAGACAAATGCGTTATTTTAAAATTTATAATATATATATATATATATATGACTGCACTTTGTCTATATTAAACTGCTGATATATGCGATCTCTTCTATGTAATTGTGTGAAAGGAAGTCTAATAAATGTAGAGGATAAAGAAAGGGGCCTCTTCCCAGGCCCATGACACCTGTGGCTAAACTCACATTGAAAATCAGGAAACTTTTTTGACCAGTACCAACCACTAAGAGTTGGGAACTCCCAAGGAACTTTGTCATGACACTAGTATATCTAATCATAAACCAAATTTTCTAAGAAATGTTTTCTATATTAACAAGCTGATGTAAAATCACAGTGACCACAACATCTCTCTCAGTTAATTCTTTCTAGTAATAAAAATCAGAACACATCCTTGAAAAAGTAAGACTTTTCGAAATTTATAATTTGAAGAATCAAAGTTGACATCTTAAATCATGCTATGGGTTAAATTTGTTTCTATCAAGAAGTTATTAATTTTTCACATTCTCTATCAATGTCTGTTATTACATGGAATAGCTATCAAAAAACAATTCCCACTTTACAATAATCCTCTTGTTACATGCTTAGAAAAACCTTAATTTTTTATAAAATACAATATTTTATTACCAATCGATTTTTAAAAGTATTATACAAATTTTTTCATGTGTTATCACTAACGTCCTTCAGAACGGGATTATGATATCTGACTGATTTACATATTTTTCCAAGTATTATCCTTGGACAATATTAATTTATTCTCTCAAATATATCTTGAATACCTATTAATTATCAGACGCTGTTCTAGGTTCAATGGGTACAGCAATAAAAACAAAGTGCCTGTATTTAATGGACTTTCTATTACATGGGAGAGGAGGCAGACAATATACAAATATATAGAAAAATGATGGTAATTGTTTTAGAGACAAAGCAGAGGAAATTAGATTGATAATAACCATACGGGTCAAGATTGATATTTTATATAATGTGGTCAAGAAAAATCTTGCTGATTAGGAGACAGAAACCACTCAGTAATTTGAATAGCAAAGGTTCAACTTTAAGAATTAGTCATTATGAAAGGGGATTAGAGTAACAAGGAATCGGCTACTAGGAAGTAAAGAAAATTCTAAAGACTACAGTGATTGTAGATGTAGCATCCACTCCCCCTAGGGCTGAGATGGAGCACAAAAGAGGCTTCTCTCACCTTGGACAGGACTGTGATCCAGCCTCTGTTGGAGAGGGTATGGTGATGGATCATTGAATGGCAAACCAGTCACCTTGGTGTCTCACCAGTGGAATTTCCTGGAAATCTGTCCTCTAGAGTGCTGGGAAAAACTTCACCAGAGGTGAAGAATCACCCTAGGGATGATCTGGGAGAAGATGCTGGCTGCTGAGGGTTGCTGGCCACCAAGCTGGTGTAGTGAAGATGCTGAACACACTGGGAGCCACAGACTGCAGCACACCAGCATCAGGAAGCAGCTAGGAGCACCACAGAACTAGAAAGCAGAGCTCCATTCCTCCTGTATCTCCAGGGCTCTTTATGAACAAAGGTTAACAGACTACTGACTAGACAAGGACAAATATTTAAGGGGCCCAGATACATTTTCATAGACCAAGCAATGAATGATGGTTTGGCTCTTTATTAACAAAGCTTAGCAGACTACTGACTAGTCAAAGACAAATATTTAAGGGGCCCAGATTCATTTTCATAGACCAAGCAATAAATGATGGTTTGGCGTTTATAGGTACTAAGTGATAACTGGCACATAGAAAAGAGTGAGGGAAGGATTCTCCGATAAGGCCGAGACCTTGAAGGAAGTAAGGGAGTAGGTCATCCAAATATCTAGCAAAATAGCATCTAGAGATATGAAATAAGTGCAAAAACCCTGACTCTACCACATGCCCTACATATTGCAAAGTAACAAGATGCCAGCTTGTCTGGTGCAGGCAAAGGGAGGGGGTATGCAGCAAAACATGTCAGTGAATTAGCAGAGGCAGAAATATGGCGAAATAAGGACTGCCTTTTCCTCTCCCTGAAATGGAAAGCAATGAAACCATTTTGAACTGAGAATACGATCTGATATCTATTGGTAAGTGTAACTCTGGTTGATTTGTTGAACAGAAAATAAAAGTTAAGAGTAGAAGAAAGGACATTGGTAGTAAATCTGTGGTAGTAATCCAATGAAACTTACTGGTTAATTTGTCTAGAACATTAATGGTAGATGTGGTGGGCAGTGGTCAGTATCCCACACACACACGCCACACACACACGCCACACACACATATATAAACACATACTCACACACAAGTTTAAAGAGACAGGGTTACAGTGTTGTATAAAAGAATATAAGTGTTAAAGAGGACTTCAGGTTTGGGACTTAGTAAATGACAGAATAAAGTCATTTCTAAAGTGGGAAAGACTAAAGGAAGACCATGCTTTGGATTAAAATAAGATGTTCCCTTTTGGACTTCATCTTTGAGATGCCTGTTTTATTTTTTTTAATTATATCTTTAAATTTTTTTTTTTTAAGAAACTGCTTTTTATTTATTTATTTATTTATTTATTTTTGGTTGTGTTGGGTCTTCGTTTCTGTGCAAGGGCTTTCTCTAGTTGCGGCAAGCGGGGGCCACTCTTCATCGCGGTGTGCGGGCCTTTCACTGTCGCGGGCTCTCTTGTTGCGGGGCACAGGCTCCAGACGCACAGGCTCAGTAGTCGTGGCTCACGGGCCCAGTTGCTCCGCAGCATGTGGGATCTTCCCAGACCAGGGCTCGAACCTGTGTCTCCTGCATTGGCAGGCAGATTCTCAACCACTGCGCCACCAGGGAAGCCCATATCTTTAAATTTTTATTGAAATATAGTTGATTCACTGTGTATTTTGTATTTTTTAAATTTTTTATTTTATATTGGAATATACTTGATTTACAATGTTGTGTTAGTTTTAGGTGTACAGCAAAGTGATTCAGTTATACATATACACGTATCCTTTTTCAGGTTCTTTTCCCATTTAGGTTATTACAGAATATTCAGTAGCATTCCCTGTGCTAAACAATAGGTACTTGTTGGTTATCTGTTTTAAATATAGTAGTGTGTATATGTCAATCCCAAACTTCCAGGTTATCCATCCCTGACACCCTTCCGCCCGGTAACCATAAGTTCATTCTCTAAGTCTGTAAGTCTGTTTCTGTTTTGTAAATAAGTTCATCTGTACCATTTTTTTTAGATTCCACATATAAGCTATATCATATTGATATTTGTTGTTCTCTGTCTGACTTACTCACTTAGTATGATAATTTCCAGGTCTCTCCATGTTGCTGCAAATGACATTATTTCATTCTTTCTAATGGCTGAGAAATATTCCATTGTATATATGTACCACATCTTCTTTATCCATTCCTCTGTTGATGTACATTTAGGTTGCTTCTATGTCCTGGCTATTGTAAATAGTGCTGCAATGAACATTGGGGTGCATGTATCCTTTTGATCCATAGTTTTCTCTGGATATATGCCCAGGAGTGGGATTGCTGGATCATATGGTAGCTTTATTTTTAATTTTTTAAAGTCCCTCAATAGTGTTCTTCATACTGGTTGTACCTATTTATATCCCCACTAACAGTGTAGGAGGGTTCCCTTTTCTCCATACCCTCTCTAGCATTTATTGTTCGTAGACTTTTTGATGATGGCCATTATGACCGGTGTGAGGTGATATCTCATGTTAGTTTTGATTTGCAGTTCTCTAATAATTCTTTGCAGAAATATCTATATAGGTCTTCTCATTTTGTTAATTTTTAATTTTTCTTTTATATTGAGCTGCACAGGCTGTTGGTAATTTTTGGACATTAATCCCTTGTCAGTTGCATTGTTTGCAAATATTTTCTCCTATCCTGTGGGTTGTCTTTTCATTTTGCTTATAGTTTCTTTTGCTGTGCAAAAGCATTTGAGTTTAATTAGGTCCCATTTGTTTATTTTTTTAAATTTCTATTACTATAGGAGATGGATAAAAAAAGATATTGCTGCAATTTATGTCAAAGTGTGTTCTGCCTATGTTTTCCTTTAAGAGTTTTATAGTATCCAGTCTTACTTTTAGGTCTTTAATTCATTTTGAGTTTATTTTTGTGTATGATGTTAAAGAATGTTCTAATTTCATTCTATTACATGTAACTGTCCAGTTTTCTGAGCACCATTTATTGAAGAGAATGTCTTTTCTCCATTGTACGGTCTTGCCTCCTTTGTCATAGATTAATTGACCATAGGTGCATGGCTTTATTTCTGAAATTTCTATACTGTTCCATTGATCTATAGTTCTGTTTTTGTGCCAGTACCATACTCTTTTGATGACTGCAGCTTTGTAGTATAATCTGAAGTCACAGAGCCTGATTACTCCAACTCTGTTCTTCTTTCTCAAGATTACTTTGGCTATTTGGGTTCTTTTGTGTTTCCATGTAAATCTTAAATTTTTTTCTTCTAGTTCTGTAAAAAATACCACTGGTAATTTGATAGGGATTGCATTGAATATAGATTGACTTGGGTAGTATGGTGATTTTAACAATATTGATTCTTCCAATCCAGGAACACAGTATATCTTTCCAACTGTTTGTGTCATCTTTGATTTCTTTCATCAGCATCTTACAGTTTTTGTAGTACAGGTTTTTGCCTCCTTAGGTAGGTTTATTCCTAGGTATTTTATTCTTTATGATGCAATAGTAAATGGAATTGCTTCTTTAATTTCTCTTTCTGATCTTTTGTTGTTAGTGTATAGAACTGTAACAGATTTCTGTGTATTAACTTTGTATCATGCAAATTTACTGAATTCATTGTGAGTTCTAGTACTTTTCTGGTGGCATGTGTAGTATCATGTCTTCTGCAAACAGGGACAGTTTTACTTCTTTTTCAATTTGGATTCCTTTTATTTCTTTTCTGATTGCCATGGCTAGGACTTCCAAAATTATGTTGAATAATAGTGGTGAGAGTGGACATCCTTGTCTTGTTCCTGATCTGAGAGGAAATGCTTTCAGCTTTTCACCTTTAAGTATGATGTTAGCTGTAGGTTTTTCATATATGGTCTGTATTATGTTGAGGTAGGTTCCCTCTATGCCCACTTTCTAGAGATTTTTTTATTATAAATTGGTTTTGAATTTTGTCAAAAGCTTTTTCTGCATCTATTGAAATGATCATATGGTTTTTATGCTTCAGTTTGTTAATGTTGTCTGTCACATTGATTGATTTGTGGATATTGAAAAATTCTTGCATCCCTGGAATAAATCCCACTTGATCATGGTGTATGATCTTTGTAATATATTACTTGAATTGGTTTGCTAGTATTTTGTTGAGGATTTTTACATCTATGTTCATCAGTGATATTGGCTTCTAGTTTTCTTTTTTAGTGCTGTCATTGTCTGGTTTTGATATCAGGGTGATGGTGGCCTCATAGAATGAGTTTGGGAGTGTTCCTTCCTCTGCGATTTTTGGAACAGTTTCAGAAGGATAGGTGTTAACTCTACTCTAAATGTCTGACAGAATTTGCCTGTGAAGCCATCTGGTCCTGGGCTTTTGTCTGTTGGGAGTTTTCTAATCACTGTTTCAGTTCAGTACTTGTGATTGGTCTGTTCATATTTTCAGTTTCTTCCTGGCTCAGTCTTGGGAGATTGTAGCTTTCTATAATTTTGTTCATTTCTTCTAGATTGTTCATTTTATTGGCATACAGTTGCTTGCAGTAGTCTGTTATGGTCATTTGTATTTCTGTGCTGTTGTAACTTCTCCTTTTTCATTTCTAATTTTATTCATTTGAGCCCTCTTCCTTTCTTGATGAGTCTGGCTAAAGGTTTACCAGTTTTGTTTATCCTTTCAAACAGCCACCTTTTAGTTTCATTGATCTTTTCTATTGTTTTGTTCATATCTATTTCATTTATTTCCACTCTGATCTTTATGATTTCTTTCCTTCTACCAACTTTAGGTTTTGTTTGCTCTTGTTTTTCTAATTGCTTTAGGTGAAAGGTTAAGTTATTTGAAATTTTTCTTGTTTTCTGAGATAAAAGTGTATTGTTAAAAATTTCCCTCTTAGACTGCTTTTACTGCATCCCATAGGTTTTGGATTATCGTACTTTCATTTGTCTCTAGGTATTTTTAAATTTCCTTTTTGATTTCTTCAGTGATCCATTGATTGTTTAGTAGCATACTGTTTACCTCCAAGTGTGGGTTTTTTTTTCCTTGTAGTTGATTTGTAATCTCACATTGTAGTAAGAAAAGATACTTGATATGATTTCAGTTTTCTTAAATTTACTGAGGCTTGCTTTGTGGCCTAGCATGTGATCAGTCCTGGAGAATATGCCATGTGTATTTGAAAAGAATGTGTATTCTGCTTTCGGATGGAATTCTTTATAAATATCAGTCAAGTCCATCTGGTCTAATGTGTCATTTAGGGCCTTTGATCGTCTATCTACTGATGAGAGTGGGGTGTTAAAAGTCCTCAACTATTATTGTGCTACTGTCAATTTCTTCTTTTATGGCTGTTAGCATTTGCTTTATATATTGAGGTGGTCTTATGTTGGGTGCATATATATTTACAATTGTTATAGCTTTTCCTTCGATTGATCCCTTAATCATTTTGTAGTGTCCTTCTTTGTCACTTGTAACAGTCTTTATTTGAAAGTCTATTTTGTCTGATATGACTATTCCCACTCAAGCTTTTTTTTTTTTGATTTCCATTTGCATGGAATAGCTTTTTCAATCCCCTCACTTTCAGTCTGTATGTGTCCCTATATCTGAAGTGGGTCTTTTGTAGACAGCATATATATGGGTCTTGGTTTTGTATCCATTCAGCCAGTCTATGTGTTTTGGTTGGAGCATTTAATCTGTTTACATTTAAGGTAATTATATGTATGTTCTCATTGCCATTTTGTTAATTGTTTTAGATTTGTTTTTGTAGGTCTTTTTTCTCCCCTTTCTTCTCTTTTTCCTTATCTTGTGATTTGATGACTAACTTTAGTGTTGTGTTTGGATTGCTTTTTCTTTTTTGTGTGTGTATCTATTGTAGATTTTTGGTTTGCAGTTACTGTGAGGTTTTGATATAGCAGTCTGTACATAAACAAGATTGTTTTAAGTTGCTGGTCTTTTAATTTCAAATGCATTTTCAATATTCTGCATTTGTACTCTCCTTTTCTCACAATTGCTGGTCGATGAGCTTTTAGTTTCAGGTGTACAGCAAAGTGATTCAGTTATACATACATATATACCTAGTTTTTTTTCAGATTATCTTCCTTTATAGGTTATTACAATATATTGAGAAGAATTCCCTCTGCTATGCAGTAGGTCCTTGTTGGTTATCTATTTTATATATAGTAGTGTGTATACTTTAATCACAAACTCCTAATTTATCCCTTTCCTCCTTTAGTAACTATTAGTTTGTCTGTGAATCTATTTCTGTTTTGTAAATAAGTTAATTTGTATCTTTAGATTACACATATAATGATATCATATGACATTTGTCTTTGTCTGACTTACTTCACTTAATATGATCATTTATACGTCCACCCATGTTGCTGCAAATGGTATTATTTCATTCTTTTTTATAGTTGAGTAAAATCCCATTGTGTATGTATACCACATCTTCTTTGTCTATTCCTCTGTCAGTGGACACTAAAGTTGCTTTCATTTGTTGGCTATAGTAAATAGTGCTGCTATGAACATTGGGGTGTATATATCTTTTCAAATTAGAGTATTCTCCCAATATATGCCCAGTAATGGGATCTATGGCTCACATGGCAACTCTGTTTTAATTCTTTAAGGAATCTCCATACTGTTTTCCATAGCAGTTGCACCATTTCAATTTACATTCCCACCAACAGTGTAGGAGGGTTTCTTTTTCTCCCCATCCTCTCCAGCACTGATTATTTGTAGAGTTTTTAATGATGGTCATTCTGACTGGAGTGAGGTGGTACCTCATTATAGTTTTGAGTTGCATTTATCTCATAATTCAGAGATGTTGAATGAGACGCTTCACTTAGATCTGAGTGGAGACATCCATGGGTATTTTCATATGTTGATTGGTAGTTTGCAGGAGAAATATGGCCTGAAGACAAATATTTGAGACCCATGGGCATAAGATGGTGTTTTAAGCTGTCCAAATGTGTAATAACATATGGTAGAAGTGTAGCTACAGGGGGCTTCCCTGGTGGCGCAGTGGTTGAGAGTCTGCCTGCCGATGCAGGGGACACGGGTTCGTGCCCCGGTCTGGGAGGATCCCACATGCCGCGGAGCGGCTGGGCCCGTGAGCCATGGCCGCTGGGCCTGCGCGTCCGGAGCCTGTCCTCCGCAACGGGAGGGGCCATAGCAGTGAGAGGCCCGCGTAACGCATAAAAAAAAAAAAAAAAAAAAAAAAAAAAGAAGTGTAGCTACAGAAGTCAGATCTGAATTCCAACTTCAGAGAGGTGAAAAGAAACCAATAAAATAATATAAGAAGTGGCATTAAAGTAAAAAAAAATCAAAACAAGGTGGAAACTAATGAAGAAGATATTTTAAGATGGCAGGAGTGATCAGCTGTGATAAATGATTCTGATAAGTCCAGTAAGAAGTCTCCTGATGATTGACCACTGAATTTAGTAATACTATGATAACAGGTAACCTTTAAAAGATTATATTGGTGAACACGAGGGGGTAAATTTAAGGTACATTTCAGGGGAAGAATATATTGGAGACAGTAATTTAACAAGTGTAACTAAATAGGGAGAGTAGCTCTCAATTATAATGATGGACCAGAGGAGATAAAGTAGGTAAATAAGAGAGAAAGGATTCAAGTGGAGGTAGAGAAAAAAGGTCAAAGATGATTGAATCAATAGACTGGTTGTCCTCATACCCTCAAGTAATTTTTGAAGTAAGAGGAAGAGAGGGATGACCTGGAAGGACAGATGATAGTGGTCAAAAGGAGAGATACTAGAAATCAATATTATGGAGATGGTACAGTTATGGATAATAACAAGACTTCATGTATGACAACAGAGTGTTGGCTAAGTTGGACAGAAAACATAATTATTGGATAAGAGTACATAAAGAGTAAATATTGAAACCACCAAAGATGGGAAAAAAATGTTTTGAGATCTGGAATAAAAAATGTTCAAGTAACAGGTTGTTGATTATATGCTTTGCATATAACTATATTACAGAAGTATGGTATAATTAATATTACAAATTATACATTTTTCTGGAGGTGAAAAATGAGAATTTACCATTTTAATATGTATCTTAAATGATTAATATGTAAGCCAACGGCATTCTAGTGTACATACTTCTGTAACAATTGCTGAATTCTTTTGAATCAATCAACAAAATTTGGGTGATGGATGTAGTTTCAAGACAAACCTATTTAATGTCGTACATACAGATACAGATAAACACACATGGAAGAATTGTGAAGTTCTTTGATTTTGTTGTTGTTGCTACATAGAATTAATTTTTCATTTGTTATAGTTTCTCCAGAAAGTTAAAACCCGGCAAAATGTTTAGTGAAAATGGAAACAAGGGAAAGGAACGATTCTGTGCCAGAATTTCTGCCTAAGATGACCCTTTGGTTTGCATTTCCGAAATTTCTTCCTTTTATCTTTTACATTTTTGCTTTTACAGAATAGTTTTCCACTTAATATTTTTCATTTAAACTTAGAATCTTAAGTCCAAAATACATATTTTTTTTTGCCATTTACTTGGAAACATGAGAATTATGTGATGGCAGAAAAGTGAACCAAAACGGTAATACATGTAAAGTCCTTTTTAGAATGTAAATGCAAAAATCTTATTATTACAGAACCCACATTTTCATAATGTTTAAATTAATATATTTTTTGTAATTCATGAGAAGTAATATAAATAATATTAACTATGAAACAATGAAAAGTGTGCAAAGCACTGATCAGAATGCATTGGCATATGTTATCTTCTTTAATCTTAGTGACAATGAGATAATTGGGCCAGGCTATCTGAATTGGAATGCCCTTTATCACTTAGTATATCACATCAGGCAGTTACCTCTCTTCACTTTAGTTTTATCATCTGTAAAATGGAAATGCCAGTTGTTTTCCACCTCACTGACTTGTTATGAGGAAAGTTAAAAAATATAAAACATTAGATTGATAGTGATAACAATACTGTTACTTATTATTTTATTAGTATTAATTTTCACTACAAGTTTGCCAGTTTGGTATTTATTTTCTCCTTTGTAAATATTGTGCAGTGGAGGAAATACCTCTACCTGATATTAAAAGAATTTATACACACTGCCATGGAAATAAATGAGAGAGGCGATTTTAAGAACATGAAGAAAATTCTAGAAACATTTTAAAAACAAGAATATCTTAAGATGTACAAATTTAGAAATTTCAGTGTGTGATATTTAAATTGGGAGCAGATGGTACATAATGTTAATAAGTTTTAAACACTGCATAGTGTTATTGAAGCTACTGGTGAAATGTGCCAGATTAATCTTTGATTTATATGATATAAGGAGGAGAAGAGGTCTTAAGAAGTAATGAGTAAAAAAATGAACTTGAACACTCTATACTTTTAAAACAGCTTTTGAGGTTATATCAAGTAAGAGGGATTTATTAAGTTGTATTTTAAAGGGGAGCCTAAATTTAGATTCTAAGAAGAACATTTTGGTATAATGCTTGAAGATCTCAATGTTTATCTAAATTGAAGAAGTATTCATATGTTTTAAAAATAGTTAAAAATAAATTAAAAACAAATATATAAATAAATAAGTATATATGAAAATATTCCTCTAGGAAAGTAGTCATTAACTCTATATAACAGAGGTATTATATTGCCAAATTCAACCTGACCTGTTATTGAATGATAAGAAAACTAGCGAGAAGAATGTGTTAGAATTAGAAATAGAGGACAATAATTTAAATATAACATATAGGTAGATTGTTCCTTTTTATTAACAACCCCCAACAAATTACAATGCCTAATTTAATAGTATATACTAATATACAATATAAATAAAGAGTAAAAGCAGCATCATGATAAATCATGAATATCTCTAATCTATTACTTAAAAAACAAAAGGTTCTAAATGAAATTTTTGATGTGCATTACCTCCTGTCATGGGCTTTTGAAAAGGACAGCAATTTTTTCACCCAGATACCTACTGGTTTTTAACAAGTTGTAATTCTTTCAATTATGATAAAAATAAAAGTATTTTGATATTATTTAAATTATTTATATAGTAAAATATGTGATCATGATAAACATGCTGTTTCTACTCTCATTATTTGTAATTTAATGTTAAAAAAGACAATAGTGTCTTGTTGGAAAGCCAGTCCTTCAACTTAAGCTAGAAAGTCTCATCCCTGGATTTCTTCTGGTTCTTCCTCTAATAAGAGAATGGGATACATAAAGAGCCTAAATTAGGGTTTTGTTCCTGCCAAGATGGGGGATTAGATAGTGTTGAAGTTCTCCCCATTAAAGTACAGTTAAAATTTTAACCATATAAAATGTCTTGTTACTGGGAATTTACACAGTAAGGTGAACCTCTTAGGGGATGGACAAACAATTAAAAGCAACAAACATTATCTTGAGTATAAATGATGATATTATTTACATAATAGGGGAACGTAACTCTTGTGCCAGTGATAAGGTAGGGGAGCTGACCTGAAACTAATTTTTAAATTTGATAACCTTCCTGAGTAAAATATAATATTTATAATAGTTAGATAATTTTGCTTTATGAATATAATGCATTTGCAAGACAGATTTTATAAATTTCTTGGATTTGTCTCTGAGCTCTGTATTCTCTTCGATCAGTCTGTTTATTCTTTGATATGACATTTTGAAGATTTTTATGATTTGCATCTCCATATCCACAAATAGTTCTCACAAATACACTCAGGTGAGATTCTAATACTCAGCAATAATGTGTCCACTCTCCAAAGTTAATATTGACTCACCTGTGCAAATCCCTTTGTGTGATTCAGGAAAGTGTAATTAACTCATTAATTTATTATGCAGGTAACCATCTAAATGCCAAAACCTTTTTAATTCAACTCATTCCATCTGACCTTTAAATCAGAAGAGACATATGGCTCTAAATGTATGTTAAACACCAAAAAATGAGAACTCCGTAAAATGAGAAGCATTTTATTTCAGAAACATTTTCACTCCTTTGAAAACACGTGTCACTCTGTTTATTATGAACAAAAGACAAGGTTAAAATTTTAATTATTCTGATCAATCAGAATTTTATTTAAGCATTGAAGGTGATTTATAAATTAGTTCAGACATAACTATTCACACTCAAACATTTTCAGAATTAGGAAAAGACATGTAAATATCTATTGATAAATGTCACAGTACTAATCACAGCTCTTCCCTCCCTGGTCTCACCTCTACCAGCTGCCAAGTCCATGCTGTGTTAGCTTAGCATCTACAGTTTCACAGGCAGTTCTGAGTATGCCTGGCATTAAGTTAGAATGGGGATATATCTGGCTTACAGCGAGGCATCTGGATGTTCACTAGTGTTTTTCTAATTTGGGAGATGCTAAAATACTATTATGACCTTTGTTAAAACAATAAGTCTGCCTTTATTCAGGGAAATTATTGTGATGCCTAAGGGGGGGTTGCAGTAGGGGAGAAGATTGGGCTCAACTTAGATTTCCTTCCTCAAGAGGGAAAACTAGAAATGTATATCCATGGAGCAGGAGACTGAAGGTGGGAGTGGGGGATTGCTAGATGGTCGACAGATGGAAAATCACTGAGAGGAAACATCAGGGGTAAGGAGAAATCCTGTCTAAACTGACCTAACATGATTCTTTAGGAGGGCAGGCCAGAGTGATCAGACATCACCTGTGTTGACTGAAAAAAACCAAAAAACAAAACGGACGACCTAAAGTTCGAGAGTTATATTTTTTGGTTTTTAGGGGTTTTTTTGTGGTACGCGGGCCTCTCACTGTTATGGCCTCTCCCATTGCGGAGCACATGCTCCGGGCGCGCAGGCTCAGCGGCCATGGCTCACAGGCCCAGCCGCTCCGCGGCATGTGGGATTTTCCTGGACTGGGGCACGAACCCGTGTACCCTGCATCGGCAGGTGGACTCTCAACCACTGCGCCATCAGGGAAGCCTGAGAGTTATGTTTTATTTGGTGGATAAAACTGAGGACTTAAGCCCGGAAGACAGCCTCTCAGATAGCTCTGAGGGATAGCTCCAAAGAGGTAAGGGAGGAGCCGGGATATATAGGGGCTTCTGGGACAAAAACCAGGTAGTTGGAACATCAAAAGATTGTTAAAGAAAACCAGACGTCTCAAGTTAATGAATTTAGCACTTTTCTATGTATGGGAAAATGCAAGAGTCTGGGCTCATGGAAATCTTTGCTTTGATATGCACCTTAGCTGTCTAGGGCCAGTATCCCATTCTTTCCCATCCTGAGTCCCCTCGGGGTGCACAGTTGTGGGTGGCTACAGTGTTTGAGGGGTTGGCAGTGGGCAGCCTGTTTGTCTCCATCCTGAGTTCCCTCAGGGCGCACCATCAAGGTGGCTGTAGTGGCTGATGGCCTGATGGCCATAGCATCCTTTGTTTGCTGATATGGCAGGCAACATTTTTTTCATCCACAGTGTCTCCCCTTGGTCATAACTTCGACGAATGTTTGGGAAGCATTTCATGACCAATTTTATCCCATTGCACTAGGAAGTCTCATTCCTAGATCAGGCAAGGATTCTGTTGATATGTCACTCATGGTTCTAATTTTTGGATCTGTCCCTGTTAATTTAAAATTCTGTGGATCACCTGTCTTACTAGTCTTTTATGATCAGGAAATGTTTTCCCTTGTTGCTTTTTCCCACATCTAGAGTTGCACTATTACAATTATTCTATGTACAGTTGAGTATATATGATAAACTGTCTCAAGACTTTTAGCCATCATTAATTTTGTTGGAGACTTGGTTACACATTGGGTAATGCAAGAGAAAATCTTATAAACTAGACAGGGTAAGTAATATATGTAATAACATTAATAAGGTCATAGTACAGGAGAGAGAGACACAAAACAAAAAATTTGGAGACAAAACAAATCAATGATTAGTATAACTAGTTGTAATCTGGTTGCAATAAACAATCAAATCTACAGGGGAGCCAGCTGCAAAAGCCAAATTCTGGAACGATCAGGTAGAAAGAGATAAATGTTTCACCTTTGTTTACAGTAAAGATACTTTATCAACGTGTAGGTCAGGGTGTAAGAGGAAAGCTTTTTCTGGAAAACAAAGATTAAATGCCAGTATATTTCAGAAAAAAAAGTCATAAAATTATAAATCATATTTATTAGTTCATTCAGTCCCATGTATTAATCCCTGCTGATCTGCATGAAGTTACCAGGTTTTCCATTGGAGTTTTGTAATTTCTTACCCAGTTCAGTGGTATGATATAGAAGTTACCAGAAAATTATATTTGTCAAGAAGTGCTTTTGTGAATTTCCTTGAAGATTTTCATTTTATAAAAGCATCAGAGTAAAACAGTGATTGTCTGTAAACCCAAACATCTTTAGTTTCCCTCTTGTACTCTTGCTACTCTTGTAACAAGACAAAAGGAGGTAAATTTAGACCAATTTAGCAATTAATGTTCCAGCATTTTATCTTACTTGAAATGACCTGGATATTCAATTAGTTCCCATCATTTAACTTAGCAAAAAACAAGTTACCAAAAATCTGGAGAAACTATTTTAGGTAGACATACCCAAGACATAATTATTTCCAAAGAGTTCACCTGAAAACTCTTATCTCATTTACCTTTATTTTGCAACTTATGAAAATATTATAATACCAAGTTAATTTTGTTGTTGTTGAAAAACTCTAACTGAAATAACATGAATCGACCTTTAGTAAACCTAGGTTCAAAAAAAGTAAGGCATGTCTAAATTGATTAAATCGGTAAGTTTAAGCTAGCTTTAAAACAGGATGTTAATTTAATATTTTTCCTAGATCACGTGAAACATGAAATGCTTTCTGGCCAGAGTCTTTTATATTTAGAAATATTTAGTTTGTAAGCTCTTACTTTTAAGTCAAATAAATCTCTTTTACAAATTTAATTTTGATAATATTTTCCAGAGGAAGAGACATCTCATATAATGGGCACACAGACATAAAAACTGAAAAAAACTAGAGATCTCATAGCTTCAATTAAAAAACTTAGTTATGAATCAGCTATTATAATATAATCTTACTAGTTACTTATAAAAATAGGAATAAGTTAAATCTATTTGCACAGATGACTGTTTTCATTTATTTTTTTAACATCTTTATTGGAGTATAACTACTTTACAATGTTGTGTTAGTTTCTGCTGTATAACAAAGTGAATCAGCTATACATATACATATATCCCCATATCCCTTCCCTCTTGTGTCTCCCTCCCACCCTCCCTATCCCACCCCTCTACATGGTCACAAAGCACTGAGATGATCTCCCTGTGCTATGCAGCTGCTTCCCACTAGCTATCTATTTTACATTTGGTAATATGTCAATGCTACTCCCACACTTCGTCCCAGCTTACCCTTCCCCCTCCCTGTGTCCTCAAGTCCATTCCCTATGTCTGTGTCTTTATTCCTGTCCTGCCCCTAGGTTCATGAGAACCTTTTTTTTTTTTAGATTCCATATATATGTGTTAGCATACAGTATTTGTCTTTCTGACTTCACTCTGTATGACTGACTCTAGGTCCATCACCTCACTATAAATAAGTCAATTCAGTTTCTTTTTATGGCTGAGTAATATTCCATTCTATATATGTGCCAAATCTTCTTTATCTATTCATCTGTCAAAGGATGCTTCGGTTGCTTCTATGTCCTGGCTATTGTAAATAGTGCTGCAATGAACATTGGGGTGCATGCATCTTTTTGAATTATGGTCTTCTCAGGGTATATGCCCACTAGTGGGATTGCTGGGTCATATGGTAGTGCTATTTTTAGTTCTTTAAGGAACCTCCATACTGTTCTCCATAGTGGCTGTATCAATTTACATTCCCACCAACAGTGTAAGAGGGTTCCCTTTTCTTCACACCCTCTCCAGCATTTACTGTTTGTAGATTTTTTGATGATGGCCATTCTGACTGGTGTGAGGTGATATCTCACTGTAGTTTTGATTTGCATTTCTCTAATGATTAGTGATGTTGAGCATCCTTTCATGTGTTTGCTGGCAATCTGTATATCTTCTTTGGAGAAATGTCTATTTAGGTCTTCTGCCCAGTTTTGGATTGGGATGTTTGTTTTCTTGATATTGAGTTGCATGAGCTGCTTGTATATTTTGGAGGTTAATCCTTTGTCAGTTGCTTCATTTGCGGATATTTTCTCCCATCCTGAGGGTTGACTTTTCCATCCTGTTTATGGTTTCCTTTGCTGTGCAAAAGCTTTTAAGTTTCATTAGGTCCCATTTGTTTATTTTGTTTTTATTTCCATTTCTCTAGGAGGTGGGTCAAAAAGATCTTGCTGTGTTGTATGTCACAGAGTGCTCTATGTTTTCCTCTAAGAATTTTATAGTGTTTGGTCTTACATTTAGTTCTTCAATTCATTTTGAGTTTATTTTTGTGTATTGTGTAAGGGAGTGTTGTAATTTCATTCTTTTACATGTAGCTGTCCAGTTCTCCCAGCACCGCTTATTGAAAAGGCTGTCTTTTCTCCATTGTATATTCTTGCCTCCTTTATCAAAGATAAGATGACCATATGTGTGTGGGTTTATCCCTGTGCTTTCTATCCTGTTCCATTGATCTATATTTCTGTTTTTGTGCCAGTACCATACTGTCTTGATAACTATAGCTTTGTAGTATAGTCTGAAGTCAGGGAACCTGATTCCTCCAGCTCCGTTTTTCTTTCTCAAGATTGCTTTGACTATTCAGGTTCTTTTGTGTTTCCATACAAACTGTGAATTTTTTTGTTCTAGTTCTGTGAAAAATGCCATTGGTCGTTTGATAGGGATTTCAGTGAATGTGTAGATTGCTTCTGGTAGTATAGTCATTTTCACAATGTTGATTCTTCCAATCCAAGAACATTGTATATCTCTCCATCTGTTTGCATCATCTTTAATTTCTTTCATCAGTGTCTTATAGCTTTCTGCATAGAGGTCTTTTGTCTCCTTAGGTAGTTTTATTCCTAGATATTTTATTCTTTTTGTTGCAATGGTAAATGGGAGTATTTCCTTAATTTCTCTTTCAGATTTTTCATCATTAGTGTATAGGAATGCAAGAGATTTCTGTACATTAATTTTGTATTACCACTTTCTTAATTATTTTGGGTTTGTTTTTGTAAGTCTTTTCCTTCTCTTGTGTTTCCTACTGAGAGAAGTTCCTTTGGCATTTTTTGTAAAGCTGGTTTGGTGGTGCTGAATCCTCTTAACTTTTGCTTGTCTATAAAGGTTTTAATTTCTCTGTCGAATCTCAGTGAGGTCCTTGCTGGGCAGAGTAATCTTGGTTGTAGGTTTTTCCCTTTCATCACTTTAAATATGTCCTGCCACTCCCTTCTGGCTTGCAGAGTTTCTGCTGAAAGATCAGCTGTTAACCTTATGGGGATTCCCTTGTATATTATTTGTTGCTTTTCCCTTGCTGCTTTTAATATTTTTTCTTTGTTAATTTTTGATAGTTTGATTATAATGTGTCTTGGTGTGTTTCTCCTTGGATTTATCCTGTATGGGCCTCTCTGCACTTCCTGGACTTGATTATTTCCTTTCCCATGTAACAGAAGTTTTCAACTATAATCTCTTCAAATATTTTCTCAGATGCTTTCTTTTTCTCTTCTTCTCCTGGGACCCCTATAATATGAATGTTGGTGCTTTGAATGTTGTTCCAAAGGTCTCTGGAACTGTCCTCCATTCTTTTCATTCTTTTTTCTTTATTCTGTTCTGTGGTAGTTATTTCCACTATTTTATCTTCCTGGTCACTTATCCGTCTTCTCCCTCAGTTATTCTGCTATTGATTCCTTCTAGAGAATATTAATTTCGTTTATTGTGGTGTTCATCATTGTTTGTTTACTCTTTAGTTCTTCTAGGTCCTTGTTAAACATTTCTTGTATTTTCTCCATTCTATTTCCAAGATCTTGGATCATCTTTACTATCATTACTCTGAATTCCTTTTCAGGTAGACTGCCTATTTCCTCTTCATTTGTTCGGTCTGGTGGGTTTTTACCTTGCTCTTTCATCTGCTGTGTATTTCTCTGTCTTCTCATTTTGGTTAACTTACTGTGTTTGGGGTTTCCTTTTCACAGGCTGCAGGTTCATACTTCTTGTTGTTTTTGGTGTCTGCTCCCAGTGGCTAAGGTTGGTTCAGTGGGTTGTTTAGCCTTCCTGGTGGAGGGGACTGGTGCCTGTGTTCTGATGGATGAGGCTGGATCTTGTCTTTCTGGTGGGCAGGACCACGTTTGGTGGTGTGTTTTGGGGTGTCTGTGACCTTATTATGATTTTAGGCAGCCTCTCTGCTAATGGGTGGGGTTGTGTTCCTGTCTTGCTAGTTGTTTGGCATGGGTTGTCCAGCACTGGAGCTTGCTGGGTCTTAGCATTGAGATGGAGATCTCTGGGAGAGCTCTTACCGATTGATATTACGTGGGGCCAGGAGGTCTCTGGTGGTCCCATTTCCTGAACTCGGCTCTGCCACCTTGGAGTCACAGGCCTGACACCAGGCCAGAGCATCAAGACCCTGTCAGCCAAACAGCTTGAAGAAAAAGGGGAAAAAAAAGAAAAATAAATTTACTAAATAAATAAATAATAACTTTAAAAAATTAAAATATTTAAAAAAAGAGAGCAACCAAACCAATAAACAAATCCCCCAGTGGTTACAAGCACTAAAAATAAACTAAGATAAACATAAATATCAGAATCAAATCAGTCACAGACAGCAAACCCCAAGTCTGCAGTTGCTTCCAAAGTTCACTGCCTCAATTTTGGGACGATTTGTTGTCTATTCGGGTATTCCAGAGATGCAGGGTACATCAAGTTGATTGTGGGGATTTAATCCACTGCTCCTGAGGCTGCTGGGAGAGATTTCCCTTTCTCTTCTTTGTTCTCACAGCTCTCGGGGTTCTGCTTTGGTTTTGGCCCCATGTTGGCTTGTAGGTTGCCTGAGGGTGTTTGTTCCCTGTCCAGACAAGACGGGGTTAAAGCAGTGGCTGATTAGGGGTAACCTTGCTCACTCAGGCTGTGGGGAGGGAGGGGTATGGTAGTCATAATTGGAATACAGGGTGAGCCTGCAACGGCAGAGGCCGGTGTGACGTTGCACCAGCCTGAGGTGCGCCATGCGTTCTCCTGGGGAAGTTGTCCCTGGATCATGGGACCCTGGCAGTGGCGGGCTGCACAGGCTCCCAGGGAGGTGTGGATAGTGACCTGTGCTTGCACACAGGATTCTTGGTGGCTGCAGCAGAAGCCTTAGCGTTTCATGCCTGTCTCTGTGGTCTACAATGATAGCGGCTCGCGCCCGTCTCTGGAGCTCCTTTAAGGTGGTGCTCTGTCTTCTGTGGGCACACAGGGAAGGAATCCCCTCTCCTCGTGCACCCTGAAACAATGGTCTCTTGCCTTTTCGGCAGGTCCAGAGTTTTACCCTGACTCCCTCGCAGCTAGCTGTGGCACACTAACCCCCCTTTAGGCTGTGTTCACGCAGCCAACCGCAGTCTTCTCCTTGGGATCTGACCTCCGAAGCCCAAGCCTCACCTCCCAGCCCCACCCACCCCAGCAGATGAGCATCTCAGGCTGGTGAGTGCTAGTCAGCACCAATCCTCTGTGGGGGAATCTCTCTGCTTTGCCCTCTGCACCTCTGTTGCTGCACTCCCCTCTGTGCCTCTGAAGCTTCCCACCTCTGCCACCCACAGTCTCTGCCTGCAAAGGGGCTTCCTAGTGTGTGGAAGCCTTTCCTCCTTCACAGCTCCCTCCCAGAGGTGCAGGTCCCATCCCTATCCTTTTGTCTCTGTTTATTCTTTTTTTCTTTTGCCCTACCCAGGTATGTGTTGATTTTCTTGACTTTTGGGAGGTCTGAGGTCTTCTGCCAGCGTTCAGTAGGTGTTCTGTAGAAGTGGTTCCACATGTAGATGTATTTTTGATGTATTTGTGGGGAGGAAGGTGATCTCCATGTCTTACTCCTCTGCCATCTTGAAGGTCCCCCTAAGGCTTCATTATTTGTGGAAAAGACTTTTAAGACTTGTATTTGTTCTTGATAAATCCTTAAGGAAGCTATGAATTAGAATTTGGCTGAGGGAGCCTTTCCAGTGGTTTGAATTTAAAAAGGCCACTTTTAAATTCTTTTAAACTTTTCAGGTTCTACCTGATTGAGCTGATTAGGCTCAGTCTCGGTTCCCTGTGAGCTGAATTGACATTTCTGATTTGAAGAGATTTGCAAGACAAAGACAGTAGCTTTCAATTCCCCAAAGAACTGGTCTGTCACCTAAATGACATTAAGAATTGATTTGCCCAGCTATATTTTCTTTAATTTGATTTTCTGAATGAGTGAGAAGATTTCTAGCTAAACTGAAATTTATGAGTTCTGTGTTCCAGAATTGCAGGGCTTAATTTATCATGCCTTCAAAAGCTTCCATAAGCAGTCAACAAAGCCCCTCTGAATGCACAGATTAGACCCAGAGCAAAAGCTCTGTTACTATTTTTATTAGCCCCTGAATATTAGTTCCCAGTTTTACTTTATATTGTACAGGCTCAGGTAACCATATTGGTTTCCTTTAGAATGTTTATTTAATGTTTCCTGAGGGGTAGATTCCTATGCTCTGTCTTATAATACCAAGCAGGGGAGGTGTTCCCCAGTGAAACATGTCTATCCCACAATATAGTTAAGCTCTTTGTAACCATCTTATATAAAGCTCATTTAAATATACCAATTTTTATAAACTCTCATCTCAGTTATATGTCTTTTTGTTTCCATTATGTTGACTAGAAAGAAAAAAATCACAGTGTGAGAGTTGTGAGTTAAGTTTTATTTCAGGCAGAATGAGGACTATAGCCCAGGAGAGAGCAATCTCAGGTGGCTCTGAGGAACTGCTCCTGGGCTATAGTCCTGATTTTGCTCCAAATAAAACTTATCTCACTGGCTTCCCTGGTGGCGCAGTGGTTGAGAGTCCGCCTGCTGATGCAGCGGACACTGGTTCATGGCCTGGTCTGGGAAGATCCCACATGCCGTGGAGCGGCTGAGCCCATGAGCCATGGCTGCTGAGCCTGCGCGTCCGGAGCCTGTGCTCCACAACGGGAGAGGCCACGACAGTGAGAGGCCTGCGTATCGTAAAAAAAACCACAAAAAACCTTACCTCACAACTCTCACATTGTGCATTTTTTTTTCAGTCGGCACTTTTGGCAACCAACAAAAGCGACCCAGAGCTGACTTCTCTCCTTCGCCTTAACTCTACAAGAACTGGAGCCTTGGTACCAGCAGAGGCCTCTTGAGCCCATCTAACTCCTCAGAGAATTCAGACAGATTTGGGTGAGTCTCTTCTGGTTCTTGGATCTCCCAAATTGGTTGATGATCCTGAGTTTTATTTGGAGGTCTATATCAAGTACTTGGCCCCCCCAGTGCAGAGATACTGGGGTTTGTTCAGTTGAAAGAGACTAAGTGGTCTGGGCTGAGTGGTTAGGTAAGAGACTGGTCTGACACTTTTCCTTAATTTGGCTTCCCTTATAGAACTTGTTGGGATAAAAGTGAAGTTATTACAGGAGAACTTTGCTACAAAGTAAAGGGACAAGACTTCTCCTGGTCAGTTACAGCTTTCTCAGCCAACTGAGAAGGTTACAGGAGTGGTGGAGGTGGAGTCCTCATACTGTGCAGTGGTCCCATAGGGCAACCCACTCATTAATTAGAAGACTTGCTCATCTGGGGTCACGTATAAGAATTGGTCATTCAGTGATCCAAACACCCACAGTGGTCTTAGACCACCAAAGGGAACACTAAGCCATGTAAGAAAGCTGAAATGACTCTAGGGGGATGTCTAGAGGAGTTAAGCTCACAACAGCACACTGGCCCAACACATAATTTCATCAGTAAATTTTATCCCTGACTAATTCAACTTTAAAATGGAAAATAGAGCCTTCCAATCAGAAATGAGGGGCCTCAGAAAACCAGCCTCCAACTAACACTGCAGCCAGGTTCATGTACATACAAAACTTAGAAGTACTTACCTATTTGGGAATTAAAGGAAAATTTTGCCCTATGGCCAAAATGGGCTCTTTAATTACATATGCAGTTAAGGAAAGCTGGTTTGAAAAAAAACAACATATTTTTAGAATCCTGACCCTGAGGGAACAAGTCCTTCTAGGAGAACTTGCTTTTCTCTCCCTGTGCCTCATTTATAAACTAGTGAGTTTTATATTGTAGCACCCGATTATTGACTATGATTTAAAATGAAGCTATGAGCTCTCTGGTAGTATCTGTCTATATGTCTGTGCATTTTCTTTACCTTTGAATAGTATTACCGAAATTAATATATAAATGGGCTCTACTTGATTGGATTAAAGGAAATTAAATGCTTATATAAATTTCTCAGAAACAAAAGGAAATTGGCCAGGATGAATTTCAGATTCACAGGAACTGGGAAATATTGAGTATTAAATCAATATCTGGTATTAAATTTGAAGTTTGTTGATTTAATTAATATAGAGATGTCTTTAGAGTCATCAACATTAAGTATAATAACTTTGTAAAAGGTCAAATAAGATCTTATATCTGTTGCAAATTGGTCAGCAAGAAAAATAACAGTATGAATTTTTTTATTATTAAATTAAATACAAATGAAATAAGAGCTTTTGGTGAGCTCTTTAGGAATAATTGTTTTAGGAAAGTCTACTTAAAAATTAATCTCTCCAGGGCTTCCCTGGTGGCGCAGTGGTTGAGAGTCCGCCTGCCGATGCAGGGGACACGGGTTCGTGCCCCGGTCTGGGAGGATCCCGCATGCCGCGGAGCGGCTGGGCCCGTGAGCCATGGCCGCTGAGCCTGCGCGTCCGGAGCCTGTCCTCCGCAACGGGAGAGGCCACAACAGTGAGAGGCCCGCGTAACGCATAAAAAAAAAAAAAAAAAAAAAAAAAAAAAAAAAAAAAATTAATCTCTCCAGATATTTGGTTACTTGAAATTTTAGAGTTGTGCTAAACTAAGTTAAAAGATGGAAGTTTATTGAACAGCTGGGTCATTCCCAAATAAAACAAGATAGTAAAACATTAATTACTGAATATAGGCTTCTTTTTACAGAGAAACAAAAGATATTTAAGAGTATTGATAAATACCTTTGTTGTGACTGAGATATTTTCTATAAGAAAGCACATGTTTTTAGAAATTATTATTGGTATTTGCCAATCTACAGAATGCTAATGTAAAAGTTTATAATTGCTTACTTGTTAATTTTCACTAGAAATTAAGATTTTTAAGAGTTGAGGATTCTAATTTAAATATGTAAATAAAGCTACTAGAAATAATGAAGGAAACATTTCAGTGTATAATAGGAAGGCAGGATGTGTGTTTTCAGTAAAAGAAGGTATGATGAATGGAATTGCATTTTCTTAAAAGAAAATAATTTTGGCTTAGAGCTCGTCTATGGATGGGAAAAAATAAGAGACAAACTTATACAGATACAGAAAGGGATGCAAGGTTTGTGGAAAAGGAACTTAAGAAAAGAGTTTGTGGATATCAATGTTTAGAATAAGTTTAATTGAGTAAATGACTTTATATACACACATACATATATAAACATATTTATACATTTACATATATATTCTTTTTCAGATTCTTTCCCATTATCAGTTATTAGAAGATACTGAATATATATATAGTTTCCTTTGCTATATAGTAGGTCCTTGCTGTTTATCTCTTTTCTATATAGTAGGGTGTATCTGTTAATCCAAAATTCCTAATGTGTACCTCACACCCACTTTCCCCTTTAGTAACCATATTTGTTTTCTACGTCTTTGCATCTGTTTTGTAAATGAGTTCATTTGTATCATTTTTTTAGATTCCACATATAAGTGATACATATGATATTTCTCTTTTACTGTCTGACTTACTTCACTTTGCTATAATAATCACTAGGTACAACCATGTTGCTGCAAATGGCATTATTTCATTCCTTATTATGGCTGAGTTATATACACACACACACACACATATGCACATACATACATACACACCACAGCTTCTTTATTCATTCATCTGTTAATAGACTCTTAGGTTGCCTCCATGTTTGGCTATTGTAAATAGTGCTGCTATGAACATTGAGGTGCATGTATCTTTTCAAATTAGTTTTTGTCTTTTCTGGATATATACCCAGAAGTGGGATTACTAGATCATATGGGAACACTATTTTTAGAGGTTTTTAAAGGAGGGTCCCCTTTTCTCCACACCCTTTCCAGCATTTATTATTTTTAGACTTTTTGATGACGGCCATACTGACCAGTGTGAGATAATACTTAACTGTAGTTTTGACTGGCATTTCTCAACTAATTAGCAATATGGAGCACCTTTTCATGTGTATGTTGCCATCTGCATATCCTTTTTGGAGAAATGTCTATTTCTTCTGCCCATTGTTTTTGCTTGTTTTTAAATGACCTGTATGAGGTATTTGTGTATTTTGGAAATTAAGCCATTGTTGGTTGCATCATTTGCAAATATTTTCTCTGTGTCAGTAGGTTTTCTTTATGTTTTGTTCATGGTTTCCTTTGCAGTACAAAATCTTTTAAGTTTGACTAGGTCCCAGTTGTTTATTTTTATTTCCATTACTCTAGGAGATGGATCCAAAAAGATATTGCTGTGATTTATGTCAAAGAGTATTCTGCTTATGTTTTCCTCAAGGAGTTTTATAGTATCTGGTCTTATATTTACTTTTTTAATCCATTTTGAGTTTACTTTTATGTATGGTGTTAAGAGAATGATCTAATTTCTTTCCGTCCTGTTTTCCCAGCACCACGTATTGAAGACACTGTCTTTTCTCCATTGTATATTCTTCCCTCCTTTGTGGTAGATTAATGATCTATAAGTATGTGGGTTTATTCTGGGTTTTCTATCCTGGCCATTAACCTATGTGTCTGTTTTTGTGCCAGTACTATATTGTTTTGCTTCCTGTGGCTTTGTAGTATAGTCTGAAGTCAGGGAGCCTGAGTCTTCCAGCTCTGTTTTCCTTTCTCAAGATCAATTTGGCTATCCGGGGTCTTTTGTGTTTCCATACAAATTTAAAAATTTTTGATCCAGTTCTGTGAAAAATGCCATTGGTTAATTTGATAGGAATTGCATTGAATCTGTAGATTGCCTTGGGTAGTATGGTCATGTTAACAATATGGATTCTTCTAATTCCAAAACACCATATTATCTTTCCATACATTTGTGTCATCTTCAATTTCTTTAAGTGTTTTATAGTGTTGGTAGTACAGGTTTTTTGCCTCCTTAGGTAGGTTTATTCCTAGGTATTTTATTCTTTTTCATACAGTGGTAAATGGGATTTTCCCCTAAATTTCTCTTTCTGATAGTTCATTGTTAGTGTATAGAAATGCAACAGATTTCTGTACATCAATATTTTATCCTGCAAGTTTACTGAATTCATTGATGAGCTCTAGTAGTTTTCTGGTGGCATCTTTAGGATTTTCTATGTATAGTATCATGTCATCTGCAAACAGTGACAGTTTTACTTCTTCTTTTCCAATTGGATTCCTTTCATTTCCTTTTCTTCACTGATTGCTGTGGCTTGGACTTCCAAAACTATGTTGAATCAAAGTGGCAAGAGTGGACATCCTTGTCTTGTTCCTGGTCTTAGAGAAAATGCTTTCAACTTTTCACTGCTGAGTATGATGTTAGCAGTGTTTTTGTCATATATCACCTTTAATATGTTGAGGTGTGTTCCCTCTATGCCCACTTTCTGGTGAGTTTTTATCATCATAAATGGGTGTTGAATTTTGTCAAAAGATATTTCTGCATCTATTAGAAATGCAGAAATGATCATATGGTTTTTATTCTTCAATTTTTCAATGTGGTGTGCCACGCTGATTGATTTGTGGGTATTGAAAAATCCTTGCATCCCCGGGATAAATCACACTTGACCACAGTGTGTGACCCTTTTAAAGTATTGTTGGATTCAGTTTGCTAGTATTTTGTTGAGTTTTGCATCAATGTTCATCAGTGATATTAGTCTGTAATTTTCATTTTTTGAGGATCTCTGTCTGGTTTTGGTCTCAGGATGATGGTGACCTCATAGAATGAGTTTGGCAGTGTTCCTTCCTTTACAATTGTTTTGGAATAGTTTCAGAAAGATAGGTGTTAACTCTTCTCTAAATGTTTGATATAATTTGCCTGTGAAGCCATCTGGTCCTGGACTTTTGTTTGTTGCAAATTTTTAAATCACAGTTTCAATTTCAGTACTTGTGATTGGTCTGTTCATATTTTCTATTTCTTCCTGGTTCTGTCTTGGGAGATTGTACCTTTCTCAGAATTTGTCCATTTCTTCTAGGTTGTCCATTTTATTGGCATATATTTGCTCATAGTAGTCTCTTATAATCCTTTGTATATCTGTGGTGTCCGTTGTAACTTCTTTTTCATTTCTAATTTTATTCATTTGAGCCCTCTCTCTTTTTCTTCTTGATGAAGTCTGGCTAAAGGTTTTATGAATTTTATTTTTTCAAAGATCCAGCTTTTAGTTTCATTGATCTTTTCTATTGCTTTTGTTTTTCATCTATATTTCATTTGTTTCTGCTCTGAACTTTGGTTTCTTTCCTTCAAATAACTTTGGGCTTTGTTTATTCTTCTTAGTTGCTTTAGGCATAAGCTTAGGTTGTTTGAGATTTTGCTTGATTCCTGAGTTAAGTTTTACTTGCTGTAATCTTCCCTCTTAGACCTGCTTTTGCTGCATCCCATATGTTTTGAATCATCATGTTCTCATATTCATTTGTCTCTCGGTATTTTTGATTTCCTCTTTGATTTTCCTCAGAGAGGAAATCCATTGGTTGTTTAGTAGCACATTTTCTCATCTCCATGTGTTTGTGCTTTTTGCAGTTTTGGGTTTTTTGTAGTTGATTTCTAGTTTCATAGCATTGTGGTTGCAAAAGATGCTTGATATTATTTCAATTTTCTTAAATCTACTGAGGCTTGTGTTGTGGCCAATCATTTGATCTATCCTGGAGAATGTTCCATGTGCACTTGAAAACAATGTATCTACTACTTTCAGTTGGAATGCTCTATAAATATCAATTAAGTCCATTTGGTCTACTATGTTATTAAAGACCTGTGTTTCCTTACTGATTTTCTGTCTGGATGATCTGACCATTGGTGTAAGTGGGGTGTTAAAGTCCCCTACTATTACTGTGTTACTGTTGATTTCTCTTTTTACTGCTGTTAATATTTGCCTTATATATTGAGGTGCTCCTATGTTGGGTGCATATATATTTACACTTGTTAAATCTTCTTCTTGGATTGACCCTTTGATCATTAGGTAGTATCCTTCTTTGTCTCTTCTAACAGTTTTTAAAGTTTATTTTGTCTGATATGTGTATTGCTACTCCAGCTTTCTCTTAATTTCTTATTGCATAGAATACCTTTTTCCTCTCCCTTAAATCTGTATGTTTGCCTAGATCTGAAGTGAGTCTCTTGTAGGCAGCATATATATATGGCTCTTGTTTTTGTATCCATTCAGTTAGCTTGTGTTTTTTGGTTGAAGCATTTAGTCCCTTAACATTTAAGGTAATTAGCTCTATGTATATCCTTATTACTATTTTGTTAATTGTTTTGGATTTGTTTTTATAGGTTTTTTCCGGTTTCTTCTTTTGTTCACTCTCTTGTGATTTGATGATTATCTATAGTGTTATGTTTGGATTCCTTTTTCTTTTTTATTTGTGTATCAGAGATTTTTGGTGTGCAGTTTCCATGAGGTTTTTGTATGCGTGTGTGTGTGTATGATTGTTCTAAGCTGCTGATCTCTTAATTCTAAATGCATTTGGAATACTGTGAATTTGTACTCTCCTCCTGTCACAATTACTATTTTTGATATCATATTTTACATCTAAATTTTTGTTTCCCTTAACTGCTTATGGTGGTTACAGTTGTTTTTACTAATTTTGTCTTTTAACCTCCCTACTAGCTTTGTATGTGGATGATTCCCTACCTTTACTGTACGTTTGCTGTTTCAGGTGAGTTTTGCATTCCATAATTTTCTTGTTTCTAGTTGTGGCCTTTTCTTTTTCACCTAGAGAAGTTCCTTTAACATTTATTGTAAAGCTTGTTTAGTGGTGATGAACTCTTTTAGCTTTCACTTGTCTATAAAGCATTTGCTCTCTCCATCAAATCTAGAGACTTGCTAGGTAGAATATTCTTGGTTGTAGGTTTTTCCCTTTCAACACTTTAAACATATCATGTCACTCCCTTCTGGCCTGCAGAATTTCTGCTCTAAAATCAGCTGATCTCATTATGGGAATGCTCTTGTATGTTATTTGTTGTTTTTCCCTTACTGCTTTTAGTATTCTCTCTTTATTTTTTCTTATTTGGTTTACAATGTGTCTTGGTGTCTTCCTATTTGGTTTAATCCTGTATTGGACTCTATGCACTTCCTGGACTTGGGTGACTGTTTCCTCTCTCAGGTTAGGGGAGTTTTCAGTGGTTATCTCTTCAGGTATTTTTTCAGGCTCTTTCTCTTTCCCTTTTCCTTCTGGAACCCCTACAATGTGAATATTAGTGTGCTTGACCTTTTACCAGAGGTCTCTTAAACTGTCCTGTTTTTTTTTTTCTGTTCATCAGCCATGATTTCCATTACTCTGTCTTCCAGCTCACTGATCCATTATTCTGAATCATTTAGTCTACTATTGATTTCCTCTAGTGTATTTTTCATTTCAGTTGTTGTATTCTTCATCCATGTTTGGTTGTTCTTTATATTTTCTAACTCTTTGTTAAAAACTTCTAACTTTTCATTCTGTGCATCCATTCTCCTCCTGAGTTCTTTGATCATCTTCACAGTCATTACTCTGAACTCTTTCTTGGGTAGATTACCTATCTATCTCCACTTCACTTAGTTCTTCTGGGGTTTTATCTTGTGCCTTTGTCTGGAATATATTCCTCTGCTGCCTCATTTTGTCTAATTTGCTTTTAGTATTTTTATGTATGTTACGTTAGTTACATTTCTTGACCTTAGAGAAGTGGCCCACTCTAGGAAGTATCTTATGAGTCCCTGCCCTGCACTACCCTTTTGTTACCCATGCTAAATGCACTAGTGGTTTCTCCTAAGAGGGCCACGTG
Organism: Phocoena sinus; assembly: GCF_008692025.1. NCBI lineage: Eukaryota > Metazoa > Chordata > Mammalia > Artiodactyla > Phocoenidae > Phocoena > Phocoena sinus. The sequence continues at coordinate 179,505,181 of NC_045763.1, read as the reverse complement.
GGTCTTTCTGTGGTGGTAGGATGACTATGTGGGCAGTCTGCTAGGCTTGTTTGGCCTCTAGTCTGGTTGGTTGCCATTTCCTATCCTCTGTGGATGATGCTGTTTAATGGGGCCTGGTTATGATGTGGCTGTTTGCAAAATCCTAGGGGGCCTCAGGGCTAGTGCAGTCAGGGTTCCAAAATACTGGGGCTGTTGCCCACCAACTAGCAGGTGAAGCCAGATCCTGGGGTTAGTGCCAGACTACTGGAAGGCAGAGCTGGTTCCTGGAATCTGGCTACAGAGCCCAGGGATCCCAGAACTCATTTCACATTGTTGTTGGGGCAGGGGGATTGTTCACAGACGTTGCTGGGTATGGGGTCTGAGGTGTCCTGAAGGTTGCTTTGGCCTGCTAGTGGGCAGGGTCCGGGCCCAGCTGGTCCTAGGGTAGCGTCTGGGCTGCATTCCTGGATCACAGTCTTCTTGCTTCTGGTATCTACCCCCTGGTGGTTGAGGCTGGTCTAGAGGCTTGTTCAGGCTTCCTGGAAGGTGGGGCTGGTGCCTGTCCACTGGTGTGTAGAGTTGGGTCTTGGCTCTCTAGGGGGCTGAAAGTCTAAGGGCACGTTCAGAGGCAGCTGTGCGCTCTTTAGTCTTTAGGCAGCCTGTCTGCTGATGGGTGGTGCTGTATCCCCACCCACTTAATTGTTTGGCCCGAGGCGTCCCAGCACTGGTGCCTGTAGGCTGTTGGGTGGTGCCAGGTCTTGGTTCTAATGAGCCAATATTGTCTGTCAGCTGCCAGCAGCAGTAGTGTTCTCCAATATATCTGTCACCAATGTCTCTGTCCCCAGGTTGAGCTGCAGCTGTCCCCCACCTCTTCGGGAGACTCTCGAAGATCAGCAATTAGGTCTGGCCCAGGCTCCTGTCAAATTACTGCTTGTGCCTTGGGTCCCAGTACATGTGAGATTTTGTGTGTACCCTTTATTAATGAAATCTCTATTTCTCCCAGTCCTTTGGGACTCCTGCTGTTAAGCCCCACTGGCCTTCAAAGCCAAATGCTCTGGGGGCTCATGTTCCCAGTGCCAGATACTGGGGCTGGAGAGACTGATAATGGGGCTCAGAACTCTCACTCCTATGGGAGAACTTCTGCAATATATTCTCTAGTTTGTCGGTTGCCCATCTGGGGAGTATGGGATTTGATTATATCACAATTCTCCCCCTCCTACCCATCTTGTTGTGGTTCCTTCTTTGTGTCTTTTGTTGTACAAGATCTTTTCCAGTAGGTTATGGTCTTTTTCCCTGATGGCTGTTCTGCAGATACTTGTGATTTTGGTGTGCTTGTGAGAGGAGATGACCTCAGGGTCTTTCTGCTTTGTCATTGTGGCCGCTCTCCTGGAGTAAATAAATTAAGGTAGCTGGTGCAAACTTGAATTGGGTTTGACTCTTTGTTAAGAGGACAAAGCCTTGTTAGATTGTTAATCTGCTTCTAATAACTCTACAGTTTCTTTACCTTTAATCAGTAATCTGCTATAACTTTCCATATTTGCCTCTAAAACCTTTTGTCACTTTGGTTAAGTGAATAAGTATTGTTTCACAGTGATCTATGATATTTGACCAAGTCTTTTAAACCTTCTTTATATTTTTTTGACAAACTTCCCAAATCGAATTGTAATGAAGTTCCTTTGACCCCTAGCTAACTTTGGGATGCTTCAAAGGACCCCTGAAACATCCCAAGGAGCGGAAACATCCCAAGGAGCGATATTAAGCTAATTAGGTTCATTTGGTGTGTTAAATTCCATGGGAAATATTGTCAAATGAGTAGTAAATCTTCTTAGATTATGTTGTATGGGTAAATGTTGTTAATATTGGCATTCTAGTAATTATATGGCATTCCCTCAAATCTAGTATGTCCTGGTAAAATGTTATCAGTCATAATTCTAGTTATTATCTTTTAATATTGAATGTCATGGAAATAATATTGAATGTCATGGAAATAACCAAACTTCTTTGTCAGTTTCATTATGATCAGGTTTTTTTATCATGCCTTCTTAGGTCTTTTGCCAGTCATGGTCAGTTATGGTTTTACTCTGAGGACTTTTTCCAAGTACAGGTTTCTGATTAATTTCAGATCATACTGCTGAACTGGGTAAAAAAGAAGTCTTATGGGAAGCCTAATGGCTTCATAAAATTGTTTAAAAAAAAGGATTAGTGACACAGGACTGAGTGAACTGGTGAATATGGGTATAATTTATGGTTTTTCTCTGAAACATTACTGGCTTTTAATCTGTGTTTTCCAGATTTAAGAAAACTCTTCCCCTCAAGCTAATTATGACTCACAGCAAATTGGTAAGTTACACCTTTGTAAGCAGAATTGAAACATTTATCTTTTCTCTCTACTTGATCCCTCCAGAGATTGGAAACTCTTAGGTTCCTAACAGCTTTACCAGATAAATTAGGAAGGTCACCTCCTAACAGATGCAGGAATCTGAGGGTATTCTGGGGACTTTGAAAAAGGGAGGAATTCACCTAAATCACCTAAGATGAAATCTGTGACAAGCCTTTGGCATGGCTTTCCTGGCCTTGAGAGGCCTTTAAAATTTCGATCTGAGATTGCTTATAAAAGTCCCAGTGAAGCAAATTTTAAAAGAGCCTATGATCAGTTACACTTATATACGTCATCATGCCAAGTTTATTAAAACCAACAGATTAGTCATAATTTGTCTATATTTGGTAGAAATGAGGGTCATTTTAGAGAGAATAAGATTGTTTCAGTGAATATTAAATTCTAGTTTTGTTATTGAAGTTGGTATTCCCTAAGACTCACCTACCAGACAGCTCCTTGCTTTTATGTTATTGTAAATTTAATTGAATTATTAAAATGACGCTTTAAATTTGTTTCTGAAGTTTATCTCAGTAACTTATTTTTGGATGAAGATCAGACGCCCCGTGACCTGCAACCACATGATATGATTATGCATACTGGAGAAGACATAATTTAAAGAACCATCTCCCACCTATATGGAAGGACCCTTATCAGGTACTCTTAACTAGATCATGCAATGCAAAACTGAATTGATGCATGGATTAATATTTCCAGTTAGAAAGGGCCCTGCACTGGCCTATAGAGAGGAGAGCTGACCTCAAAATCACCTTAAAACAATGTTCAAATAAGGAGAATCTATCAGACCAGGATGAGAAGAAAACACCATGTGAAGTAGACAGCTGATCCAAGATGCCAGACCAGGTCTGTATACCAATTACTTTGACAACTGCTCACAGTTTTGCTCATGAACCAAATGTACTTCACAGTCCTATGTAGAGTTAACATTAATCCAATTGTTAGGATTATGGTCAATTATCTATATATCCAGTACTTCTGGGTTACCTTGGTGGATTTCTCCACTCCAAGGCTCTATCTAATTGGATGGCTCTTAGGAAATTATTCTAGAAGAAATTGTAATTCTCTTCAGGCCACTAGTGATATTACTAGTTGGGATACCCTCACCTCACCAATTAATAAGTGAGGCAGAAAAATGGGTAAGTGAGCTGGAAGACAGAATGGTGGAAATCACTGGGGCAGAACAGAAAAAGGAATGAAAAGAAATGAGGACAGTCTGAGAGACATCTGGAACAATATTAAACACGACATTTGCATTATAGGGGTTCCAGAAGGAGGACAGAGGGAGAAAAGACCTGAGAAAATATTTGATAGCTGAAAACTTCCCCAACATGGGAAAGGAAACAGTCACCCAAGTCCAGGAATCCCAGAGTCCCAAGCAGGATAAACATGAGGAGGAACACAATGAGACGCATAGTAATCAAACTTACAAAGGTTAAAGATAGAGAAAATATTAAAAGCAACAAGGGAAAAGCAATAAAAAACATAAAAGGGAATTCCCATACAATTATCAGCTGGTTTCTCAGCAGAAATTCTGCAGGCCACAAGGGAGTGGCACAATATATTTAAAGTGATGAAAAGGAAGAACCTACAACCAACAATACTCGACCCAGCAAACTCTCATTCAGATTTAACAGAGAATCAGATTTAACAGAGAAATCAAAAACTTTACAGACAAGCAAAAGGTAAGAGAATTCAGCACCACCAGACCAGCTTTTTCTAACAAATGCTAAAGGAATTTCTCTATGCAGAAAAGAAAAGACCACAACTAGAAACAAGAAAATTATGACTGAAAAGCTCACTGGTAAAGGCAAACCTACACTAAAGGTAGCAAATTTCCACACACAAATATATCAAAATCAGCAATCATGAGGCGAGTACAAATGCAGGATATTGGAAATGCATTTGAAATGAAAAGACAAGCAACTTAAAACAATCTTGTTTATATATAGACTGTTATATCAAAACCTCATGGTCATCTACAATAGATATACACACACAAAAGGAATCCAAATACAACATTAATCATTAAATCACAGGTTAAGAGAAGAAGAAGGGAGAGAATTAAAAACAAATCCAGGGATTCCCTGGTGGCACGGTGGTTCGATGCAGGGGACACGGGTTTGTGCCCCGGTCTGGGAAGATCCCACATGCCGTGGAGTGGCTGGGCCCATGAGCCATGGCCACTGAGCCTGTGTGTCCGGAGCCTGTGCTCCACAATGAGAGAGGCCACAACAGTGAGAGACCCACATACCGCAAAAATAAAACAAAAACAAATACAGAACAATTAACAAAATGGCAATAAGAACGTACCTATCAATCATTAGATTAAACATAAATGGTTTAAATGCTCCAACCAAAAGACATGGACTGGATGAATGAATACAAAAACAAGACCCATATATATGCTGTCTACAAAAGACCCACTTCAGATCTAGAGAAACATACAGACTGAAAGTGAAGAGATGGAAATCAAAAGAAAGCTAGAGTAGCAGTATCATATCAGACAAAATAAACTTTAAAGATTGTTACAAGAGACAAGGAAGGACACTACATTATGATTAAGAGATCAATCCAAGAAGAAGATGTAACAACTGTAAATATATATGAACCCAACATAGGAGTACCTCAATATAAGACAAAAACTAACAGCCATAAAAGGAGAAACTGACAGTAACACAATATTAGTGGTGGACTTTCCAGACAAAAAAATCAATAAAGGAAACACAGGCCTTAAAAGACATATTAGACCGGACGTACTTAATTGATATTTATTGAGCGTTCCATTCAAAAGCAACAGAATACACATTCTGCTCAAGTGCACATGGTATATTCTCCAGGATTGATCACATCCAGGATTGATCACATGCTGGACCACAAAGTGAGCCTTGGTAAATTTATGAGCCTTGGTAAATTTAAGAAAATTGAAATCATATAGCATTGTGGTGAGAAAAGATGCTTGATAAAATTAGAAATCAACTACAAGAAAAAAAGTGTAAAAACCAAAAACATGTGGAGGATAAACAATATGCTACTAAACAATCAATGGATCACTGAAGAAATCAAAGAGGAATTTAAAAAATACCTAGAGACAAATGAAAATGAAAACATGGTGATCCAAAACGTATAGGACACAGCAAAAGCAGTCTTAAGAGTGAAGTTTATAGAAATACAAGGGAAAAAAAATACTCAATCTAACCTTACACCTAACACAACTGGAGAAAGAAGAACAAACAAAACCCAGTTAGCAGAAGGAAAGAAATCATAAATTTCAGAGCAGAAATACATGAAATAGAGACAAGAAAACAATAGAACTATTGTTTTTAAATATTGTTTTCAAATCAATGAAACTAAAAGTTTGTCCTTTGAAAAGATAAACAAAACTGATAAACCTTAGCCAGACTCATCAAGAAAGGGAGAGGGCTCAGATCAATAAAATTAGAAATGAAAAAGGAGAAGTTACAATGGACACCAGAGAAATACAAAGGATCATAAGAGACTACTACAAGCAATAAAATGGACAACCCAGAAGAAATGGACAAGTTCTTAGAAAAGTACGAGTTCCCAAGACTGAACCAGGAAGAAATAGAAAATAATAACAGACCAAACACAAGTACTGAAATTGAAATAGTGATTTAAAAACTCCCAAAAAACAAAAGTCCAGAAACAGATGACCTCACAGGCAAATTCTGTGAAACATTTAGAGAAGAGTTAACACCTATCCTTCTGAAACTATTACAAAAAATTGCAAAGGAAGGAACACGCCCAAGCTCATTCTATGAGGCCACCATCACCTTGATACCAAAAACCAGACAAAAATGCCACAAAAAAGAGAGAAAATTATAGGCCAATATCACTGATGAAAATAGATGTAAAAATCCTAAACAAAATACTAGTAAGTTAAATCCAACAGCATGTTAAATAACTGGGATTTATCCCACGGATGCAAGAAATTTTCAATATCTGCAAATCCATCAGTGTGATACATCACATTAACAAGTTGAAGAATGAAAACCATATGAGCATCACAATGGATGCAGAAAAAGCTTTTGACAAAATTCAACACCCAGTTATGATAAAAACTCTCCAGAAAATGGGCATAGAGGGAACATACGTCAACACAATAAAGGCCATATATGACAAACCTTCAGCTAACATCATATTCAATGGTGAAAAGCTGAATGCATTTCCTCTAAGATCAGGAACAAGACAAGGATATCCACTGTCACCACTTTGATTCAATGTCATTTTGAAAGTCCTACTCTCAGCAATCAATCAGAGAAGAAAAATAAATAAAAGGAATCCAAAATGGAAAAGTAGAAGTAAAACTGTTCCTGTTTGCAGATGACATGATACTATATGTAGAAAATGCTAAAGATGCTACCAGAAAACTACTAGAGCTCATCAATGAATTCAGTAAAGCTGCAGGATACAAAATTGATGTACAGAATCTGTTGTTTTCCTATACAGTAATAATAAAACATAAGAAAGAGAAATTAAAGAAATAATCTCATTTACTATCACATCAAAAAGAATAAAATACCCAGGAATAAACCTACCTAAGGAGACAAAACACCTGCATTCTGAAAACTATAAGACACTAAGCAAAGAACGTGAAGATGATACAAACAGATGGAAAGATATACAATGTTCTTGGGTTGGAAAAATCAATATTGTGAAAATGACTATACCATCCAAAGCAATCTACAGATTGAATGCAATCCCTATCAAATTACCAATGGCATTTTTTGCAGAACTAAACCAAAATTTTACAATTTTTATGCAAACACAAAAGACCATGAATAGCCAAAGCAATTTGAGAAAGAAGAACGGAGCTAGAGGAATCAGGGTCCCTAACTTCAGACTATACTACAAAGCTACAGTAATCAAAACAGTATTGTACTGGTACAAAAAAAGAAATATAGATCAATGGAACAGGATAGAAAAGTACAGGGAGGAGCTTCAAGATGGTGGAAGAGTAAGATGTGGAGATAACCTTCCTCCCCACAAATACATCAGAAATACATCTATATGTGGAACAACTCCTACAGAACACCTACTGAATGCTGGCAGAAGACCTCCCAAAAGGCAAGAAACTCCCCACATACCTGGGTAGGGCAAAAGAAAAAGGAAAGAGACAAAAGAACAGGGACAGGACCTGCACCTCTGGGAGGGAGCTATGAAGGAGGAAAGGCTTCCACACACTAGGAAGCCCCTTTGCAGGCAGAGACTGTGGGTGGCAGAGGTGGGAAGCTTCAGAGGCACAGGGGAGTGCAGCAACAAAGGTGCAGAGGGCAAAGCAGAGAGATTCCTGCATGGACATTCACCAGCCTGAGAGGTTTGTCTGCTCAGCCACCAGGGTGGGAGGGGGCTGGGAGCTGAGACTCAGGCTTCAGAGGCCAGATACCAGGGAGAGGACTGGGGTTACCTGTGTGAACACAGCCTGAAGGGGGCGAGTGTGCCACAGCTAGCTGGGAGGGAGTCTGGGAAAAAGCAAGAGACTTTTTCTTCCCTCTTTGTTTTCTGGTGCGTGAGGAGAGGATTAAGAGCACTGCTTAAAGGGGCTCCAGAGAGGGACGTGAGCTGCGGCTATCAGCCCGGACCCCAGAGACTGGCATGAGATGCTAAGGCTGCTGCTGCTGCCACCAAGAAGCCTCTGTAAAAGCACAGGTCACTATCCATACCTCTCCTCCTGGGAACCTGTGCAGCCCACCACTGCCAGGGTCCCGTGGTCCAGGGACAACTTCCCCGGGAGAACACACAGCACCCTCAGGCTGGTGCAACATCACACCAGCCTCTGCCATGGCAGGCTTGCTCTGCATCCCATACTCTTCCCTGCCCCTGGCCTGTGTGAGCCAGAGCCCCTGAATCAGCTGCTCCTTTAACCCCATCCTGTCTGAGTGAAGAACAGATGCCCCCAAGCGACCTACACACAAAGGTGGAGCCAAATCCAAAGCTGAAGGGAACAAAGCTGTGTGAACAAGGAAAAGAAAGGGAAATCTCTCCCAGCAGACTAAGGAGCAGCAGATTAAATCTCCACAATCAACTAGATGTACCCTGCATCTGTGGAATACCTGAATAGACAACAAATCATCCCAAATTTAGGAGGTGGACTTTGGGAGCAATGATATATTTTTTTTTCCCCTTTTTCTCTTTTTGAGTGTGTATGTGTATGATTCTGTGTGTGATTTTGTCTGTATAGTTTTGCTTTTACCATTTGTCCTAGGGTTCTGTCTATTTTTTTTTTTTTTTAGTATACGCGCTTCTTATCATTAGTGGATTTCTTTTCTGGTTTGGTTGTCTTCTTTTTGTTTTATTACTTAAAATTTATTCTTAATAATTATTTTTTAATTTCAATAACTATTTTATTTCATTTTATCCTTTTCTTTCTTTCTTTTTTTCCCCTTTTATTGTGAGCCATGTGGATGACAGGCTCCTGGTACTCTGGCCAGGTGTCAGGGCTGTGCCTCTGAGGACGAAGAGCCAAGGTCAGGACACTGGTCCACCAGAGGCCTCCCAGCTCCACCTAATATCAAATGGTGAAAATCTCCCAGAGATCTCCACAAACGCCAATACCCAGCTCCACTCAACTACCAGCAAGCTACAGTGCTGAACACCCTATGACAAACAACTAGCAAGACAGCAGCACAACCCCACCCATAAGCAGAGGGATTGACTAAAATCATAATAAGGTTCCAGACACCCCAAAACACAACACCAGACATGGACCTGCCCAACAGAAAGACAAGATCCAGCCTCATCCACCAGAACACAGGCACTAGTCCCCTCCACTAGGAAACCTACACCACCCACTGAACCAGCCTTAGCCACTGGGGGCAAACACCAAAAATAATGGGAACTACGAATCTGTAACCTGTGAAAAGGAGACCACAAACACAGTAAGTTAAGCAAAATGAGAAGACAGAAACACCCAGCAGATGAAGGAGCAAGGTGAAAACCCACCAGACCTAACAAATGAGGAGGAAATAGGCAGTCTACCTGAAAAAGGATTCAGAATAATGATAGTAAAGATGATCCAAAATCTTGGAAATAGAATGGTGAAAATACAAGATATGTTTAACATGGACCTAGAAGAACTAAAAAGCAAATAAACAATGAGGAAAAACAAATGAAGTTAAAAATTCTCTAGAAGGGATCAACAGCAGAATAACTGAAGCAGAAAAACGGATAAGTGACCTGGAGGATAAAATAGTGGAAATAATGACTGCAGAGCAGAATAAAGAAAAAAGAATGAAAAGAATTGAGGACAGTCTCAGAGACCTCTGGGAAAACATTAAACACACCAACATTCGAATTATAGGAGTCTCAGAAGACAAAGAGGAAAAGAAAGGGACTGAGAAAATGTTTGAGGTGATTATAGTTGTAAACTTCCTTACTATGGGAAAGGAAATAGTTAATCAAGTCCAAGAAGCACAGAGAGTCCCATACAGGATAAATTGAAGGAGAAACACACCAAGACACATATTAATCAAACTATCAAAGATTAAATACAAAGAAAAAATATTAAAAACAGCAAGGTAAAACCAAAAAATAACATGTAAGGGAATCCCCATAAGGTTAACAGCTGATCTTTCAGCAGAAACTCTCCAAGCCAGAAAGGAGTGGCAGGACATTCCTAAAGTGATGAAAGTGAACAACCTACAACCAACATTACTCTACCCAGCAAGAATCTCATTGAAATTTGACAGAGAAATTAAAACCTTTACAGACAAGCAAGAGCTAAGAGAATTCAGCACCACCAAACCAGCTTTACAACAAATGCTAAAGGAACTTCTCTAGGCAGGAAACACAAGAGAAGGAAAAGGCCTACAATAACATACCCTAAACAATTGAGAAAATGGTAATAGGAACATACATATTGATAATTACCATAAATGTAAATGGATTAAGTGCTCCAACCAAAAGACACAGACTGGTTGAATGGATACAAAAACAAGACCTGTATATATGCCGTCTACAAGAGACCCACTTAAGACCTAGGGACACATACAGACTGAAAGTGAGGGGAGGGAAAAAGATATTCCATGCAAATGGAAACCAAAAGAAAGCTGGAGTAGCAATTCTCATAGCAGACAAAATAGACTTTAAAATAAGGACGATTAAAAGGGACAAAGAAGGACACTACATAATGATCAAGGGATCGATCCAAGAAGAAGATATAACAATTGTAAATATTTATGCACCCAACATAGGAGCACCTCAATACATAAGGCAAATACTAACAACCATAAAAGGGGAGATCAACAGTAACACATTCATAGTAGGGGACTTTAACACCCCACTTTCACCCATGGACAGATCATCCAAAATGAAAATAAATAAGGAAACACAAGCTTTAAATGATACATTAAACAAGATGGACTTAATTGATATTTATAGGACACTCCATCCAAAAACAACAGAATACACATTTTTCTCAAGTGCTCATGGAACATTCTCCAGGATAGATCATATCTTGGGTCACAAATCAAGCCTTGGTAAATTTAAGAAAACTGAAATTGTATCAAGTATCTTTTCTGACCACAACGCCATGAGACTAGATATCAATTACAGGAAAAGATCTGTAAAAAATACAAACACATGGAGGCTAAACAATACACTACTTAATAATGAAGTGATCACTGAAGAAATCAAAGAGGAAATAAAAAAATACCTAGAAACAAATGACAATGGAGACACAACGACCCAAAACCTATGGGATGCAGCAAAAGCAGTTCTAAGGGGGAAGTTTATAGCAATACAAGCCCACCTTAAGAAGCAGGAAACATCTCGAATAAACAACCTAACCTTGCACCTCAAGCAATTAGAGAAAGAAGAACAAAAAAACCCCAAAGATAGCAGAAGGAAAGAAATCATAAAAATCAGATCAGAAATAAATGAAAAAGAAACGAAGGAAACGATAGCAAAGATCAATAAAACTAAAAGCTGGTTCTTTGAGAAGATAAACAAAATAGATAAACTGCTAGCCAGACTCATCAAGAAAAAAAGGGAGAAGACTCAAATCAATAGAATTAGAAATGAAAAAGGAGAAGTAACAACTGACACTGCAGAAATAAAAAAAATCATGAGAGATTACTACAAGCAACTCTATGCCAATAAAATGGACAATCTGGAAGAAATGGACAAATTCTTAGAAATGCACAACCTGCCAAGACTGAATCAGGAAGAAATAGAAAATATGAACAGACCAATCACAAGCACTGTAATTGAAATTCTGATTTAAAATCTTCCAACAAACAAAAGCCCAGGACCAGATGGCTTCACAGGCGAATTCTATCAAACATTTAGAGAAGAGCTAACACCTAGCCTTCTCAAACTCTTCCAAAATATAGCAGAGGGAGGAACACTCCCAAACTCATTCTAGAAGGCCACCATCATCCTGATACCAAAACCAGAAAAAGATGTCACAAAAAAGAAAAGTACAGGCCAATATCACTGATGAACACAGATGCAAAAATCCTCAACAAAATACTAGCAAACAGAATCCAACAGCACATTAAAAGGATCATACACCATGAACAAGTGGGGTTTATTCCAGGAATGCAAGGATTCTTCAATATACGTAAATGAATCAATGTGATACACCATATTAAAAAACTGAAGGAAAAAAAACATGATCATTTCAATAGATGCATAGAAAGCTTTCAACAAAATTCAACACCCATTTGTGATAAAAATCCTCCAGAAAGTAGGCATAGAGGGAACCTTCCTCAACATAATAAAGGCCATATATGATAAGCCCACAGGCAACATCATCCTCAGTGGTGAAAAACTGAAACCATTTCCACTAAGGTCAGGAACAAGACAAGTTTGCCCACTCTCACCACTGTTATTCAGCATAGTTCTGGAAGTTTTAGCCACAGAAATCAGAGAAGAAAAAGAAATAAAAGGAATACAAATCAAAAGAAGATGTAAAGCTGTCACCATTTGCAGATGACATGATACTCTACATAGAGAATCCTAAAGATGCTACCAGAAAACTACTAGAGCTAATCAATGAATTTGGTAAAGTAGCAGGATACAAAATTTATGCACAGAAATCCCTTGCATTCCTATACACTAATGATGAAAAATCTGAAAGAGAAATTAAGGAGACACTCCATTTAGCATTGCAACAAAAAGGATAAAATACCTAGGAATAAACCTACTTGAGACAAAAGCCCTGTATGCAGAAAACTATAATACACTGATGAAAGAAATTAAAGATGATACAAATAGATGGAGAGATATACCATGTTCTTGGACTGGAAGATTCAACATTGTGAAAATGACTCTACTACCCAAAGCAATCTACAGATTCAGTGCAATCCCTATCAAACTACCAATGGCATTTTTCACAGAACTAGAACAAAAAATTTTCACAATATGTATGGAAACACAAAAAACCCCGAATAGCCTAAGCAATCTTGAGAAAGAAAAATGGAGCTGGAGGAGTCAGGCTCCCTGACTTTAGACTATACTACAAAGCTACAGTAATCAAGACAGTATGGTACTGGCACAGAAACAGAAATATAGATCAATGGAACAGAATAGGAAGCCCAGAGATAAACCCACTCACATATGGTCACCTTATCTTTGATAAAGGAGGCAAGAATATACAGTGGAGAAAAGACAGCCTCTTCAATTAGTGGTGCTGGGAAAACTGGACACCTTCATGTAAAAGAATGAAATTAGAACACTCCCTAACACCATACACAAAAATAAACTCAAAATGGATTAAAGACCTAAATGCAAGGCCAGATACTATCAAACTCTTAGAGGAAAAGACAGGCAGAACACTCTAAGACATAAATCATAACAAGATACTTTTTGACCCACCTCATAGAGAAATGGAAATAAAAACAAAAATAAACAAATGGGACCGAATGGAAAAAGCTTTTGCACAGCAATGGAAATGATAAACAGGACAAAAAGACAACACTCAGAGTGGGAGAAAATATTTGCAAATGAAGCAACTGACAAAGGATTAATCCCCAAAATTTACAAGCAGCTCATTCAGCTCAATATCAAAAAACCAAACAACCCAATCCACAAATGGGCAGAAGACCTAAATAGACATTTATCCAAAGAAGATATACAGATGACCAACAAACACATGAAAGACTGCTCAAGATCATTAATCATTAGAGAAATGCAAATCAAAACTACAATGAGATATCATCTCACACCAATCAGAATGGCCATTATCAAAAAATGTACAAACAATAAGTGCTGGAGAGGGTGTCAAGAAAAAGGAACTCTCTTGCACTGCTGGTGGGAATGTAAATTGATACAGCCACTATGGAGAACAGTATGGAGGTTCCTTAAAAACTAAAAATAGAGCTACCATACGACCCAGCAATCCCACTACTGGGCATATACCCTGAGAAAACCATAATTCAAAAAGAGTCATGTACCACAATGTTCACTGCAGCTCTATTTACAATAGCCAGGATATGGAAGCAACCTAAGTGTCCGTCAACAGATGAATGGATAAAGAAGATGTGGCACATATATACAATGGAATATTACTCAGCCCTAAAAAGAAACGAAATTGAGTTATTTGTAGTGAGGTGGATGGACCTGGAGCCTGTCATACAGAGTGAAGTCAGTCAGAAGAAAAACAAATACTGTATGCTAACACATATATATGGAATCTAAAAAACTAAAACAAAAACAAAATGGTCATGAAGAACCTAGGGGCAAGACGGGAATAAAGACACAGACCTACTAGAGGATGGACTTGAGGATATGGGGAGGGGGAAGGGTAATCTAGGATAAAGTGAGAGAGTGGCATGGATATACATACACTACCAAACGTGAAATAGATAGCTAGTGGGAAGCAGCCGCGTAACACAGGGAGATCAGCCCCGTTCTTTGTGAACACCTAGAGGGGTGGGATAGGGCAGGTGGGAGAGAGGGAGACACTAGAGGGAAGAGATATGGGGATATATGCATATGTATAGCTGATTCACTTTGTTATAAAGCAGAAAGTAACACACCATTGTAAAGCAATTATACTCCAATAAAGATGTTAAAAAAAAAGGAATAGTCGAGCAATATACCCAGGCACCTATGGTCAATTTTGGTCAATTTATCTACCACAAAGGAGGCAAGAGTATACAATGGAGAAAAGACAGTCTCTTCAATACGTGCTGCTGGGAAAACTGGACAGCTACATGTAAAAGAATGAAATTAGAACATTCTCTAACACCACACACACAAAATAAACTCAAAATGGATTAAAGACCTAAATATAAGTCCTGATACTATAAATCTCTTATAGGAAAACATAGACAGAACACTCTTTGATCACAGGAATGTCTTTTTTGATTCATCTCCTAGAGTAATGGAAATATAAACAAAAATAAACAAATGGGACCTAATTGAACTCAAAAGGTTTTGTACAGCAAAGGAAACCATAAATAAAATGAAAAGACAACCCACGGAATGTAAGAAAATTTTTGCACATGATGAGAATGACAAGGATTAATCTCCAAAATACATAAACAGGTCATGCAGCTCAATATCAAAAAACCAATTCCTGGCAGTATCAGTGTGCTTGTAAAAGAAAAATCAAAAACAGAGAGGTTGTTTTACATAGTAATAATCGCCTTCTGGAATGGAATCCCTGCTGTATCAGTGAGAGGAGCTAGTGACAAAGTCAAAGCAGAAAATTAGATGGGTCTTTTCAGAAAGCATAAATAAAGAATCTCCTATCCTGTGGCAGAAGCTCCTCTAGATCATGAGAGGTTCCAAATCAAGAATCTAGGAATGTGGAAAGATTTAATTACAAGGCCTTGAACATGGACTGTCCCAAACCCTTGCATCCCACAGTGAACTCTGATTTCTGGGCTGCTTTGAAAACCCCGTATTCCTTTTGCCAGCTTATATTTGGGGAGCCTGTTTGTTGGCTATTCTTTTCTTCGACTCTATGTCAGTTAAGTCTCTAGCATGTGTTTCTTTACCTACCATCCAGTTTTGTTTAAAACACAAAACTCTAGAGAGCCTTGAGAAAAAGTCTTACTTGGTTACTAGTAATGTGTTTTTATTTATTCAGGATAGTTTTGTGCTAAGAACAGTGTTAAGATTTAAAAATTAGAGGTTTAATTCCTCTTTTTTGTGTTGATTTCATTATTGAAAATAAATAGAACTTTGTAAAAACAAAAACAAAACAACCCAATCAAAAAATGGGCAGAAGACCTAAATAGACATTTCTCCAAAGAAGACATACAGATGGCTAACAGGCACATGAAAAGATGCTCAACATCGCTAATTATTAGAGAAATGCAAATCAAAACTACAATGAGGTATCACCTCACACCAGTCAGAATGGCCATCATCAAAAATCTACAGACAATAAATGCTGAGGGTGTGGAGAAAAGGGAACCCTCCTGCACTGTTGGTGGGAATGTAAATTGATACAGCCACTGTGGAGAACAGTACGGAGGTTCCCTAAAAAACTAAAAGTAGAGCTACCATATGATCCAGCAATCCCACACCTGGCTGTATATCCAGAGAAAACTATGGTTGGAAAGGATACATACACCCCAGTGTTCATTGTAGCACTATTTACAGTAGTCAAGACATGGAAGCAACCTAAATGTCCATTGACAGATGAATGGACAAAGAAGATGTGGTACATATATACCACGGAATATTACTCAGCCATAAAAAGAATGAAATAATTCCATTTGCAGCAACATGGATGGACCTGGAGATCATCATACTAAGGGAAGTGAGTCAGAGAATGACAAATATGTGATGTAGCTTATATGTGGAATCTAAAAAAAAATGATACAGATGCATTTATTTACAAAACAGAAACAGACTCACAGACTTAGCAAATGAACCTATGGTTACCAGTGGGGAAGGGTATAGGGGAGGGATAAATTGGAAGTTTGGGATTGACATATACATATTACTATATTTAAAATAGATAACCAACAAGTACCTATTGTTTAGCACAGGGAACGCTACTCAGTATTCTGTAATAACCTAAATGGGGAAAGAACTTGAAAAAGATACATGTATATGTATAACTGAATCACTTTGCTGTACACGTAATACTAACACAACATTTTAAATCAAGTATACCCCAATAAAATTTTTAAAAACCGCAGGATAATCAACCAATGATCAGGAGATATGAGAACCAGGAGAGACTCACCCAAATTCATCTGGACTTCTGAGGAGGAAAGGCCTCTGCCAGTACCAGTGCTCCAGTTCCTTGTAGAGTTCAGGTGAAGGATAGGAGTCTGCTCTGGGCCCCTTCATTGTTTGTCAAACTGTGGACTGAAAAAAAAATGTACAGCCTCTAAAAGTTGAGAATTATGTTCTATTTGGCAGACAAAACTGAGGACTTCAGCCTAGAAGACAGCCTCTCAGACAGCTCTGAGGGACTGCTTCAAAGAGATTAGGGAGGAGCCAGGATACTAAGGATTTTTGCAACAGAAACCAGGTAGTCAGAACATCAAAAGATTACTGTTAGCGAATTCCCTGGTGGTCCAGTGGTTAGGACTCCACGATCTCGTTGCTGAGGGAGCAGGTTCAATCCCTGGTCAGAGAACTAAGATCCCACAGGCTGCAGGGCACTGCCAAAAAAAAAAAAATTACTGTTAAAGAAAACCAGAGGTCTCTAGTTAATGAATTTAGCACTATTCTATGTATGGGATGATTCAAGAGTCTGGGTTCATTGAAGTCATCCCCTTGATATGCACCTTAGCTGTCTGGGGCCAGTATCCTGTTCTTTACCATCCTGTATCCCTTAAGGGTGTACAGTTTGGGGTGGCTGCAATGTTTGAGGGCTTGGCAGTGGGCAGCCTGTTTGTCTCCATCCGAGTTCCCTCAGGGCGCACCATCACCATCGGGGCAGCTGTAGTGGCTGATGTCCTGATGGGTGCAGCACCCTTTGTTTGCTGATATGGCAGGCAACATTTTTTCATCCACACCTCAAGGATGGTCAAGGATGAGAAATTCGGTCAGATGTCAAGGGCGATCAGACATTGATGGTGTGGTATTCTAGCAAACTTGTCTCAGCAGAATTCTTGCTAAAACTGGTTCCTTAAAGACATGTTGAAGGATGGGTCCTAGTCAAAAAAGAGCACAGAGGATTCTGAATAGAGTTTGGCTAAAGAGAGTATCTTGTCTGAGAGGTAAAGATCAATTTCATTCTGAGCTATTATCTCCTTAGAAATTCAATTTCTAATTATGCTATTCCTTAAAATGTCAATAATTTGGACTATGATATAATATGTAATATAAGTAAGTCACTATATTCCTCAATCTGGCAGAAAAATAGCAGTTCTTCATTTTATCTTATGGTTAACTCTTCTTCAACCATCGCATGCATTTTGTATAGTTGGAATCACCAAGTAGGACTGTATTTAAAATTTTGGGTTTTTAAATTATTTTCCTTCCAATATACAGTTTCACTTATCTGAATATTGGTGGGCATGGGGCGATGAAAAACCAGTACTGGGCTTATCTTTAAGTATCATTAAGTATGATCTATTCAATACAACTTAGGTCAACAAAGATTAAAACTCCCCAAAGAATTAGAAATAACCTAAAATATGAATATTGCAGAATTTAGTCTTAACTTTATTCAAACATAGGTACTGGTAGTATGCCTGTTAGAGATAAACAGAAAATGATCCCTGGTATTGTAGAAACTATACTATAATGAAGGGAGGGAGGGAGGGAGGGAGGGAGAGAGGGAAGGAAGGAAGGAAGGAAGGAAGGGGAAGAAAGAAAGGAAAGGAAGAAAGGGAAGGGAGGGAGGGAGGGAGGAAGGAAGGGAGGGAAGGAAGGAAAGAAGAAAGAAAGAGCCTGGTGGCTTCAGGACATGCTACCTCAAGATATGACACCTTGGCAATTGAATATTTTAAATGGAAGCAGTTTGAGAAAACAGCAGGAAGGTCACTCTGCCCTCCCATCCCCCTCCTTCTTCCCTGAAGCAGGTCATAAACCCTCACAAGAGAAGTGCCCTCCCTATATCCAGACCAAAAAAAAAAAAATCCTTTTCTTCAAAGACAAAGGGATTCCAAGAAGAATCCTAACAAAGAGGCATTGCTAAGTTTCCCTGTTTCCTGCACTTACCTCATACTGTCTGACCTATCCTATTTCTCCATTAATCCATCAAACCTGCATGAAGAAAAGCAGGTCTGTTTCTTCAGGCTTTTGTTTCCTTGTGATTGCTTCCATGTCACATGGAAATTATATTAAATGCATTTCTATGCTTTTCTTTTGTTAACCTGTCTTTGTCAGTTTAACTTTCAGACCCAGCCAAGGACCTTAAGAGGATTGAGGGAAATCCTTCTCTCTTGAAAACCCAAAGGCAAAAGTTTTTCTTCTGATGTTGTATAAATAGGATGTGGTATGAATGCAAGAGACTAACAAAATAATGAACCACAGACCTAATTTCTTGTAAAACATGAAGCTTTGCACAGATTGTGGTAAACTGTCTTTTCATCCCAGTACATTTATCTTTTTTTTTTTGATCAGATTGAGATTGGTGGCCATTTTTAACAGAGAGAGAATTTATTGGCATTATTCTGTCATTTACAAAGAAGGTTTCCTATTTCTTTCACTTTTGATACTTTTAAAATTTTTCCTTAAAACTGCCAGGTTCATTTAGATTTTCAGTTCTATTGGTCTAAATTTATTTATGACACATTTTTAGTTTTTTTTAATTTTTCTATATGCAATTATTTTAAAATATTTTTTAAATGTCTGAAGCTATTTATTTGTAAGTTCTACCTTTTTTCTTTGAACTTACTTGCCAATGTTGGTCTATTTTATTTTCGTTTTCTAGAAACAGTTTTTAGCTTTGTTAAAAAAATATGTCCCTTAACTGCTTAGTTTTTATTTTTATCAGTTTACTAGTTCATGTTTTTTATTCCTTTATTTTTTAATTTTCTCTTTTTGGTTGGAAGCTCAGTACATTGCTTCCCAAATTTTTTTCTTTTTTTTTTTACTAATCAGGTTGTACATTTCTAAGAAGGCCATAAATTACCTGATGAATACATTATCAAAATCAGTGTTTTTACATGGTGTGTTTTCATTTTCACTACTTTTATCAAAATAATATGACATACCACTTTATACTCCTGACTACTGTTTACATTCAATTCTATCCTATTTTTGCCATCATGTTAATAATGCCACAGAATTGAAAATATGTGGGCTTTAATTTGTTTTTTATCAATCAATTTCCAACATTTCTGTAGCATTTGTTATTTTTAATTAGGAAAATGCATTGTATTTTATGTGAAAATGCATTTCCATACATTATATCTTCCCATATTTGATGAAGGAAAATTAAATGTTTTTTAGCATGTATTTTCATAGCATGGTGCAAATTACAGTTGTGATATTAAATAGCCATAAGTGTGTTATATGTTCATTTTGATTGCATTTACTTTGTATTAGAATTACAACTTACTCATTTCTTACAAACATGATAATCCTTAGTATTTAATATATTCTTAATAAAAAAAATGAGTACGTGAACCACACAAATAGTCCTTTCCATTTCCTTCAAATGTGAAGTTTGCTAATTTACTATTACATATAGACATTACCTTATGTATGTACTGATAGCATTGTCTCAATTTACTTGCAAAAATTATCCCCTAAAAAATTTAAGACAATCTGTTTTGTCAATTGGAATTGGTTCACAGTTGTCCATAGCTTCCCCAAATCTATGTACTTCTGTAAAAAACTGTATTTTTTCTACATTCCAACTTGGTGATGATACAACCTCAGTTCATTTAAGTACATGACTATCATTCATTCATCAAACGTGTCCCTCCTGCTAGAACTGTACTTTGAGAAGCAATGTTTCAATGTTGGTTCACAGGCTGTGTCCCAGGACTTCTTTTCAGTTCATATAAATATAAAGTCAGTTGGTGAGGGGGTAAAGCAATTTCCAAACCAAGCATACACACAAAAAGGCAATCCTTGACACACAGCCAGACACATTTTAAAAATAATCTCCTCAGTATAGACTGGTGCAGCCACTATGGAGAACAGCGTGGAGGTTCCTTAAAAAACTAAAACTAGAGTTCCCATATGATCCTGCAATCCCACTCATGGGCATATATCCAGAGAAAACTCTAATTTGAAAAAATACATGCAC
Source organism: Phocoena sinus (assembly GCF_008692025.1). NCBI lineage: Eukaryota > Metazoa > Chordata > Mammalia > Artiodactyla > Phocoenidae > Phocoena > Phocoena sinus. Next base: position 179,484,668 of record NC_045763.1, on the reverse strand, counting down.
TCCAACATTCATAGCAGCACTATTTACAATAGGCAAGATATGGAAGCAACCTAAATGTCCATCGACAGATGAATGGATAAAGAAGATGTGGTACATAAATACAATGGGATAGTACTCAGTCGTAACACAGAATGAAATAGTGCCATTTACAGCAACATGGATGAACCTAAAGATTATCATACTAAGTGAAGTGAGACAGAGAAACACAAGTATCATATCATATCACTTATATGTGGAATCTAAAAAATATGATATAAATGAAATTATTTACAAAACAAAAATAGACTCACAAACAGAAAACAAACATGGTTATCAAAGAGGAAAGAGGGGGAGGGATAAATTAGGAATTTGGGATTAGCAGATATAAACTACTAAATATAAAATAGATAACCAACAAGGACCTATTGTATAGCACAGGGAACTATATTCAATTTCTTGTAATAACCTATAATGAAGAGTATGAAAAGAAATATATATGTACATATACGTGTGTGTATATATATTCAGTTATATATATATATATATATATAACTGAATCACTTGGCTGGATACCAGAAACTAAAATAACAGTGTAAATCAACTATACTTCAATTAAAAAAAAAAAAACCCACAAACGAAAGGGGTAAAGGGACTTCTATAAATTATGGTATATCAAAATTTACAGCACTATTTTTTCTTCTATGCTTTACCTTTTTTGTAACTGTTGTTTAATTTGTGTCTTCAATAATTTCTATTTTATTCCGATATAACAAAAGAAAGAAGCTATGTCACTGAAAGCAATATTAACAGGAGGTTTAAGCACACATGCCATTAGCTAAATAGTATATAACAATATTGAAGTTTTAAAGCTTAAGTCTTGCCTGCCCTTGTGGAAAGAGATACTTGAAAAAATATGCTGATTTTTTCATATTAGAGGAATTTGCTTCTATCATTTTCATCTCTCTTTCAACCTAAATCCCAAAGAGTCCATACTTTCTCCAGAAATTGTAAACTCTTTTTGTCACTACTCTATGCACTCATTAAAGTGCTTTCTAGCCAACAGTTATTACATTTATTTGGTAGAAACTTTTTCTGCTTCATTGGCTTCTAGGAAAACATACTGACATTTCTCCAAAGAAGACATACAGGTGGCCAACAGACACATGAAAAGATGCTCAATATCGCTAATTATTAGAGTGTTGCCAATCAAAACTACAGTAAGTTATCACCTCACACCAGTCAGAATGGCCATCATCAAAAAGTCTACAAACAATAAATGTGGAGAAAAAGAAACCCTCCTACACTATTGGTGGAAATGTAAATCGGTACAGCCACTATAGAGAACCGTATGGAGGTTCCTTAAAAGAACTAAAAATAGAGCTACCATATGATCCAGCAATTCCACTTCTGGGTATATATCCAGAGAAACCTCTAATTCTAAAATATACATGCACCCCAATGTTCACAGCAGTGCTATTTACAATAGCCAAGAAATGGAAGCAACCTAAATGTCCTTCGACAGATGAATGGATAAAGAAGATGTGGTACATATAAACAATAGAATACTACTCAACCATAAAAATGAATGAAATAATGCCATTTGCAGCAACATGGGTGGATATAGAGATTATCATACTAAGTGAAGTCAGTCAAAGACAAATATATGATATCACTTATATGTGAAATCAAAAAAATTATATAAATGAATTTATTTACAAAACAGAAATAGATTCACAGACACAAAAAACAAACTTACAGTTACCAAAGAGGAAAGGTGAGGGGGAGGGATAAATTAGGAGTTTGAGATTAGCAGTTACAAACTACTATATATAAAAGAGATATCCAACAGGGACCTACTGTATAGCATAAGAAATTATACACAGTATCTTGCAATAACCTATAATGGCAAAGAATATATATATATATATATATATATATAAAACAGAATCACTTTGCTATACACCTGAAACATTGTAAATCAACTATATTTCAATTTTTAAAAATTAACAAAACTACATAATGATGTTAAACTGTGTAACAGGTTGTGAGGCAGAATTCCTTCTGCTCCCAAATTGGCAAATAAGCCCTACAGGAGACAAAGAGGCTACTACTGTATTGGTACGTTCTAATGAAAGCAATAACTACTTCTGGCCACATTCACTTTAGGGCTTATAAATGGGTGACCCAGATTTTATTTAATTCCTCCAGAACTTTGAAGCAGACCTTATTTATGAATAAGGATAATGCCAGTGGATATATCCCCAAACAACTGGATTTGAAGTATAAATTGTAAATGCTATAAACAGGAGTTTTTCATGGATTAGAAGTTGCTGAAAAAGACTGGGAGGGATTTGAAATGGCTCCTGGAATACTGGATTGAAGAATTGGATAGATTGCATTGCTTGAGCTGCAGAAGACTTGTAACACAGAGCAGTTATGGGATGGAAAATCATCATGCAGTTCACATTAGCAATAATGGAAGTTTTAACTATTGACCTTGAGGTAGATTAAATTATAACATATCTTGATTAGTTAAAAAATATTGCCTGACTTTTTTGGCATTAGTTTCTGTTCTAAATAATGGTAGTAATTTTTTTCACTCTAAAATAGCTGTGTCACTAATTATGGATGAATATGATTGTGATCGTTGGCTAATAAAGGAAGGATAAGGAGGGGACATGGGAATAATTACAAAATACAATGCAGTTTAAGAAAGATTATATAATAACAAGTTCTATCAGGGAGGGAGGGGAGAGCATCTATAACAAAGGAGAACAGAGGCTGCATCCAGTGAACATAGATTTTAAAAGACAAGTGTAAACAACATAGATAATGAGATATATAACCAAGGAAATATACAATAACATTACATAGATAAATAACAGTACTGATAAGCAGAATTCTAAAGTGATTAAATCTTGTTTTTTTTTAATGTCTTTAGACCCTCAAGATAGCTGAGAAGGATGGATGATCCATATTTTTAGAAAAATAAACAGATAACAGAAAGAACTGTTCAGCTTGCACATTGTTGCCCTCTTTCCATAAAAAGGAAATCAGTGAATTGCCAAAAAAGGGTAAAAAATTGTTAACAACAAAAAATGGAACATGAGGAAACTTCTTTATAGATGAGCAGCCCCTTCTGCTATAAATGTATTTTAATAAAAATACTTTCAAGGGCTGCCCTGGTGGTGCGGTCGTTGAGAGTCCGCCTGCCAATGTAGGGAACACGGGTTCGTGCCCCGGTCCGGGAAGATCCCACATGCCGCGGAGCGGCTGGACCCGTGAGCCATGGCTGCTGAGCCTGCGCGTCCGGAGCCTGTGCTCCACAACAGGAGAGGCCACAACAGTGAGAGGCCCACATACCGCAAAAAAAAAAACCCCCAAAAATTACTTTCAAACATAAATTTTAAAATTTCTCTATAAATTAGATAAGACCACGTATCAATACCCAGAATGAATTTATATAAGTAGTGCTGTCAATGATTCTTGGTTCTTTAATATATGACAGCAACTAGCCTTCATAAAACTGAAGTTAGGTACTATTTTTTCATTTTATAATGAGATACCTGGCACTTTTAGGAATTCACATTAAAAAGATCTAGAATACGCAGGGTTTAGAGTTAAGTCTATGTGTATAATAAAATCCTAGAGCCCTCAGCAATTGATGCATGATGGGAAGAAGGAGGGAACAGCTTATATAACTTCAAATTAAAAAAAAAAAAACAGAATACATAAAATAGTGAGGCTAAACAAATAAAACTGAACACATATAGAGTTTTGTATTGTCTTATAACAATTATGTATGTGATTAAAAAAAATTATTGACTTTTTGATGACATTCTCAAGAATATACAAACATTGTAAAGGTCATCTGTGTGAGAAAATTGACACATTTTAACGTCATTTAGGGATATTGATAACACAGCTTTTAGAATGAGAAATATATAAAAGCTTTGATATGAAATGTAAAAATGCATTCATTTTAATTATTCTGTATTTGACAATGCAGTTCTGAGATAATTCATTCCTGTAAACATTTCATGTTAGGTTACTTTATTGCCAGTAATATAAAACAAACATGATTAAGTTAAAGAAAAAATGATTTACTGAATGAATTTGCAGTATTTAATGAAAACCAAAGGAAAAGTCACACAGGTAGACCTCTGGAAGGATGGGAGCCAGGCAGTTCTGGAAAACTAGAAACCCATAGTAGTGGAAGATCATGGGATAGATACCTCCTTAGAAGAAGCAACTCTGAATTTTTCCAGTCTTGTATCATTTCTATCATTCAGACCTTAGAAGGCTTTGATAGACTTTGTTTGGTAACATTTCCATTTCCCATTCTTGGGCCAGTGGAGGAAAAGTTACTTTGAAAGACAGTCTCACCAAGAATGCTTACAATGGGGCAGGACAGTTTTTCAAAGGGAAGGAAAAGGGAAAATAGGAAAATATAAAAATATTTTATATTTGGTGGATTCTGGCATAAAATTCAGTAAGATGAACTTGTGCAATGCTTTGAAAATAGGATACTTTAAATCCAAATGCTTATATATTATTAATTTAAGACAAAATGAATCAGATATTTTTTAAGTGTTTCTGATTCTAATTCTAAATGTTTAATTTCTGTCATAAAATTATATTTTTTACCCCAATAAATATTTTTATAAAAGCTATTTTACAAAATTTATTATAATCTCCTTTTATAGCTGTATGTTTCAAATTTGGAAGATTCTTATCCTAAACTCTGCCAAAGATTGGCAGTTTTCTCTATTATATTTAATCTTTTCTACTACTAATATGAAGTTCAAAAAGAATTAACATGTGGAAAGCACATCATTCCTTGGAGTTGCTTGAAAATGACATAAAAAGGTCAATTTCTGGGCTTCCCTGGTGGCGCAGTGGTTGAGAGTCCGCCTACTGATGCAGGGGACACGGGTTCGTGTCCCAGTCCGGGAAGATCCCATATGCTGCAGAGCGGCTGGGCCCGTGAGCCATGGCTGCTGAGCCTGTGCGTCTGGAGCCTGTGCTCCACAAGGGGAGAGGTCACAACAGTGAGAGGCCCGCATACCGCAAAAAAAAAAAAAAAATATATATATATATATATATTTTTTAATTACAAATAATGAATTATTGTCTACAATATTGCCAGCTTTCTGATGTTTATATTCCTCTATATTCTTTATTCTCATAAATATATTTTAAGTATTTACTTAAATTTTATATTCCATTGGTTATTTATCTGATATCTTTGCCAATAATCCTTACCCAATTCTTGATTTCCCACAATTTTACAAAGTACAAAACTATGTTTGATTAATGAATTGGTCTCTGTCTCAACTCCATGTCAATAACCTCTTCTTGGAGCCTCAGAACTAAAGAAACAGTGTGTACAAAAGTGGAAAATGAAAAAATATTTAAATATCTTACATCTTCCTGTGAAACAAGACTTGTTTGTTAATTTAGGATTAAATATTTTAAAATGTGATGATTAAAGACTTGATTTAATTGGTTTATCTTTTATTGAGTACCTAGTAAATGCAGGTCATCTTTCTGGATTCTATTCTTAAAAAGATAAAATAAATGGGCAGACAAAAATAATAACTGTCAGTTTAAGAATGTAGCATTCTGAATATATTTCAAAAGAGAGAATGAAGAAAAGCAGCGCAAAATCCAATAAATTTTAAAATAAATATTCAGTGCAATAATAAGATTATCATATTAAAGTCTTACAAAGTGTCTGAATATTTATTTTTAACCCACGAATTGTTTGCTTTAATTATATAAGGTCAATAATATCATATCATGCTGTAATTGAATAAAATCATTTGAATATGGAGTCAAGCAAATAAAGCATGTGCATTTGATTTTTTTAGTGATCTGACTATATCAAGATCGTACCTCCCTAAAGTAATAGAGTAATATTTTTATTTAATTGTTGTCTCCTCTGTTAATGAGAATATTGAATAAGTACTCACCACAAACAGGTCAGATAATATTTTTCTGTGTTTCTGACATATCTTTGTGCTATTTTCCTTTCACTCTCAGTGTACTATGATTCATCAGAATTCTTACTAAAAGAAAGTGGTAAACCATATGAGACTGACATACAAATGTTTTTGAACTTCAAATACAATTCTATATGGTTCAACTTAATAACTGCTTCCAAATTCTAAATGCCAGGAAGACTTATTTTATTTTGGTAAATTATTCTTCACTAAATTTTCATTAAGTGCATATATGGTTGTGGTATACATCTTTTTCTTGGTTATAGTACTCATATTTGTTTTTCAAATAAGTTTTTCACTTTCAGTATAAACATTTTGAAATATGCTTCTTTTTCTTATCAAATTATGAGTACTTTCAATTGCATTTATTTGAAAATTTACTTTTATTTAAAAAGAGCAACATTTGAGCTACTGACTTTTCTAGACAAACCTAAAAAAATAATAATATGCATAATATTTTTATAGTGGAAAAGACTGGTTATTCTGTTAATTTTAAAGTCAAATTCTATGCACATGTAGGAATTCAATAAGTACTAACTCGCAGAAATAAAGTGGGCATCCATGATAATCATCATGTAATAGTGGTGAAATAAGCTCAGCTGAAATAGAAACAATTGTTTTGGTTATTTTCTGACTTCTGATACAGAAAATAGGTTTAATCGTATCATTTAGTTTACTGAACATTTCATAATTGGTCCTGGACAAGACCATGCCTGATTTTGTTTCCTTATTTATTCACATTTAATACAGTCACACTCTCATTTCCTTCCCTATCAAAAGTTTGTTTTGAAGTAAATTTTAAATTTTTCTGTTTTTTATACTTATAAGATGCGTACTGTTATTCTGAAAACTTGCATTTAAAAAAAAATTTATTGTAGTTGATTTAAAATGTTGTGTTATTTGTCCTGTACAGCAAAGTGATTCAGTTATACATATAATTTTTTTCATATTTTCATTATGATTACAGGATATTAAATATAGCTCCTTACGCTATATAGTAGGGCCTTGTTGTTTATTCATCCTATATATATATATACTTTGCATCTGCTAATCCCAAACTCCCAATCCTTCCTTCCCCCACCCTCCCTTCTCCGTTCTCTATGTCTCTGTTTTGTAGATATGTTCATTTGTGTTGTATTTTAGATTCCAAATATAAGTGATATCTTTCTGATATTTGTCTCTCTCTTTCTGACTTACTTCACTTAGTATAATAATCTCTAGGTCCATCCATGTTGCTGTAAATTGCAATATTTTGTTCTTTTTTATGGCTGCACTGCATATATGTACCACATCTTCTTTATCCATTAGAACTTGCGTTTTTAAATTTGCACAAATTGTACTGGACTATATATCCCTGCCCTCTTCCCCCAGCCATGGCCAGAAGTCCCTCTATCACAGTATAATTTTTTATATTAAAATATAAAGCAGAGATTAATTCTTATCAGAATGACTTTTCTCTAGATTGTGAGTTCCTGAATAAACGGTCTCCAGAATCACAAATTATTTTTATTTTTCACATCCATTTTTTTATATGAAAGAAAAGAATACTCACAAAATTTAAGGAAATATACCCTGAAAAAATTAGGTCTGGTTGTATATTTTTGCTCAAGGAGAGCCAGAGTGTGCTGTATGAAAGTAAAAGGTCATACACAAAGTGCAAACCATTTTATGCTATAATATACCACTACAGCAAAATATAAAAATTAGTAGGAATTTCGAAGATATGTAAAATTTAAATATCTTCAGATGGAAAATGGACATTAAGAACAAATTAAATTTTGAAGTAGGTTAAATATAATTTAGTTTTATTTTTGTCACCATTATAGATCTAAAAGCTATCTAGGAGTATAAATTTTAATTATTCATAATTCTAAAGGATTATTAAAATTGTACCATGCATAACTCAGCTTGCTTGTAAAAGTACCATGTTTTGCATATTAGAATTAGTTTTCTCAGACAATAATTATAAATTCACGAATTTCATTTTCTTTTAAATATTTTAATTTTTATAATCAATGAAGCTAAATGTGTCTGCCAGCAAGTAATCTGAAAAAAAACTTGGTTTCTCTTTTGTGAAAACGTGAAAATAGACAATATCGTCAGTATTATGGTAAAACAATATAAAGCATTACGTTTTCAGAAACCAACATTTTCTTCAGAATTAAGCAAGAAGTCTCCTTTTCAAAAAACTACTTCAGGTTAAAAGTATTTTAAAAACCCTAATAATGTTCAATATAATTTTTCCACATGGATTTATCTAATCAATTCTACTTGATTCACCTTAATATTGTAGATTTTGTATCATTTTGTGTTTTATGTGTTTTTCTTTTATTTCTAACAATTAGAAATTTTCCTAGATTTAGTTTTTTCTTGTTGAACTTAATTTATTCATCTATTCCTCTTTATATTATCTTTCCTCTGAAAGAGAACTAGAATCTAAACAAATAGATACATGTAGTTTAGTCCAAGTGTTATAGAAACTGTCTTTGGGCAATAATCAACCAACAGTATACTGTGAAGTCCACTCCTAACCTACATTTAGCTTTGAGACTCTTGTTTTTCCCTTCAGTCTCAATTTGTTTAGGTATTGTATTATCAATTTATTAAACTTCTGAATTTTTAAATTCTAACATTTTGGTAGTGTTTAAAATTTTTATACATAAGATTATGCTATCTGCAAATACATATAATTTTATTTCTTTCTTTCACATACAAAAATTAGTATGTTTTAAAACAGGAAAAATGAAATATCTGAAAAGGAAATTTAAAAAACAATCATATTTAAAACAGCAACAAAAAGCATGAAATACTTAGGAATAAACTCAACCAAGGAGATGAAAGACTTGTATAATGAAAACTACAATCATTGATAAAATATATTCAAGAAGACACAAATGGAAAGTCAACCCATGCTCATGAATCAGAAGACAATGTATTAAAATGACCATCTACAGATTCAATACAATCTGCAGATTCAGTGCCCTCTGTACCAAAGTTCCAATGGCACTTTTTATAGAAATGAAAAAAAAACGAAACTAAAATTCATTTGGAACCAGAAGATTTCAAATAGCCAAAGTAATTCTGAGAAAGAAGGAAGCTGGACGCATCACACTTACTGATTTCAAAATATATTACAAAGCCACAGAAATCAAAACAATTATGATACTGGCTTAAAAACAGACATATGGGTAGATGGAACAGAAGACAGAACCCATAAATAAACCCATGTATACCCTCAAAAAGAGATTTTCAACAAGGGTTCTAAGAATACAAAGGGGAAAGGACAATCTATTCAGCAAATGGTGTTGGGAAAGTGCATATCTACCTACAAACAACTGAAAATAGAGCCTTATCATCCACCATATAGAAAAATCAACTCAAAATGGATTAAAGATATAATTATAAGACCTGAAACTATAGAATTCCTAGAAGAAAACATAGGAGAAAAACTTGATGACATTGTACTTGGCAATTGTTTCTTAGATATGTCACCAAAAGCAAAAGCCACAAAAGTAAAATTAGACAAATGTCACTACATCAATCTAAAACGCTCCTGCACAGGATACAATGAACAGAGTGAAAAGACAACCTACAGAATGGGAAAAAATATTTGCAAGTCATATATCTGATGAGAGGTTAATATCCAAAATATACTGGGAACTTCAGCAACTCAACAGCAGAAATACAAAAAACCTGATTTAAAAATACCTGTCAGAATGGCTATCATCAAAAGAACATAAATAACAAATGTTGGTGAGGATGTGGAGGAAAGGGAACCCTAGAACACTGTTGGTGGGAAGATAAATTGGTGTGGCCACTATGGAAAACAGTATGGCAGTTTCTCAAAAACCTAAAAATAGAACTACCATCTTACCGAACAATTCCACTCCGGGGTGTATATCCGAAAAAGGCAAAAACACTAATTCAAAAACATACATGCACCCCAGTGTTCATAGCAGCATTATGTACAATTGCCAGGATAAGGAAGCAACCCAAATGTCCATCAACAGATGAATGGATAAAGTAGATGTGAGATACACACACACAGGAATACTACTCAGCCATAAAAAATAAAATTTTGCCATTTTCAGCAACATGAATGAACTTAGAGGGCATTATCCTAAGTGAAATATGTCAGACAAAGAAAGACAAATACTGTGTGATATCACTTATATGTGGAATCTATAAAATACAACAGACTAGTGAATAAAACAAGCAAACAGATATAGGAACAAACTAGTGGTTACTGTGGGAGAAGAAAAGGGAAGGGGTAATATAGAAAAACAAAACTAATCATAAATGTAACTAGTCCCCTATTTTAGCTTGGAACATTGAAATATAGGCCATATTGTTCCTTGTTTTGAATTCAACACTATAGGATGTGTGCAGATAACTCTTTTAGAGTCAGGAACAAGAACAGACAATAAACACAAAGGTGGCATTTATGTTATCTACAATCTCATACACCACAAACAGGAGATGGTTATGGAAAACTGATGGACAAGAACATGTCCTGCTATTTTACAATAAAGGAGGGGGAACATTTTATATCCATGACCCAGTTCCATGTCCTTGAAGACATAAACGTGTTTCATTTAGAAGAGAAATACTCAACAAAGAGCTACGGAAACTTTATAAGAATTATGTCATAAGGATCAGAACATGCTAAGATTTTATATTCCTTTTTCTATTTTATTTTTTTTAACTACTTCAATTAGTGGGGAAAAAAAATCTCTCACTGCCAACCTGTACAATGAGGAAAGTTAGAGTCTGGAGAATCCCTAGAGAATACAAATCCTAGAAGCCTACTTAGTTATCTGCAAAAGCATCGATGTTAAATAAAATGCTCCTGTTTCATTTTATTATGTAAAACATATAGACCTGAAAAATGTGGAATAAAATGTAAGTTTACATGGAAAAAAATAAAAAAACAATAGGCAAAGGAACTGATTAGACGTTTCTTCAGAGATGATATAGGAAAATACAAATCAAACCTACAATGAGATATCACCTCACACCTATCAAGACCTATTAAGAAAAAGACAGACAACAAGTGTTGGGAACTATGTGGAGAAAAGAGAACTCTGTACAATGTTGGTAGGAATGTAAAATGGTGCAGCCACTATAAAAAACAGTAAGAAGTTCATCAAAAAATTGAAATAGGATCACCACATAATCCAGCAATCCCACTTCTGTATATATATACCAAAAATAATTGAAATCAGGATCTCAAAGAGATGTCTGCACTTCCATGTTCACTGCAACATTATTACAATAGCCAAGGTATGGAAACAACCTGTGTCCATGAAAGGACAAATGGATAAAGAAAATGTGGTGTATGTATACGATGGAATATTATTCAGCCTTAAAAAACAAGGAAATTCTGTATGATCCCTGCATAATAGTACTCAAAACTTTTTGTTGATGTAGTGAATACCTGTCATAGTTATGGAAGCTTTCTTATTTACATTTATATTACCTTCACAAAGCAGAATTCTCTGAATAAGTATTAATTTGAGAAGAAAATTCACTTCAATGAATATATTTGAACTTAAGCTGCTAGAGTGGAGGTATTTATTTATCCACGTTATAATCACATATGATGTTCAGATACTATGCCTGGCACTTGGAGTAAAATAGTGATTAAAAAGAGATTTGCTCTCTATTCTCATGGGGATTATGATCAAACATTCAAACACAAAATACCAATATTCATGCAAATATAAGAGTATTTCAACTGAGATATGTGTGAAGAAGAATAGATGGCACTTGGAGAATTTATGATATAGAATTTAATAAGTTAAGAATTTAAGGAAAATTTTCTTGAAGAAGTACAAGACAATTACAATAAGAATTAAGGGTTTAAGAGAAGTTAGTAAGGTGAGGAAGGAAGGGAAGAGTTTTAGCCTGAAGAAACAGCATCTGCAAAGGCTTCATGATGGGAAGGAGAATGGTAAATTAAAGGTAATGAAGATGCCAGTGTATCTGAGCAAATCCATGGAGTAGGAGTTTGAAGAGATATAAGTCTACAGACATAGTAGGAGTGAGATTATTCAGAGCACTATGGCTTATTTGCATGATCTGCATATTCTCCTAAGAACCATAGGAAGGTACAAAAGGGTTTTAAGTACAGTGAGTACATGTGTGATGGGGGGTCAGGATGGAATGCTGGTTGTAGTAGCAGTTCCTGGTGAGAGGGAATATGATTTGTGTTTCAAAAATATAGCTTTTGCTGTTGAGCATTTTTGGAGGTCAGTTAAAATATTATCTGTGGAAGTCTAACCAAGGCAAAGTTATGGCAAGAGGGATGAAAAGAAAATTATTTAAGAGATATTTAGAAGGTCACTTAGACATGAATTGGTGATGCATTGAGCATGAGAATAGAGAAAGAGAAATAAGAATGATTCTGAAATTCCAAGTGCTTATTAATAGGTAAATACGATTGTTATTATCATTTTCTGAGACAAGGAATAATAAAAGGATATTTGCTAGTGGGAAGTGGGTAGGGGGAATTCCATACATTTCTTTTTCCACACACGTTGGATTTGAGCAACTTTGAAACCACATGCCTAGCTCATTTGCAATCACACATGGACTCATATATGGAGAACTGAGTCAATACACTAGCTCCTGTGACTTGGGAAATCAGTTGGAGAGTGCCTCAGAAGGACAGAAGTAGAGGTCCTTGCAAGAATCTAACATGTGTGGAATATGTACCTCAAAGTGGATTTCAATGTCAATTCTGTATGATTTGGTCAGAACTTATGACCCATGAAGGCCAGGTAAAGTTGATTAGGGAGCTGAGACTTCAATTCTGTGGGGAATGAATCTCATTTCATTTCTATAGGAAGATGAGAGCAGAGTTGTTTCATGCAGCTCTATTTTGGAGAGAACATATAGCTTCCTCTTAAACCCTAGGTTACAGAAACAGGGTCCACTGAGCTTTTCGTCACCTGTAGGAACCTGCTAATAGGGTAAAGTCCCAAAAAACTTATGCTTGAGCCCGCATGAGTCAAACACAAATACTTTTCCATCTGAAGTAATGCAAGATATAGGCGATTCAATCTGACCAAACACAAAACCAGTTAAATATATATTTACATATAATATAAATATATATTCATATATATGAATGAATATCTAGGGAGATTATTAAGGCCTATGTAGACATAAGACTGAACGAATGCCATTCTCCATGGTCTGATCACTAGTTGTAGGCAGCTGTAATGTTACCAGAGTTTTTCTGCATTTTGCTGGCCTCTGGGTGCTAATAATATTTTCCAAATTTCTGGAGTGAAGATACTGAGATAGGACCTTGAAGCAGAGTTAGGAAAGATCTATAATTTTTACATTTCCTCCTTTCAACAACTGTACAAATATCTGAAATTCTGTACTAAACACGTTTATATTTGAAACATCTAGAGTGATTTCTGTTTCTTGTACCAAATTCTGACTGATTCCATAGGGCTGAAGATGCAGAAGGATAAACATAATTATAAGCTAAGATGTTTCTATGAGAAAGGGGAAAGTTGAAGCTATGGATATAAAAAAAAAGATCTCGACTAGAATATATTTCTCAAATTTTAAAAAAATTAAGATTTAATATTTATTAAAATTTAAGCAAAGCCTAATATAAATCTCTGTTAAAACTTAATTTGTATAACTATTTTTTAACATCTTTATTGGAGTATAATTGCTTTACAATGGTGTGTTAGTTGCTGCTTTATAACAAAGTGAATCAGTTATACATATACATGTATCTCCATATCTCCTCCCTCTTGCATCTCCCTCCCACCCTCCCTATCCCACCCCTCTAGGTGGTCACAAAGCACCGAGTTGATCTCCCTGTGTTATGCGGCTGCTTCCCACTAGCTATCTATTTTACATTTGGCAGTGTATATACGAAGTAAGAGAGTGGCATGGACATGTATAAGTAATTTTAAAAAATCATCTAGAAGTGTATGTCAATTGCCTTTGCCATTTAATTTAAATTAATTTATATATAGAGACATAAAAATCCTCTACTGCAAAATTTCATAAATTAAAATTTCTAGAAAATAAAAATGCTAACAGCATGCTAAATCATGGGAAATGTCTTTTTGTTTTAAACACTCTGGGATAAATATCTTTCTACTGTGAATTTTATCTTTTGACTTTACAACCAGTTACCTCTCTTTTGATTTTTTCTACCAAAATTCCTTCTCATCCCAACAAGGCTTTGGCTTGTGTCTCAGAATTTCCTCTCCATCTCAACAATTAGGGTATTTCACTGCTCAAATTATTGGATTCATCTAATTCATTAGCCTCACATTTCCTTGACCTCTTAAACTACAGTGACTTTCATTTGCACCCATTTCTTTATTCCTGGAAGCATCACTGTATATTCTTATTACATAAATTATCTGAATTCTCATCTTAAATCCTAACAGTTTACCCTATGACAATATCTTTCATTATTTCCTATTATTCCATTTTCTCTCTCTCTATAGCTCTTCTATAAATAGGTAGAAACCATAATTTATTTGAATTTTAAGTTATCCTTTTCCCTTTAGCTATTATTTTTCCTTTGAAGATTTAACTGTATTAAAAAAAACCCTTCAAATTATTTTTCTTCTATAGAAAAATTTGCCATAATAAATGATCATAAATGTATGGCTCAAACCATGGAAATGTATTATCTCACAGCTCCGAAGGGGAGAAGTCCAGTGGGCCCTGGTAGCTTCTCTGCTGTGGGCCTCACAAAGCTCCAATCTTATCAGGCTCATTCAGATTGTTGGCAGAATTTAGTTTCATGTGATGGTAGGACTCAGGCCCCTGTTTCCTTGCTGGCTGTTGACAGGGTTTGCACTCAGCTTCTTGAGCCTGCCTGCATTCCCTTCTACCATATTCAAAGGCAGCAGTGACAGATCAAGTCCTCATACTTTTAATCTCTCAGACCTCCTTCTCTCTCTAACCTCTCCTGCTTTTTATTTTGCCTCATCTCTCTGATTGACTCTACTTAGAGTGTGAAAACAAAAACAAACATTTGCAATGGATAAAGGAAGGACTATCACTGATATTTTATGAGAACTAAAATGGAGACCAAATAGGGCAATACTCAGATTCCATTTTTCACCTCTTTGGGGAAAAAACAAAACAAAACAAAATGAAACAAACAACAAAAAACCTAAAACACACACAAAAAACTAGTTGGACAACATATTTTAATATCATGGCTATCAGAACAAGTACAATGCCATTATTTGAGAGACTACAAAGGTTCCTATTTATATAAAAAGCCACTTGGCAATATACTGAAAAATATTTATGCATTTGACTTTTGAGCCAGCAATCCCAATTATAGGAACTTCCAAATGATACACTGGCAAAAATGCAAACTGACCTATTTCTTTTGGGTGGTAGGAGAAGACTGTATTTCAGTCTTTATTTTTCTTTTACACACAATATCTAGCATGAATTCATTAAAAAACAAAACAACATGTACAAAGAAGCAGGAAAGCATGACCCATAATCAACATAAGTAAGAGTCAAAAGTGACTGCAAATAACTCTTAGGTTGGACTAACAAACAAGAACATTAACTATTATAAATTATTAAAAATTGACCAAAGATTTGGAAGAGGTCAAGATGAAAAAGATGGATGAACAGAAGGAAAATTTCAGCATAAAGAAGGGAGTTATTTTCCAATAAGAACCAAAGGCAATATTGGAACTAAATAATACAAAAGATAAAATGAAAAATTGACTAAAGGAATTTATTGAGGCACCCAAAAAATTTATTCCCAATGGGGGCCCACGCCAGTAGAAAGAGATGAGAAGCTAAAGAAACAGTAAATGTGTGGGTTAAGGTAACCATTGTTGTTTTTAACCTTTAAATAAGTATTGGTTTTTAGTGCGAACATGATAACAAAGTACTGTGGACCATATAAAATATTTAGAAGTAGAATGTATAAAGACAAGAGTACAAAGGGTACAAAAGCATTATATGGGACTATGTAGTGTCAAGTTTCTCATATTCCATGGAATTTTCATAATATTTAATCCAAAATAAAAGTGCCTCAGGACCTAGAGTGAGCCTGGTCCTGGGTCACTAGATTCAGCTTTGTGATCCTCCAAAACAATAAGCCTTAGAATGAGGCAGAGGCTGCCAACATGGTATGAATACAAAGCTCATCAGTGTCAATTTGGTATAGAAACTTGCTTTGGTTATTTTTTGAAAAAACTAATACTCATATGACATGATACCAGGGGATGTGTTAAGTGTCATACAGACATGAATTAAGAAAGTCTTAATGTTAAAGTTTTATCAGTTTTCCACGTCTTTTCTAATATTGTTTCAGAATGCAGGTGAAATCTAGACATATAGATTCGCACTGCAATGAAAACGACAAGCATTGATTAGCAACATAATATATTTGACAGTAAGAAATATATTCTCGATAGTTATTTAGATTATCTCATTCATGTTGAAAAGACATTTAAATTTCACTAAAATGTAAAAATGTTAAGTAACCTAGGTATGGTCACAGTAAGTGGAAGAGTTGGGTTAGAAATTTAATCCATCCAACCTACTCCTGTGCTAAAGTGCTCTTCTTTGCTCCTTCTTTCCTGTGGACCAGCATAGGAGTGCTTTAGGTTTGGATGAGATGGTACATCTTGTGTTTTGAGATTCCATGTAGGATCTGATGATTGTTAATGGAAACATGTATAAGTTTAAAGCAACAAAGAGAAGTTGCTATTAGTCTCTGTGCTAACATAGGAACAGTAAATCAAGCCTAGCCGTAGTACATGGTCACCACAAAAGGAAAGATGAAATGAACAAAGACACAGTACCTCAACGGTGATTTGGGCTCTAACCTCAAATACTGAGAAAGTAGAAAGGTTATAGGTCATCTTTTGCCAGTCTCTCCATAGAATGGCACAGTCCTGTTCACTGTAGGGAATTCATATGAAGTATTCCAATCTCAAGGAGCACAGCTTCCAAGACAAGAGAATAGAAACCAAAGCAGAATTCAAATGATTGAAATTAAGCTTTCCAATCACACTGACATGGGTATGAAGTCTGGTACAAACCTTATTAACTGTGTGACTTTGAGAAAGTTGCATAAAATTTGAGCCACACTTCTGCCATTTATCAAGTAGATATAACAGCGCTTAACTCACAGGGATATGAAAAAAGCACTGTTTTACATAAAAGGTACTTTAACCATGTTCATCCTCATCTTCTGGCTCTGTACTGGCGTTTTATCTCCGTCCATTCTGGGTTGGGTAATTAACATGGAACCCAACTGGATGGGTGCAATTAGGCTGTCAAACATTGTGTGTTCGATTCTGTCCTCTATGGAACAATTCTATATTACTCTCCTATTGAGAAAAACTCTACTAGGAGTAGGTATTACTGTTCCTTTTTTGTACAAAGATGATAATTCTCTATGCACCTGAAAAACAGTTTGTTTCTGGCAAACTGCACATGAAACACCTGCATGCAAAATACATATGGGAAGTCTGTAATGGCTCGTATATTGGCAGCACATTTTTCCTGGCAGTTTCTTTAGGTGTAATGAATTGGGAAAATGTGTCTCTTACAGAAACTTAATGACTGTTCCATAGCACAAGTACATAGGAAAATTATGAGGAAACTGATAATTTTAACACCTGTGTTTGTTTAATTCCAGCCAAAGCAACAACCTAATATATGTTTGTGAGAAAAGTAGAAACATTGGTTGACCAACAATAATGGAAATCTGCTTGATTTCAGATTCAAAAGAATGTGCAGCAAGTTTTAAATCATGAAAATACTCCTCAAAGGCACTGAATGAATCCCAGACAATATCCCTCTTTTAAACATTGTCTTGGTGAAGACTTTTCTTGGAGAATTTCTAAAATTTTCAACGCAGTTGATTCCAGTCTATGGTACCTAATGAAACACTTTGGTGTTTGTGTGTCAAGATTAAGAATTCTGAATCTATACAAGAAAGAATGTGGCAGAAATAATTTAATTTCTGTAATGTATTCAAGAGTAGCTAATATTACATTATTCTTATTAAATATTTTATTAAAGATTCATAGAGAATCCTGTGTTTTTAGAATCAGGAATACCTGGCTGGGCTGCTTATTAGGTATTTACAGCTTGACAAGTTATTTACCTTTTCCAAGCCTTATTTTTTTTTTAACAGCTTTGTTGAGATATGCTATATAAAAACTGCATATATTTGATGTGTACATTTTTATGAGTTTGGACATATGAAAATTCTTTCATTCCTATAAGGGCAACTATTCTCAGCTCATAGTTTTGTGTGCACACATGTATGTGTATGTGTATGAGGATAGGAAAAATATGTTTTAATATAAAAATGCACATGTAAGATATTCAAAAAGTAGCAGACATTTTTTAGTGAATTTTAAAAAACCTGAAAAATAAACTTAGCTATTTAACTGGAGTAAACATAATATCAAATATCGTGAATAATAAACTTAATAACTGATTTTCTGGAAAACATAATTTTATTTCACTTTCAAGTATTTTTACTAGTCATCTTTTAATCAACCAGTGAAATGACCTATTATGTGCCAGCTGGTGTAAGGGGTATAAAGTTTACATAAAATATGTTTTTACCTCTCAAGGAAATTATATTCTTGTTGAAAAGACAATTAGACTCAAACAATGAAATAACAAGACAATGGAATAAAGTGCAGGGCTGTTTGGAACAGAATATGCAGGCAAAGTGAGCGAGAGACTAGCAAAATTAATGTAGTCCAGAGTCACAAGAGAGGTCTGCTTTTAGTTAAAATTCTAATATTTTTAGTTTGTCAATATATTTTATTGGTTTCTCTTTCCTCTTTGCTTGCTATTTCTTGTAAAAATACATTTATTTTAAAAATAAACATATAGGTTTCTGACCTTGTAATGGTTGTATGTGATTATTGATGAGACAACTGTCAATTAAATAAAGTAGTCTTATTAGGAAAGGGCAATTTTGAGTGTGCTTGTAACTAGAGACATATTTATGGATCCCAATAGTTGATGTTCCCTAATAAAAGGGCAATGGTATATGAGAGTACATAACTTATACAGATACATATTTCTAAGTGGGGTCACTATTTACCAGTTGGATGGGATAATTCTTGATTGTGAAGGACTGTCCCTGTATCACAGATCTTTAGCATCCCTGGTTCACATTCACTGAATGACAGCAATGTACTCCATCAATGTCACATCCCAAGCCACCTAAGTTTCCAAATATCTGTATATTATCCAGTGATATAAGAATGCTCTAAGAGAAATCTGTCCACATACATTTTGAGGACAATTTTGGACACACACACACACTAACCTTGCTGCTTTTATGTGAAATTTAATCCATCATCTATGACTACATTTCCCTCTCCATAGCACCCACACATTAAAATGACATCTTTCAAACAGATAGAAAAGATTCAAGCAAAATAACTAATCTAAAACATTCTTATCTCTTATCAGCTTTACTTATAATACTTCAGGGCAATATTCTTTAATCTCCATGTTTTAACATAGAAAATCCCATTGAAGGGATATTGTTGACACAATATCTCCTATTTCATTTTCATAACTTACTTTTTTTCTGTATCACTCATGGTGCTGTGTTTGCTCATATGGTTTTAATTTTACTTTTTGAGCTCATCATCAGAAAGTTTTCTATTTTGATTTTGATGTTTGTGTTTCACACTATCAGACATACTAGAAAAAATGCTTAGAAGGCAGTAGTGGAGGGGAAACTAGGAAAGACTGAGAATTTAGAACAGTCTTAATGTGGACCATGGTTTCTGGATGCTGCTACAGTTGCATATAAGGTGAACCAAACTTATCAAAAACAGAGGTTCAAACCGCCTCAGCACAAAAACTGAAAAATTAAAAGAAATAAGTTCCTAGTGGTAACATCTGGTAAATTGGATGCTGTACTAACCATAGATCAACTCATTTTAATTAAATCTATGGCATAGCCCCAGCTTAACTCCCCTGCAGGTGGATTCATAGTAATCAGCAACTCAGCCTAGTTGCCAAAAAGAGGAAAGGCCTGAATCCTCTATAACAAACAAGAACAAAAAGCTGCATTATCAGTTTCCATCACTCCTTCATACACATATATGAAATTTTTAAAAATATGGTACATGCAAAAGAAACAGGAAAATGTGACACATAAAAGAAAACACAGTCCAAAGAGGCAGATAACCAATATATTGGAATTACCAGGTGATAACTATAAAACAAATATTTAAATATATTAAATAATTTACTGGAGGGGATGGGCATAAAGGGTGGAAGAATGGGAAAATTCAGAAGAAAAATGGTAACCTCTAAAAATGAACCAAATAGGAATTTTACTACTGAAAATTAAAATGCCTGAAATAAGAAATTTACCATATGGCTTAAAAATGGGTTAGACATTGCAAAAATAAGTAATAGAAAACTTGAAAAAAGGTCAACAAAAATTATCACCTATACAGCACAGAAAGAAAACACTTTAAAGCAGAGCCTCAGTCATCTGGTAATGTGATTAACAATCAACTGGTCTAACACAAATAAAATCCAGAATAAACAGAGAGAGAAAAAAAAGAAGAAAAGTTTTTGAAGCTATGATAGAAAACATTTCCAGATTAGAGTAAAAACAACAGTTCACATCTCCAAGAAGCTCAGTTCAGTGAATTAAATTCCAGATAAACATAACTGATACACTTTTAGCCAGACTCATCAAGAAAAAAAGAGTGCCCAGATCAATAAAATTAGAAATGAAAAATAAGTTACAAATGACACACCAGAAATATAAAGAATCATAAGTGACAACTACAAGCAACTATACCCCAATAAAATGGGCAACCTAGAAGAAAGGGATAAATTCTTAGAAAGGTACAATCTCCCAACACTGAACCAGAAAGAAATAGGAAACATGAACAGAAAAATTACCAGTACTGAAATTGAATCAGTAACTTAAAAAACCCCCAACAATCAAAAGTTCAGGGCCAGATGGCTTCAAAGGTAAATTATACAAAACATTTAGAGAAGAGTTAACATCTATCCTTCTGAAACTATTCAAAAAACTCAGAGGAAGGAACACTTCTGAATTCATCCTATGAGGTCAACATCACCCTGATACCAAAACCAGACAAAGATACCACAAAAGAAGAAAACTACAGGCCAATATCACTGATGAACATAGATGCAAAATTCCTCAATAAAATATTAGTTAACCAAATCCAACAATACATTAAAAGGATCACACACCATGATTGAGTGGATTTATCCCAGGGATGCAAGGAGTTTTCAATATCCGTAAATCAATCAGTGTGATACACCACTAACAAACTGAAGAATAAAAACCATATGATCATCTCAATAAAGAAAAAGCTTTTGATAAAATTCAACATTCATGTATGATTAAAACTCCCCAGAAAGTGGACATAGAGGAGACATACCTCAACATAATAAAGGCTGTATGTAACAACCCCACAGCCAACATCATACTCAGTGGTGAAAAGCTGAAAACATTCCCTCTGAGGTAAGGAACAAGACAAGGATATTTATTTATTTATTTATTTGTTTGTTTATTTGTTTACTTAAATAATATTTATTTAACATAGTTTTGGAAGTCCTACCCACAGTAATCAGAGAAGAAAAAGAAATTAAAGGAATCCAAATTGGAAAAGGAGAAGTAAAACTGTCACTGTTGGCAGATGACATGATACTATACATAGAAAATCTTAAAGATGCCACCAGAAAACTATTAGAACTCATCAATGAATTTGGTAAAGTTGCAGGATACAAAACTGATGTACAGAAATCTGTTGCATTTCTATACACTAACAATGTACTATCAGAAAGAGACACTAAGGGGAAAAATAACGTTTACCACTGCATCAAAAATAATAAAATACCAAGGAATAAACCTACTTAAGGAGGAAAAAGACCTGTACTCTGAAAACTATAAGAAACTGATGAAAGAATTTTAAGACACACAAACACATGGAAAGATATACTGTGTTCTTGGGTTAGAAGAATCAATATTGTTAAAATGACTGTACTACTCAAGGCAATCTACAGATTCAATGCAATTCCTATCAAATTAACCAATAGCATTTTTCACAGAACTAAAACAAAAAATCTTAAAATTTGTACGGAAGCAAAAAAACCCCAAATAGCCAAAACAATCTTGAGAGAGAAGAACAGAGGTGGAGGAATCATACCCGCAGTTTTCAGACTATACTACAAAGCTACATTAATCAGAACAGTATGGTACTGGCAGAAAAACAGACTTATAGATCAATGGAACAGGATAGAAAGCCCAGAAATAAACCCACACACTTTTGGTCAATCAATCTATGACAAAGGAAGAAAGAACATACAATGGAGAAAAGACAGTCTCTTCGATAAGTGGTGCTGGGAAAAACTGGACAGCTATATGTAAAAGAATGAAATTAGAATATTCTCTAACACCACACACAAAAGTAAATTGAAAATGGATTAAAGACCTAAGTGTAAGACTGGATACTGTAAAACTTCTAGAGGAAAACATAAGCAGAACACTCTTTGACATAAATTGCAGCAATACTATTTTGGATCCCTCTCTTAGAGGAAATAAAAGCAAAAGTAAACAAATGGGACCTAATTAAACTTAAAAGCTTTTGTGCAGCAAGGAAAACCATTGACAAAATGAAAAGACAACCTACTGAATGGCAGAAAATATTTGCAAATAACATGACTGTTAAGGGATTAATATCCAACATATAAAAACAGTTCATACAACTCAATATCCAAAATCAAACAATCCAATTAAAAAATGGGCAGAAGAACTAAATAGACATTCTTCCAAAAAGGAAATGCAGATGGCAAACAAGCATATGAAAGGATGTTCAACATCACTAATCATCAGGGAAATCCAAATAAAAACCACCACGAGGTATCACCTCACTCTTGTCAGAATGACTATCATCAAAAAGAACACAAATAACAAATGCTGGCTGGCAAGGATGTGGAGAAAAGGGAACACTTGTATACTGTTGGTTGGAATGTACATTGGTGTGGCCACTGTGGAAAACTGTATGGAGGTTTCTCAAAAAATTAAAAATAGGACTACCATATGACCAAGTGATTTCACTCTTGGGTATATATCTGAATAAAACAAAAACACTAATTCTAAAAGATACATGCATTCCAATACTCATAGCTGCATTTACAGTTGCCAAGATGTGAAAGCAACCTAAGTGTCCATCAAGAGTTGAAAGGATAAAGAAGAGACGGTATATATGTATAAAACAGAATACTATTCAGCCATAAAAAAATGAAATTTTGCCATTTGCAGCAACATGGATGGACTTGGAGGGTATAATGCTAAGTGAAATAAGTCAGACAGAGAAAGACAAATACTGCATGATATAGCTTATATATGGAATCTAAAAAGTACAAAAAAACTAGTAAATATAACAAAAATGTAGCAGACTCACAGATATAGAGAACAAACTAGTGGTTATGATGGTGGGGGCAATATAAGGGTGCAGGCATGGGATGTGCAAACTTTTGGTTGTAAGATAGGCTCAATAATGAATTGTACAGCACAGGGAATATAGCTAATATTTTGTAATAACTGTAAATTGAAAGTAACCTTTAAAAATTGTATAAAACATAGAAATAAATTTTAAAAATAAATAAAATTCTATATCCAGTAGAAAAAAAAAGATTTAACAATGAAGGCAAAATAAAGATACTTTCAGAAAAAAGAAAAAGCTGAGGGAATTTTCTCCATAAGACTCCCCCTTCCACCCATTCACAAAATACATTTAATGAACTGCCAAAGAATGTTAGTGAGGATAGAGAAAAATTTTACAAGACATAAACTTGGATATATTTTAAGAAATGAAAAGCACTGGACAGACTATATATTTTAACAGATATAAAACAACAATAATAGTTTTATTACCATTTTTTTGAAGTTTGTGGACTACTCAGGTAGATATAATTAGAAGTATATTATTTTAAATGTTCACTATATAAATATTTGTGGACTGCATCTAAAGTAATACTTAGAAATAAACAAATTCACATGCATATATTAGAAAAGAATATAATTAAATTAAGTGCTCTCAGTTTCCATATCAAGAAGGAATTAATGAAATGATAAAAAGTATAGAAAACTGAAATAAAAGAAAAAGATAGAAATGAAAGAATATCAAGAAGCCAAAAAACTTTTCTTTGAAATGATCAATATAATTGATAAATCTGAGTAAATTTTAAAAAAATAGATAATAAATACTTGATATTATCAGGAATAATAGAAGAGGTATCACTGAGAATGCTACTTATAATATGAATATTATAAGAGCCTATAATGAACGTTTATGTTAATTAATTCAATAAACTTAGACAAAATAGACCACTTCAACATCACTACTTAAAAAAAACTGTCAAGAAAAATTACAAAATGTACAATATCCTGTATATTTAAAAAAATGAAATTCTCAAAATTTTCACAAACATGACTCTATATCCAGATTATTTCATTGATGAAATTTACAAAACACGTAAGAAAAAATACTAACAGTCTTACAGAAATTCTTTAAAGAGTAGGAAGAAACATGCACAGAGGGAAAAAAACAAAAAAGAAAAAAAACAATGGCACATTTCCTTCTCATTCACTGAAGTCTCTAATATGGTAAGAAATTTTACTTAGTGGCAATGTGAAAGAACTCATTCAATGATGGCTGTAGGTAAAAATTCTACCAAGTCAAGGACTTGCTCATAACTGACCCCTTTTACTGACATTATGCAGTGTGGTGGCCAGAAATAAATAGTAAGTGATCAGTTGGAATTAACACTCATTCTACTCTAGGACTTTATTGATTGATCTAATAACAAAAGCAATTATCGATAATACAAGTAAAAGTTTAGGAAATTAAAAAAAAAGAAAAGGACATAAAAGCAAAAATAAACAAATGGGACCTAATTAAACTTAAAAGCTTTTGCACAGCAAAGGAAACCATCCACAAAATGAAGAACACCTGCTGATTAGGGGAAAATATTTGCAAATTACATAACTGTTAAGGGATTAATATCCAACATATATAAACAGCCCATACAACACCATACCCAGAAAACAAACAACCTGATTAAAAACTGGACAGAAGACCTGGATAGATATTTTTCCAAAGAGGCAATGCAGATGGCCAACAGGCACATGAAAAGATGCTCCACATTGCTAATCATCAGGGAAATGCAAATCAAAACCACCATGAGAGATAACCTCACACTTGTCAGAATGACTACCATCAAAAAGAACACAAATAACAAATGTTTTGGCTAGGATGTGGGGAAAAGGAACCCTTGTACACTGTTGGTGGGAATGTAAATTGATGTAGCCAGTGTGGAAAACAGTATGGAGGTTTCTCAAAAAACTAAAAATATAACAATCATATGATACAGCAGTTTCACTCCTGGGTATATATTCATAAGAATTATAAACACTATTTCAAAAAGAAACATGCACACAAATGTTCATAACAGCATTATATATAACTGCCCAAAATTGGAGGCAACCTATGTCCATCAACAGATGAAAGGATAAAGAAGAGGTTGTACATATAGTCAATGGAACAGAACTCAGCCATAAAAAAGAATGAAATCTTGCCCTTTACAGCAGCATATGGATGGACTTGGAGGGTATTATGCTAAGTGAACTAATTCAGACAGAGAAGGACATATACTGTATGATATCACTTATGTGTGGAATCTAAAAATACAACAAACTAGTGAATATAACAAAAAAAAGAAGCAGGCTCACAGACATAGAGAACAAACTAGTGGTTACCAGTGGGGAGATGGAAAGGGTAGGGGAAATACAGGGGTAAGGAATTAAGAGGTACAAACTATTACTTATAAAATAAGCTATAAAGATATATTGAACAACATGGGGAATACAGTCAATATTTTATAGTAAGTATAAATAGAGTATGACCTTTAATAAGTGTGAATGCCTATTGTACACCTGTAACTTATATAATAAATAAATAATTAAATGCTTCTGTTTACCAAGGTTCACATTTTACTGCTGTTAGTGTTTAAAAATAAGCAAGGAAATATTATAATAATGTAGATAATACATCTCTTGTCAACCTCAGAGCTGTGGTTTCCATACAAAATGAAACGGGCAATTTAAAATATCTGTTGCTGAAAGCAGGTGTTAAAAAGTATTCAACAGGCTAAGTCAAATAAAGAAACATGTTTTAATAAAAATATGACACACTGTAATGTGTGGTTGGGGTCCAGCTGGATAGATCTCTAGGACTGGGAAATTAAACTAACACAACATTGTTAATCAATTGTACTCCAATATAAAATGAAAACTTAAAAAAAAAAAAGAAAATGTGTGATTGGAAAAGGAGTTTTGTTTATACCTTTCCCATCTCACAAAGCTTTTATTTACCTTGACTGATCTGGACGTCCCAGATTAAGGGTTGTACTGATGTGTGCAAATCAAAGGAGTCATCAATGAACTTAACATGGTACCTACAGAACTACATACAGCCTGATATATTCCTCAGGGGATCTTGGGTTGGGTCAAAACCTCACCTCATATATCCAGATTTGTACTAACAGTGAATGGATCCCGATTATCTTAAGGCAGGGGAAATCCTATAATTTTTTACCCATCAAATCTTTCAGTATCTTCCAGGGATGGATTAGAGAGAAAGAGGCCCATGTAATACTGATTATACTCCTCACTTTATGGGTACACTGTATAGTCAAAACCAAACACCATATCAAAGGAGGGAAAATATGATTTGAGAAGGAACCTTAGTGGAAACCAAGAGAAATCATGGCAAATGGTAATGAAGCTTGTATATGTGCTTAATTCATAGGAAGGATGCAATAATGAGAGCATTTAAAAGCAAAACTCAATGCACTGCATTTGCTAATACCCATTACATTTGCTCAGATCTGCTGTTAATTTTTAGCTGATGCTAATAAAAACCACTACTGATTTTGTCCAAAAATTGGGAAATTGAACTATGCTGATTTATGGTCACTGACTAAAACTTTGTCCAAATAATCTAGAGAAAAACACGACTTGCTAACCACAGATGACTTAGTTGACTAGTAGCCAGTTGCAGTGATAACTTGGTGCATGATTTTTGGTCTATGTTACTATCTTTTTGTCAAGTAACATGAGGGAAATATGATGTTTGAATTATAAATTTCATTGTGGATATAATGCTTTCAAGTAAAGTAGAAATGTTACTTAGAGGGTCCTATACCATTCACCAATTATATTCCTTTGGGGGACACTTATGGAAAGTCTTTTGACACCCAGATTGTGGAATATGACAAATAGAGTTTCAAGGAACATAATTTTTTAATCAATACTGTGAAAGTAAATTTACCAATGTCAAAATTACTACATTACAATGTAATATCATGAAGAGAAGAATTGTTAAACCAAATGTGGATGATAAAAGAAATATTTTTCCAGGAGACTGTTTGCAAATGGAAGTCATTTCAGGAGGATAATGAAGGATTCGTGAATGGACCAGAGAAGCCACCTACTTGATGGACTATCACAGGCATTAACAAAGACAGGAGAGAAGGTTTGAGCCATTTCTCAAGGAAGGTGGTTGGATAAGGTCAGTGGCCAGGTGCATTAGTGGTCTACGCCAGGGAGGTGCACTTATGAGGACAACATTACAAGTTTAAGCTGAAGCAGAATGACATCAGACAGTGTGGCCTTTACTCCTGTTCTCTGTGTTCCCAAGTAATACATATCAGCAGTGAAATTATCTCCTTTGTGGTTCAAATTGTCGGGATTAAAAGAATAATGTTAAAAATCAACACTCGGGGCTTCCCTGGTGGCACAGTGGCTGAGAGTCCGCCTGCTGATGCAGGGGACACGGGTTCGTGCCCCTGTCTGGGAAGATCCCACATGCCACGGAGTGGCTGGGCCCGTGAGCCACGGCCGCTGAGCCTGCGCGTCCGGAGCCTGTGCTCCACAACGGGAGAGGCCACAACAGTGAGAGGTCCGCGTACCACAAAAAAAAAAAAATCAACACTGTGTCATTGCAATTGGGGAGGCAATGGTAGTATTACATTATCTTACCTAAAATCCTGTGTTAGTAGGAACATATGCCATGATATATGATTACGGTTATGTCCAACCACCATGTGGAATCTGAAGGGTTTTCAAAAAAAATGACCTCTAGTAACTACCCCAGGTGTTACAATTATGGGTACATAGGTTAAGCACATGAAAAGAAAATATATACTATAATTTTAACTTATGCATCATATGTCAAATATTATGTTGAAGTCCCTACTTTATTAACTTTAGTATTACATTAAAATCAACTTCTCAGGGCAATCAGAATTAGAAAGTATTGGGGGATTTATCTGAAGCTCTTGATCAATGTCATGCATATCAATATATATAGATTGGTCAGAAGAAGGCTTAAGAAATATCAGACACACCTTCATTAACATACACAAAAAGTCCAAATAATCCTTCATGGCAGAGAAGGAATAATCAAGCTGATAAAAGTATCAAAATGCCTGTGAAGGGATAGAGTCATTACTAAAATGATTTATATAAAAAATAATTCCCATTTTCCATTAGATAGGTCAAATCCCAGGAGTCACTGGAGTGTTTACAGACTTGTTTGTATAAAATCTTGGGGGAAATATTTTCAGGAGATATGTTTAAAGACAAATTAGGAAAAGATACATAGAACTATTTGGCAAGATGATATTGATCAAGATCAGAGGGTGGATGGTGTAGTAAGGCTAACCGCCAGGCTTTGGTTTATTTCCTCCTACTCGGGGACTGTAGAGACTATAGTTGAACTAGATCAGACCTCCTTGTAAATAAGCTGATGACATTTATAAATGGGAATATACGTGAGAGTTCTTTTAAATAAATGCATTTTGGCAAGACATGGCTTGTCTATCTGACTCTCTTATTGTAAATAAACCCAGAATTTAAGGATTTATGGAACATGATCAGCTGGAGAATGGAAGTTAGTCAAACACAAGGGTAACAATGCTAAAAAAAAAAACCCTTTATCTAACAGTAATTTTATGGACATTTGGTTAGGTCTCCATGTTTTCATCATCCCAATGTGGGAAAAAGGAATACTTAGAAATTGCTTCTGATGGTTTTGGTCTCTCCAGAAAGAAGTTGGTGCTTCTATAATATTTGAATTCTCTGAGTAGTTCCTAAAGTTTGGTGTTGGAGAAAATCTATGATTTATGTGAGTCTGTTTTGACAATTCAATTATTTATGGTAATGCAGCAATGTTGCTTCAACATTTTTAAAACTCAATGTAAATTACCACATTAATAATGGAGAAGAAATATATAATCAACTCAATAGAATCCGGAGAATCACTGACAAAATTCAATACATATTTATGATAAAAATACGTATCAGAAATTTTGAAACAGAAAGGCACTTTCTCAGTTCAATAAATATGTTTAAAATGTCTAACATCATACTTAACTGTGAAATATTGGATATTTTACCCTAAGATCAGGATGTCTAATCTCACCACCTCTTTTCAACATTATAGTAGACACCATAGCTACTGAACATAGTATGAGAAAATAACTCATAAAGGTTGGAAAGGAGGATCATAAGTAGAAAACCTAAAATTATCTACAATAAAATTACTATGACTAATAAGTAAACTTACCAGTGTCATAGGATCAAAGTTACAGAGAGAACTGTATTTCCACATGGTAGCACCTAATCAGTGGAAAACAAAAGAAAATAATACCATTTAAAATAACATTAAAACATTTAAAATTAAGTTTAACAAATATTGTCTATGACATCTATTCTGATTATAAAATATTTTTAAGGGAAATTTAAGATAGGTGGTAAAACATATCATTGTTCATGGAATTAAAGTCTCTCTCAATCTTTTAAAGATGTCAATTCTTACCAAATCAATATACAGAAACAGCACAGTCATAATTATAACAAAATTTATAGATAGAGTCTAATCATAAAATTATATGGAAATGCAAAGAATTTAAAAGAGCCAGTAAAATCTTGGATTTCAAGACTCACTTTAAAACTGCAGTAAATAGTATGGAATTGGTATAAATAATGATAATCAGATTAATATGAAATAAAATTAGATCAATGGAACAGAATAATCAGATACAGATTCATACACGTGCTATCTTGACATTCAACAATGGTCTCAAAGAAATAAAATGGGGGGAGAAACAACTTTTCAATTAAGTGGTACCCAAAATATTAAAATATCTGTTGAGAAAAATAAATGAACCATGATCCTTTTCTCACACAACACATAAGAACTAAGTCAAGAAGGATCATAAATCCAAACATAAAATATAATGATGTAAAGGATACTATAAAAATCATGAGAAAATATTTTCATCACCTGGAGATAAAGTACTTCTTACATAGAGAGGGCACAAAAAGCACTAAGACAAAACCACAAAACTAAACCAAAACAAACAAATATTCCATGAATTGGGCTCATTGAACAAAGTCATTAGGATTAGAAAATATTGACTCAGATAAGAATAAAGTATTTATTATGTATATCTGACAAATTACTTGTATCTAAACTATATAAAGTAAGCTACAATAGTGAAATAAAAAGATGCAAACCAGGGCTTCCCTGGTGGTGCAGTGGTTGAGAGTCCACCTGCTGATGCAGGGGACACGGGTTCGTGCCCTGGTCCAGGAAGATCGCACATGCCGCGGAGCAGCTAGGCCCATGAGCCATGGCCGCTGAGCCTGCGTGTCCACAGCCTGTGCTCCACAGCGGGAGAGGCCACAACAGTGAGAGGCCTATGTACCGCCAAAAAAAAGATGCAAACCCAATTTCAAAAAGAATAGACTAAGACGTTAAGCTTATAGTTCACAAAAATTATATACAAATGGCTTAAATGGGCATGGAAACATCACTAGTCCCCAGAAAAAGGCAACTTTAAGCTATAATGAGATATATATACCAATGATTATAGCTGAAATCTTTAAAATCTCACGATATTAATGTTTGTGAGACTGTGAGACAATTGCAGCTTGCATACATTTCTATACAAGTCTTTTCAAAAAATATCTGACAGTTTCTTTTAGACTAAACATACACCTAACCTATGACCAAATTATTCCAACTCTAGGTATTTACCAAAAATCAAATTAAAACAAATGCCCATGAAAAAAGAAATGAAAACATATGATCACGAAAATATATTCACAAGAAAGTTTTTAGCAGCTTTATTTATAATATATACAACATAGAAATGCTCTAAAAGTCCACTAATAGGAGACTGGGTAATCAAACTGTGACAGAATCACAAAATACAAGTCTAGACAACAACTACAAAACAAACAAAACAAATAGCAATTGATTCATGAAGCAACATGGATGCTTCTAAAATACAAAGTAGTATATACTGAGTATTACTAACTTCACAAAATTTCAAAAAAGGCAAAATAATCCATGGTGGAAAAATAAAGTATAACCATGTTGCCTTGGAGGAGCATGGGTTATCTGGGAAGAGGCATGCAGGAAATTTCTGGGGTGATGTTATGCTATCTATCCTGATAGGAGTTTAGGTTAACAGATGCATACATCTGTCAAAATGCATTAAGTGGTGTACGTAAGTTTGCTGAATTTCACCCTATGTAAATTTTACCTGAGAAAACTGTAAACAAACATTAAATTCCTATCGGTGATATGTCTGTTAATATGTTTAGGGATGAAGTTTACTGATTTTGTCAGCCTATGTTGAAATGCATCTAAGTAGAAGAGGAATTGATGAATGTATGGTTAAAGGACTGAATAGACAGATATGTGAACTAAATATAGTAAAAATACTTTTTGTAGAATCTTGGTAATAGGTATATGGGTGTTCATTGGGAAATTTTCTGATGTTTTAAAAGTTTTCATAATAAAATGCAAAAAAACGAAAAAGAGCAGTAAAAATTATCAATAAAAAATTAATCCCGCATGAATCAACATAAGGAAAATACTGGAACATCAATTATTAATACTGTAATTAAGATATTTCAGACATTGTAGGTATTGCATTAAATATGGAAGTGCAAAGCCCTATATATATATAATACATATATTTGAACATCACAAGGTAACATAATAGTTATTTGAATTAGTAAAATAATGTCCATACATAAAATAACTAGTGATACAATGTAAATGCTTTCCCAAAGATCAGTGAAACCTATTAGAAAGCCTAGCAATAGACCATTGTGGGACTATAAGCTAACAATTCTGAGACCATTATACACAGATACTGGAACAGAACAATTAAGTAAATGGATGTCGGACAGTAGGTGCTAGATTCCTCACTGTTGGAGGAGCAGAGTTATATATAAGAAAGGGGAAGAGACTAAAATCATCAAGATGATAATGCATTAGAGTTGAGGACTTCTGTGTGAATTCATGTTAGCTTAATACAGACACAGAGAGAAACACATAAAGCTATTTAGAGGTACATTTATAATCACAGGTGACTATACACATATATTCCTTTTTCTGTCCTTTGAGTAGGTCTAGCAGCAACAACACCTCAGTAGCAATGAGTACCCAGATCTTGTTTTTTTTAATCCATTTTCCAATGAAATTGCTGACTCGAGTGCCTTGAAATATAGAAGATGAGGCTGGAGC
Source organism: Phocoena sinus (assembly GCF_008692025.1). Lineage (NCBI taxonomy): Eukaryota > Metazoa > Chordata > Mammalia > Artiodactyla > Phocoenidae > Phocoena > Phocoena sinus. The sequence continues at coordinate 179,452,003 of NC_045763.1, read as the reverse complement.
ATCTTATAGTGCCAAAAAGTAAGAAAGTACTTACAAACAAAAAATATAAAACAACAAGAAACCACCCACAATGATAGTGGTATATCAAAGGCATACAAGGGGCATCTCAATAGGTAAAGTTGGAATACTTTGAGAAACAAGAGTATTGGATTATATCTCAAAATATAAATACATATGATGCATACAGGTATAAATAAGCAATTGAATAAATAGATGGGGTGAAGAGATAAGTGTCACCTACAGAAAAACTGTAAATCATTTATGAAGATACTCTGTTCTCAAAAAGGGAGAACATCACTCCCAACTCACTGAGTATGGGCTATACAGTGACTTCCTTCCAAAGAGTATAGTATGGACAAGGAAAAAAGAATAACTCTCCAGTGGGGAAATCTGCCAAGTGCTGCTTCATCCAGGTGGTTAAGATGAACACCAACAATGATAAGACATGGTGATAGCATGAATCCTTAATACGATATGATGAACATGGCACTTTACCTATGTTTTCTTACAAAACACATAATCCCAGTCTAATCCAGAGGAAAAATATCAGACAAATACCAATTGACAGGCATTCTTAATGTACCTGAAAGACACTCCTTGAAACTCTCAAGGACATCAACAAGGCAAGTCACAGAAACTGTTACACCCAGTTGGTACATAAGCATACGTGACAACTAAATTTTGTGTGGAATTCTGGATGGGATCTTAGAACAGAAAAAGGATTTGGAAGAGAAAAAGGTTTTCCTTAGGAAAAAAGTAAGGAAATCTCAATAAAGTATAAATTATAGTTAATAATAATATAACAGTGTTGGTTCATTAATTATGTACCATACTAATACAAGATTTCAAAATTAGGGGATACTGCGTATGGGGAGAATGAGAATTTACCATACTAATTTTGCACTGTTTCTGAACATGTAAAACTGTTCTAAAATAAAACATTTATTTAAAATAAGGTAATACAAATTCCATGTTCCTCACAGGAAACCAAGTCTAAATGATTATACAAATTCTACCCAATTTCCAAAGAAAGTATCACTGTAGCATTATTTAAATTTTTCTAACCCATGCACAGTAAAAGGAGTGCCCATCTGATTTTTCCAACTCTCAAAAGTATGAAGCCTTAACTAGACATGCACAGATTTAAAAAATATTATATGGGGGGTATGAGTTATGAATGTTAAAAGTACCATATTAGTTTCCATTTGCCATTGTAACAAATTACCACATATTAAGTGGATTTAAACAATACAAATTAATTATTTAATAGTCTTGGAGGTCAGAATTCTGAAATTAATTTCACTGGGTTAAAACCAAGATATAAGCACAGCTGTATGCTCTCTGCAGTCTCTATGGGAGAATCAATTTCTTCATCTTTCCAGCTTCTAGAACCTGCGGGTAGTCTTTGGCTCATGTCTGCATTACCCCAACCTCTGCTTCCATCATCACATCTCCTCTGAATCCCACCTCTTGCCTCCCTCTAATGAAGACTTGTCTTTATGATGCCCACATTGCACCGATATGGGCAATCCAGGATAATCTTCCCATCTCAAGATCCTTAACTCAATCATATCTGCAAAGCCCCTTTGGCCACGTAAGGTAACATATTCAGTTCCATGGGTTAGGATGTAGACATCTTTGGGGAACCATTATTCTAAGCTACTAGGTACATATGAAAATATTGGTATGGAAACATCTATAACGAGTATCCTAAAAAAACAGTTGTTTGCTGACTAGGTTAGTTTGCTTTGTTTTATGACTTCAAATGATCATATGCAACAACTGGTTTATGCACTTTTTTAGATTCCTGTGTCATGTACCATCAATATGTCCTTGATATCTAACTTTTAAACCATATTTTAAGCTTCAGTGTTTATAGTCCATGACATAATTGTTCTGTCCTTGTATTCCAAGTACTTAACATATTGTCTGATACCTTTAGAGCATTCACCAAATGAATGCTACCCATTAAGATTACATTTTATTTTATTGATCAGAATTCATGTTTTGTAAGGACATGATTATTTTAAGGTATAGCATATGATCTGGAATGCTATAGTGACAAATAAGGTTTCCTTGGGAAACCTTGGGAGGGGATGTTGGATTGCCTCGTTGAAAATATTTCTTCTACCCTTTGGACATGTTGTTTTGGGCAAATTACATAAACTCTCCTTATTTCAATTTCCTTCTCTCTAAAATGGCAGTGTGCATAGGATCTACCCCATGAAATTTTGTGAGAATCAGTGTATACTGTATGTAAAACACTTAGATCAAAGTCTAGTTATAACAGACACTTTATTCTACTGCTACTACTACCATTATTATTACAATATTGGGGCAGTCAAGTACCAATGTTTCTTTATTTACACTATTCTTTTACAAAATAATATATTTTTATATGTGTCATAAACAAAAATATGTTAAGGACATCTATATTGATTTATTTCAGATATTTACAAAATTTAAAGGAAATTGTATGTATGTTCCACCAGAATTTAGGCATTAATCTTGTGGAAAATTCAACTGATTTGTGAACACTATAATATTCTGGCTTTCATTGAGAATGAGACTATAATAAAAGATGTAAGGCTTAAAATGCTCTCCCTTTAATGTTAATCTCATCTTCACTTAGACAATCATTATTTATTTAGATTTATTCAGAAGTTCGGTTCAGAATATAAATGATATATTTTTAAAAAACTATTAATTAAAAAAAATTTATATTTGAAAGTGCAGCATATGAATAAATATTATAAACTGTTCTACAACTTTGCTGGAGCTTGCTCTGGCACAGCTAAATTCATGATGTTTAAAGACATTTGCTTCATAAAATTCTCCAAGTTTCATATCTACTGTATTAGCAAAACTTTGAAATCCACTGTATACATTTAGAGCCCTAAATAAACTTTATTGTATCTGCTATTAAAATATATATTCCAAAAGACATCAATACCAACCACAAAGTCAAAAGAAACTAATATAAAACATTCAGTGTGCATTTTGAATATCTTTTCCAAAGGGCTCTATTTTATATTCAATTTCAGAGAGGATGGTTTCCTTAGCAACTAACACTCTGCCACATAGTTCTTTAATAGGACATTACTAAAAAAATAATGGTTAGGTATTATGTGACTGAAAATGTGAGATTTTTACTACTTGTTAAATTATTATCCATTTTTTAAAATATCATTGAGGTACTTACAATTTAATACATTTGGGCCCTTAAATTTAGTGTGCTGTAGCTGAAAAAACACATCTCCTAAAATCGTCACCTCTAAGAAGAAGTCATCGAACTTGCTAAAATTATGAATGGAATTTATCTTTATTGTCAGTGTTCACAGCAAAATGTATTGTAAAGGCAATGAACCTGATGCTAGAACAGGCTTAAATTATAATATAAATAAGGTTTCTCTTAAAAGATGGATATTCTCATAAATATACCTTGACTGTGCATTAATATATCTATTGTCCTGCAACCAGTTTTAATAGAATTGGAGATACAAATTTCTAGGTAGATCAAGTCATATATATATTCATATATATATTTATTTTATTTACTTTGGAGTTTGTATAATATAATACTGTGTATTTACCTAAGTGTATAAATGTCTTCAGTGTAAACTACCTGCATCTCTTTCCTTACAATAAATGTACCTGCAGAAAAATGTTTCTTTGGACCTCTAAGAAAATGTTTTAAAACAAATGTACTTCAAGTCTTTAACTTATTGAGGAAAACACACCAATCATCTACTTGAAGTACTTTAAAGAGTGTTTTTAATATATGTGTGTATATATATATATATAAAATATATATGTTTTTCCCATTATTTTGGTACTCAGAGTCACCATGATAGAGATAATATAAGAAATGAGGCATTTATTCCATAATAAGAATTATTATTATTTAATAGGAATTATTATTATTATTATTTTTGGCTACACATTAATACCACAAATATTTATTGACCATTTATTTTTTATTTGCATTGTTCTATAAATAGTGACAATGATTATTGTGGACTGATTACCCTCATTAGTTAATAAAATGTTGAAGATGGTTTGTAAAAAAAATGATAGAAAAGAAAGTGAAACTTCACAAGAATAGAGAAACAAGAATATAAAGGTGTAGAAATGAAGAAATTTAACAAGAATCCCCAAAAGAGCAGTTATCGGAAACTGATATGAGAATCCAGAGTATAGAATTAATTTACTGTTATAAAGTGATACATAAAAATACTGTGAATGAAATGATAACCACATTATATCTTCATCAAAAATTGAGAAAAATTTTCCACATAAAGCAAAGGACTGGATTATATACATTTTTCAAAATCTGTCAAATCAAACTACTAAAATACACAATACAGGTATAGACATATGACTCAGAGGTTCCTATGAAATGCCATCTTGGATGGCATTCCAAATCACTGAAGGAAAGAAGCTGAGAAAAGTGACATGAAAATGTCATCTTTCCTTTACTCTTTATGTAGAAATATATCTCATATTTAGAAAGTATTTATACCATGATGAAAATGAAAAATACCAAAAAAATTACTAGAAGTACAATGGATAAAAGAAAACACTAAAACTTTGTATTCAGACATTTTTCTAAACATACCATATACATCAAAAGCCATAAGAACATGAATGGTTTATTGAAAAGATATAATTATAAAATTGTAGGGAGTTCCTTAGGGGCCTATTGGTTAGGATTCTGGGCTTTCATTGCAGTGGCCCATGTTCAATCCCTAGTTGGGGAACTGAGATCTCACAAGCCACGTGACACAGCATGGCAAAAAAAAAAAATTGTATAAAACAAGATACACCATTAGCGAAGTTGACAAAAAAATGAAATATTCAAAAATAAACACAACAATAATGACAAAGGGTTTCATTTTACTTTTTATTAAAACAAAAGATAAAAATTATAAAATAAAAGATAATTTCATTGAGAAATTTCCAAAGCAAATATTAGAAACTTTTAAGGCAAGTCAAAAGAAGAAATGCAACTCATAACTATGAGAAAATGTATTTACATTCACTAATTACCACATGATACAAATAAGATATTCCTCCTATAAGATAAACCAAAATTTAAAATATTGCAAAATACCAGTATTTCCTGTGGAATGTTAGAATGCACACTCTTATACACTCTTGGTAGGTGTGTAAATTTATCTTTTTTTGAGCATCTTGGCATTATTTTTATTATGTGAAGGTGAAGGTAATGCTAGTAATTTTAGTGAAAACGGTAAGAAAAAAGTAATAACAACAACAAAAACCATAACTTATCGAAGACTTATGCACTAGTCAGTGTTCCCAGCACTTTATCTTTAGCTCACTCAGAAATACTTAATATGATAGGCACTCTTAAATTCTCCATGTCAAACACTAGGCATCTAAGAAGAAATGTTTTAATATGTTTTCCTAAGGTCACATAACTAGTAAATGACAGAAATGAGATATTAGTCCAGGCATTTTGACTCCAAATCAAGTTCTATTAACCACTGTACCACACTAAGGAAAAGTAAAAGTGAATTAAAAGTGCCAAAGGAGGTGATTCACCTATGTACAGTTATAGATGTAGATCTAGAGTGTATATATGAATAGAGAATATTCACCAAAGTTTAAAAAGTAATTGTTTCTAGACATTTTAGGCTGAGATTTTGGCATGAATTAGAATTCACCCTAAACATTTTAAATGATGAGACTTCAATGGCGAGTCTTCCTTCAAAATCTGAGCATACATTGTTAGGGGTAAAAATAAGAAATGAGAATATGCCTAGAAAAATACTACAATGCAAAACTACCACAGCCCTTTTGATGAAAAGATAAGGGCAATAAATATTTTTACTGGAGCCGAGTATTTGCCACACAAAGATGGGACTCATGTACTGGGAGAGACATGGTCCTGAAGGGAATGCAGGAGATTACTCCAGCTTATTTCAGTTTTGCCTTCCTTTTTTTTTTTTTTTCCCATTGTCCTAACCTAACCTGAAGTCCACAGCTGAATTATATTAGGGCAGGAGCTAGCCATCAGGGACTAGTCTTCCTGAGTACAGAGCAGGGCAAATGGGGGCAGAAAATGTGTCTAAGGAGCTGGGTGGGAAAGGCTGTCTCAAACAGAAAAAAATCAGCACTAGTAATTAAGAAATGCACTTTAAAATTTTCCTCTTCTTAAATTATCTATGAGACATTTATTTTAAAACTTCACAAGAGAGAACCTTAAAGATGGTGGAGGAGTAAGATGTGGAGATCACTTTCCTCCCCACAAATACATCAAAAATACATCTACATGTGGAACAACTCTTACAGAACACCTACTGAATGCAGGCAGAAGACCTCAGACTTCCCAAAAGTCAAGAAACTCCCCATGTACCTGGGTACAGCAAAGGAAAAAGGAAAAAACAGAGACAATAGAAAAAAGAAAAAACAGAAAGAAAAGGAGAGAGACGGGCCCTGCACCTCTGGGGGAGAGCTGTGAAGGAGCAAAAGTTCCCACACACTAGGAAGCCCCTTCACTGGTGTAGACGGGGGTGGGTGGAGGGAAACCTTCGGAGCTATGGAGGAGAGCACAGCATCAGGGGTGCAGAGGGAAAAGTGGAGAGATTCCCGCATAGAGGATCAGTGCTGACCAGCACTCACCAGCCTGAGAGGCTTGTCTGCTCACCAGCCAGGATGGGTAGGGGCTGGGAGCTGAGGCTCAGGTTTTGGAGGTCAGATCCCAGGGAGAAGAATGGGGTTGGCTGCATGAACACTGCCTGAAGGGGGTTAGTGAGCCACAGATAGCCGGGAGGTGGTCTGGGAAAACCTCAGGACCTGCCTAAGAGG